>NC_141876.1:289616413-290238580 GCF_056163025.1 Triticum urartu | reverse complement strand
AAGGATTAGCAATGCTTGGCCCCCTAGCTCATTTATTTTTCATGGCTCCGCCACTGTGCGCAACGACGCACGTTCTCGCCCCCTCTCTTTAAACATCGATCTCGCACTTGTGCACTCCTTAATAGTCTCCCTCCACTTGGCCCCACGCACCATATACTAGTCCCCGCCGGATTTTGCCACATGTACAATCTAGCAGACTCCATGGTTGAACTTAAGCATAATGCACAAACCTCAAAACACAAGTGCTTCTCCTTTGTTCTAGAATCTTCCGTATCATAACTGCCCAAACATTTTTTCTAGTTGAATTGCCATTATTTTACTTTATGCTTTACAACGCACAATTCCACAAATCATAAAATAGATTAAGGGCTTCTTTGATTCAAAGGATTCTCAAAGGAATTTTGGAGGATTCTAATCCTTAGGAATTTTGCCTATCTTGGTTATTTGATTCGTAGGATTGTAAACCATAGGAATTTTTTATAGGATTCATTTGCACTAGATTTCATAGGAAACATCCCATCCACTTAAACCTCTTTCAAAGAATCCTGCGTTTTTTCTATGCACAATCAAACACTCGTACAATCCTGTAGGATTCAAGATGACACCCCACTCTAATCCCATGTTTTTCCTATTCCCGCGTTTTGGAAATCCTACAAATCAAAGAGGCCCTAGCTTTTTTATAAAAACTAATTTATTTTGAATGAGATGAACTATAAGAATTAAACGAATGTCTACATCAGGCATATATGACTCAGAGCTTACATGTTATAGTGTGGTATTTATTCATAATTTGGTTGCCAAATCTGATGCATGCAATGCACGTGTACCTTACTAGTACTTCGAGTATGTGCAAAACACGTAAAATAGGATTCAAATGGCAAGCTACACAGTGTCTCTCTTACAGTTCATGAAGCCATGCGGCACATGTGGAGTTGTTGTTGCAACCTCCATGTGTGGATTTATCACAATGACGTGATGCTTGTTCAAGAAGAATGTACTCGTCCTCTCTGAGCCACACTGGCGTACATGCACGAAGCGAAGATGTGCACGTAGGCCACGCATGCACTCATTCCCTCGCACGCACACGCGGGTACACGGGGGGACACATTTTTGTATGAAGATCCACCCCATGTGATAATTTGACGCGTGTACAGTCCTTAACTTCATTGATGGTAAATTAATACATCGCATGCAAATTGAGTGGACGTGAGGGCGGAAGAAAGACATTACTACTCCACTGTGCGCATGCGAGTAGTTAAATCATGAGTTGCTAGTACTTCCCCTGGTATCCTTCGTATTTTGTGCCAATTTTGGACTATATTTGTAAGTAACATAATATTTATGCATGCCATATAAAGTGGCACAAAAAAAGGGTGGCCAATAAACCAGGACGCAGGCAGCATGATCAATTTTTGACAGGGCTACTGTTGGTGGGATTTGTATTTAAATATGGACGGAGTGGACTAGTACTACCTTTATCTTTGCCTCGTAGGGCTCTCCCAGTGCCTAGGCTCGCCTCCCCGCCTCGCCCACCAGATCCCGCCATGGATAATCCCTTAGATCCTAGGATCCCACGGGCGAAACCCACATATGTTTTAGAGGGGATCCATTGCTCTGGATTCACAGGTCGGTGGTTCCGGAGGACATGCCAGGGCTGCGTTTCAGGTGGTGGGCAGCAAGGGATAATCGGATCGAGGATGCGTCGCATTGATTGGAGAGAAGTTCCAAGGAGCTGCGCCTGGCGCAGCACAAGGCGGAGGCGCAAGTCGATCTCAAGGGAGAGATGCTGACGGATGTCAGCATCTGGCAGCGTAGCGTTGATTTCAAGCTAGGGCTAATGGCAGAGATCATATTCACTGAGTCGACTGCGTAGGAAAGAACGCGCATGCATGCGCAATGGCATGAGCAGCTAGTGCAACTGTTCAAATGGGCGGTAGGAGAAGCCAAATCCCGGGGCAGTTGCGGTGGCGCCGCTGGGCATGCATCGTAGGCGAGGTGAGCTTCCCTCCTTCCCCGCCAGTGATGCAGTGACCTAGTCGGTTGTTGTTGTAGTGAGCTAGCAACGCCATGTCGGTTTGCAACCTTGACAATCACTCCATCTATATGTATTGTATTCCTGTGAAAATACTTGGTCGTTTGGAAAAAGATGGTAAGTGATTTATCACTAGTTTTAGAATGCTTGGTCGTGACAATCAACCGAAGGCACAACCAGAAATCTCCATCGCATAATACTTTATGGTTGGTCGCACCAACAGACTGTCGGTCGGACCCGTGTCTCACCGAAGGGACACTCATTGGCTTGGTCTGACATGTACGACCAGTTACATCACTGACTTCTGCGACCGCATTTGAGCAGTGTAGTACTCCCTCTATCTCAGTTTACAAGTCATGCACGTGTACCTAGGTCGTTAAATTGACCAACTTAATAAGAGGCATACATTACGAAAAATATATCATTACAAACTTCAAATATTCTTTTTTTCATGATATATTTTTTATGTAAAACAATTTATTTTATATAAGTTATATTGACGACATAGATACACGTGCAAGCCTTGTAAACTGAGATGGAGGGAGTACTTGAAATTTATGTTCCACTAAACTCATTGAAAGCCGTTTCGGGCCTTGAAACCATAACCATCAATTAGTCTTCACCTTGTTCCCATCACATTCCAAAGTACTAGTGCTACAATTAAGTGCAAGCCTGCTCACACCTACTAGTACGTACCAAACCTGAATGTGTTCCCACTATGCATGTTTTAGTACTAGTGCTAGTACTTAGGTTATAAAAAGGGGAACTACCTAACCGAAAATTACTCTACCTTCCCCCTCATAAGTCCTTCTTCGTCCGTCCTTGCCATGGGCGGTATGCACAGCTCTAGGTCAAGAACTACTAGTAACAAGGGAGCGGCAACCAAGGCTGCAGAAAAAAAGACAGGGCTCGCCGCCATGCAAAGAGCTCGAAAGATCTCTCACGGGCAGGCGATAGCCACTAGGAGCGCCCTAGCCGCAGAGGCGAACATGCCGACCTGGCGGCGCTGGAGTCGTTATCCCTCGACGGCATGCCCGATCAGCTCAATAAGCACCTCAATAAGCAGAAGGAGTTCATCCACGACTTGGTGGAGCTGCTGAAGGATAGCCTCGAAGACATTTCCGCTGAGCTCAATGAGAAGGGGGAGTTGACCGCCGGCTTGGTGATGTTGCTGAAGAAGAGCATTGCCTCGGAGAAGAAGGCGACCGGCGAAATCCTGCAACTTCAGGAGGACAAGGTGAAGCTCTACCACGATCTTGACCTACTGAAGGTGGAGAACGCCGGCTGGAAGAAGCTGCACGAGAATAGTAGTTCCTCAATGAAGATGTTGCAGGACCTTGTCATGGAATAGAAGGAGGACTTGGTGAATCTCCACGTCGAGCACCCGGCTACTATCAAGGTACGTAATGCGGCCGTGGAACAGATGATGAAGGCTCACGCCGAGAAATCCCACGCCATGGACAGAATGAAGAACATGGCGGGGGAGACGCGCAAGGAGATGGAGGTCGTGGAGGAGATGAAGAAGCGGTTACGACTCCGCGGCCAGCAACCCTTCATGTAGTAGAGAGCAGCGCCCCAAACTTGTGTGTGTCTTCCTTATTTTTTTGGTGTGATAATCTTACTTCTACTTTTGCTCGTGTGTTTCTTCTTTTGCTTCGGGTGTTTCTCTGCACGAGTCACACTCTTTGCGAGGCATGACTAGAAAAATGCTAACAATGAGATGACTAGCAAATTAGATCATTTTTTATCTCCATATGGCACTGGGCTGTCGTGTTTCGTGCTCCTCCATTGTACTGCTCGAGTGGAAAACTTGAGTATACCGCACGGTTCTTTGCTCCACCCCAGGTCATGGGAACATTTATACAAGCAGTCAAATCACAAGGCCCCGCCTTCCAGTAGTAATGAGCCATCAAATCACAAAGGCCCTCGCCTCCCTTCAAACCGACCAAGCTAGACTGCCCCGCTCTCTATCCTTTTAAAAAATGTATACTTTTGTACGGTAGTAGTATCGATGGATTGTGCCATGGTGCAAAACTAACAAGATGAAATTAAAGCAAAAAGGTGGTACATATAGAGAGCGCTCATCGCCAAATTATGCATATAGTAGTATTAAAATGTTGGGGAACGTAGTAATTTCAAAATTTTCCTACGCACACGCAAGATCATGGTGATGCATAGCAACGAGAGGGGAGAGTGTTGTCTACGTACCCTCGTAGACCGAAAGCGGAAGCGTTAGTACAACGCGGTTGATGTAGTCGTACGTCTTCACGATCCGACCGATCAAGCACCGAACACACGGCACCTCCGAGTTCTGCACACGTTCAACTCGATGACGTCCCTTGAACTCCGATCCAGCCGAGCTTTGAGGGAGAGTTTCATCAGCACGACGGCGTGGTGACGATGATGATGTTCTACCGACGCAGGGCTTCGCCTAAGCACCGCTACGATATGACCTAGGTGGATTATGGTGGAGGTGGGCACCGCACACGGCTAAGAGATCCAAGGATCAATTGTTGTGTCTTTGGGGTGCCCCCTGCCCCCCCGTATATAAAGGAGTGGAGGAGGGTGAGGGCCGTCCCTCTCTATGGCGCGCCCTAGGGGATTCCTACTCCCACCGGGAGTAGGATTCCCCCTTTCCTAGTAGAACTAGGAGCCCTTCCAAGTAGTAGGAGTAGGAGGGAAGGAAAGGGAAGGGAAAAGGAGATGAAAGGAAGGGGGCGCCCCCCCTCCCTAGTCCAATTCAGACCAGCCCATGGGGAGGGGCACGGCCACCCTTTGAGGCCTTTCTCTCCTTTCCCGTATGGTCCATTAAGGCCCAATACGAATTCCCGTAACTCCCCGGTACTCCCGAAAATACCTGAATCACTCGGAACCTTTCCGATGTCCGAATATAGTCGTCCAATATATCGATCTTTACGTCTCGACCATTTCGAGACTCCTCGTCATGTCCCCGATCTCATCCGGGACTCCGAACTCCTTCGGTACATCAAAACACATAAACTCATAATATAACCGTCATCGAACTTTAAGCGTGCGGACCCTACGGGTTCGAGAACTATGTAGACATGACCGAGACACGTCTCCGGTCAATAACCAATAGCGGAACCTGGATGCTTATATTGGCTCCTACATATTCTACGAAGATCTTTATCGGTCAAACCGCATAACAACATACGTTGTTCCCTTTGTCATCGTTATGTTACTTGCCCGAGATTCGATCGTCGGTATCTCAATACCTAGTTCAATCTCGTTACCGGCAAGTCTCTTTACTCGTTCCGTAATACATCATCCCGCAACTAACTCATTAGTTGCAATGCTTGCAAGGCTTATAGTGATGTGCATTACTGAGTGGGCCCAGAGATACCTCTCCGACAATCGAAGTGACAAATCCTAATCTCGAAATATGCCAACCCAACAAGTACCTTCGGAGACACATGTAGAGCACCTTTATAATCACCCAGTTACGTTGTGACATTTGGTAGCACACAAAGTGTTCCTCCGGTAAACGGGAGTTGCATAATCTCATAGTCATAGGAACATGTATAAGTCATGAAGAAAGCAATAGCAATAAACTAAACGATCAAGTGATATGCTAATGGAATGGGTCAAGTCAATCACATCATTCTCCTAATGATGTGATCCCGTAAACAAATGACAACTCATGTCTATGGTTTGGAAACATAACCATCTTTGATCAACGAGCTAGTCAAGTAGAGGCATACTAGTGACACTCTGTTTGTCTATGTATTCACACATGTATTATGTTTCCGGTTAATACAATTCCAGCATGAATAATAAACATTTATCATGATATAAGGAAATAAATAATAACTTTATTATTGCCTCTAGGGCATATTTCCTTCATAAAAAAGCTAGTACATGTTTAAATGGGGTGCTAAATTATATTAAAGAAATTAGCATACCTATTTAATTCTTGGGTTCTTATTATTTATGCCACTAGTTGTGTATCACAACTCAATTTTGCCATTAGAAGTTACAACTACTCAAAAATGCCATCGAACTGTGAGATGCCTGCTCAAAAATGCAATTAGATATCTCAAAAATGTCATCGCTAAGTTAGATGTTTCTCAAAATGCCATTAGACATTGTTATTTTCACTTCAAACCCGTTGACCATGTTATATGAAAAAAATAAGCCTATTATCACAATGATAAGTGTGGCCCCGCTTGTCAGGACTAACCAAGCGAATAATTTTACAGGAAAATAAGAACACTGTTGGGATCAAGTAGGCCCCGCACTTTATTTTATTGTAGTGAGATTTAGGGAGAGCTGGCATGTTGATCCATCGGTATTTATGTCATTATAAAATGGCCAAATAGATTTGAGTCACAATAATGGTGTCCAGCACAACACACCCCTCAAATAAAACTAAGCACCCTGAAATTCTTTGACAACTAAATTGTTGGCTATATGATGTTGGCCATATATATTGTACGTATATAATGTGAAGAAACGAGTGGTAGTACTATACCAACTAAAAGATGAACTGTAAGAAATACTAGTATGTAGTACGTACTGAAGAGTTAAAGTAACGAGAAGGAACATAACATAGTTCTACTGGGGGCTCAGCACAAAACACCCCTCAAATAAAACTAAGCACACCTGAAATTAAACTAATCAACTAATGCGGTAGACACTTCATTAGAACCACCATGAGCAACAACACTGCCACCTTACTCGGACTCCTCGTCCATGTGCTCGACTTCGTCCTTGTCCCTCTTCCTCTTGGGAGATACTTCTTTACTTGAACCGCACACTTGGCTCTTGCTCTTCATCCAACCCTTGTAGATATTGAAACAAAGGTAGCCATCCATTGCAGCGTAGTGGATGTGGTCTATATCTAGTACATTCCACTCCCATGCATGATGAAACTTGAATGGAGGTTTCTTCAGTGTACCGTACGAAGGATGAACCATGGCTCCTACCAGGGTCAGCATTGAAGGCTGATCACGGGAGGGCACCAGCCCTTCCTTCTGGAGGTCGAAGGGGTTGCCTACAACGAGGCCTATCCGACCCAGGATTTCTTTGTCGTTCCTAAAGTCTACAGCAACGAATTTGAATCGGCCGCCCTTGAGGAACTTCTTAAATTCCTCGCACTCAATCTCGGCATGGCATATGTGGTAGACCAAGCATAAGCCATGCATGCAAACCTGGATCACGGTGGGCTTCTTCTTCTCTGCCTCCTTTAGATTCTTCTCACTTCCCAGGACTGTGGTGTACTCAACATCTAGCCCAGTGACCCGCTCATCATTTGAGTTTTCTAACATGCGTTTGAAGAGAGAAAGGCATCCTTTCACCATTGCGGAAGAATAGGTGTAGATGACGTCGAACTCATCGCCGATGATGGTTCTAGCCTTGTACTCACCGCCAATTATGGAGATTTGGGATGCCATGGATTTGGGAGGAGGGTTAGGATTAGTGGAACTTTCGTAATGTGAAAGGACGGACGACCAGGAGCGAGCCGTCATAATGTTAAAGCACGTTCGGGGACGAGTACGAGCGAGAACTGCCAGCGGTTTTTGTAAAAATAATGAGTGGGGCGTGCGAACAGCAGGGTGGTGGCTTGCCTGATGGATAAATGGATTCATGCATAGTACTACGGGGGCCCATTAGATGTCATCTCTACTCGACGCCCAATTAAATGCCTTTCAATGTCATGTCAAGCATCGGGAAAATTACAGGTGATACGAAGCTTTCCATTCTCCCATGATACGGGCTTCTGAGAGCCCTTGGATCTGAGGTCGAATGGTTGCATGGGTCAATATCCTATCCTGGAGGGTTATTCTGCAAATTTTCAGCAACTTAGCATGCAACCGTTCGATCTCAGATCCAAGGGCTGCCAGCAGCCCATATCATGGTCGCGCCTACCACGACCGTCGTCTCGCTCGCGCGGTCGCGCCCTTGGAGATTTAACACGGTGCGTTAGGCTATCTAATGTTGGCATGTCATACATAGTCATCACTTATACAAGAAGGTTAGCTATAAGAGTAATTTTTTTACTTCTCTCTATCTCTTTCTTCGTAGTATTTATTGCATTTGCCAAGGAGTGACCTCTTCCAATGAAATGGTAGTCTCAAGACATTAAAAGCATGGACACCCCACATATCTTATTGGTTGATATGTCAAGAAACATGAAACGATGTATGCACCGCTCCTATGTGTTTTGGGATTATTTGGTTTTCGTAATATGACTTGCACACCTAGACGGAGGGGGTAATTAACTTGCGACACCAAACTTTATGCCTATGTGGCCGGCTTAGCACCTGTACGAGCAAGTACAGTAGTGGGCTATGTGGAGGAAAGTGGCAAGGAAAAAGTGGAGGAGTGGGCTCTCATGAAAGAGCCAGCCTCTACATGGTGGAGCATTGGGAGAGGCACGTGTATACCATGGAGGTGGTCAGGAATCGGGAGGCTAATGCCGGTCGTAGCGCCGCAGTTAAAATGATAAAATGGCAAGTCAAATCATGGGGCCCCACCTATACAGCAGTAACTCGCTGTCAAATCACAGAGCCCTACGTTTGCAGCAACCTACTCCCTCATCTTCTCGCATCTCTGTCGAACAGACTAGGCGGAACTGCCCCGTCTACCGTGCGTGAAAAGCCCCGCCCTTGACTTTTAAATAGTACATTATACTAATATTGTATCCATGGATTGCGCCATGGAGAAAAGCCTCAAGAAAACGGCGGTACACATGTACGGAGTATACAGCACGCCCGTCGCGCTCGCATGGCACCTAGACGGTCAGTCGTTCTGGCACGCCGCTCTCTGAATGGAACGCGGGTCATATTGCGTTTGCACACACATGTTGTCTCCTTTGGGTATTGAGGTTATGGTTTATTGTCATGTGGCATTTTTTTTCATGTTATATGTTATAATTCGGTGCTTCAGATCAAAATGAAGATAACTGCGCTCCTGGGGCACGTGCATGAAGACTTCTCGACAGTTATTGACGAGGTCAAGCTGGCTCCGGTAGACAAAAGAAAATCAGTACTCCACTATATAGGAAGGAGCCTCCGCGCTTGCTTGTTATTGTTGCTCTCTTCACACTGTCTCATCCTCTCCAGATCTAAACACGGCAGCTGTGGCCACACACACACTCTCTACTCACCGCTAGTCATAGATCCAGGCGGATCCTCTCCGCCAGGGAAGGTGAGAAGGTGCAACATTCACGCGGTCGTCCTCGGCGACGGCTCTAACCCACTGCCGGCGCGTCCCGATCAGCATGCCTTGTCGTTCTCTCCCAAGCACCACTGGCTAGGGAGGGCCTCCGACCCCTTCTTCCTTGCTGTCGTAGTGTGGGAAGATCCGGCCTCCCGCCGCCCACCTATTGACATCCCGGCGACCATTAGGTATAACTACCTTCGAAACCGGCCTTGCACTACTTCCCGAGCTCCTGACATCACTGCATTTGTATCTTTTACTATATCTCAGGCCCCCTCATAGATAGGATCGATCGGCTGTTTGAAAGCCACCTAAATTTTGACTGTTAAGAGGTAAAAGTAGTTCATGCACTCGAATCTAGTACTACTTGGTTCAGACAAGGAAGAAAGGGGGTGGGGGTGGTGTTGGGGATGGGGGAAGATCTGTTACCTGAATCTAGGACTTGGTCGAAAGAGGAAGTAATGGGGGCGTAAAGTAGCAGAGACTGGCTATCCAACTGGTCTCTTGGTCTAATAGGGAAATAAAGGGAAACGTAGTACAAACTCAATATAAACTCGATCTATTGGTTGAAAAAGGAAAGATACCCTGTTCTGATGTTTGTTGCCCTGAGGCACTCTTATGTAATGCTACTGGCAAAATGTAGCAGTCGCACTGTTAAAAGTAAGGACACGTTAAACCAATGTTGTTTTCAATGTAATGCCTCAAGTAATATGAATCAATGGCACTTTTTTTCATGTCCTGTTAAATTTCCCATTAGGATAAGTTGCTTCTTTTCGTTAGAAATGCAACTTTCCTGGTCCGCCTACTCTCCCGTGCCCAAATACCGACTCTGTAGCAGCTGTTAATGTAATGTTGCTGGTAAAATGAAGCAATGGCACCATTAAAGTAATGTCATATTTAATAGTTGGCATAGTTAATCCTAATGCCCACACTAATATCTAGCAATGCTACTACTTCAGAAATTGCTACTGTCCTTGTAGTATTGACATTCGGATAAGGAACATGCTTCTTTTCATTTGACGTATGTTTCATCACTTGTTTGTCACCCTCCTTTCGACCTTTTTTGTGCAAACAGAGACATACATTTCACGCTTGATCTTAGTTGAACTGCGCGAATGATATCCAAATTATAGTTGAACATTCTAGGAGCTTCACAACCAACCTTGATGTTGCTCAATTTTATTGCAACTAATAAAGAAGAAGCTCGGTGGGTTTCGTTTTCTGATGGAAATGGAACTGGGGCTGAAGCCCTTTTCTTAAAACAAATGAAGAAGAAGCTGCTAGCTAATCAGACATTGCTTCATTTTAGGTGAACTGCACCAAAAGGACCCATGAATTGAATCATCCTTGTTGGTGACTGGTGTCATCCCTTCTATGATGGCGTTCACTGCAGATATGGTTCCCATCATGAGGTATGTGAATTTTTTGTCTGGCCGTTTGCCAAAGATCCTGCATGTTGAGTGTGCTCTTGTGCTACTGTTTTTTGGCACTGCCATGATAAAGCAATAATGTTATTATTTTGCACCTTAATGTAGTGGCACTATTAATTTGAGGCAATGTTTTGGCACCGCTAGTGCCACAGCTTTTTTTATATATAGAAAGAGGGCGTTTCCTCGGATTTCATTGAAGAAACCCTACCATAGAGAACCATTATCCGGCAACATCTCAGTGTAAATGGGTAGTTATGCAACTACTACTAGACCGGACTGAGTACTAGCAGGAGACAAGTTTGCCACATAAGCTAGGCAGGTAGGGGGATGCAGCACCAGCTCGACCAAGTTTGGTTTACAACCCAAGTGCTACCACAGAAACATCAGGGGGGAAGATAGAGCCAGCTTCAGCATCCCAGTCTAAGCACCCCCGGCCTCCATCCTTGCGACACATGGTACACCTCATTTGCCCCCTGCTCGACCCTAGAGCCAGTGGTAAAATGAAGTAATAAAACAGTTAAAATAGAGCGAGTGTCCTCTCTATGATTTCATTTCCAATGTAGATAAAGAAAGTGCTTCTCTTTGTTAGTATATGTTTCATCAACTAGTCCCATTGTTAATGTTTAAGCGTTTTTCCAAACTGGGGGTGCTTAATTTTAGTTGATCTCGACAAAATAGAGATTGGAATGTCTCAAGGCCCCTCCTTGTACTACCATTGTACACTGATGTTCATCACTACCAGAAGGTGTATCGGGGAGACTTGGGTCGATTACTCGATTTCCAGTATGAGGCGTTGCAGGGCCCATCTTGCCCTCGCAACATGGCATACTATGATACTACCGCAATATTTTCTTCTATTTATTACTGTATGTTTCATCAACTAGTGCCACTATAATGTAATCATGATTTTTCATTATCTATGCAAACAAGGTTATTCAGCTGCATTTTGGTGGAACTGCACAAAAGTACGGATGGAACCGACATATATGCAGAGTGCGAGGTGCCAAGTAAAAATTACCGACACCAACCCTGCTCCATCTAAGCATTGGCATCCACCACCACCACTGGCATGTGTGGCGCTCACTATGGATGGATCTTTCTCGGCAGCAAATCCTCTAACCAAATACTAGTAGCTTAGATTTCAAAAAAAATACTAGTAGCTTATATTGGCAGTTTTCTAAGAAGCACCAATCTATTTTTCTTTATTTGTCCACAGTGTCACAACTTTGACCCAAAGGTCCAAAGCTATTTTAGGGTGATTGGCGTACTACTCGGAGACTGATTGTAAGCATGATTTTTATTAGCTGTCACACTGATTGTAAGCATGAGTAGATGGAAGATTAGGTTAGTGTGAAGCTTACCTTAAACCCTACTGACGCCGTTGAAATGAGGTGAGCGTCGAGGGAACCATGGAGAACGGTGGGGAAGCGACGTCGCGCCATCCGGCCTCCTCTTGCGATGGTAGAATGAGTACTCATGTGGCTCCGGCTGGCTCTGCACCCTCATGAATGGCACACCGTACTCGAGCGATTCGTTATGCTCTGGGTGCTTTACCTTCGACCTGTACACCCACCACCTCCACCTGACTTTCACCTCGGGCGAATCTGTCTACTCCATTGCCCATAGGAGATACTCGATGAACTCGAAGGACTGCGGCGTGACTGCCGCCGAGGAGTACATCGCCACCCTCATTGCCACCGTCCTCGAAATATCCCACTCATTGTCAAACCAAGTAAAGATCTCCTTCAACCTGGCTAACTTTGCCTGGTCGCCGCCGGTGATCTGGCTGATTCACTGTTGCATCCTCTCCATAGATGTCCTTCTGAGTGGTCCCATGCTAGCTTTGGAAGATGGGAGGAGAGACGGTGGTCTTGAAATAGAGAAGAGGGAGAGGCGAGGCGGTCGTTTTGGAATGGAGATGGTGAGGAGAGGTGGTGGTTTTGCAATGGAGAAGAGGGACAGGCGAGTCGTTGTTTTTGTTATGGAGATGATGGAGATGAGAGGAGGTGGTTTTGCAATGGAGGAGAGGGAGAGGAGCGTGCGACAGCGATTTAGGATTGGACGAGACGGTCGGCGCGCTGCGACTGGATCAAAATCAAAATCAATTTACCCTTCGATTAAGAAAGCGACCCCACATTAACTAGTCTCCCTTTTATTCTAGGTCATAATTGACCATGATTTTCACAAATAAAATATATGTTATACATTGCAAAAAAATATAATTTGAAAGTAAATACAGATACGAACCAAAATAAACAATTTTTGGTGATATGCATTCACATTTTGCTTGTCAAATACAGTACGTGGTCATACTTTGACCCAAAATACGCAAAACAAAAAAATACTTCCAAGACCAGCGCCACTCCTCTCCTCTTACAGCACTGCCGCTCCTCCCATGTTCCAATCTAAATCCAGCGCCGCTCCTCTCCTCTTCCATTTCAAAAACACCGCCCCATCTCTCCCGTTCCAAACCAAAACTAGCGTCGCTCCTCTCCCGTTCTAATCCAAAACCAGCACTGCTCCTCTCCTCTTCCACTCAAAAACTACCACCGGCGAGTGAAGGTGATGTGGAGAAGTAGATCGATGGTGGAGTACAACCGATACGTGAGGATCATAGACGGCGACCCTGTGAAGCTATCTAGGATGTTGGAGATACAGTCTTAGTTTGACAACAAGGACCAACTAGCAGCGACGACGACATCCATGGCCAAATATCTACAACAGAGCAAAAAGGCGGCAATACTCCCGAAGGGAGTCGCCCGGGAGTACATAGAGCTGCTCCCCTAGGACATGGAGCAAAAAGATTCACCGAGTCTGATCATGAGGGAGCGGTGGTGGGAGTATCAATCCCAGATGGAGCATCCACCAGAGATTGAAGGATCGAGCATCTATAGGGTGTCGTTTGTGAGGTCGCCGTGCCAGAGCGAGCCGGTGGAGTCTTCGTCGACCGAACCAAACTGCAAGAGGAGAAAAGCAGTTGTCCCGACGATGCTTCCCCGCCATCCTCTCCCTCGCCGTTCACATCGTCTCACGGGGCGGCTGTCTGCTGCCGAGGAATAGGAGGGGACTGCCCCCCAGCCCAATAGTCGGGCAGGTTGTGAATTGTTAGGAGGAGCTTAGGGTTGTCAGTATTTGTAGGTTGCGAATTGTGTTTTGTGTTGTGTATTTTGAGAGTACTTTCAGATATGAATGTCTTTTGAATTTCAGATTTGAAGTATTGAGCATATGAAGTATTTTATGAATTCTAGAGATCTATTTTTACCAGTTAAAAAATGTAGTTTCATAGGAGTATAAAAGTCCAGACAATGTGATTCTCAGAGAAGAAACTGCAAGTTTCAGTTTCAGATAAGAAACTGCAAGTTCAATTTCAGATAAGAAACTGCAACTTTTAGAGGCAGAGCATTTATATTAACACGTCCTTTTCAAACTGGGTTAACATCATGTTGGAAGTTTTATTCATGGTTGGAAATGGAACTACAAGCCAGTTAACATCATGCTGATCAACATTCATGCATAGCACGTCTTCATATGATGCACAGTCAAAAAGGTATGCTATTTTCAAAATGCCCACACAATGTTGAGTGTGCGAAAAACAGAGAAAACGAGGGACGAAGTTTTGGCAACTGTTGGACGTGCTGTGCGTAGATGACAATGGGGACCCACATGTCAATAATGGCAGAGGCAAAAAATTTGGAGATATTTTCGCTTCATCAGGTGGAATTGAACCCGGGCGGAAGAGTTGTCGCATGTCGGGTAGTCTCACTTGGCCACTGTGCTAGTTCAGTACTTTCGTTACAAATAGGGCACTTCCTTAGGTGGTCTGATCTCTTCCTGCGCCTTTGTGCGCTCACCGCGGCACCGCTGTCTGTCGTTGTGAACATGCTGAACAAACAAGAGGAATCTGGAGAGGACTGTACATGGAGAGGCGGATAGTCGGGACCCACCAGGTCTATTGTCGTAAGCAAGCAAGTGCCTCATCAAAAAAATACTTCCTCCTAATGCTATACTGACATTGGGGCCCATGGTTTTGTCAACATAGTTACATTTTTCTAGGTGCTTCAACATAGTTACTATAGGAGATAAATTCACAACGAAGCCGGGGAGCTGGCAGGTACCTTTTATTATCACTGGGGCAGCAAGTATCAGCTAGGTTTTGGGTTGCCCCATCTAGGCTTTCTTTTTTAACATGTGCAGCCCATAGGGCTTTCATGTATCGACCGACCTATGGACCTCCCATCCGAGGTTTTATTTTTCCTGAAACATCGGCAGCCCAATTTATGTATTTTTTTTTGAAGAAAACGCAGAGGTTTGTTCTATTTTTTATATAAGAATAGGAACGCCTAGTCCAACTTATGTTTCCCTTCTAACTATATTATATATATTTAAATTATTTTATATGTTATTATATATTATTTTTATTGTCATCATCTGTTTGACAAATACTTACATATGTAAGAAAACAATATCCCACATCTTATTAACTTATAAAAATAATTTCTTAACAATAAAATCCTAGATTTTTTTGGCAAAGAAAATCCTGTTGATTGTGTAGAAAAGCTTGGTAAGATTTAAGGAACAATGTAATAATAAATCACTTATAATTTAAATATATTTATTACAAAATGCTCAGTCCCTGTTTATTTTTTGATAACATTGTTGCGCCCAACCCAACATTATAATTAGAATCAGCCCAGCAAAATCATGTATATCGAGAAAGGGCAAATTGCCTGTAATTTTTTAGGAAAAAAATAAATGGGCCACATGGACGCTACATTATTTGTTCACCTAGCCCAGCAAATGGACTGTAATTCTAAAAAAAGAGATCAAATTGACTGAAAATTCTGAAAAAATAGGTTGAATACGTGCCACATTTTTGGAGGCTGAAATGTGTGCCAATAGGTCGAAGCCAACGCAAGTCGTTGTCAACTTAGTCAACAAATGATTCTGACGCCGTTAGCCTTTGGATTTACATCCAACAACCGGCATCCATCTTCAATCTCTCGTCTTCTTCCTCCAGCGCCGTCAGGACCACATGCTCCTACCTCCTCCTGCTAGCAGCTCTTCTTAGCACGCTTCGCTATGAAGCGCTACCCCCCGTTTGCCAGGCCATCCCTCCACCCCTCAACACCTCCTGTTCTTCTCCACCGACTGCCAAACCACACCGCACCAGAATCAGTTAACCCTCGTACACCTCTCCGTCTGCGAGTCTACTCCCGCATCTTCTCATCTCCGGCTCATTGCTGTCGGGGGCTTCGCCGTCGTCCACCACCTTGGATGCGCTCGGCACAGAGTGGTCAATGTGGTCAATGAACGACATCCCGTAAGTAGACTATGCATGGAGAGGCTGACAGCTGGGTCCATGGCTGCACGCAAGGAAATGCCTCCTTATTACGCGAAAAATAATGGTTCCTCCAGCTGACACCTGGGACCCACCAGAAGGGCCTTTGTATTTTGCCAAAAAAAATGTTCCCCCGCTGACAGGTCGGACCCACCAGCTATATATTCGCATGCAAGGAAGTGTCTCGTTATTACGCACAAAAAAATGAATACTCCCCTTGCTAGCTGGGACCCACCATAGTGGGATGCTGACTTGTGGGCCTACTAAGATGACGGGGAGGGAGCGCTTTGTCAACTTAGTCAATATGAACGATTCTAGGTCCAGTGACCGTACGATGTCAATCCAACGGCTGTAGTGATTCTTCAACCTCTGGTTTTCTTGCTCCAGCCGCCGAAACAAGCGTTGGCCGTGCCGCCTGCTCCTGCCTCTCGTGTCCGGCTGTGCTGCCACCACTGGCCATGCCATCCCTCTATACTCACCCACACCTCATGTTATTCTCCGGCGACGACAGCCTCACACCGCAACCAAAGCAGTAAACCCATGTACTCCCCTCCGCGTGGGCATCCACTGTCGCGTCTTCCCCGGCTCCGCGTCGTCCCCTTCATAGGCCTCGTCGTCGTCCACCGCCCTGGTGCTCTCGGCGCGGCGTGGTCAATGTGGTCAACGAACGACTTCCATCGGAAGAGTACTATACGTGGAGAGGCTGACAACTGGGTCCATGGCCGTAGCAAGGAAGTGCCTCCTTATTACACGGAAAATAATGATTCCTCCACCTAACAGCTGGGACCCACCGGATGGGCCACCATATTTCGTAAAAAAATGTTTCCCCCCCCTGACTGTTGGGACCCACCAGCTATATCTTTGCACGCAAGGAAGTGCCTGACAGTCGGGACCCACCTGGTCGAAGCGTACATAGTGTTGTATTTCTGGTCGTGAACATGTACGTACATACGATCGGTCTGTCTACAGGCTGCAGCGATGAACCGTTGCCGTGTAAGGAAAGGCACGCATCGTAGTAGAGGCGCGCACGTAGCATGTACACGTATGTACAGCGGACAGGGTGCAAGAAAGAAAATATGGCCACGTACGTACATACGGGCGGGGTCTCGAATGCCTCTCGCGCATACGTACGGCCAGGGCTCGTGTATATGGCTGGGTCGGAATAGGGAAACTACGTCGTCATTGTGTTCATGGGGAGGTAACAGAATGCGTCGTGTTCATCGGGAGGCAACGGAACGTGTGCTGTTCATCAGGAGCCAACCGGCTTGAACGGAACAGCCGATGGAAGCGAGGCTTGGCGTACCGCAGAACGGAGGAAACGGCCTTGTGTCCGACCGGCCATGGTCGAAATGGGATCATGTACATCGGGAAGGGTCTGGCGTACCGCAAAACGGTCGAAACAGGGTCCTGTTGATCAGGAGGGGTGTGGCGTACCGCAAAACGGAGGAAACAGACTTGTGTTGGAGTGTTACGGTCAAAACGGCGGTCCTCTTCATCGGGGGGGTGTAGCGTACCGCAAAACGGGACTCCACGAGATATTGTTCATCTGCACCATCGACCTCCTCTAGCCTCCACGGACTACTATTCATCCAACGTCGACCTCCTCCAGCCTCCACCTGCGACTGTTAATCCACGGGCTCATGTTCATCTAGCCTCCACCGCACGCTCCTCCACCAGCTACTGTTCAACTAGCCCTCTCCACTGGGTCCTGTTCAACCACCCCTTCGCGGACTACTGTTCATCCAGCCCTCCACCGGCTACTGTTCATCGAGCCCTCCACGGGGTCTTGTTCATCCAACCCTCCACGGGGTCCTGTTCATCAACCGGCTCGATCGATCGCGGTGTTGTTCATCAGTGGCAACGGCCTCTACTACCACAGGGTCCTTTTCATCCAAATCCCCACCGGTAACTGTTCATCCAAACCCCCCAACAACGCTCACTATTCATCCAGAGGCAGCATCGGTCGGCTTTAGTTAGCAGTAGTAGCGAAGGAATCACTCGGGTTCAATTAATAGCAAGGGATCGATTGATTGCTTGGGTTCAGTAACGCGTAGCCTGCAGTGCAATCGCTCGGGTTCAGTTAGAGCCCGACGCCTCGCTCGCGTTCAGTTACAGCACAATGCCTTGCACACACGCGCGTACGTATGAGAGAAACGTGCATCGCTCGGCCCCCGACCACCCACCGTAACCGGGAACTCCCCGATATTTTCCTCGCCCTCGCTTCTACCATGGTTTTTTCTGTCATGGACGGCCCAAAGAATGTCATGCAGCTGCTCTCCAGCTCGCCTAGGACGAAAAGCCCATTTTCTGTCATGATTTTTTGTCATAGAAGTAGGACCCCGCCACATCTATGATGATTCCGGGTTTTGTCACAATTATCGTCATAGAAGTGTCATAAGTATGATAGAATTTTTTTTCATTTGGCCCAAAATGTCACGGATGTGTCTTTTTTGTATTGATAGTAGGTTCACATTCACCATAAACCTTTCTTGGGATAGAAACTTCCAATTCAAGTTTTTTTAAAAGATTTTATCATAGCATCAACAATATTTTTAATAAAAGCTTTATTTTGATTATAAGCTAAGGTGAGTTAAGCATGAATTGCAACAAGGAAATACAATGCGATGGCACTCCATGCATGTGTCCATGCCGTGAGATCAATATGTTTGAAAATTCCTTCTGATTTACTGCACATGGAATTAACTCGCACACAAGTACACAAATATGATTTTTTTTTCAAACCGTTATGGTTAGCCGTTGCATGTACATGTAGTTCAAATTTGAATTACGGTCATTAAATGGCTAGAAAATCTCTTAAATGTCTTTAAAAGGTCAAATGACCCCTGAAATTTTCCAAATTATCACATGACAGTTGTATTTGTGCACATTAAATGTAGAAAAAATTGAAGGCGTAAGAGGAAGTTATCTCCCGTTCATCATCAAACATGCATTGTTCCTTCTTGGAACCACGAGCCATCTAGTGAGTTGCTCCGGTTTGTGAGGGGTGTGTGTCCAAACTTTCGTCAAACAGGCCAAAAATTTTACCACATCATCTTGGTGGCATGACATTACATCAAGCAAGGTTTCATATTTTTCTGATCATTTTTTAATTTTTTGGAATTAAAATGTGATGGCGCTCCATGCATGTGTCCATGCCGTGAGACCAATATGTTTGAAAATTCCTACTGATTTACTACACATGGAATTAACTCACACACAAGTACACAAATATGATTTTTCAAACCATTATGGTTAGCTGTTGCATGTACATGTAGTTCAAATTTGAATTACGGTCATTAAATGGCTAGAAAATCACTTAAATGTCTTTAAAAGGTCAAATGACCCCTGAAATTTTCAAAATTTTCGCATGACAGTTGTATTAGTGCATGTTAAACATGGAAAAAAATTGAAGGCCGTAAGAGGAAGCTATCTCCCGTTCGTCACCAAACATGTATTGTTCCCTCTCGGAACCACGAGCCTTCTAGTGAGTTGCTCCGGTTTGTGAGGGGTGTGTTTCCAAACTTTCGTCAAACAGGCCAATTTTTTTACCACATCATCTTGGTGGCATGAAATTACATCAAGCAAGGTTTCATGTTTTTTATCATTTTTTTATTTTTTGGAATTAAAATGCCATGGCACTCCAGGCATGTGTCCATGCCGTGAGATCAATATATTTGAAAATTCCTTCTGACTTACTGCACATGAAATTAACTCGCACATAAGTACACAAATATGATTTTTCAAATCGTTATGGTTAGTCGATGCATGTACATGTAGTTCAAATTTGAATTACAGACATCAAATGACTAGAAAATCAATTAAATGTCTTTAGAAGGTCAAAAGACCCCTGAAATTTTCCAAATTTTCACATGATAGTTGTATTAGTGCACGTTAAACATAGAAAAAAATTTGAAGGCCGTAAGAGGAAGCTATATCCTGTTCGTCATCAAACATGCATTTTTCCCTCTCGGAACCACGAGCCTTCTAGTGAGTTGCTCCGGTTTGTGAGGGTGTGTGTCCAAACTTTCGTCAAACAGGCCAATTTTTTACCACATCATCTTGGTGGCATGACATTACCTCAAGCAAGGTTTCATGTTTTTCTGATCATTTTTTAATTTTTTGGAATTTAAATGCCATGGCACTCCATGCATCTGTCCATGTCGTGAGACCAATATGTTTGAATATTCCTTCTAATTTACTACACATGGAATTAACTCGCACACAAGTACACAAATATGATTTTTCAAACTGTTATTGGCAGTTGTTGCATGTACATGTAGTTCAAATTTGAATTACGGTCATTAAATGGCTAGAAAATCACTTAAATGTCTTTAAAAGGTCAAATGATGTAGCGACCAGACCTCAAATAGTCTGATCTCTGTGCTCCGGTGTCATCCCTGGATCAGTAATGCTGACACCACACAGTACTCGGAGGATTTATAGCAGAGTAGCAATCACATACTTATTACATCGAGTGTCTCAAAAGAGAACTTATTACAATAAATATGGCTTAAGGCCATCTAATAATGATAACAGCGGAAGGCTTGGAAGATAAGTGAGTCCATCAACTCCAACGGCATCACTGAGTATAGAACCACGACCTAAAAACTCCTTAATCATCGTCTGAAAAGTCTGCAACATTAACGTTGCAGCCCGAAATGGGCCAGCACATGGAATATGTTGGCAATGTAACACAGAGAGTAATGGAATGAAACAGCTATACTATATGCATATTTGGCTGGTGGAAAGCTCTATGGTTACAGTTTTGCGTAAAGCCAATTTTTCCCTACTTCAAAGGAATAAATTTTATTTAACTATCATGGTAGTTGTTAAACATTGAGAATGGTTGACAGCATTCTCAATCCCAATTAACCATCATCATTAAACATAACCCAATAAAATTAATTTAGAGTAACATGTTGAGATTAACATGATAATCCAGGTACTAGATACTCAAGATGTCCATAACCGGGGACACGGCTAACCATGATTAGTTTATTACAATCTGCAGAGGCTTGCACACTTTTCCCCACAAGACTCGATCGCCTCCGTTTGGTTTCTCGCACTACATGGTGTTTGAGAAGACGGATGACCGAGACATAGTCTTTTAGAAGCGCTAGCACCTTACGATCGGGTAGACCGTACCACCTACATCCCCTACATCTGCTAGTCTACCACTGTAAGAGTTCGCACAACTTAGTCAACTACGCTAGAGCCCATAATAGCTTGTGGCTGCACACGGAAGTTTCTAGTATGAATAGTCTCATGATCCCTTTGAGCCTGGGTGGCGGTCCAAAAGAAAACAGGCAAGTCCTGGAATACCCAGGTGCCTCAATCCACCCAGATGTGTGTTTAAGTTGTCACCTTAGTTAAACCATTAATTAACAAACTCACATCTGTCATGGATATCACTCACCCAATCCACGTCTACTAGCATAGCATGGCATAATAAGCAAACGTAGAAGTAACTCCCAAAGTTTTGATAATAAACAGGTAATAGGTACTACCTCAACTACTTCCCATCCCACAATTTAATTAGATCCTAATCATGCAATGTGTGAGGATTAATCTAATGCAATAAAACTGGGTAGTAGGAAAGGTATGATCAAAGTGTTACTTGCCTTGCTGATGATCCGCGAAACCTAGAGATTCGAAGTAACAGGCGGCGCACTCCGAGTATTCTATCGCAGACAAACAAACAAGCATACAACAAGTACTCATCTAATGCACGGGTAAAACTCAAAGAATAGATCTAACCAGAAGGTTCAACTTAAGAACTCCGGTTGGCAAAAAGAATCAAATCGAACGAAGCAACGAAAGTCAAACGACGAAAGAAAACAACTTCGTTCTACTAATCTGGATCTAGGGCAAATTTTACAGTAGAAAAATCTTGTTTAAGTTGGTTAAACGGATAGAGGGTTTCGAGACGAAACTCGAGGCGCTTGAATCGCCTGATTCCGATAAACGAGCGAAAAGTTATACTAAAACAAAAATCGGATCAGGAATCGCGATCAGAAAAAATCGCGGATTTAATCCAAGAAAAAGAAAAACGACAAACGTTCGCTAGAACGAACGAATGGGCGAACGCTCACTATTTAAATAAACCAGAAAACCGATCTATTTAAAAAACCGAATCTAAAAAAACCGACGGAAAAACTGAACGGTTTTTCGAAAAAAATAAAAAAAACCGGCACGGATTCGAGGCGGCGGCAAACCTCGGGCGGCGTGCGGCGGCGGCGGCGGCGGGGAGGCGGCGTCATGGCGGCGGCGGCTTGGGGCTGGGGCGGCTAGGGTTTGCCCGGGTGGGCTGCCCCGGCTTATAAAGCCTGCCCGAGCCGGTGTCCAGGTCAGACACGGCCCGTAGGTCGGTGCGCTTTTTTTTAATTACGCGCAGAAGAAAAATAAAAAGAAATACTAAACGGACTCCAAAATTCCGAAATATATTTTCACAGGCTTCTAAAATCAAGCCGCACAAGGTGAACATTTATTTGGGACCTAAATGCAATTTTGAAAAACGCACATTTTTCCTAAATTCAAATAAAACACCGAAAAACTCCGAAATAAAATCTTATTTGATTTTATTATTAAATCCTCAATATTTCTTTATTTTGGGAAATTCATTTTGTTCCCTCTCTCATATTTTTGTAATAGAAATAATTGATGATAAAATAAATAAAATCAAATGATCCTATTCTCAAAATTTGAGAAAACTCAAATATGAAAATAACGAAATCCCCAACTCTCTCCGCGAGTCATTGAGTTGCTTAGGATTTCTAGGATCAACCAAAATGCAAAATAAAATATGATATGCAATGATGATCTAATGTATAACATTCCAAATTGAAAATTTGGGATGTTACAAATGACCCTTGAAATTTTTCAAATTTTCACATGACAGTTGTATTACTCCATGTTAAATGTAAAAAATAGAAGGTCGTAAGGGGAAGCTATCTCCCGTTCGTCATCAAACATGCATTGTTCCCTCTTGGAACCACGAGCCTTCTAGTGAGTTGCCTCGGTTTGTGAGGGGTGTGTGTCCAAACTTTTGTCAAACATGCCAAATTTTTTACCACATCATCTTGGTGGCATGACATTACATCAAGCAAGGTTTCATGTGTTTTTGATCTTTTTTTAATTTTTGGAATTTTAATGCCATGGGACTCCGTGCTTAATTGTGTCATAGCCGTTAGACCAATATGTTTACTACACATGGAATTAAGTCGCACACAAGTACACAAAATATGACTTTTCAAACCGTTATGGTTAGCTGTTGCATGTACATGTAGTTCAAATTTGAATTATGGTCATTAAATGGCTGGAAAATAACTTACATGTCTTAAAAGTTCAAATGACCCCTGAAATTTTCCAAAATTTGATATGACAGTAGTATTAGTACTACAAATTTTCTCATACATTTAAAACACCATCTGTCGCCACTTTACTCCAAATTCATCTTCCATAGCTAATAAAAAATATCCACAACATGACACATAGTTTTTTTGTAGGAACCGTTTGCGATGAATTTTCAGGGTCTATTTAAGTCTTCCTCCTTAAGCTTCGCCGGCTCATCTGCTCAAATGCCGGAAACCCCTGAATCCACGAATCCGGATCCCCATTCCCACACCCCCTTCTTGCCAAGATGACGCTGTGGAAACGCTTCATGAAGGCCTGTACGACGGTCACGTCCTCACCGAGTGCCGCCGCCTGCACCAAGAGTGTTGCCGCCTACGCCGAGAGTGCCGCCGCATCTGCATTTAGCACGGCCGCATCCGCTGAGAGGGCGTCTGCGGCAGCCGACAGGGCGGCTGCATCTGCTGCTGCGAGGGCGGCTGCAAATGCTGATAGCGCTCGAGCTGCCGTCCGTGCCGCCGATGTCGCCCTGGCCCGGGTTGAGGCCATCCATGCCAAGATCGAGGATGCACACGCCAAGATATTCCAGGCCACCTCGAAATCCAGCATGCAACCCACGTCCGAAAAGGCAGCGGTGGCCATGGAGCACATGCTTGCTCATGAGATCTATGAGCTGGAGCTGGAGATGCAGGAGGCGGCGGAGATCGAGCAGCGCCGAGAGGAGGAGTTGCGTGTGGCCGAGGTCAAGGTAGAGAAGAGTCTGTCCGTCGAGGAATCGGCGGTGGAGTACCAACGCGAGCTCTAGCGCGGCCACTACTATGAGTACTACAACCTTGAGGGCAGCGCCAAGGACGGCGCCGAGGACGAGGATGAGGACGCGGTTGACTTCAGCAGGGGGGCGGGGAGTCCACCAACAGCGGCATGTCGCTAGAACAAGTCATCGACATCTCATCTCACACCGGTGATGCATAGGCCGGTGCAGCGGCGGCTTTGTTAAAATTATGCGTACTTAGGCTTTGTTTTTAATGCTGGTCTTTTGTTAGAGCAATGTTTAGGTTAACTGTCTCTGTTTAATTACTAAAATTGCTAAATTCAGTAAGTGTGGTATGTGTGTTGTACGCTCCTTTGTGTGCCCAAATTAGCAAGCGATGTTAAATTATGCAATGACGTGCCCGGGGAAATTTCCACCAAAATTTGAATTATCAAACTGATCCCATGCTCGTAAAGCAGAAGAATCGTTTGCGATGCACACAATCATTCAAAGTGAATGGTGTCCGGCGGCACCGCGCGTAAAGTTTCCCTCCACATTTCGAAATGTTTGGCCTACCACCGAAATATCTACCACCCCCCTCTCCGCCCCCGCCTTCCCCACCCCCTTTTCTCCCCAACCACAAGTCACATGTAGCGACCCGACCCGAATGGATCAAGTCTCTGTGCTTAATTGTCATCCCTGGATCAGTATGCTGACACACACAGTACTCGAGGATTTATAACAGAGGTAAATCACATGTATAAGTAACGTAAATACTATTACCTCAATCCAAAAAGCGGAAGTAACAAGGTTGTGGATTCCCATCAACACCAATGGCAAAGTTGAGTGTAGAAATCGTAACCTAACGTATCACTTATGTTGGAAATATGCCCTAAAGGCAATAATAAATTGGTTATTATTATATTTCCTTGTTCATGATAATCGTTTATTATCCATGCTAGAATTGTATTGATAGGAAACTCAGATACATGTGTGGATACATAGACAACACCATGTCCCTAGTAAGCCTCTAGTTGACTAGCTCGTTGATCAATAGATGGTTACGATTTCCTGACCATGGACATTGGATGTCGTTGATAACGGGATCACATCATTAGGAGAATGATGTGATGGACAAGACCCAATCCTAAGCATAGCACAAGATCGTGTAGTTCGCATGCTAAAGCTTTTCTAATGTCAAGTATCATTTCCTTAGACCATGAGATTGTGCAACTCCCGGATACCGTAGGAATACTTTGGGTGTGCCACTCGGTAAGACATCATCATAATGTGCACAATGTGATCAAGGAGTTGATCACGGGATGATGTGTTACGGAACGAGTAAAGAGACTTGCCGGTAACGAGATTGAACAAGGTATCGGGATACCGACGATCGAATCTCGGGCAAGTACAATACCGCTAGACAAAGGGAATTGTATACGGGATTGATCGAATCCTGGACATCGTGGTTCATCCGATGAGATCATCGTGGAACATGTGGGAAGCAACATGGGTATCCAGATCCCGCTGTTGGTTATTGACCGGAGAACGTCTCGGTCATGTCTGCATGGTTCCCGAACCCGTAGGGTCTACACACTTAAGGTTTGATGACGCTAGGGTTATAAGGAATAGATATACGTGGTTACCGAATGTTGTTTGGAGTCCCAGATGAGATCCCGGACGTCACTAGGAGTTCCGGAATGGTTCGGAGGTAAAGATTTATATATGGGAAGTCCTGTTTTGGTCACCGGAAAAGTTTCAGGTTTTATCGGTAACGTACCGGGACCACCGGGAGGATCCCGGGGGTCCACCAAGTGGGGCCACAAGCCCCGGAGGGCTGCATGGGACAAGTGTGGGAGGGGACCAGCCCCAGGGGGGCTGGTGCGCCCCCCCCCCCCCCCCACAAGGGCCCAAGGCGCCTAAGGGGAGGAGGGGGGCAAACCCTAAGGGCAGATGGGCCTTAGGGCCCATGCCTGGTGCGCCTCCCTCTCCCCTCCACCTGGCCGCCACCCAGATGGGATCTGGGGGCTGCCGCCACCCCTAGGGAGGGAACCCTAGGTGGGGGCGCAGCCCCTTCCCTCCCCCTATATATACTTGAGGTTTGGGCTGCCCAAGACACACGAGTTCCTCTCCTTCTTGGCGCAACCCTACCCCTCTCCCTCCTCGTCTCTTGCGGTGCTTGGCGAAGGCTTGCTGGAGTACCACGCTCCTGCACCACCACCACGCCGTTGTGCTGCTGCTGGATGGAGTCTTCCTCAACCTCTCCCTCTCTCCTTGCTGGATCAAGGCATGGGAGACGTCACCGGGCTGTACGTGTGTTGAACGCGGAGGTGCCGTCCGTTCGGCACTAGGATCTCCGGTGATTTGGATCACGATGAGTACGACTCCTTCAACCCCGTTCTCTTGAATGCTTCCGCTTAGCGATCTACAAGGGTATGTAGATGCACTCTCCTTCCCCTCGTTGCTGGTTTCTCCATAGATAGATCTTGGTGACACGTAGGAAAATTTTGAATTTCTGCTACGTTCCCCAAAAACTTACTCGTCGTAAGATAATCCTGCAACATGAGACGTTGCAGCCACAAAGGGTCAGTACATTGAATGTACTGGCAAATTCACACCATAGAGAATGATGAACAAAGGCAATCACTACATGCATATTTGGCTGGTGGAAAAGCTCTATGGTTATAGTTTTTGCGAAAAGCCAATTTTTCCCTACTACAAAGGAATAAATTTTATTTAACTATCATGGTGGTTGTTGAACATTGAGAATGGTTGACAGCATTCTCAATCCCAATTAAATAACATCATTAAACCAAACAAACTTAATTTAAAGTAACATGATGAGATCAACAGGCTAATCCAAGTACCAGAGACTCAAGATGTCCATAACCGGGGGACACGGCTAATCATGATTAGTTTGTACACTCTGCAGAGGTTTGCGCACTTTTCCCCACAAAACCCGATCTCCTCCGTTGGATTTCTCGCACTACAAGGTGTTTGAGAAATGGATGACCGAGACATAGTCTTTTAGAAGCGTTTGCACCTTACGATGGGTAGACCGTTCCACCTACAACCCCTACATCTGCTAGTCTACCACTCTAAGAGTTCACATGACTTAATCAACTATGCTAGAGCCCATAATAGCTTGTGGCTGCACACGGAAGTTTCTAGCATGAATAATCTTATGATCCCTTTGAGCCTGGGTGGCGGACCATAGGATGATCACACGGTATATCCCCGGGATCTCCTAGGACAACACTGCTATTTCCCCAGGTGTCCGGGCAAGTCCACTGGTATATCCCCAGGGTGCCCCTAGCAATCCACCCAGATGTGTATTAAAGTTGCCACCTTAAGTTGAACCATTAATTAACAATCTCACATCTGTCATGAAATACTGTCAAACCCAGTCCACGTCTATGAGCATAGCATGGCAATGTAAGCATAACGTAATAGTAACTCCCAAGGTTTGAATGTAGGGCAATAGGTTCCTACCTCATCAACTACTTCCCAATACCCACATGTTATCAATCCTACTCATGCAATGTTTGAGGGTGAAACTAATGCATAAAACTGGGTATGGAGGGGATATGATCAAAGTGTGAACTTGCCTGCAATGTTGATGAAGATGATTCGCTCTCAAAACACTTGATAGCTCTACTCGTCACACTCCGGTCAATCTATCGTAAGCAAGCAATAGTAACCACACATAAGCAACCACTCAAAAGATCAGAAAGAACGAAGAAGGCGATTCAGAAAACTTCAAAACCAAGCAAATAACTCTTGCAACATAAAACAATTTCTTACAGTACCAAAATTATGTGAATTTAGCCTTATCAAAATGTTTAGGTCAAGAGCTTCGATTGGCAAAAAGAATCAACTCAAACGGAGTTACGAAACTCAAGTTATGATCAAACGAAGTTTGAATTCAAATATGAGCTAATTCAAAATTTTAAACTTTCAAAAACATATTTAAGTTGGATTGCTGGATAGAGGGGATCATAACGAATATGTGGGCGTTGGTTTCGTTGGATTTGGACTAATGAGTAAAAAGTTATGATCATTTGAAGTTCAGGGACTAAATTGTAGGGAAACTAATTACGAATAGGTCCCTGACTAAAATTAGCAGAAAAAGAAAAAAACTAAATAACGAACGTTCGCTAACTAGTTCTAAACAAAGAACGTTCTCTAAATAGATCTAACTAAAAAAACTAAGCCGGGGTTTTTAAAATAAAACCGAGAAAAACCTAAACCCTAAAAGAAATAACCGGACCGGGCGGTTTACCGGTTCGGTCGAAATAAACCGGCGGCGGCGGTTGACGGTAGCAGCAGCTCCGGCGAGACGGGCAGCGGCAATGTGAAGCGGCTCCAGCGAGCGAGCGACGCGGCGCAGATGCGGCAGAGGGCAACGGCAGCGGCGACGAGCAGCGAGGCGGGGCGGCTTGCTTGCGGCGGCGGCGGTTGGAGCAGGAGGCGGCGACGGTTGGAGCAGGCGGCGGCGGCGGCGATCTGCGAGAAGGGCGGCGATGCGGCGAGGAGGAGAGAAACGGCGGCGGGGTGCGGCGAACTTTATAAGGAGGGGGGCGAGATGGCGTGGAGGAGGGGCAAGAGGAGGCCGAGGGCGGCACGGCGGCGTGCCCGAGCAGGTCTCCCGCTCGCGAGGGAGAGGGGCGGCGCTGCTGGGCTGGGCCTTGGCCTGGCAGGAGCTGGGCCGGCCCAGTCGGGGAAAGAATTTAAAAAAAACATTTCCAGGTAAATAAAAATAATAAAAGCAAAATAAATAAAATATTATATGGGCATATAATATATCAAAATTTTCAGAAAATTATTTTCTACAACATGGAAATTTCTATAATTCCAAATAAAATCCAGAAATATTCAAATAATCCAAAGAGTGCTACTGGTCTAATAAAAATTCAATAAAATCATTTTAAAAATACCAAAATGATTTCAAATTAATTTTTCTCCAATTTTCTGTTGTAGGGAATCATTTTTCCCTATTTTCCATATATTTTATTTTTGGAGAAAAATAATTTGAATAAAACTCAAATAACTCCAAATTGAAAATAAATTCAAAAGAACTTTGAATTTAATTCTTTGAAACTCCCAACTGATATTTCATATAGTTTGAAGAAGTCATTTTATCTTCGCTCGTGAAAATCATTGAGTTGCATAAAGTTTCAGAATTGGAAATATTCTCAAAGGAAATTCAAATATTTTCAACACCCCTTGTCATTTAAATAAATGGAAGAAGTCATGTCATCTTCTCTCCAGGGTTTTGTGATGAAAAGAATTTGAATTCACGGGGATCAACAGAAAAAGGTGAAAGTTTGGGAAAGTCCTTTTATTCCCTCTCATTTAACTTTCAAAAGCTTCGAATTTCACTCAATCAATCACACCACAATCAAACAATCAATCAATCTATCTATTTATTATAACATTCCAAAATTTAGAATTTTCGGATGTTACAAACCTACCACCCTTAAAATGAATCTCGTCCTCGAGATTCAGAGAGGCTAGAAAGAAAGGTTAGGGTTTGGGGGTCTCCTCAAAATCCATCGATCATCACAGGGGTCTGAGGTGCTACCTCCCTTAAAAGAATGGTTACGGTTCCCTCGAAACTCATATACTTCATCCTTATTGTTAACAGTGTCGGTCTTCTTAGATCTTCAGGATAATTCCTTATCCGGGCTCTTCCGGTAGTGGCATAACCTTTACCACAATTTTTCTGTCCTTTCATCTTGCTAAGGTTCTTCCATGACTGGGTCTTCTTAGCTGACGGGTCTGGCGCCATTACTAAACAACTATCGATATCTCATGGTGGTCAACCATTTATGGTTTCTCCTGCAGGAAATGGGTCTGGGTTGATCCTCACCGTATAACCTACGGTTGGCAAAGCTTCCTTGTACAAGGGAAAAAATATCTATACCATTCTAAGGCTTAAACAAGGTTTAATATCATCATCTCTCTACTATAGGTAAGTCACTCAGATTTACCATCCCATATAGCAAGGCGAATAATAAGAGTAAGTCGGTATGGTGATCAATCCATCCCGCACCCAAATCATTACCATGTATACAGTTTAGCGAATCTCGCATACTAACACTCAGTCATCCTCACAAGCATTGCAGAATTTCTCTTGTCGATGAACTAAGTTTGGATAATTCCATGGATTCTGCAAGCCAAACAAACATCTATCGTTCCTTCACAACTCTCAGGTTTTGCGTTACTCCTATAAAATTGTCTGCCGATAAAACGTCGTATCTTCCTCCAGGGTTTTTCCTTCAGCAAGAGTGTGCTTGCTTCTTGGCAGGTCCTGGGGCCTGTGGGTTATGGCCCATCACTTGTAAACCTTGAACTTTTCCTCTGGGCAACTTATCGTTATTCCAACATCCAACTTCCAGCTTCCTAGCATACTTAAAATCCATCCAATTGTATTGTCTTCCTTCCTTCTATTGGGACCTAACTAGGACATGTTTACTCAGACTCATCATGGAATTTCCATTGATCCATATTTTCTGACATCATACCTCCTTTATATCCAATAGTAATTTATCTCTCCATCCTCGTGGAATATCCCTCATATCGAGATAAAAACTTATACTTATGAAGTCCATATTCCACTTCGTGGAACATCATTATCCTTTCCAGGGTCAAGCGTCCTTACAGGGGAATATTGGCCATCTCTGCATGGCACTTCTTATACTGGGGAACGTGAAACACATCCTGAACTCCTGACAGTCCTTCGGGTGACTCCAACTTATTGGCCACTTCTCCCATACGCTCCAAAACTCGGTATGGTCCTACAAATCTCGGGGCTAACTTTCTCTTAACTCCAAATTGTTTAACTCCTCGCAGAGGGGACACATGAAGACATGCTCTGTCTCCAATTTCATAGACTACCTCCTTGCGTTTTTGAGTCTGCATAACTCTTCTGCCTGGACTGAGCTACCTTCAGTCTATCTTGAATCAACTTAACATTCTCTTCTGACTCCTTGATCACATTTGGTCCAAACAACTGACGGTCTCCATCTTCATCCCACATACTCTTGGGGTATCACACATATCGAGACAAAACTCGTATTCATTTTGTTCGAAATCCACTCAGTGGAGTATCCTTATCTTTTCCAAGGGTCAACGGTTCTTACAGGGTACTACCACCCTTAAAATGCACAAATCTTCCATAGACCATATTTCTCATATCCTCAGAATGGCCAAAATTCTTCTTCATAGAGTAACAACTCATAAAATCCATATCAGTTCCAACGATGCTAACTTTATTCATTATCAAATGATTAAAATCTCTCGCTTTTCCATTACATGTCTCAACTCAACACCTCAATATAAAAGAAAATGTTCTCACTTCTACTACTCCATTTCTTTTATTGCAAACTCAACTATCTAGCACAAGTTTCCTTCTCCTTGGGGCATTCTCTGGAAAAGTGCCCTGCTCCATTACAACTAAAACATATTACTTCTGACAAGTATCGAGGTTTCCATTTTGGGCAATTGTTGAGGTAGTGCCCTGACTCCTTGCACCTGTAACAGGTGATATGACTCAGGTCCTTCCTGGAATCCAATCTGCTTCTCTTCCTGGACCTTTCCATGCCAGTCATGGCTTCTATTTCCTGTGGGTCATATTCTACTTCCTCTGTCGGGAATTCTACTAGATCCCCATTCAAACAATTTTGGGAGATGTGTCCTTCTTCTCCACATGAATAGCAAGACTTAGTGAAGGGTTTACTCGGGTCTTCTTTAGGTGTGTCCTCCTTCCCTTCCTTCATCACAGCTTCTTCTAAAATTTCCATGAGGGCTCCTTTCATTACTTCTTTCTTCTGTTGGATGGTTCGTTGTACCATGGGGTAAATGTGACACTGAGAAGGATAGTGGGTAGTCCCTTCACACAAGAAACAAGTAATCTGCCTAATTGGGCATTCTTCAACTGGGTGACTTCCTTCACAATTAGGGCATTCATCCTTGTGTTCTTTATGGGTGTGTCCTATTTCTCCACAAATCTTGCATGCACAAGCTTTCTTCATATCCTTTCCATAAGGCTTCAACTTCTGGGACACAAGCCGAGACTTTTCAGAGTCAACTTAAATTCTTTCCAAGTGGTTACTCCTTGACATCCATTGATGGTTTGGTACATCCTCCACCAAGTAGCAGCACCTCTTTCAAAGCACTGAAGAGCATGCTGGGTCATATCCTTTCCGGCTATAGGGTTATTCTCCATGTGATCCTCCATGTTCTAAATCCATCGGTCTGTCTCCAACTGACTCATCGGTCCAGAAAATACAAGCTCATCTCCATTCATCCTCTATTGGGTCCATGGGTTTGGGGTGAGATAAGAGAGAGGGAGAGGGATACACACAATACAAACAAAAGTTTTGAAAAGACAGATTTTATTTGTGGCCGTCGGGAAAAACATCAAACAAATGACAGCTCACAAACGTCGCATCTAACATAGGTATATAACAGGGGTTTGGTCTTCTAAAGGTCAATAAATCTTCAACGTCTCCAAACTCTTCAAGCCTTGTTCATGCCTCCAATGGCTTCTTCCGATCATGCTTGTCTTTCTCAAGTTCTTTTGCCAGATCAACTCTGTTGACGCGAAGTCTCTCGTGACGTCCTTTAATATTCTGGAGTTGCGTTCCAAACTTCTGGTTTCAACATCCTTCACATGAACCATGGTCATACTGTCCTTCAGTTCCTGACAAATCTCTGGTATCTCGAGGTTGTAGCTCCTCCAGCTTGGCTACTTTCAGCTTTTGGTTCCTGAGTTCTTCAAGAAATGCTTCCTTGTCTAATACGGCTTCATGGAGCTCCACCTTAAACTTCTTGATGTACTACTCCAGATCCTGGTGATACACCGGCTAAGGTTAAAACTTCATCTTACTAATAGGTGCTCCATCAGCCTTCTTCCATCAAATCCATTCTGAAGAAATGCATCCTTAACTCGGCATGGTGACAATAGCATCAGCGGGCGATGACATCACAGATAACCATGTTTCTGCTCTTGTCATTCCCATGAGCTATCATTCCATAGTTGATATCTCCTGCCTTAGGGTTTTCTTTGACAAAACTTCGAGTCTCATGCTCCCTGTTTCAGTCTTTCTCCGATACACCTTGATCTTGGGTATTGACAACTTCCATAGTCTGCCAAGTTCCATAAGGGTAGCCTTCCTAGGTCATACAAATCTGGGAATTCTTCAGAGCCTTCAAATTCTACTTGTCTTCGGTCTTCAACTGTTGTAGTTTCCATTATTCAGATGCACGGAAAATACTCTTCATTCCGAAGTGGTCTTAGTTGTCCGATATCTTGTACTTCTTGGAGTGGTCTCATCAGTCGAATCTCCGTGTGGTCAAAAGGGGAAAGGGGTATGGTCTAACTAAAGGGAATTTTTGAATAAGCTCAGAAGAGAAGAGAGGTAAAGGATCTTTTTGGAAGGGAAAGTTGTAGAGAAAAATCTTTGCTATGGGCTTGCCAGTTTCTAGGGTCATGTCCTACAGTCAACATGTGCTCTGATACCATCTTGTAGCGACCCGACCCGAATGGATCAAGTCTCTGTGCTTAAGTGTCATCCCTGGATCGGTATGCTGAGACACACAGTACTCGAGGATTTATAACAGAGGTAAATCACATGTATAAGTAACGTAAATACTATTACCTCAATCCAAAAAGCGGAAGTAACAAGGTTGTGGATTCCCATCAACACCAACGGCAAAGTTGAGTGTAGAAATCGTAACCCTAACGTATCACTTACTCGTCGTAAGATAATCCTGCAACATGAGACGTTGCAGCCACAAAGGGTCAGTACATTGAATGTACTGGCAAATTCACACCATAGAGAATGATGAACAAAGGCTATCACTACATGCATATTTGGCTGGTGGAAAAGCTCTATGGTTATAGTTTTTGCGAAAAGCCAATTTTCCTACTACAAAGGAATAAATTTTATTTAACTATCATGGTGGTTGTTGAACATTGAGAATGGTTGACAGCATTCTCAATCCCAATTAAATAACATCATTAAACCCAACAAACTTAATTTAAAGTAACGTGATGAGATCAACAGGATAATCCAAGTACCAGAGACTCAAGATGTCCATAACCGGGGACATGGCTAATCATGATTAGTTTGTACACTCTGCAGAGGTTTGCGCACTTTTCCCCACAAAACCCGATCTCCTCCATTGGATTTCTCGCACTACAAGGTGTTTGAGAAACGGATGACCAAGACATAGTCTTTCAGAAGCGTTTGCACCTTACGATGGGTAGACCGTTCCACCTACAACCCCTACATCTGCTAGTCTACCACTCTAAGAGTTCACACGACTTAATCAACTATGTTAGAGCCCATAATAGCTTGTGGCTGCACACGGAAGTTTCTAGCATGAATAATCTTATGATCCCTTTGAGCATGGGAGGCGGACCGTAGGATGATCACATGGTATATCCCCGGGATCTCCTAGGACAACACTGGTATTTCCCCAGGTGTCCAGGCAAGTCCACTGGTATATCCCCAGGGTGCCCCTAGCAATCCACCCAGATGTATATTAAAGTTGCCACCTTAAGTTGAACCATTATTTAACAATCTCACATTTGTCATGAAATACTCTCAAACCCAATCCACGTCTACGAGCATAGCATGGCAATGTAAGCATAACGTAATAGTAACTCCCAAGGTTTGAATGCAGGGCAATAGGTTCCTACCTCATCAACTACTTCCCAATACCCACATGTTATCAATCCTACTCATGCAATGTTTGAGGGTGAAACTAATGCATAAAAACTGGGTATGAAAGAGGATATGATCAAAGTGTGAACTCGCCTGCAATGTTGATGAAGATGATTCGCTCTCAAAACTCTTGATAGCTCTACTCGTCACACTCCGGTCAATCTATCGTAAGCAAGCAATAGTAACCACACATAAGCAACCACTCAAAAGATCAGAAAGAACGAAGAAGGCGATTCGAAAAACTTCAAAACCAAGCAAATAACTCTTGCAACATAAAACAATTTCTAACAGTACCAAAATTATGTGAATTTGGCCTTATTAGCATGTTTAGGTCAAGAGCTTCGATTTGCAAAAAGAATCAACTCAAACGGAGTTACGAAACTCAAGTTATGATCAAACGAAGTTTGAATTCAAATCTGAGCTAATTCAAAATTTTAAACTTTCAAAAACATGTTTAAGTTGGATTACTGGATAGAGGGGATCATAACGAAGATGTGGGCATTGGTTTCGTTGGATTTGGACTAACGAGTAAAAAGTTATGATCGTTTGAAGTTCAGGGACTAAATTGTAGGGAAACTAATTATGAATAGATCCCTGACTAAAATTAGCAGAAAAAGAAAAAAAACTAAATAATGAACGTTCGCTAACTAGTTCTAAACAGAGAACGTTCTCTAAATAGATCTAATTAAAAAAACTAAACCGGGGTTTTTAAAATAAAACCGAGAAAAACCTAAACCCTAAAAGAAATAACCGGACCGGGCGGTTTACCGGTTCGGTCGAAATAAACCGGCGGCGGCGGTTGACGGCAGCAGCAGCTCCGGCGAGACGGGTAGCGGTGATGTGAAGCGGCTCCGGCGGGCCAGAGGCGCGGCGCGGATGCGGTAGAGGGCGACGGCAGCGGCGGCGAGCAGCAAGGCGGGGCGGCGGACTAGGCGGTGGGGCGGCTTGCTTGCGGCGGCGGCGGCGGCGATCTGCGGGAAGGGCGGTGATGCGGCGAGGAGGAGAGAAACGGCGGTGGGGTGCGGCGAACTTTATAAGGAGGGGGGCGAGATGGCGTGGAGGAGGGGCAAGAGGAGGCTGAGGGCGGCACGGCGGCCATGGCGGCGCGGCGGCGTGCCCGAGCGGGTCTCCCGCTCGGGTGGGAGAGGGGCGGCGCTGCAGGGCTGGGCCTTGGACTGGCAGGAGCTGGGCTGGCCCAGTCGGGGAAAGAATTTTTTTTTAAAAAAACATTTCCAGGTAAATAAAAATAATAAATGAAAAATAAATAAAATATTATATGGGCATATAATATATCAAAATTTTCAGAAAATTATTTTCTACTACATGGACATTTCTATAATTCCAAATAAAATCCACAAAAATTCAAATAATCCAAAGAGTGCTACTGGTCTAATAAAAACTCAATAAAATCATTTTAAAAATACCAAAATGATTTCAAATTAATTTTTCTCCAATTTTCTATTGTAGGGAATCATTTTACCCTATTTTCCATATATTTTATTTTTGGAGAAAAATAATTTGAATAAAACTCAAATAACTCCAAACTGAAAATTAATTCAAAAGAACTTTGAATTTAATTCTTTGAAACTCCCAACTGATATTTCATATAGTTTGAAGAAGTCATTTTATCTTCGCTCGTGAAAATCATTGAGTTGCATAAAGTTTCAGAATTGGAAATATTCTCAAAGGAAATTCAAATATTTTCAACACCCCTTGTCATTTAAATAAATGGAAGAAGTCATGTCATCTTCTCTCCAGGGTTTTGTGATGAAAAGAATTTGAATTCACGGGGATCAACAGAAAAAGGTGAAAGTTTGGGAAAGTCCTTTTATTCCCTCTCATTTAACTTTCAAAAGCTTCGAATTTCACTCAATCAATCACACAACAATCAAACAATCAATCAATCTATCTATTTATTATAACATTCCAAAATTTAGAATTTTGGGATGTTACATCACATTTCCCCTGTTTCCTCCTTCCTTCCTTCCTTCCTTCCTAATCTACAACCGCTTACTTTCTTGCTTCCTCGCTCTCGTCGTCTCGCATCCTACCGCCAGGGTTGCCATGGTCTTCTTCAATGACCTCTCCAGTGGTTCATCCTCCGACGACGAATCCTTCACCACCTGGGTATGCCTCTCTTCTCTCTCTCTCTCTCTCTCTCGGGCTATGACTTGGAATGAAGGATTCTAACCCGACGGTCGATTTGAGTCATTTCTTACTCTTGTAGCTCCCTAGGACCATCAGTTGCAATGAATGGAGAGGGGTGGCTGAAGATATGTCTGCTCGTTGTCACCATCAATCTCCATGCATGAAGCTAGTTGCGTTTGAATCTATGGACAGTGGGAGGAAGTTTCTGGCATGTGCAGAGAAGGTTAGCCCTATTTCGTTGTTACAAATCATTTGTTAGATGTGATTAAGACACTGTCACGGTCCCAACCCATTCATACCACACCTTCAACCAAACGCATCCTAAGACAGTGTCACAGTTTGTACCTAGTATCTAAAAATGTTTCCATCTCATCCGCGGCTCCATTAGAAAATTATGTGGCACTGCTTCAGTAGTTTGTGCAGCCAACTTTGGTCCACACATCCGAGGAACCAAGAATTAAAATACTATCTTTATGACATGAAGGAACTGGGCATCGGAGCAACTACGTGCTCCGGAGTCTGGATCCATGATTTTCTGCTGCATTGGCTCGCCAGTGCAGGGCACCGGCGCGGGATGTAGCAATAGTTGTCTTTACACCAGTTTTGGCATACATAGTGGACGGCCTTAGTGCTATTGGTTCTATGTTACTAAATTTCTACATGTACACACATGTTACTATCAATTTGCTATCATCCAAACAGTGTCGCTATGTTGTTGCAGTTATATTTACCTTCCTCATAAAATGTTCAATTTGTTATTTATAGTACATGAGTAAGAACTTGTAGCGTTGTTGTAGTTAATTATAGCTTATGATGTTTTAGAATTTGGTTGTTGTCTCAGTAGTAATTAATTCATTTGCACATTGATCTTTTTGAGAAGATATGTCATAATTAACCTGTTTCTTCAATTTTTCAAAATAAGTGTTGGTGATTTTCTATGTTGCTATAAACCCATTTCCCCTACAATTGTTATTGATCTAGTTTTAAATATTATAGGATGAACAGAAGTGTTCTTACTTGGAGTGGGTTGATCAAGAGTGGCCACAGTCTTTGAAGATGTGCCTAGCAAAGCTCTGGAGCATGTATGAGGAAGAGAACAAAGGTAAGCTTAGAGAAAGTGTTATCAACGCTGAAGAATATTTGAAGATGCAAGATAAAAAGATGAAGGTGGAGAATGAGCTCAGATTTTTTAAATTAGACTTTGCTAAGATGGTGTCGGCAAAGGAGGAGGCACTTTCCTAGTTGGCCAGTAAAAAACACGTTCTTACTGAACTAAAAGCAGGGGTGGATAAGACAAGCTTGCATGATCTCGATTAGGGAAATGAATATATTGTTCTAATATTGTTCTTATGAAGTTGAACTAGCTATATGTTGTATTGTGCTGTTTTCAGATAGCTATCATACTATGATGTTAAAATATATTTATGTGCCTGGTATGAAATTGGCAAACAGCTGTTCGATATGAAATATGAATTTGCGTAATACTGGAATTATTAATTTTAAACTAATAAACCTGCTAAATGTGTCATGGAACTTTGCAAACGGTTCTAGGAGTAAAAGCACTTGTGATGGATAGCCCAATGCCACACAGTTTTCTTCATCAAATCGTGTGTGATGTAGTTGATAAAAGCAAACGGTTAACCAAGGTAGAGCGTGTGTGATAGTTACACCTATCACACACGAGCCTATACATAAACCTGTGTGGGATTTACGTATGGACGGAAACGTTTTCCCTAGATTGACTGTGTGGGATGTACATATGAATGGAAATGTTTTCCCTGGATTGACTGTGTGGGATGTACATACGAACGGAAACGTTTTCTCTGGATTGACTGTATGGGATGTACATAAGAACGGAAACGTATTCCTTGGATTGACTATGTGTGATATACATATGAACAGAAATGTTTTTCTGGGATTCACCGTGTGGGATGTACATACAAACGAAAACGATTGGGTTTCGATGCCTCGCCCGATCGCACATGAGCTCATTTTTTCCCAGCCTGTGTGCCAGGACAGCCTATCCCCGACGGTTTGTAGGTCGTGTGGGAAGGACCACCCTATCGCCCACACTCACTCGGCGACGGTTCCAAATGTCGTCACGGAAAGGGGTTAAAAACCGTGTGTATAGCACTAACGCATACCAGTGTCTCTGTCGATCCTGAGTTAATTAGTTAGGTTGAATCTAATCCTTTCTATGGTTATGATTCTGAAACTGTTGTGGCACATGTTACTAAATTGAATGATATAGCCACCCTATTTGCTCATGAGGAAAAATCACTATTGCTATATTCTTAAATTGTTTCCTTTCTCATTAAAGGGTGATGCTAAGTTATGGTTTAATTCTCTTGTTCCTGGTTGTGTGAGTAGTCCCTAGGATATGATTTACTATTTCTCTGAAAAATATTTCCCTGCTCGCAAGAAACAAGCTGCCTTAAGGGAAATATTAAACTTTGTGCAATTTGGAGAAGAGAGTCTCCCACAAGCGTGAGGGAGGCTTCTCCAATTACTTAATGCTTTGCATGATAATCCTCATAAGAAAAATGAAATACTTGATATCTTTTATAATGGACTAACCGATGCTTCCAAAGACCACCTAGATAGTTGTGATGGTTGTGTTTTCAGGGGAAGAACTGTTGAGCAAGCTGAATTGCTATGGAATAATATATTGAGTAATGATAATGATTGGAATCTTCCTGAACCAACTCCTAAGCTAACTCCGAAGAAAAGAGGTATTATATTTCTCAGTCCTGAAGATATGCAAGAGACAAAGAAATGTATGAAAGAAAAAGGTACTAAAGCTGCAGATGCTAAGAATTTATCGCCTATTGAAGAAATACATGGTCTTGATAACCCAACATAGGTAGTAGAGGTAAACTCTCTCCATAGGTTTGATGAAGGTGATATTCCTCATAATAAGTCTGCTAGTCAATGTTTGGATGAGTTTGATAATTTTATTGTTACACAAGAAAACTTCAATGCTTATGTTAGCAGACAATTGAAACATAATGCTTACATGCTTGACCACTTGGGTTATTATATGCGTAGAACTTTTAATGACCTTAAGCTTCTTAGCAAACATGCTTCCATGGTTACAACTCAAGTAGAACAAGTACTTAATGATTTGCTTAATGAGTTGAATAGTAAGAATAATGTTAATGATGTTAAGGTTATGACTAGAGGTGGTAAGATGACTCAGGAACCTTTGTATCCTGAGGGTCATCCTAAGAGAGTTGAGCAAGATTCTCAGAGAATTGATACTAATGTACCTAGTCCTAGTAATAAAAAGAAAAGGAGAACTGATAGGACTTTGCATCCTTCTAGTGAACCTGTTATAGACACACTTGAGAATCCCAATGATATTTCTATTTTTGATGCTGAGACACAATCTGGTGATGAACATGAACCTAGTGATAATTTTAATAATGATGTTCATGTTGATGCTCAACCTAGTATTGATAATGATGTAGCGATTGAACCTGCTGTTGATCTTGATAACCCACAATCAAAGAATCAACATTATGATAAGAGAGACTTTGTTGCTAGGAAACATGGTAAAGAAAGAGAACCATGGGTTCAGAAACCCATGCCCTTTCCTCCTAAACCATCCAATAAAAATGATGATGAGGATTTTGAATGCTTTGCTGAAATGATTAGACCTATCTTTTTGCGTATGCGTTTGACTGATATGCTTAAAATGCCTCCTTATGCTAAGTATATGAAAGACATTGTCCCAAATAAAAGAAAGATACCGGAAGCTGAAATTTCCACCATGTTGGCTAATTATACTTTTAAGGGAGGAATACCAAAGAAACTAGGAGACCTAGGAGTACCAACTATACCATGCTCCATTAAAAGATACTATGTTAAAACTGCTTTATGTGATCTTGGAGTCGGTGTTAGTGTTATGTCTTTCTCTTTATATCGTAGACTTGAATTGAATAAGTTGACACCTACTGAAATTTCTTTGCAAATGGCTGATAATTCAACTGCTATACCCATCAGTATTTGTGAGGATGTGCGTGTTGTGGTTGCAAACATTACTATCTTAACGGACTTTGTTATTCTTGATATTCCCGAGGACAACAGTATGTCAATCATCCTTGGTAGACCCTTTTTGAATACTGTAGGGGCTATTATTGACTGCAACAAAGGCAATGTCACTTTTCATATTAATGGTAATGAGCATAAGGTACACTTTCCGAAGAAACAACCTCAAGTTCATAGTATCAATTCTATTGGAAAATTTTCAACTATTACTATTGGAGGTTTTGAATTCCCTCTTCCTACCACCAAAAAGAAATATGATATCCTTATTGTTGGGGACATTCATATCCCCGTTGAGGTAACCTAGTGCTATTTGAAAGTTCTTTGGTTTCATGTCATTCAGAAGAAGTTTGTTAATAAGACTTGATCAACCTTGTTAATGGATTCCTTTTGATGGGCATGAAATGGATGGATTTAGAAGGCACAACTTTCAGTATCTACTTTTTACTTTCTGTTAATTAGGTTAAATAAAGCAAAATTAGTATTTTCTACCTGTTTTCTGAATTATCCATGAAATAAAAAATGTCCTGAAAATAAAAGTTCTCCAATAGCCCTGAAAATTTATTATGATTTTTTATAGAATATTTTAGAATTTCTGGCACTAAGCATGCACCAGTGGTCCACAAGGTTGGAGGGCGCGCCCTACCCCCCTGGGCGAGTGTAACACCCAAGATGTGGCTAAATCTCCCACGTGTTGAGGCACGACTTAGAGGCATAACCGCATGTTGGTTTTTTCGCACGAAGGGTCATCTTCACATAATCCCAAGTAATGAACAACGAAGGGATAAATAGAGTTGTCTTATAATCACCATGTCACACAATGCTCAAATAATTCATACATCATTTAGAGTACACACATAGTCCGACTATGGACAAAACCAAATGAAAAGAAGATAACCCCAAATGCTAGATCCCCGATCGTCCCAACTGGGCTCCACTACTGATCACCAGGAAAAGACACATAGTAACGGCCAAGGTCCTCGTCGAACTCCCACTTGAGCTTGGTTGCATCACCTGCATCGGTATCATCGGCACCTCCAACTATTTTCGTAGTATATGTGAGTCATGAGGACTCAACAATCTCAAAACCCACGAGATCAAGCCTATTTAAGCTTATGGGTAGGATATGGTTATGAGGTGGAGCTGCAGCAAGCGCTAAGCCAATATGGTGGCTAACATACGAGTACAACAGTAAGATGAGGAACTATGCAACGGTCGTAATAGAAGTGATCAAGAAGTGATCATGAACTACTTACGTTCAAACATAACCCCACCGTGTTCTCTTCCCGAACCTCGTCAAAAAGAGACCATCACGGTTACACACGCTGTTGGTGTCTTTTAATTAAGTCAAGTGTCAAGTTATCTACAACCGGATATTAACAAATTCCCATCTGCCACATAACCGCAGGCACGGCCCTCGGAAGTGTAAAGCCTGCAGGGGTGTACCAACTTAGCCCATGACAAGCTCACGATCTGCGGAGACAATCCTCCCTCGCGGGACCCTCCGATCAGACTCGGAATCCTGGCGCACAAGATATTTCCACAATGGTAAAACTAGTCCAGCAAGACCTCCCGATGCACCAACCTAACCTGATAGGAGTAGCGCGATCTCGTTCTCCGAGTACACCTGATGAGCAAAGCGTACAGGTAGCAACATAACCCTAGTTTCCAAGGGGCGGTCCCGCACGGTGCTCTACTTTGGACCAATGCTCATGAAGAGCACTGGCCCGGGGGGTTTATTAAGTTCACGGGGTCCGGAAAGTCCCTATGAAAGTTTTAGTTGTTATTAGGCAAATGGTAAAACCAAGGTTGGGCCTTGCTGGAGGAGTTTTATTCAAAGCGAACTATCAAGAGGGGCCCATAAACCCTCAACGTGTTAGGGACGCAAAATCAAGGAACATAACACCAGTATGATGGAAACTAAGGCAGCAAGAGTGGAACAAAACACCAAGCAAAAGTCCTAGCCTTCCACCCTTTACCAAGTATATAGATGCATTAATTAAATAAGAGATATTGTGATATCCCAACATATCCATGTTCCAACATGGAACAACCTGCAAGGCACCTTCAACTAGCAATGCTATAAGAGGGGCTGAGGAAAAGCGGTAACATAGCCAAACAACGTTTGCAAGTAAGGTGGGCTAGAGGCTTGACATGGCAATATGGGAGGCATGATAAACAAGTGATAGGTAGCGCAACATAGCGATAGAACGAACAAGTAGCAAGCATAGATAGAAGTGATATCGGGGGTAATGATCATATTGCCTGTAGAGTTCTCAGAGTTCTCGAAAGCTTGCTCCTCATAAATGTACTCAACAGGTTCCTCGTTCATGAACTTGTCTCCCGGCTCTACTCAAAGAAAGAACACAAGCAACGGAACAACAATCAATCATGGGGCAATGCACAAGCAACATGATCTAAGACATGGCATGGAATGCAAGGTATGATGTGCAATGCATATGGGTACTCCAGAATGGAAAAGATGATCAAGGCATCAACTTAGCAAACCAAGCATGCCACTGGAAAGATGGGGTGATTTCGGTCGAAATCGATATAAGGATCACCGGAAACAGAGGCAAATGACAAGCAAAATAAGAATGATGCAAAACTGCGCTTAACAGCATCATAGCACCTAAAATGCATCATGAAACTATGCTACACCACTCCAACATAGCAACAAAGCACATGGCAATGAAGTACAGGTGAAGCTCTATAAATCATGAACACCGAGCTCCTGCTAGAACTCACTAGAACAAGCCTAAGATAGCATGGAAAAAATGCAAATGATAACAGATTTACGGACTTAGAGAAAATACTAAACATGTCAAAAACAGCATCAGATAGCAATGTTTAGAGCTAGCAAACAACATGCTACAGGAACATATCATGGCAAACAAAGGCATGGAATGCTAGCACTAAAGTCAAAGAACAAAACTCCCTTACTGAACTTTAGCCAAAGATGCATAGACAAGATGGTAGCACCCATGCAAACATGGCAAGTGATATGATCAGTTTCATACTTAGAAGAAAAATATAGCATGGCAGGAACAGATTCATGATAGCTACTTTACAAGCTCATGCCACTCACCATAAAGCACTTCATGGCATTACAAAGTAACCAACAGTATGAAGACACATTTATGAAGCTAAACATGGAAAGAGCAAGTTGATAGGTTGCATGGATCATTAGCAACACTCATGGCAAAAATGAACTTCATGTTAACAATCTGCCAGCAACAATATTTAGCAAAAGTAGAGCATGGTAATGACAAGCTAGAGTACTCCATAATTTCAACCAGACGCATGAATGGATAGTGCATAACCATAGATTCAAAACATCCTTAATGAAGTTCAACAAAATATGCATGGATCTACTTGTGGCAACAAGACAACATAGCATCAAAATGTAATAGGAAAAAGTCTTGGCAAAATTACTAAGTGCGTGAAAACAGCAACATCATGTAGCCTACTTTGCATGCTTGTTCTAGTCACCACAGAGCTCATAAAAATACAAGTCTTGCACCACTGTAAATATGGCATGGATATGCTCCTAAAACATATAGACATCACGCTCATAGGATGCACGCACAAAATGCAATGAAAATGACAAATCAGCATGTTATGATAAATTCCAGCAGACAACATCATATAACACTTCTGCAATGAAGATTAGGGCATAAATATGGACAGTAACATGCACACAAATGACACTAACATGAAGAGCATCACGAGGCGAACATTTTGATATATCATACGTGCAAATCAGAGCTACGAGCATGGAGATGAGACATGCCAAAGGGGTGCACAAAATGTTAGGAATTCAGGACTTAGAATTCAACCTCGCAGGTCTAGGGTTTTAACCCGCGGCACATGAACCGAGGTGGCCGGCCGAGCTCGCCGGAGTAGCGGGACGCGGTTGCCGGAGTTCACGGGGAGGCCGGCGAGGTCGTGAGGAGGACGTCGGTGAGAGGGCGTCGGATCCGGGCGCCGGGGCGCCGGATCTGGCCGGAGCTGGCGGCGGCGGCATCCGGTGGTGCGTGGCGGTGGTGGCGCGCCGGCGGGGAGGCGGCGAGCGATGGCGGGTGGCGGCGCCGGGTGGCGGGCCGAGCGATCGGCGGCGAGGCGCTCGGGCGCGGGCAACGGAGATGCACGGGTAGGGCGAGCCGGCCTCGGGCCTCGCGGGCCGCGGCAGCGTGCGGTGGCGGAGGGCCACGTGGTGTGCGGTGGCTGCTGGGGCGGCGGCGCGGAGTGTGCGACGCGGGCGGACACATCCGGTGGCGCAGAGGGGCTAGGCTAGGGTTTCATCCGAGATTTTTGGGGGGGAGACATATTTATAGGTAGGGGAGCTAGGAGTGTCCAAATGAGGTGCGGTTTTTGCCCACACGATCGTGATCCAACGACGGAGAGCATGGAGAGTGTTTAGATGAGTTAGTGGGCTATTCTGGAGGGGTGCTGGGCTGCAAAGAGAGAGAGTCTTTACGGTTACCCAGTTAACCATTGGGGCATCAAACGACCTCGAAATGGAATGAAATTTGACAGGCGGCCTACCGGTGATGTACCAAGGCCACTCGACAAATCTCGGCCCATTCCGAGAATGTTTTTATCCCGCTCACGAAACAAGATTTGAGGGGTGCAACAGGTGCATGTGGTAGTGTCGGATTCCGAAACAGACAACAGGGAAAATGACCGGATGCATGAGACGAACATGAATGCAAATGAGATGCCCATGATGACATTAGATGAAATGCATGACATGAAAAAAAATGCAAAAACGAGGGTAAAACCCAACCACAGAGGGAATAACATATCACATAGCTGGAAATGGCAAGAGTTGGAGTTACAATTATGGAAAGTTACATGTGGGGCGTTACAACTCCCCACCACTACAAGAGGATCTCGACCCGAGATCTAGGACTGAAAGAACTCCGGATATTCGGAACGGAGGTGATCCTCGTGCTTCCAGGTGGCTTCTCAGTCAAAATGGTGCGACCACTTAACTTTCAGGAATTTGATTGACTTGTTGCGAGTTTTGCGCTCGGTTCTTCAAGAATGGCAACCGGATGCTCATGATAAGACAAGTCTTCTTGGAGATCAATCTCTTCGAAGTTGATAGTGCGCTTGGGGGTCTTGAAGCACTTGCGAAGCTGTGACACGTGAAACACATCGTGCACATTTGTGCAGTTGGACGGAAGCTCGAGTTGATAGGCATGGTCGCCTCTTTTGCCAATGATCTTGATAGGACCCACGTATCTAGGGGCAAGCTTCCCTTTGATACTGAAGCGTCGATTTCCTTTCATTGGAGAGACGTGGAGGTAGACATGGTCTCTGATCTTGAAAGCCAAGTCACGATGCTTTCTATCATAGTAACTCTTCTGGCGCAATTGCGCGGCTTTGAGACTTTCGCGGATGACTTTACACATTTCTTCAGCTTCTGTGATCAAGTCATTGCCAAGAAGTTGGCGTTCACCACTCTCAGACCAATTGAGAGGAGTACGGCACTTTCTCCCATATAGAATTTCGAAAGGGGCCTTGCCCAAACTTACTTGGAAGCTGTTGTTGTAGGAGAACTCGGCATATGGGAGACAATCTTCCCACTTCATACCGAAAGAGATGACACAAGCTCTGAGCATGTCTTCGAGGATTTGATTGACTCGCTCGACTTGACCACTAGTTTGAGGATGGAAAGTCGTGTTGAAGCGAATGTTGGTGCCCATGGCCTTCTGGAAGGAGTCCCAGAACTTAGAAGTGAAAATTCTTCCACGGTCTGAAGAGATCAATTGTGGAATACCGTGCAACAAGACAATTCTAGAGGTGTATAGCTCCGCCAACTGAGTTGTCGTGATATATTCTTTGATTGGAAGGAAATGAGCCACTTTTGTAAGCTTGTTAATGACAAAGAAGATACCATCATTCCCATGCTTGGACTTTGGGAAGCCAGTGACAAAGTCCATTTCGATATGATCAAACTTCCATTCTGGAATAGCAAGAGGTTGAAGGAGACCAGCTGGTCGTTGGTGTTATTCTTTCACCCTTCGGCAAACATCACAATCATTCACGAATTGAGCAATTTCTCGCTTCATTCAAGTCCACCAATATGATTGCTTGAGGTCATGGTACATCTTCGAACTGCCTGGATCAATGGAAAGGAGAGAATTGTGCACTTCGTTCATTGACCTTCCTTAGATCACCTTTAGGAACCACAATCCGGTCCTCGAAGAATAAGGTGTCCTTGTCATCAATGCGATAGCACTTGTATTTCGATAAGCCCTTGGCAATACCGTGTTTCACCTTCATCACCATGGTATCAAGGAGTTGTGCCTCACGAATTTGATCTTCCAAAGTTGGAGTGATTTGAAGGTTGGCAAGAAAACCTTGAGGAACAACTTGGAGGTTGAGCTTGCGAAAAGCTTCACAAAGATCCGGTTGGAATGGCTTGAGAATTAAGCTGTTGCAATAAGCCTTTCTGCTCAAAGCATCTGCAATCACATTGGCCTTGCCTGGAGTATATTAAATACTTGGATTGTACTCTTCAATCATTTCGACCCAACGAGTTTGCCGGAGGTTGAGGTTGGGTTGAGTGAAGATATACTTGAGGCTCTTGTGATCGGTGAAAATATCCACTAGCCTTCCCAACAAGAGATGTCTCTATGTTATTAATGCATGGACAACTGCCGCCAACTGAAGATCATGAGTGGGGTAGTTCCTTTCATTGGGCTTCAAGTGACGAGAAGTATAGGCCACAACTTTCTTCTCTTGCATTAACACAGCATCGAGACCTTGCAAGGAGGCATCACAGAAAACTTCGAATGGCTTGGATTCATCAGGAGGAGTTAGGACAGGATCTGAGACTAGCTTCTCTTTGAGAGTGTTGAAAGCAACGTCACACTCAGTCGTCCAGGAATACTTGACATGCTTCTGGAGGAGGTTGGAAAAAGGCTTTGCAATCTTAGAGAAATTCTCAACGAATCTTCGGCAATAGCTTGCAAGACCAAGGAAACTTCGGAGCTGCTTGACATTCTGAGGAGGCTCCCATTTCACAATTGCGGAAACCTTCTCCGGATTAAAATCAATGCCTTTGGCGGAGATGATGTGGCCAAGGTAAAGAACTTCATCAAGCCAAAACTCACATTTGGAAAACTTCGCATAGAGTTGATACTCTCTGAGCTTGTTGAGCACCAATCGCAAATGTTTGGCATGATCCGTTTTTTCTTGGAGAACACCAAGATATCATCGAGATACACCAGGACGAATTCATTGGTGTAGGGGTTGAAGATGAAGTTCATCATGCGAGAGAACATTGGAGGAGCATTGACAAGGCCGAAAGACATGATAGTATATTCATAAGAACCAAAGCTTGTTCTGAATGTTGTCTTGGGGATATCCTCTTCACGAATGCGAATCTGATGATAACCCATACGGAGGTCAAGCTTGGAGAACACCTTTGCACCTTTAAGTTTCTCGAATAGCTCATTGGTGTTGGGAAGTGGATACTTGTTCTTGATTGTCTTCTTGTTCAATGGATGGTAATCAACGCAAAGTCGGTTCGTGCCATCCTTCTTCTGGACGAAAATAACACCACAACCCCCTGGAGATGAACTCGGTCTGATCAAACCCAGACGCTCTTGTTCATTGAGCTGTCTCTTCAATTCTTTCAGCTCCTTTGGTCCAAGCTTGTATTGACGTTTGCAAACGGGTTCAGTACCAAGCTCAAGATCGATAACGAACTCAATTGGCCGGTGAGGAGGCATACCCGGAAGCTCTTCTGGAAAGACATCTTGGTACTCACAAACAACTAGAATCTGAGAAATTGTGTCTAACTCGCCCTTCTCATTGAGAGAGAACAACCGAATGGTTTCATCCCGAGCGGCATAGATGATCACATCCTCAGAAGAGTGTGTCAATTTAATTTCCCTGGCAGCACAATCAAGGGAAGCCTTGTGTTGAGAAAGCCAGTCCATGCCAAGAATAAGATCAATATCCGAGTCGCCAAGAACAAACGGGGAAGCCAGGAATTTATAATTGCCCATCTTGATGGTAACATCCGGAATCATCGTGGTAGCCCACATAAAAGAGCCCGAAGAAACAAATCCCATGGGTTTTCTCAACATCTCCGAAATGAAATCATGCTTAGCAACAAATGGTCTTGACATGAAACAATGCGATGCACTAGTATCAAAAAAACTTTGGCAGGAATAGAGTTAACCGAGAGGTTACCCATGATCACATCTGAAGAATCCTCTGCTTGAGCTGCGTTCAACATGTTCACCTTTGCATGCTTTGGATTGTGCTTGACGACCGCATTACTTGCTGACCTGGCCGGAGGAGGAGGCGGAAGGCGCTTCTAGGTGCACTTGTTTGAGTAATGCCCTTTCATACCACACCTGTGGCAAGTGACCTCTGAAAGTGAACGATGATAAGGAGGAGGAGCACCTTGTTGGGGAACGCAGTAATTTCAAAAAAAAAATCCTACGCACACGCAAGATCGTGGTGATGCACAACAACGAGAGGGGAGAGTATCGTCTACGTACCCTCGTAGACCGTAAGCGGAAGGTTATGAGAATGTGGTTGATGTAGTCGTACGTCTTCACGATCCGACCGATCCAAGTACCGAACGCACAACACCTCCGAGTTCAGCACACGTTCAGCTCGATGACATCCCACGACCTCCGATCCAGCAGAGCTTCACGGGAGAGTTCCGTCAGCACGACGGCGTGATGACGGTGATGATGTTGCTACCGACGCAGGGCTTTGCCTAAGCACCGCTACAATATGATCGAGGTGGATTATGGTGGAGGGGGGCACCGCGCATGGCTTGGAACAATCGACTTGTATGTTCTAGGGTGCCCCCTTGCCCCCGTATATAAAGGAGCAAGGGAGGAGGTCGGCCGGCCCCTGTAGGGCACGCCAGGAGGAGGAGTCCTCCTCCGAGTGGGAGTAGGACTCCCCTTTCCTACTCCTACTAGGAGGAGGAAAGGAAGGAGGAGAGGGAGAAGGAAGGAGAGGGAGGAAAGGAGGAAAGGGCGCCGACCCCCTAGTCCAATTCGGTTTGGGCTAGGGGGGCGCGCGCCCTGCCTCCTCTCTTCCACCACTTGGCCCATGAGGCCCAATACTTCTTCCCCGTATTCCCGTAACTCCCCGGTACTCCGAAAAATACCCGAATCACTCGGAACCTTTCCGATGTCCGAAGATAGTCGTCCAATATATTGATCTTTACGTCTCGACCATTTCGAGACTCCTTGTCATGTCGCCGATCTCATCCGGGACTCCAAACTACCTTCTGTACATCAAATCATATAAACTCATAATACCGATCGTCATCGAACCTTAAGCATGCGGACCCTACGGGTTCGAGAACAATGTAGACATGACCGAGACACATCTCCGGTCAATAACCAATAGCGGAATCTGGATGCTCATATTGGCTCCCACATATTCTATGAAGATCTTTATCGGTCAGACCGCATAACAACATACGTTGTTCCCTTTGTCATCGGTATGTTACTTGCCCGAGATTCGATCGTCGGTATCTCAATACCTAGTTCAATCTCATTACCGGCAAGTCTCTTTAGTCATTCCGTAATACATCATCCTACAACTAACTCATTAGTTGCAATGCTTGCAAGGCTTAAGTGATGTGCATTACCAAGAGGGCCCAGAGATACCTGTCCGACAATCGGAGTGACAAATCCTAATCTCGAAATACGCCAACCCAACAAGTACCTTCGGAGACACCTGTAGAGCACCTTTATAATCACCCAGTTACGTTGTGACGTTTGGTAGCACACAAAGTGTTCCTCCGGTAAACGGGAGTTGCATAATCTCATAGTCATAGGAACATGTATAAGTTATGAAGAAAGCAATAGCAACAAACTAAACGATCAAGTGCTAAGCTAATGGAATGGTTCAAGTCAATCACATCATTCTCCTAATGATGTGATCCCGTTAATCAAATGACAACTCATGTCTATGGCTAGGAAACATAACCATCTTCGATCAACGAGCTAGTCAAGTAGAGGCATACTAGTGACACTCTGTTTGTCTATGGATTCACACATGTATTATGTTTCCGGTTAATACAATTCTAGCATGAATAATAAACATTTATCATGAAATAAGGAAATAAATAATAACTTTATTATTGCCTCTAGGGCATATTTCCTTCAGTCTCCCACTTGCACTAGAGTCAATAATCTAGTCCACATCGCCATGTGATTTAACATCAATAGTTCACATCACCATGTGATTAACACCCATAGTTCACATCGTCATGTGACCAACACCCAAAGGGTTTACTAGATTCAATAATCTAGCTAGTTCACATCGCTATGTGATTAACGCCCAAAGAGTACTAGGGTGTGATCATGTTTTGTTTGTGAGAGAAGTTTAGTCAACGGGTCTGCCACATTCAGATCCGTAAGTATTTTGCAAATTTCTATGTCAACAATGCTCTGCACTAAGCTACTCTAGCTAATTGCTCCCACTTTCAATATGTATCCGGATTGAGACTCTGAGTCATCTGGATCAGCGTCAAAACTTGCATCGACATAACCCTTTACGATGAACCTTTTGTCACCTCCATAATCGAGAAACATATCCTTATTCCACTAAGGATAATTATGACCAATGTCCAGTGATCTACTCCTAGATCACCATTGTACTCCCTTGCCAAACTCAATCACATCATTCTCATAATAGCAACAAACTAAACGATCAAGTGCTAAGCTAATGGAATGGGTCAAGTCAATCACATCATTCTCCTAATGATGTGATCCCGTTAATCGAATGACAACTCATGTCTATGGCTAGGAAACATAACCATCTTCGATCAACGAGCTAGTCAAGTAGAGGCATACTAGTGATACTCTGTTTCTCTATGTATTCACACATGTATTATGTTTCTGGTTAATACAATTCTAGCATGAATAATAAACATTTATCATGAAATAAGGAAATAAAAAATAACTTGATTATTGCCTCTAGGGCATATTTCCTTCAGAGGGGCAATGGCGATATCCGACGAAGGGGATCGATGCGGACGGCGTCATCGGTGCACCTCGGCCTTGATCCAGTGGCGTGGGAGACAAGCCGGGGATGACGTAGCTCCTGGACGTGCTCCCACGGGTTGGTAACGACGGTGGCCGTGGTGACGACGGTGAGGCAGTGGTGACCACGAGTTGTTCGAGCTCAAATTCAAGAAAAAGAGGAGGGGAGCGATGGGGGATCCAGGAGGCTATGAGCGAGATGGAGATTAGGGTTTCGGTGGGCGACTTTATAGGCCAAGGGAGCCGACGTGGTGGCCATCCAGCCATGGCGGCGTGGGATGGCCGCCACGCCATGGCCCCTGCCTCCCCTTGTACGTGGTAGAGGAAAGGCTGGGAGTGGGGTGGGTCATGTGCACACTAGAGCCCACTTGGGCAGTACTAGTTTAGGCCTTTTCTCATTTTTGCATTTTCTTTTCTATTTTCATATCTAGTCTCAGCTTTGCATTTTATTTTATTACCAAATGACTTTGTTCACATTGAAACATGGCACATAATTACTAGGTAATATTTTGCATTAGCTCACAAAGTTTGAGGCCACTTTGAATTATTTTGAATTTAGTGTTGCGTGTAACCGGAATAAAAAGGTGATGTTGGTGAGTAACAATTTTTGCTAGGGACTAATTTGTAGGTCAAATAATGTTGGTGTCAACATGATAATAGATCAGGGGAGTTTATACTAAAATTTGAACATTTTAGTTTTAAAGTTTGAAGAAATAATAATTTGACTTGTCTTTGGAATTTGACTTGATTATTTATCAAGTGGCAATTTGGCTTAGTAAAACATGATGACATGGCATCATTAGCAAGGTATTGTTATAGGTTAATTATCGGGGTGTTACAAATCTCCTCCACTACAAGAAATCTCATCCCGAGATTTAAGAGGTGGAGTGAGGGGGAAAGTTCTGGTTACGAAATTCTAACGAGTCTCCTCGGTCTTGGTTTATGACGCCCCAAGACCGGAGCTTCAGATGCCTTCCATGTTTTCCGAGTTCCGTCGGGTGTTTTGTTTTGTCTGTTGCATGCATCATTGCATATTTTGCGTTGCATCATGTCATCATGCCATCATGTCATTTCTTTTCTTAACTCAACTAAATAAATGGCATGGATCTTTGATCCATTTAAATCAAGGGAAGGGTGACTTCTCTTTATAACATATCCTCCCGATATTAAGGAGCTATAGTAAATATTTCTTTAATTTGGAATTCACCTTAACACACTTGCATATTAAATCCCTTGGCCTTTTTCTTATTCAACTGTTGACACTCTAACCTTGCCATTTATTCTTTCATCATTTTCCGGAGCTCTACCAAAATTCTCAACATTTTTTGGAAACTCCTAAAACCTCGTCCTAGTTCAAACCCATTTGAATAAAATTCAAATGAGTTTCAATTCTTATCGTTCGATCTGGCATTTTCTAATTTTCTCGGACCAAGCATTTTTTTGTGAGTCCAAGAAAATTAAGCACATGCCCTAATTCTTCTTCCAACCTTCTCTTGTCTTTTGTCCTTCTAGTTCTCTGTTAATGTAAAGAGAAAGGAGGAAGAGAGAAACCCAGCCGCCACTTGTGTCCAGTCGGACCAATTTGGCCCAAGGCCTGGCTACCGCAAGCCCTTTAGCCAGGCCGGCCCATTCTGCTTCACGGCCTGCTAGACCCAGCCGCCTCTCACTAGTGCGCAACCCTAGGCCGATCGAAACCATCTCCTTCTCGATCCCTCTCTCCCTCCTAGCGCCGTCACCAGGAGACCCACGCTCGACCCTCTCCTCTCGCCGTGATCCTTTCTCCCTCTCTCGATCTCCCATGCCCGAACCTCCCATCTCCCTCTCGTGCCTTGTGAAGCAACCCCGTCGTCGTGCACCACCTTTCGCACCTCCAGCCGCCTCCCATGGCACCCTCACCCGCGCGCGAGCCCTCCCCATCGCCAGCACCGCTGCCTTGCCGCGCCTGAGTCCTCGTGCGCCTCCCTGCTTCGTCCGGCCGCAGCGCCGCAAAGCTCCTCCAACTGCCCCTGCTGGCGACCAGCAGGCTGCTGTCGTTCGTCTCCTCCACTTGGAGCCTGCGCAGCCACGCGCCCAGAGGCCGCCGCCCACTCCTCCCTCGATCCCACCGGATTCGAGCGCCGTGGAGCAGCTCCCTCTCCTGCGCGCCTCGCTGCCGTCCCCCCACATCGAACATGGCCTCCACCACCTCGCCTTCATCTGCCTCCCCGCCAGGGTCCCTCGCAGTCTCGACCTCGTCGCCTTGCCTCGTCGCTGGCCCTGCTCCACCTCGTCGCCTTGCATCCGCAGAACCAGGCCACGGCCGCGCCATGGACGCCTGCCTCCTTTGCACCCGGCCTCGACTGGAGTCGCCCCTGTCAGCAACCAGCACGACCATGAGGCTGCCCTCTCCTTCCCCTGCACAGGAGCTCGCAGCTACCAACATCGCCTCCTTGTTGTTGGCATCCTCAGGCACCTTTTGTTGTTTTGCGTTGGACGCGGCAAGATCGACTACAACGACGCCAAGTTCCACCATCGGCAAGACCCGGACTCCGAATGCAAGTACAACTACAAACCCGAAGAACTCAGATGCATCAAGTCCCCGAGGAGACCCATTTTTTTGTCAAGTTCGACTACATTGTGACGCGTCAAGTACCTATACCGTGTGTCCGAAATCGCCAAGACCGTCCCAAATATTGCCAAGTACCACTTCGATTCCAGAACGCGACAAGTACCACGATGCCCGGAGTCCTCGGATCCGTCAAGTTCCATTATGAGATATGCAACTACCGTCGACCTCGAAGACCTCGGATTCACCAAGTTCTCACGACGACAAGTGTGACCCTTCGGATAAGCCAAGTTCGTCCACACAAAAACGCCAAGTACCACTCATGTTGGCAAGACCCGCAAGTCGGACCCCGAATGATAGACGTCTCGTGGACCGTGTGCAACTAGCGCCGCCCTGAAGACGTCGGAGTCATCAAGCACCTCTCCGAATGAACGTGAATGACTACCATCGCCGAGATCGCGAGAACCTCTACCATCGACCCTAGAGCGTGCGAGAACGACTACTTCCACTACCGTCGTCGCAAGAACGTCTACTTCCTCTACTTTGCACCGAACGAGAACTGTCCTGCTTGCACGCTTCGAAGGTATGACCCTGAGACGACCGCCCGTGAACGAATGCATGTGTGATGTATGAGATGCCCGTGTTTGCTCCGTGCTCGAATTGTCAGTGCACGTTGCCCCTCTTTTGCCTTGTCACCATCGTCGACTCATGGGACACCCGGTATCCGGGAGTGCCCCACCATCTTTTGCACGCATCCGCACACTTCTCCTTTGCATCGGTATCTCAATCGAGTTACCGGAACCGGGACATTGCCGTGGCACCGTTTCGGTATCGTTGCCGTGTCACCCCTTTCCTTTCCACCACGGTGACAAATGCTTCATAATGCTCTTGTCAACTCGTAATATAAATTGCATAAACTTGTTCATGTCATCCGCATCATGATAACAACAATTAAAATGTTTAGATTGTTGTTGCAATAAATTACTAAGGGATATGGTGATTTACCGGATTCGTTATTTGTTATATCCGGCCCCATTTAAATTGTTAGATGGTATAGTTTTGTTATGCTTCACCTCTTGCCATGTTAACCAACATTTAATATTGTTGAGTACCTAAACAAGAGAGAACTAAATACTTGATGTGGTGTTCCGTCAATATGCAAATCTTGCATATTGAGCTCCACTTAACTTGTAGTTTTGTTTGTGCCCATATTTCCATATCATGCATATTTAAACCGGACATGCATCATACTTGATTGTGCATCATGCCATGATTCTGTGGTGGTTGTTTACTATGTTGTCTGCTTCTTTTCGGTGTGCTTCTTCGGGTTGTTTCCGGTAACGTCATGTTTGTGAGGACCCGTTCGACTACGTCCATTTGCCTTCTTCATGGACTCGTTCTTCTTCCTTGCGGGATTTCAGCCAAGATGACCATACCCTCGAAATAACTTCTATCTTTGCTTGCTAGATGCTCGCTCTTTTGCTATGCCTATGCTGCGATACCTACCACTTGCTTATCATGCCTCCCATGTTGTTAAGCCAAGCCTCTAACCCACCTTGTCCTAGCAAACCGTTGTTTTGGCTATGTTACCGCTTTGCTCAGCCCCTCTTATAGCGTTGTTAGTTGGAGGTGAAGATTGAAGTTTGTTCCTTGTTGAAACATGGAGATGTTGTTCCTTGTTGGAACATGTTTACTTGTTGGGATATCACAATATCTCTTATTTAATTAATGCATCTATATACTTGGTAAAGGGTGGAAGGCTCGGCCTTATGCCTGTTGTTTTGTTCCACTCTTTCCGCCCTAGTTTCCATCATATCGGTGTTATGTTCCCGGATTTTGCGTTCCTTACGCGGTTGGGTTATAATGGGAACCCCTTGACAGTTCGCCTTGAATAAAACTCTTCCAGCAAGGCCCAACATTGGTTTTACCATTCGCCACCTAGCCTTTTCTTTCCCTTGGGTAGGCCTTCCCAAGGGTCATCTTTATTAAACCCCCAGGCCAGTGCTCCTCTGAGTGTTGGTCCAAACTGAGCGATGTCCGGAGCTACCAGGGGCAACTCTGGGCTGGCCCACCCGACGTCTGGTTCATCCGGTGTGCCCTGAGAACGAGATATGTGCAGCTCCTATCGGGATTTGTCGGCACATCTGGGTGGCTTTGCTGGTCTTGTTTTACCATTGTCGTAATGTCTTGTAACCGGGATTCCGAGTCTGATCGGGTCTTCCCGCTAAAAGGAATATCCTTCGTTGACCGTGAGAGCTTGTGATGGGCTAAGTTGGGACACCCCTGCAGGGATTTGAACTTTCGAAAGCCGTGCCCGCGATTATGGGCAGATGGGAATTTGTTAACATCCGGTTGTAGAAAACCTAAAGTTGACCTTAATTAAAATACATCAACCGCGTGTGTAACCGTGATGGTCTCTTTCCGGCGGAGTCCGGGAAGTGAACACGGTGTTGGAGTTATGCTTGACGTAGGTTGTTCTAGGATCACTTCTTGATCATAGTTGTTCGACCGTGCATTTTCCTTCTCTTCTCGCTCTCTTTTGCGAATAGGTTGACCACCATATATGCTAGTCGCTTGCTGCAGCTCCACCTCATACCTTTTCCCTACCCATAAGCTTAAATAGTCTTGATCGCGAGGGTGTGAGATTGCTGAGTCCGCGTGGCTCACAGATACTTCCAAAACCAGCTTGCAGGTGCCGATGAGTCCGTGCAGATGACGCAACCAAGCTCAAGGAGGAGCTCGATGAAGATCTTGTCCTTTGTGTTGTTTCGTTCTAGTTGATCAGTATTGGAGCCCAGTTGGGGTCGATCGGGGATCTGTGTAGCATTTGGGGTAGTCTTCTTTTATTTTGGTTCCGTAGTCGGACGTTGATTGTATTTGGATGTTGTAATGCTTTATTCATGTATTTGTGTGAAGTGGAGATTGTAAGCCAACTACGTATATCTTTCCCTTACGTATTACATGGGTTGTGTGAAGATTACCTCACTTGCGACATTGCTTTCAATGCGGTTATGCCTCTAAGTCGTGCTTCGACATGTGGGAGATATAGCTGCATCGAGGGCGTTACAAGTTGGTATCAGAGCCTTCCCCGACCTTAGGAACCCCCTGCTTAATCGAATAGCTGGCGTTGTTGAGTCTAGAAAAAAGTGTTTTGAGTCATTTAGGATTATATATATCGGAGAGTTAGGACTTCTTTTTACTCCTCAGTCCCTTCGATCCTCTAGTAAGGCATCCTGACGTAGAGTTTTGACTCTTCTCTTCTTAAATTTCACTAAAAAAAATTTAGGATCACGCGGGTATCTTGGAATCGTTCCGATGGTTTTGTGACGAGAACATTGTTCTTGGTGCCTCCTGTCATTTAGGGATTGTGGCAGTGTCCCATGGAGTTGAGCTCCGAGGTGTTGTCGTCAAAATTTTATCGTTGCAGTTCTGGAATACCTGAGATTAGTTTCACCGACATCGAAAATATCTTTTATGCAGTTGTTGGTGAGATAACCTCGACGCCACCCAGTACTGGGGCGGGAGTTCAGGAGTATTGCCATAACTCGTATAACGGATGCTTTTCGAAGGTTGAGGTAGACGATTTTCGAAGGTTTCTTGGTTATGTGTTGAAGGATGGATACAGCTGGATGTAGGATTTGCTAGTTTTGGGTGAGATATTATGCTTCCCCTGTATCCCCAACACCTGATTGCATAACCGGAAAATTTAAGGAGTTTATAAGTGGGAATTCAAGTAGCTCTTAGGATTTCTTTCCGACAGATGTATGATATGAAATTGGGGTTCGACGTCTAGTGGTCCGCCTATCCACGGTTGGTTTTACAGTGGTCTCGTTGTGTCTTAAAGAGTCCCTTGGCTATGCCGACTCGGGGACGCGTCGTATGTCATGTGCACTGCCTTGTACATGATGGTGCTGTACGATCGAGCCCGTGTAGGCCCCACCATGAAAACTTCGGACGGAATCTCTATCATATGTTTGTTTCGGCTTATTTTGCAAGCCAATCCTTTGTTTTGTTTTGAGTTGTGGTATTCGAGTTGCTTCGAAGTCAAATGTTGATTCCATACCTTTCCTAAGCGGTGTTCTCATGTGAATACTAATCCTTCTTGATAATCGAGTTTGTCATGTCAATCCTTTTTAACCGGTGTGCTTCTCTTCAAGTGGATCCGATCATTTCAACTTCCGCAAGATCAATGATCAGTTCTTCTCAACGGTGTTTGTTTCATCCGTCTCCAAGTTGCCTGTGTTTTTCCCTCCCACCCACCCTTTTTCTTCAAGGACTCAGATTTCTTAATCAAGTATCCTTTGATTCATGTGAAGTCTCTCTATTCTTTTCCTTCATGCCCTTACCCGGCGGTTCTCATGAAGATGCTCTTCAAGTTCGTTATTCTTCATTCTTTTTCTTCTCCGGTGGATCTAATTCAAGTTTTCTGTGTTGATCACATCCTTTCCTTGTTTTAAATGTCTTCTCTTGCCGGCGTACCTCTCAATCATTCCCCATTTGCTATTCAATTGTTCCGGAGTGCTGGAGATGTCTCGAAGATTCGTGCTTCCACTCTGCATTCGTTCAAGCTCTTTCGAGGATGTTCCCTCATTCAAGCCTTTTAATTCAACCGGTGCAACCTCTCTTTTTAATCATTTCAACGGTGTTTCTTTTGAGTGGTCCCTAACCCACAGGTCTTTTCCCAGGATCTTACCTGACTCTTCTTATTTTTCCGGAGCTTCTCAAATTCTTTTCTAAAGTTTGACGTAAGAACGAATTATCATCAGTCAAATGCTTTTCTCCAAGATCTTTCTTTTCTTTTCATCGTTGGTTCAACCTTTCTAATTTCTATTCCGGAGTGCCTCAACAACTAATGGTGGTGTTTCTCGTCATCATTCTCAACATTTGAAGACCGAAGAAGAATTTTTCCTCCATATCTTATCCGTTCTCTCAGAGATTCGTGGCTCTAGCTTGATGCCATCCTCTCATAATTGTTTTTGATGGTAAGAATTCTTTTCACCCATACGGACATATTCATAAGTCTTTTCAGTTTGATTCCCCGGAGCCCATCATTTCTGAAGATTTACTCATTCTCAGCTTTCAGCTCTCGTTCTCCAAATCTTACCGGTGCATCATTCAAGTATTATCTAATCAGCTCGTGATCTCTTCGTTTCAGTTGTATCTAAATTCCATGAAGTATCTTCATTCATCTGCTAATTCTTACCAGTGATTCATCCCATTACTTCGTTCTTTTTTAATTCTTACGGTGGTTCATTCAAGATTTTTTTTCCTTCGTTATCATATCAATTGATTCATTTGTTCTTTTCAAGTCCTACCGCTGGTTCGTCGAAGACCTTCTCAAGTTTGCGCATATCTCTCTTAATCTTTCAACGAGAATAGGTTGTATGCAATCCTTTGCTGGTCATCAATTTAAATTGGTGAAGGATAAGCGTAACATAATTCTTATTCTTGATTTATCCAAGTAATTAATTTCTTATTCCGGAGGCTCGTCAAGTTCCCGGTTTTGTTGCTTTATCTTTCCTTTCCGGAGTTCCAAGCTCTCGCAACTATATCATCACGGAGATACATCTAAATCATTACAAGGATTCTCCTTGTGTTTTCAACTTCTTTTTCCTTCCGTTTGATAATTCTTTTGTTTAACGGAGTTCTTCAGGAAGGTCCTACATGATGGTTCATCAAGGATTTAATTCATTCTCGAAGTGTTCATTGAGATTCTTTTCAGAGGAGCTCATGCATTCTTCATCTTGCAATCCGGAGTGCAATTCTTTCACACATATCTTTTGGGGTGGTGTTATGTCATTCTTGATAATTTTTCTGCATTCATAAGTTATCAAGAATGAGGTATTTTAAATCCATCAACCTCTTCATTGGAGTTATCTTGTGTCATGTTTCACCTAAAGCCTTCCCTAAGGATTGTTGCTATTTATGGTGCTCATAAATGACCCAAGTACTTCATCTATCCTCCCGGTGAAATAAGTTCCTCGTCTTCTTGTTCATATCAATCCAATCTATCATTTCCGTTAGTGGCAGAATTTCACCTCATAATTTTGAGATGTCTTCTATAAGCCCACATCAAGCTTATCCTTTTGTTGTTGTTAATCCAACAACTCCGTTATAGCATTGGTTATAAGCGTGCTCTTTCAAGATCTTGTTTCCCTCCGTTCATTGCATTCCATCCTCTCTTTTCTTCCGGAGGCATTGTGATGTTGCTCTTTTCTCTCATCATCTCGGATGGTGTTCTTTTCGTGCTTACCCATTTAACCAGAGTGTGTGCCCGCTGCTCAAGTTCTTTCATTTTATCAAGTCTCGCATCTCTTTTCAACCGGAGTGCTGCCCGAATTTGTTCTTCCTTGTTCCTTTTTCCTAATGGAGTGCTTTCAACTTCGTTCATCTCTGTTGCTTTCTTTCTTTCATTTTGTTCAACCTCTCAAGGTTCTTTGGTTTCACTCATTTGTCAAAGAAGCAACTTAGTTTTACCGCTTATCTTTCTCTTTCGTTTTCCCTCTGGTGCCATTCTAGATCTCGGGACGAGATCCTCTTGTAGTGGTGGAGTGTTGTGACGCCCCAAGACCGGAGCTTCAGATGCCTTCCATGTTTTCCGAGTTCCGTCGGGTGTTTTGTTTTGTCTGTTGCATGCATCATTGCATATTTTGCGTTGCATCATGTCATCATGCCATCATGTCATTTCTTTTCTTAACTCAACTAAATAAATGGCATGGATCTTTGATCCATTTAAATCAAGGGAAGGGTGACTTCTCTTTATAACATATCCTCCCGATATTAAGGAGCTATAGTAAATATTTCTTTAATTTGGAATTCACCTTAACACACTTGCATATTAAATCCCTTGGCCTTTTTCTTCTTCAACTGTTGACACTCTAACCTTGCCATTTATTCTTTCATCATTTTCCGGAGCTCTACCAAAATTCTCAACATTTTTTGGAAACTCCTAAAACCTCGTCCTAGTTCAAACCCATTTGAATAAAATTCAAATGAGTTTCAATTCTTATCGTTCGATCTGGCATTTTCTAATTTTCTCGGACCAAGCATTTTTTTGTGAGTCCAAGAAAATTAACCACATGCCCTAATTCTTCTTCCAACCTTATCTTGTCTTCTGTCCTTCTAATTCTCTGTTAATGTAAAGAGAAAGGAGGAAGAGAGAAACCCAGCCGCCACTTGTGTCCAGTCGGACCAATTTGGCCCAAGGCCTAGGCTACCGCAAGCCCTTTAGCCAGGCCGGCCCATTCTGCTTCACGGCCTGCTAGACCCAGCCGCCTCCCACTAGTGTCGCAACCCTAGGCCGACCGAAACCATCTCCTTCTCGATCCCTCTCTCCCTCCTAGCGCCGTCACCAGGAGACCCACGCTCGACCCCCTCCTCTCGCCGTGATCCTTTCTCCCTCTCTCGATCTCCCACGCCCGAACCTCCCATCTCCCTCTCGTGCCCTGTGATGCAACCCCGTCGTCGTGCACCACCTTTCGCACCTCCAGCCGCCTCCCATGGCGCCCTCACCCGCGTGCGAGACCTCCCCGTCGCCAGCATCGCTGCCTTGCCGTGCCTGAGTCCTCGTGCGCCTCCCTGCTTCGTCCGGCCGCAGCGCCGCCAAGCTCCTCCAACCGCCCCTGCTGGCGACCAGCAGGCCGCTGCCGTCCGTCTCCTCCACTTGGAGCCTGCGCAGCCACGTGCCCAGAGGCCGCCGCCCACTCCTCCTCGATCCCACCGGATTCGAGCGCCGCGGAGCAGCTCCCTCTCCTGCGCGCCTCGCTGCCGTCTCCCCGCATCGGACCTGGCCTACCTCGCCTTCATCTGCCTCCCCGCTAGGGTCCCTCGCAGTCTCCACCTCCTCGCCTTGCCTCGTCGTTGGCCCTGCTCCACCTCGTCACCTCGCATCCGCAGAACCAGGCCACGGCCGCGCCATGGCCGCCTCCCTCCTTTACACCCGGCCTTGACTGGAGTCGCCCCTGTCAGCAACCAGCACGACCACGAGGCTGCCCTCTCCTTCCCCTGCACAAGAGCTCGCAGCTACCACCATCGCCTCCTCGTTGTTGGCATCCTGAGGCCCCTTTTGTTCTTTTGTGTTGGATGCGGCAAGATCGACTACAACGACGCCAAGTTCCACCACCGGCAAGACCAGGACTCTGAATGCAAGTACAACTACAAACCCGAAGAACTCAGATGCATCAAGTCCCCAAGGAGACCCGTTTTTTCGTCAAGTTCAACTACATTGTGACGCATCAAGTACCTATACCGTGTATCCGGAATCGCCAAGACCGTCCCGAATATTGCCAAGTACCACTTCGATTCCAGAACGCGACAAGTACCACGACGCCCGGAGTCCTCGGATCCGTCAAGTTCCATTATGAGATATACAACTACCCTCGACCTCGAAGACCTCAGATTCACCAAGTTCTCACAACGACAAGCGTGACCCTTCGGATGCGCCAAGTTCGTCCACACAAAAACGCCAAGTACCACTCATGTCGGCAAGACCCGCAAGTCGGACCCCGAATGATCGACGTCTCATGGACCATGTGCAACTAGCGCCGCCCCGAAGACGTCGGAGTCATCAAGCACCTCTCCGAATGAACGTGAATGACTACCGTCGCCGAGATCGCGAGAACCTCTAGCATTGACCCTAGAGCGTGCGAGGACGACTACTTCCACTACCGTCGTCGCAAGAACGTCTACTTCCTCTACTTTGCACCGAACGAGAACTGTCCTGCTTGCACGCTTCGAAGGTATGACCCTGAGACGACCGCCCGTGAACGAATGCATGTCTGATGTATGAGATGCTCAGGTTTGCTCCGTGCTCGAATTGTCAATGCACGTTGCCCCTCTTTTTCCTTGTCACCATCATCGACTCATTGGACACCCGGTATCCGGGAGTGCCCCACCATCTTTTGCACGCATCCGCACACTTCTCCTTTGCATCAGTATCTCAATCGAGTTACCGGAACCGGGACATTGCCGTGGCACCGTTTTGGTATCGTTGCCGTGTCACCCCTTTCCTTTCCACCACAGTGACAAATGCTTCATAATGCTCTTGTCAACTTGTAATATAAATTGCATAAACTTGTTCATGTCATCCGCATCATGATAACAACAATTAAAATGTTTAGATTGTTGTTGCAATAAATTACTAAGGGATATGGGGATTTACTGGATTCGTTATTTGTTATATCCGGCCCCATTTAAATTGTTAGATGGTATAGTTTTGTTATGCTTCACCTCTTGCCATGTTAACCAACATTTAATATTGTTGAGTACCTAAACGAGAGAGAACTAAATACTTGATGTGGTGTTCCGTCAATATGCAACTCGTTGCATATTGAGCTCCACTTAACTTGTAGTTTTGTTTGTGCCCATATTTCCATGTCATGCATATTTAAACCGGACATGCATCATACTTGATTGTGCATCATGCCATGATTCTGTGGTGGTTGTTTACTATGTTGTCTGCTTCTTTTCGGTGTGCTTCTTCGGGTTGTTTCCGGTAACGTCATGTTTGTGAGGACCCGTTCGACTACGTCCGTTTGTCTTCTTCATGGACTCGTTCTTCTTCCTTGCGGGATTTAAGGCAAGATGAACATACTCTCGAAATCACTTCTATCTTTGCTTGCTAGATGCTCGCTCTTTTGCTATGCCTATGCTGCGATACCTACCACTTGCTTATCATGCCTCCCATGTTGTTAAGCCAAGCCTCTAACCCACCTTGTCCTAGCAAACTGTTGTTTTGGCTATGTTACCACTTTGCTCAGCCCCTCTTATAGCGTTGTTAGTTGCAGGTGAAGATTGAAGTTTGTTCCTTGTTGAAACATGGAGATGTTGTTCCTTGTTGGAACATGTTTACTTGTTGGGATATCACAATATCAATTATTTAATTAATGCATCTATATACTTGGTAAAGGGTGGAAGGCTCGGCCTTATGCCTGGTGTTTTGTTCCACTCTTGCCGCCCTAGTTTCCGTCATATCGGTGTTATGTTCCTGGATTTTGCGTTCCTTACGCGGTTGGGTTATAATGGGAACCCCTTGACAGTTCGCCTTGAATAAAACTCTTCCAGCAAGGCCCAACATTGGTTTTACCATTCGCCACCTAGCCTTTTCTTTCCCTTGGGTAGGCCTGCCCAAGGGTCATCTTTATTAAACCCCCGGGCCAGTGCTCCTCTGAGTGTTGGTCCAAACTGAGCGATGTCCGGAGCTATCAGGGGAAACTCTGGCCTGGCCCACCCGACGTCTGGTTCATCCGGTGTGCCCTGAGAATGAGATATGTGCAGGTCCTATCGGGATTTGTCGGCTCATCTGGGTGGCTTTGCTGGTCTTGTTTTACCATTGTCGAAATGTCTTGTAACCGGGATTCCGAGTCTGATCGGGTCTTCCTGCTAGAAGGAATATCCTTCGTTGACCGTGAGAGCTTGTGATGGGCTAAGTTGGGACACCCCTACAGGGATTTGAACTTTCAAAAGCCGTGCCCGCGGTTATGGTCAGACGGGAATTTGTTAACGTCCGGTTGTAGAAAACCTAAAGTTGACCTTAATTAAAATACATCAACCGCATGTGTAACCGTGATGGTCTCTTTCCGGCAGAGTCCGGGAAGTGAACACGGTGTTGGAGTTATGCTTGACGTAGGCTGTTCTAGGATCACTTCTTGATCATAGTTGTTCGACCGTGCATTTTCCTTCTCTTCTCGCTCTCTTTTGCGAATAGGTTAACCACCATATATGCTAGTCGCTTGCTGCAGCTCCACCTCATACCTTTTCCCTACCCATAAGCTTAAATAGTCTTGATCGCGAGGGTGTGAGATTGCTGAGTCCCCGTGACTCACAGATACTTCCAAAACCAGGTTGCAGGTGCCGATGAGTCCGTGCAGATGACGCAACCAAGCTCAAGGAGGAGCTCGATGAAGATCTTGTCCTTTGTATTGTTTCGTTCTAGTTGATCAGTAGTGGAGCCCAGTTGTGGTCGATCGGGGATCTGTGTAGCATTTGGGGTAGTCTTCTTTTATTTTGGTTCCGTAGTCGGACCTTTATTGTATTTGGATGTTGTAATGCTTTATTCATGTATTTGTGTGAAGTGGTGATTGTAAGCCAACTATGTATCTCTTTCCCTTACGTATTACATGGGTTGTGTGAAGATTACCTCACTTGCGACATTGCTTTCAATGCGGTTATGCCTCTAAGTCATGCTTCGACACGTGGGAGATATAGCCGCATCGAGGGCGTGACATGTTTGCTCTTCCCGAAGAAGTTTATCCTTTACATTGATGTCTTCCTTTCTCTGCTCCAGGTCATCATAATGAAGCCGACATCCTTTCTTCAGGATCTTCATTGTACTTACAAATAAATAAGGGGCAGCTCGACAATGATAGAATGCTATAAGAGGTAATCGTCTGGGGGTATCCCATGAATGAACAGATGAGTATCTCTCGAGTTGAACAAATGAAAGACATCGAGAGTAAAGTAAGAAGGTAGAATAAGGAGTTCCAAGCGGATAGACAACCGTTCGATGTCTGAAATAGAGTGAAATGGGTTGAAAGCATCAAAGAATGAATCATGCGTCTGATACCAGAATAGACCACTAGGAAGGTGGCCCGTGACTTACATGCGGAGCCAAGCGCGAGGAATATCTTTGGCAACAGGGGTGTACAGGAGAGTCAGGTTTCGATCCTGTGGAGCTGTGGGTTATGGGCGCACCATGTGGGTTAAAAGTAGGAGGAGCGGTGACATCTTGCACGATCATGATAGCGAGGCATGTCAGAAGGTAGCATGTCAGTTATGTCAGCAACAATGTCGGTACCAAGGGCGAGGGATGAAGAGAACCATTTTCCTGCTCGTTGAACAAGGCAGACCAATAGGCAAAGTTCTCGTCCATCGGTGGCTATCGGGATGTCATCAACAAAAGTAACTGGGTCTTGCTGACAGAATTGTACACCGAGGTGTTTACATAAGCAGGAGAATATTACTGCTTAGATCATATAGACCTCAAGAACGGTTAAACAAAACAATGGAAAGGAAAAGGTGTTTATCAGATTAAACAAAACAATGGAAAGGAAAATGAACACATAATTCAGGGATATATCCTTCCCAAGGACAAGCGGAGCATGATATCCATGACGGGATATAATTGTAGAAAACCCTTTTAGGTAAGGGGAGATAAATTTCATGACATTACCCATGAATAGTGTTTGGATAATTGAGCAGGAAACATTTAGCATTGAGCTTTGTTGAAAATTGGAGTACCACAAACATGCTGCGAGATAGCATCGACATGGTCTTCAAGCCAGGTCAGACTTTGGATACACAAAGGATTCATCGGGAACAACTTATAGGATAAGTCTTACAATTTCAGCAAGGAAAAGATGAGGGTGTGGCCGACGGGCTCAACAACAATCCATCAACATATGAAAAAGGATGTACTTCCAGAATTATATGAACAAGTTAGTGTTGGAGAAGGCAAGGATGTTGTTGATGATAACACAAATCATCGAGGGTCAAGGATTGCATTTCTCATCATGAATTCGATTAATATCCTGGAAGAGCTCAGGATGTTGATGATGATCATGACACATTTATCGAGAGATTTCATGAAGATGTAATCAATCGAGATAACATCAAGTCAAGGAATGATGAAGCGAAAGGTTACTAGAACCATGGGTATGACACAAACTAGAAATCCAGCTTGCTGTTCAAGGCAAAAAGATATGACGAGGAAGATCGACGTAAGATCACCTCATTGTCAAAATTCGTGCTCCGAGAAGAAGAACCAGATAGCACAATTAAAATTTAGCACGATAATGATATAGCCGAACAGGCTAGGAATGACGTGATCGAGTTCAAACTCATAAGTAATGAAGGTTACCAAGAGTTGTTTAATCGCGGTGCGGACTCGATTCAGTTATCGGTGTCTTTGAGTGTTTAATAACTCAGAGTCCGTGAAAAATGGGAATCAGTGAGAATGTAGTACTTGATGAAGAACTCATAAGAAGTTATGTAGTTCTATGATAATCTCAAGATACCAGGGGGCTAATACTCGATGACCGATCAAAGTAGAGGTTGGACTAAGGTATTGCTCTGCAGAAGACAAGTGCTCAAACTTGCACGAGAAATGGAATCAAGGAGAAACATGGTCGGATCCACATCCACAGATACAAGATGAACTTATAACAAGGGGATAATTATTTTAAGAGAAGCTTCCATGATAAGGTATACATCGTGTCCATGGGCATGAACACAAGGTTCAAGGTCGACTCCCACTTGTTCCACGCATAATCTTTCATTCATCTCCCGTATTTCAAAAATGACATTAGTTGTTGGAAGTTTTTACCTGGTGCAATACCAGATAAATATGACTCGTGAAATCTTTCGGGTTCACACGGATTAGGGAAGGCGCAGGTTCAACCCATCGGGGCATCTTAAGAACATATACCACAAACTTCGGAGTAAATAATTCAAGTTCGAAAGTAGAGCATGGTTCACAAAGCAGAGGATACAATTTACCAAAGGCATTATGTATCCGAAGAAAAGCTCACAATGTTTAATGAATATGAAGGACGGTGTCGAACAAAATTCAACAAAGGATCTGGTGGTCCATAAGGGATCTAATGTGAGTATCGGTACTCAACCGGAGGAAGAAAGAATGCAAGGGGATCAGATTATAGAAACAACTGACTAACACAAAGCTCAAATGCAAAGGAATTATGAATTCCAAGACAAGGGATCAGAAGCAATGCTCTAATTAGGGATGGATAAGTTGAATAGCCTTAGAGGTACAATCGATGGCAATTTGATTGGTCGAGATCCAATGCATGTTTAAAATGACGTTTGAGCAGGAAGGACGAAACGAAGGATCTGATTAAAGAATGCGAGCATTCGCAACATATTGATTCAAGAGACTCAAACTGATAATGACTAAGGATGCCAATAAGATTACCGAACTTATGAGGTTAATCATAATGCAAGCAAGCAAGAATTTCAAGAGCAATAGGCCGTTGAGGATTTTTGGGGATCGAATGGTATTTCGAAGACTTTTGTGAAATACATGAATCAACTGGGGATGAGCGGATACTCGTTAAGTGCGAGAAATTATCCGTAAGGGTATGTCTGCGGCAAAGAGCTGCAAAGCGGTGGGCACAAGGATTCTCGAATTGTCGAAGAAATTTTCAGGGTATCAAGTAATAACAGGGGCAACTAGGAACAAAGGTAAGTACGACAAGTGTAAGCAGTTATCCATAAGGATTTATCGGTGGTCGGTAATAGCAAAAGTGGTGGGCACAAGTTCTCGAGATAATAACGGAGAGTATCTTCGGAATCGTCTGATGAAGCAAGCTATCATCTGGAATGAAGGGGCTCTTCGCGAGAAAGTATTTACGAGAACCTAGAGTTAGACTTAGCAAAATCATTTAGCCCGAATAGAAGAGAGATCAGAGTCCCAGAGTATAGACAAGGAGTAAAAGATCCTAATACCACCCAAATGGCGACGTGGGCCCGTAAGACACACAGCCATGTTAGTAAAAGGTTTTGCAATGTCTAGACTCGACTACGGCCAAGGAGTATGGAAGAGGGATTCCTACAGGAAGTTAGCTCTGATACCAACGTGTGACGACCTCGATTTGACTGTACACTAATCATACGCACAAACGTGTACAATCAAGATCGAGGACTCACGGAAAGATATCACAACACAACTCTACAACTAAAATAAGTCATACAAGCATCATATTACAAGCCAGGGGCCTCGAGGGCTCGGATACAAGAGCTCGATCATAGACGAGTCAGCGGAAGCAACAATATCTGAGTACAGACATAAGTTAAACAAGTTTGCCTTAAGAAGGCTAGCACAAACTGGGATACAGATCGAAAGAGGCGCAGGCCTCCTGCCTGGGATCCTCCTAAACTACTCCTGGTCATCGTCAGCGGGCTGCACGTAGTAGTAGGCACCTCCCGAGTGGTGGCAGTCGTCATCAACAGTGGCGTCTGGCTCCTAGGCTCCATCGTCTGGTCGCAGCAATCGGGTATAGGAAAGGGGGAAAAGGGGGAGCAAAGCAACCGTGAGTACTCATCCAAAGTACTCACAAGCAAGGAGCTACACTACATATGTATGCATTGGTATCAAATGGAAAAGGGGAACATATGTGGACAGAACTGCAGAATGCCAGAATAAGAGGGGGATAGCTAGTCCTATCAAAGACTACGCTTCTGGTAACCTCCATCTTGCAGTAGAAGAAGAGAGTAGATGGTAAGTTCACCAAGTAGCATCGCATAGCATAATCCTAACCGACGATCCTCCCCTCGTCGCCCTATGAGAGAGATATCACCGGTTGTATCTGGCACTTGGAAGGGTGTGTTTTATTAAGTATCCGGTTCTAGTTGTCATAAGGTTAAGGAACAACTCCAAGTCGTCCTGTTACTAAAGATCACGGCTATTCGAATAGATTAACTTTCATGCAGGGGTGCACCACATTTCTCAACACGCTCGATCCCCTTTGTCCGGACACACTTGTCTGGGTCCTGCCCGGCCTCGGAAGATCATCACGTCGCAGCCCTACCTAGGCACAACAGAGAGGTCAGCACGGCGGTCTAAATCCTATGGCACAGGGGTCTGGGCCCATCACCCATTGCACACCTACACGTTGCGTACGCGGCCGGCGAGCAGACCTAGCCTCCCTTATACAAGAGCAGGCGTTCCAGTCCAACCCGGCACACGCCGCTCAGTCGCTGACGTCATAAAGGCTTTGGCTGATAGCACAACATCGAGTGCCCATAACTGTTCCCGCGTAGTTGGTTAGTGCGCATAGGCCAGTAGCCAGACTCAGATCAAATACCCAGATCTTGTTTAAGTGTGTTATTTTGAAGTAACCGCGAACGCCGACCAGGGCCAGGCCCACCTCTCACATAGGTGGTCTCAACCTGCCCTGTCGCTCTGCCTCAAAGTAACAGTCAGGGCCGTCAGGAACCCAAGCCCACCACTACCTGGATGGAACCACCTGCCCCTTCAGCCCCCAACATCAGAATCACTTGCGGGTACTCAACGAACCGACCCGACTTTAGTCACCACCTGTATAGTATGTATGTATAGTATATACCCATGATCACCTCCCGAGGGATCACGGCCCGATAGTATAGCATGGCAGACAGACAAGAATGTAGGGCCACTGATGATAAACTAGCATCCTATACTAAGCATATAGGATTGTAGGTAAGGTGTCAACAGTTGTAGCAACAATGACAGGCTATGCATCAGGATAGGATTAACGGAAAGCGGTAACATGCTACACTACTCTAATGCAAGCAGTATAGAGAAGAGAGGCGATATCTAGTGATCAAGGGGGGCTTGCCTGGTCGCTCTGGCAAGGATGGGTCGTCGTCAATGTAGTCGATCACGGGGGTATTAGCGGCGGTCTCGAGGTCTACCGGAAAGAAGTAACGGAGGAGGAACACAATGAATAACAGAGCAATCAAAACGTCACAAAATCATAACATGTCAATGCCCGCAGCTAGGGTGACCTAACGCGATACTAGGTGATACTTGCGAAGGGGGAAAACATCCGGGAAAGTATTCCCGGTGTTTGGCATTTTCGGACAGATGATCCAGAGGGGGAGGTTGCATGTTCACTATGCTAGAGACATGTGGCAGACGAACGGACTGCGTATTTTGATTTGTCTCGAAATTCTAAGCAATTTTCATGTACAAAGTATTTTCATCCGAATTACAGATTATTTTATATGATTTTTGAAAGTTTTTAAATGATTTTCTAATTTATTTCAACTCGAAATTTTATATCTAAATATTTTTGTCACATGGTGTTGTGCTAGCCAGTGTGTATTACAGGTGGGGCCATCGGTTGGGTTGACCAAGTCAATTTGACTGGTCAACAGTGGGTGTGGCCCACATGTCATTACCACATAAACCAACCAGTGTCTAGATTAAAAAAAGAGGTCACATGCCATTGTTTTATTAAACTAAACTAGCACTAGGGTTAGTCCTAAACAAATCATATTCTAATTAAACCCCACTCACACACTCACGCACACACACCTAGCACACACCACGCACGGCCATGGCCTTGACCATGGCCAGCCGCAAGCAACATGCGGCAGCAGGCAACGGCGCTACGCGGTGGCAGTACTGGAGCAGCAATACGCAACGGCAGTAGGCAGAGTAGGCAGAGCAGGCAGCAGCGGCAACCACAAAGGGCAGCAGCAAGCAACATGGAGAAGTATAGAGCAGCAGCAGCAACAACAAATAGCAAGCGGTAGTAGATAATCAGCATCGACACATACGCGGGAGGGAGACGCCAATAGGGCGGCCAGGAGCAGCCACGGGTGGCGCGGGCGACGACAGGCGCGTCGGGGCGCGGCCACGAGCGGGCGCGCACACACGAGGGCGTAGCCGGGCAAAGGTCATTTTGGCCAGGGCGCGCGCACGGAGCTAGCTACGACCATGGTGGGCGGCGGCTAGGACAACGAGCGGGAGACGTGCTAGGGGATGTGGAGGAGAGGGGGAAGAGGTCATAGAGGACCGGGAGCTCACGGTGAAGCTCGAGACGGGCTCGTGGAGGCCGGAGAGGCTCGGGGTGGAGCGGATCGACGAGGGGCAGTGGCGATATCCGACGAAGGGGATCGATGCGGCCGGCATCACCGGTGCACCTCGGCCTTGATCAAGTGGCACAGGAGACAAGACGGGGATGACGGAGCTCCTGGACGTGCTCCCACGGGTTGGTAACAACGGTGGCCGTGGTGACGACGGTGAGGCAGCGGTGACCACGAGTTGTTCGAGCTCAAATTCAAGAAAAAGTGGAGGGGAGCGATGGGGGATCCAGGAGGCTATGAGCGAGATGGGGATTAGGGTTTCGGTGGGCGACTTTATAAGCCAAGGGAGGCGACGTGGTGGCCATCCGGCCATGGCACCGTGGGATGGCCGCCACGCCATGGCCCCTGCCTCCCCTTGTACGTGGTAGGGGAATGGCTGGGATTGGGCTGGGTCATGTGCACACTAGAGCCCACTTGGGCAGTACTAGTTTAGGCCTTTTCTCTTTTTTGCATTTTCTTTTCTGTTTTCATATCTAGTCTCAGCTTTGCATTTTATTTTATTACCAAATGACTTTGTTCACATTGAAACTTGGCACATAATTACTAGGTAATATTTTGCATTAGCTCACAAAGTTTGAGGCCACTTTGAATTATTTTGAATTTAGTGTTGAGTGTAACCGGAATAAAAAGGTGATGTTGATCAATAACAATTTTTGCTAGGGACTAATTTGTAGGTCAAATAATGTTGGTGTCAACATGATAATAGATCAGGGGAGTTTATACTAAAATTTTAAGATTTTAGTTTTATAGTTTGAAGAAATAATAATTTGACTTGTCTTTGGAATTTGACATGATTTTTTTATCAAGTGGCAATTTGGCTTAGTAAAACATGATGACATGGCATCATTAGCAAGGTATTGTTATAGGTTAATTATCGGGGTGTTACATATCAGGACTAAGTTCATGATAAATTTAAGTTCAGTTAATCCTATTACTTAAAAACTCCCACTTAGATAGACATCCCTCTAATCATCTAAGTGATCACGTGATCCATATCAACTAAACCATGTCCGATCATCATGTGAGATGGAGTAGTTTTCAATGGTGCACATCACTATGTTGATCATATCTACTACATGATTCATGCTCAACCTTTCAGTCTCAGTGTTCCGAGGCCATATCTACATATGATAGGCTCGTCAAGTTTAACCCGAGTATTTCTGCATGTGCAAAACTATCTTGCACCTGTTGTATATGAACGTAGAATTTATCACATCCGATCATCACGTGGTGTCTTGGCACGATGAACTTTGGCAATGGTGCATACTCAGGGAGAACACATGTACCTTGAAATTTAGTGAGAGATCATCTTATAATGCTACCGACAAACTAAGCAAAAATAAGATGTATAAAAGATAAACATCACATGCAATCCAAATATGTGACATGATATGGCCATCATCATCTTATGCTTTTTATCTCCATCTCCAAAGTACTGTCATGATCTCCATTGTTACCGGCATGACACCATGATCTCCATCATCTTGATCTTTTATCAACGTGTCGTCACATGGTCATCTCACTAGCTATTGCTTTTGCAACTATTGCTATCGCATAGCGATAAAGTAAAGCAATTACATGGCACTTGCATCTTATGTAATAAAGAGACAACCATAAGGCTTCTGCCAGTTGCCGATAACTTCAACAAAACATGATCATCTCATACAACAACTTATATCTCATCATGTCTTGACCATATCACATCACAACAAGCCCTGCAAAAACAAGTTAGACATCCTCTACTTTGTTGTTGCAAGTTTTACGTGGCTGCTATGGGCTGAGCAAGAACCGGACTTACCTACGCATCAAAACCACGACGATATTTCGTCAAGTATGTGTTGTTTTAACCTTCACAAGGACCGGGCGTAGCCACAATCAATTCAACTGAAGTTGGAGAAACTGACACTCACCAGCCACCTGTGTGCAAAGCACGTCAGTAGAACCAGTCTCACGTGAGCGTACGCGTAATGTCGGTCTGGGCCGCTTCATCCAGCAATACCGCCGAACCAAAGTATGACATGCTGGTAGGCAGTATGACTTGTATCGCGCACAACTCACTTGTGTTCTACTCGTGCATATAACATCTACGCATAAACCTGGATCTGATGCCACTGTTGGGAACGCAGTAATTTCAAAAGAATTCCTACGCACACGCAAGATCATGGTGACGCACAGCAACGAGAGGGTATAGTATCGTCTATGTACCCTCGTTGACCGTAAGCGGAAGCGTTATGAGAACGTTGTTGATGTAGTAGTACGTCTTCACGATCTGACCGATCCAAGTGTCGAACGCACGGCACCTCCGAGTTCAGCACACGTTCAGCTCAATGACGTCCCACGAACTCCGATCCAGTAGAGCTTCATGGGAGAATTCCGTCAACACGACGGCCTGATGACGGTGATGATGTTGCTACCGACTCAGGGCTTCACCTAAGCACCGCTACGATATGATCGAGGTGGATTATGGTGGAAGGGGGCACCGCACATGGCTTGGAACAACCAACTTGTATGTTCTAGGGTACCCCCTGCCCCCGTATATAAAGGAGCAAGGGGGGAGGCCGGCCGGCCCCTGTAGGGTGCGCCAGGAGGAGGAGTCCTCCTCCGAGTAGGAGTAGGACTCCCCTTTCCTACTCCTACTAGGAGGAGGAAAGGAAGGAGGAGAGGGAGAAGGAAGGAGAGGGAGGAAAGGAGGAAAGGGGGGCCGGCCCCTAGTCCAATTCGGTTTGGGCTAGGGGCCGCATGCCTTGCCTCCTCTCTTCCACAACTTGGCCCATGAGGCCCAATACTTCTTCCCCGTATTCCCGTAACTCCCCGGTACTCCAAAAAATACCCGAATCACTTGGAACCTTTCCGATGTCCGAATATAGTGATCCAATATATCAATCTTTACGTCTTGACCATTTCGAGACTCCTCGTCATGTCCCTGATCTGATCCGGGACTCCGAACTACCTACGGTACATCAAATCACATAAACTCATAATATCGATCATCACCGAACGTTAAGCGTGCGGACCCTACGGGTTCGAGAACTATGTAGACATGACCGAGACACGTCTCCGCTCAATAACCAATAGCGGAACCTGGATGTTCATATTGGCTCCTACATATTCTACGAAGAACTTTATCGGTCAAACCACATAATAACATACATTGTTCCCTTTGTCATCGGTATATTACTTGCCCGAGATTCAATCGTCGGTATCTCAATACCTAGTTCAATCTCGTTACCGGCAAGTCTCTTTACTCGTTCCATAATACATCATCCCGCAACTAACTCATTAGTTACAATGCTTGCAAGGCTTATAGTGATGTGCATTACCGAGAGGGCCCAGAGATACCTCTCCGACAATCGGAGTGACAAATCCTAATCTCGATCTATGCCAACTCAACAAGTACCATCAGAGACACCTGTAGAGCACCTTTATAATCACCCAGTTACGTTGTGACGTTTGGTAGCACACAAAGTGTTCCCCGGTATTCGGGAGTTGCATAATCTCATAGTCATAGGAACATGTATAAGTCATGAAGAAAGCAATAACAACAAACTAAATGATCATCGTGCTAAGCTAACGGATGGGTCAAGTCAATCACATCATTCTCTAATGATGTGATCCCGTTAATCAAATGACAACTCATGTCTATGGCCAGGAAACTTAACCATCTTTGATTCAACAAGCTAGTCAAGTAGAGGCATACTAGTGACACTCTGTTTGTCTATGTATTCACACATGTACTAAGTTTTCAGTTAATACAATCCTAGCATGAATAATAAACATTTATCATGATATAAGGAAATATAAATAACAACTTTATTATTGCCTCTAGGGTATATTTCCTTCACACCTGTCCTCGGAACATGAGTGTGAAACTTGTTCTGATAGCCTGGGTTGGGTGGGTGGGAAGATCCATGGCCACCTTTGTTCTTCTGATGGTAGGGCTGATGAAACAGAGGAGGCGGAGGAAGCCAGAACTTTTGTTGCTTAGCTGCCACTTGTGAGGAAGAAGAACACTGAACTACATCCCTGATTCTCTTCTTTGAAGCCTCACACTTGAGCTGAGCACCTTCTTGCTTGAGGGCCATGTTATAGAATTGATCGAACTTAGTAGGCTCCAGAAGAACGAGAGCTAAATGCAGATCCTCTCTGAGGCCACCCCTGAAGTGATAGATCATGCTCTTTTCATCAGGAACGTCTTGTTTAGCGAAGCGATCAAGTTTCTGAAACTGGATGTTGTATTGGTACACGGACATGCTTCCATGCTTGAGATTGCGGAATTCCTCACGCTTGTTCTCAACATCACTTGTTGGAATGTGATGAGCTTTGAAATCCTGGCAGAAGTTATCCCAGGTAATCACTTGACCTCCTCTGGAATCTTTGTATTGTTGATACCAATCAGTAGCTTGGTCCTTGAGCTAAAAAGAAGTGAACTTGCCGTAGTCCTCAGGCCTGACATTGCTACATTCAAAATGCTGGTTGATGTCCATGAGCCAATCATAGGCGTCCGTGGCCTCGGCACAAAAGCTAAAGGACTTTGGTGATTTGCAAGGAACCGGTTGAGGGTAGCAAACTGAGGCTGATTGTTCAAATGCCCTTGGCCTTGATTCCCTTGGTTGCCTTGAACTTGGTTGCGCTCTTGCAAGAGTTGCAAAAGCATCTAGGTATTAGCATTGGTGGCTGGCATGACAGCTTGCCATGCCTCTGGAGGCGGAGGAGTTGGCGGAGGCGGAGGGTTCGCCTGACTCCCATCATTGCGGTCCGGATTCAGACGCGTTGGAGGATCCATCCTGAAGAGGGTGACATCCATTAGAATCATGATAGAAAGATAGACAAGTTGAGTCAACGGATAGAAATTGCAACATATGGTCTTCACAATAAACATTCGAACAAGGATTGAACAAATGAATTCCACAGTTAACAATACACGACCATTAAGGTGAGAAGCCACTTAGATAAAGGTTGATGAATGAAACAACAAGGTACGACTTGAACAAATAAGTGGTAAGGATCACCCAATCACATACCAAATATTTGCCGGAAGAATAACTAGAGCTACTTGAATTCCCACCTATTAACTCCCGAAACTTTCTAGTTATGCAATCTGGTGTTGGGGATACAGGGAGGCACAGTATATATATATCACACAACTAACAAGCCCTATGCTCCAACTGTATCCATCCTTCAACACATAACCAAGAAAACTTCAGAAATTGTGTACCTCAACCTTCGAAAAGCATCCATTATACGAGATGTGGTAATACTCCCGAACTCCCTCCCCAGTACTGGGTGGCGTCGAGTTTATCTCACCACTAACTGCATAAAAGAGATTTTCGATGTCGGCAAACTCTGGTATTGCAAAACTGCAACGATAAAATTGTGACGACAACACCTCAGAGCTCAACTCCCCGGGACACTGCCACAACCCCTAAATGTCAGGAGGCACCAAGAACAATGTTCTCGTCACAAGAATATCGAAACGATCCCAAGATACCCATGTGATCTTAAAAAATCGTGAAATTTGAGGAAAGGAAAGTCAAAACATCTACGTCACGAGGCCTCACCAGAGCGACGAAGGGGACTGAGGAGTAAAAAGAATCCTACTCTCCGATATATATAATCCTAAGACTCAAAACATTTTTGTTCTAGACTAAACAACGTCAGCGATTCGATCAAGCAGGGGGGCTCCTAAGTGACGGATGGCTCTAATACCAACTTGTAATGCTCAAGATGCGGCTATATCTCCCACGTGTCGAGGCACGACTTAGAGGCATAACCACATGTTGGTTTTGTTGCAAGAAGGGTCATCTTCACACAATCCCAAGTAATAAACAAGGAAGGGATAAATAGAGTTGGCTTACAATCGCCACATCACACAATGCTCAAATAATTCATACATCATTCAGAGTACACACATAGTCCGACTATAGACAAAAGCCAATGAAAAGAAGATAACCCCAAATGCTAGATCCCCGATCGTACCAACTGGGCTCTACTACGGATCATCAGGAAAAGACACGTAGTAACGGCCAAGGTCCTCGTCGAACTCCCACTTGAGCTTGGTTGCATAACCTGCATAGGTATCATCGGTACCTCCAATTGTTTTGGTAGTATCTGTGAGTCACGAGGACTCGGCAATCTTAAAACCCACGAGATCAAGACTACTTAAGCTTATGGGTAGCATATGGTTATGAGGTAGAGTTGCGGCAAGTGCTAAGCAAATATGGTGGCTAACATACGAGTACAAGAGTAAGATGAGAAACTATGCAACGCTCGTAACTAGAAGTGATCAAGAAGTGATCCTGAACTACTTACGTTCAAACATAACCCTACCGTGTTCTCTTCCCGAACCTCGTCAAAAAGAGACCATCACGGTTACACATGCGATTGGTGTGTTTTAATTAAGTCGAGTGTCAAGTTGTCTACAACCAAATATTAAAAAATTCCCATCTGCCACATAACCACGGGCACGGCTCTCGAAAGTGTAAACCCTGCAGGGGTGTCCCAACTTAGCCCATGACAAGCTCGGGATCCGTGGAGACAATCCTCCATCGCGGGACCCTCTGATCAGACTCGGAATCCCAGTGCACAAGATATTCCGACAATGGTAAAACTAGTCCAGCAAGACCTCTTGATGCACCAACCAAGCCTGATAGGAGTAGTGTGATCTCGTTCTCAGGGTACACCAGATGAGCTAAGCATACAAGCACCAACATAACCCAAGTTTCCAAGGGGCGGTCCCGCGCGGTGCTCTAGTTTGGACCAACGCTCATGAGGAGCACTGGCCCGGGGGTTGATTAAGTCCACGGGGTCTGGAAAGTCCCTATGCAAGTTTTAGTTGTTATTAGGAAAATGGTAAAACCAAGGTTGGGCCTTGCTGGAGGAGTTTTATTCAAAGCGAACTATCAAGAGGGGCCCATAAACCCTCATCGTGTTAGGGACGCAAAATCAAGAAACATAACATCGGTATGACGGAAACTAAGGCGGCAAGAGTGGAACAAAACACCAAGCAAAAGGCCTAGCCTTCCACCCTTTACCAAGTATATAGATGCATTAATTAAATAAGAGATATTGTGATATCCCAACATATCCATGTTCCAACATGGAACAACCTGCAAGGCAGCTGGAACTAGCAACGCTATAAGAGGGGCTGAGCAAAAGAGGTAACATAGCCAAACAACGGTATGCTAGGAAGGTGGGTTAGAAGCTTGACATGGCAATATGGGAGGCATGATAAACAAGTGGTAGGTAGCGCGACATAGCAATAGAACTAACAACTAGCAAGCAAAGATAGAAGTGATATCGGCGGTAATGATCATCTTGCATGCAGAGTTCTCCGAGTTGTCGAAAGCTTGCTCCTCGTAAACATACTCAACAGGTTCCTCATTCATGAACTCGTCTCCCGACTCTATGCAAAGCAAGAACACAAGCAACGGAACAACAATCAATCACGGTGCAATGCACAAGAAACATGATGCAAGACATGGCATGGAATGCAAGGTATGATGTGCAATACACATTGGTACTCTGTAAGGGAAAAGATGATCAAGGGATCAACTTGGTGAACCAAGCATGCCGCTGGAAATATGGGGTGATTTCGGTCAAAATCAACATAAGGATCACCGGAAAAAGAAGGCACGGTTTGCAAATGACAAGCAAAATAAGAATGATGCAGAACTGCGCTTAACAACATCATAGCACTTAAAATGCATCATGAAACTATGCTACATACTCCAACATAGCAACAAAGCACATGGCGATGAAGTACAGGTGAAGCTCTTCAAATGATGAACATTGAGCTCCTGCTAGAACTCACTAGAGCAAGCATAAAATAGCATGCCAAAAATGCAAATGATAACAGATTTACGGACTTGGAGAAAATACTAAACATGTCAAAAACAGCATCAGGTAGCAATGTTTAGAGCCAGCAAACAACATGCTACAGGAACATATCATGGCAAACAAAGGCATCGCAAGTGATATGATCAGTTTCAGACTTAGAAGAAAAATATAGGATGGCAGGAACAGATTCATGATAGCTACTTTACAAGCTCATGCCACTAACCAAAAAACATTTCATGGCATCACAAAGTAACCAACAGTAAGAAGACACGATTATGAAGCTAAGCATGGCAAGAGCAAGTTCATAGGGTGCATGGATCACTAGCAACACTCATGGCAAAAATGAACTTCATGTTAACAATCTGCCAGCAACAATATGTAGCAAAAGTAGAGCATGGTAATGACATGCTAAATTACTCCATAATTGCAACCAGAGGCATGCATGGATAGAGCATAACCATAGCTTCAAAACATCCTTACTGAAGTGCAACAAAATATGCATGGGTCTACTTGTGGCAACAAGACAACATAGCATCAAAATGTCAGGAAAGACTTGGCAAAATTACGAAGTGCCTGAAAACAGCAACATCATGTAGCCTACTTTGCATGCTTGTGCTAGTCACCATAGAGCTCATAAAAATACAAGGCTTGCACCACTGTGAAGATGGCATGGAGATACTCCTAAAACATGTAGACATTGTGATCATAGGATGCACAAACAAAATGCAATTAAAATGACAAATCAGCAAGTTATGATAAATTCCAGCAGACAACATCATATAGCACTTTTCAAAGAAGATTAGGGAACCAATTTGGACATTAGTATGAATGAAAATGACACTAACATGAAGAGCATCACGCGAAGAACATTTTGATATATCATATGCGCAAAGGGGTGCACAAAATGTTAGGAATTCGGGACTTATAAAGAATTCAACCTCGCATATCTAGGGTTTTGACCCGCGGCACGCGAACCGATGTGGCCGGCCAAGCTCGGCATCGGATCTGTCCGGAGATGGTGGCGGCAGCGTCCGGTGGCGCGTGGCGGCGAGGCGGCGGGCGACGGCGGGTGGCAGCGCCGGGCGGCGGGACGAGCGGGTGGCGACGAGGCGCTCGGACGCGGGCGGCGGAGATGCGCGGGCCGGGCAGGCCGGCCTAGGGCCCGTGGGCCGCGGTAGCCGAGGGCCACGTGGCATCGCATGGTTGGCTGCGGGGGCGGCGACACGGAGTGTCCGGCGCGGGCGGACACGTCCGGCGGCGCGGAAGGGCTAGGCTAGGGTTTCGTATGAGGTTTCGGGGGAAGAGACATATTTATAGGTAGGTGGAGCTAGGAGTGTCCAAATGAGGTGTGGTTTTCTCCCACACGATCGTGATTCAATGATGGAGAGCATGGAGGGGGTTTAGATGGGTTAGTGGGATGTTTTGGAGGGGTGCTGGGCTGCAAAGAGAGAGAGGCTTTACGGTTACCCGATTAACCGTTGGGGCATCAAACGACCTCCAAATGGAACAAAATTTGACACGCGGCCTACCGGTGATGTACCAAGGCCACACGAAAAATATTGACCCATTCCGAGAACGTTTTTCTCCCGCTCACGAAACAAGATTTGAGGGGGTGCAACGGGTGCATGTGGGAGTGTCGGATTCCGAAACGGACGATAGGGAAAATGACCGGATGCATGAGACGAACACGAATGCAAATGATATGCCCATGATGACATGAGATGAAATGCATGACATGAAAAAAAATGCAAAAACGAGGATAAAACCCAACCACAGAGGGAATAACATATCACATAGCCGAAAATGGCAACAGTTGGAGTTACAATTATGGAAAGTTACATCCGGGGCGTTACAGCGCGCCCCTGTCTTGTGGGCCCCACATGGGTCCCCTCCACTTATTCCAGTACCCATCCACCCGTAGCTCAAACTCGTGTTCTTGCTCATTTTGCTGTCATTTTTTATCTCCTTGTGCAAAGCTCCATTCATAAAACTGCTTTGGGGGATTGTTCTTCAGTATTTGACTCCTCTGATGGTCCAGTTAGTTTGTGTTCTAGTGCTTTATTTATTGCAGTTTTTTGTTGTTGTGGTGACCCTGTTCTTGAACTTGCATGTCAAATTTATATGCTTCGAAGTAGTTTTGATGCATGATATAGCCTCTAGACACTTGTGGGAGTAGTTGCTATCAATCTTGTTGAGTTTGGTTCACTTTTATTTTGAGTCACTAAAAAATTTAGAAAATTTTAGGGGAAGAAAATGATGAGGAGATTGTTGAGAGGCTCTTCGAGCTGGGGCTCGAAAGAAAAACTAAATGAGGAGAAGGGAAGCCCAAGTACAATCTTCCTTGCACCGCGGAGGTTCGGCCGTGTGAATGGCCATGTGATGCATTCTTGGAGGCGGTCGGAATTCCTGAGGATTTTTATAATTTGGCGGAGAATGCAGGCATCATCGACTTCCTTCATGACTAGTGTGATCAGTACCTCCTACTCACTAATACGTTCGTGCAAAATTTTCATTTTCATGCTAGGAGAGCACCACCCATGGTAGATTTTTACTTATATGATGAGCATAAGGAAATGACGCTTTATGATTTTTGTGAGGTTTGCAAATTACATTTTGAGGGAAGCATCGAGGAACCACGTCCTAGAGATGTGGAAGATTTTATTGATAGAGTCACCATTGGGGAAAGGATAAAGGTGTCGGAAACGAGAGTGTCTAGTTTACATTTTCCTGTTTTGTGCTACTACTCATTATTCGCGGGGAGATGTTTGATTGGTTGAGGGGATAGTGGAGGCCTTAGTGCTCCTGACCTTGCCATTTTGTGCCATGCTTTACTTCGTGATAGAACTATCAGTTTAGGCGCTATGGTTGCTAGATGGTTGAGTTTAAACCGTATGAAGGGTCCTATATTTGGAGGTATCTATGCTTCATGCCTTGCTAGACGCTTTGAGATACCTATTAGGCATGATGAGAAAGAGGAGATACTACTACCCACTATTTACCTAGACTATAACAGTATGGTAGCATATGATTTTATTCGCTATGATAAGGAAAAGAGACTCATTTATAACCTGGTATTTAGTGAAAAGACTTGTCAGATTATTACCTTGTCTGCACCTTCTTTGTTTAATATTCATTCAGGCACGTACCTCATCATGCCCTAGGACATCATTGCATACTGGGAGTGGACGTGATCCCCAGTTCACGAGCCAGAGCCATCACCTGATCCATATCAAGAGCTTATTTATCAGTGGGAGCCGTAGAAGCTCGCTAACCAGTGGAACCCCTGATACGTCTCCGTCGTATCTACTTTTCCAAACACTTTTGCCCTTGTTTTGGACTCTAACTTGCATTATTTGAATGGAACTAACCCAGACTGACGTTGTTTTCAGCAGAATTGCCATGGTGTTATTTTTGTGCATAAATAAAAGTTCTCGAAATGACCTGAAAATCAACGGAGATTATTTTTGGAATATATAAAAAATACTGGAAGAAGAATCCATGTCAGGGGGCCCACACCCTGTCCACGAGGGTGGGGGCGCGCCTACCCCCCTGGGCGCGCCCCCTACCTCATGGGCCCCCTGACGCTCCACCGACCTCAACTCCAACTCCATATATTCGTGTTCGGGGAAAATCGGAGAGAAGGATTCATCACGTTTTACGATACGGAGCCGCTGCCAAGCCCTAAACTCTCTCAGGAGGGCTGATCTGGAGTCCGTTCGGGGCTCTGGAGAGGGGAATCCGTCGCCATCGTCACCATCAACCTTCCTCCATCACCAATTTCATGATGCTCACCGTCGTGCATGAGTAATTCTATCGTAGGCTTGTTGGACGGTGATGGGTTGGATGAGATTTATCATGTAATTGAGTTAGTTTTGTTAGGGTTTGATCCCTAGTATCCACTATATTCTGAGATTGATGTTGGTATGACTTTGCTATGCTTAATTCTTGTCACTAGGGCCCGAGTGCCATGATTTCAGATCTGAACCTATTATGTTTTCATGAATATATGTGAGTTCTTGATCCTATCTTGCAAGTCTATAGTCACCTATTATGTGTTATGATCCGTTATCCCCGAAGTGACAATAATCGGGATACTTACCGGTGATGACCATAGTTTGAGGAGTTCATGTATTCACTATGTGTTAATGTTTTGGTCTGGTACTCTATTAAAAGGAGGCCTTAATATCCCTTAGTTTCCAATAGGACCCCGCTGCCACGGGAGGGTACGTAGGACAAAAGATGTCATGCAAGTTCTTTTCCATAAGCACATATGACTATATTCGGAATACATGCCTACATTACATTGATGAACTGGAGCTAGTTTTGTGTCACCCTATGTTATAACTGTTGCATGATTGATCGCATCTGACATAATTATCCATCGCTAATCCAATGCCTACGAGCTTTTCATATATTGTTCTTCGCTTATTTACTTTTCCGTTGCTACTGTTACAATTATTATAAAACCAAAAATATTACTTTTGCTACCATTACCACTACTATCATATTACTTTGCTACTAAATACTTTGCTGGATATATTAAGTTTCCACGTGTGGTTGAATTGACAACTCAACTGCTAATACTTGAGAATATTCTTTGGCTCCCCTTGTCTCGAATCAATAAATTTGGGTTGAATACTCTACCCTCAAAAACTGTTGTGATCCCCTATACTTGTGGTGATGCGGAGCATCCCACGTTCATCCCCATGTACACTCCGACTACTCTCCAAACCCCAAGTGGGCATATGACGAGACCTCGAACATACGCCATTGGACACAAGGTGAACTCGCTCCTCTCCGAACCATCACTTTCTACATGTGAGATATGGCTACTACCTCCAACGTGTGTTCTATGCATGATCAGGTACTTGGAGGAAAGCCACGAAGTCACCACATCCAACAGAACAGCTAGCGAGGACGCCAAGTACAAGGACCAAGAGAAGAAGTTGCGCGGAGCTACAGCCACCGGACGACCGGCCCAGCCCGGACGTCCGGCCCCTAATGACCCGAGCCGAATCTACGGACGACCGGAGCCACCGGACGTCCGACGACTCCCAGCGTCCGGACGACCGCCAGACACCGGACGTCCGACACTCTCCAGCGCCCGGACGACCCACGCCGACCGGACGTCCGACACCACCTATCCAGAGCCAAAACGCCGGACGTCCGACATGAACCGAACGACTGGACCCTCGCGAGCCACCGAACGTCCGGTACCTGTCGGGCGTCCGACGCCTGTGCGCCCGCCCGTGTGTTGGGCCGAAGCCACTTACCTTTTCATTCGCCTAGACTATATATACTCCTCCACCTCCTCCTAGTTAGGGTCAGCGTTGTGATAGCTCATTTGAGAGATAGAGCTACGCTCATCCATATCGGATCTACTCCTTGAGAGAGACCGCGACCCCTCTTCGGAGAAGATCCACCTTGGATTCAAGACCTCCTTGCGGAGAAGATCCCCTTGTGGATTCAAGACCTCCTCACGGAGAAGAACCGGCTACCTCTTGTATCGTCTGTTGTTAACTTTGGATCTTGTATCTCTCTTTGTGTTTCGAGGATCTAGCACATGTGTGATCATACTTGTTGGTTTGAGTGTTCTTTTGTGTTCCCCTCGTGATTTTCCCCTCGTTTCCCTCCTCGTGTTCTTCGTGTTCTTCGCGGGATCCGCTCCTTTCGTGAAAGATCGGGCCACTAGGGTTCTACCCTACATTATCTTGGATCAGAGCCAGCTTGTCTCTTGATACCATCGTCTTGGTATCATGAGCCACGTTGATCACGATTTCGGAGCCTCCCCACCGTTTTCTAGACTTCTTTTGCTTGATTTCGTCCTAAATTCAAAAATCCCCACCAAAAATAGCCCCAAAAAATTTTGTGATTTGTTTGTTTGATGATGTTTTGTTGATTTTGATCCATGGATTTGCTTGGTTTCAAGTGGATGTAGCATCTCCCCAAGTTTCCCCATCTTTCATCCATGAAATCTCATCAATTTTGACACCAAAATCCCCAAATTCTGCCCAAAATCGCGTCCCGAATCTCGGATCTGGAGTTGACCCCGATACACCGGACGACCGTCACTTTACCGGACGTCCGGAGCCGCAGGAACCACTGGACGTCAACCTTACCGGACGACCGGAACCCCCTAACCTGAGCAGAATTAGCGGATTTCCGACCCGACCGGATGTCCGGCCACCGGACATCCGTTTTTTCCGGACGTCCGCTACCTGTAAAAACTGATTTCGCTCAAATTTTGTTTCGGCCATAACTAATTCATCCGAACTCCAATTTTGACATTCTTTAGCTCGTTGAGAAGCTCTTGACATCCTCCTTCCCAAAAAAATACTACCAACATCTTTTGACTACATCAAATTTTGACAATTTTGGCATCTTTTCCTAGGACTTCCACCACATCATCCGATACACCACCACCGACTTCCGCAACCTAACCCATATTGATCCCCAGCGCATATGTGGTTGCTTGAGGAGTGATTTGAGTCTCCTAAGGTGTCTAGGCTACTTAGGGATGGTTGCTTCTTCATCAACCACCACCACCACTTCTGCATAGGCTTGACCACTATACACTTCCGCCACCCCAACTTAACCCAATTTTGTTTGTGTTGTGAGTTGTGTCTCCTAAGGTGTTTCGGCTACTTAGGGACCGTGCTTCCAATTCCGAAATCGTGTATAGTCCACCACCTTCCCTCCACTTCCGCATTGCATACTCCACAACCCATAATTGCATTTCCATAATCCCTTTGAGCTTCCGCAACCACCACCGCATCCCGCTACCACCATTTTGACATTTGACATTTGAGATTTTGAGTTCGCGGATTTTCCGTTTCCTAAGGTGTTTCGGCTACTTAGGGACGGGTCTCCATCATCTTGGTATCTCCATCAAGATCACCGCCACTCATCATCGCCACGGACGGTAACCTCCATATCATCTCGATATCGTGGTATCCCTCCATTGTATATTCCCTTGCCATTGCATTGATAACCCCTAGCCCATTTTGCGTCACTTGCCTATCGAGACTATCCATTTGAGTATTTCCGGCAATGTTACTTGTGCACATTAGTGATCTACACCATACATTGCATACATACCATATCATATTGGTATCATATCATCTCGTGTGCCTCAAGTTTGTTCCCGCATATACACAATTACTATCTTGGTTTGTGCATTTCGCAAAGTGGCCATATACAAAAAAAGAATAAGATTTTAAGAAAAAGAGAAAGAGCAAAGAAGCTTGTAAGCAATAGCCATAGCATCCACCACATTGCATAAGATTGTCATATCCGATCATCTTGGATCAAACACCGGGAACCATACATACATAGCATACTTGGGATAGAAAGTTTATCCATTTTGCATATCATAGGTTGTGCACAAGTGTCGTATCCGCCTATAGAGCAATCGTGCTAGCATCTCTCTTGAGTTCTGCAACACGAGCGTTTTCCGTGGATTCCACATTTTTGCTCATCCTTGGTTGCACGACCCCATTTATCTATCCGCGTGTGTGTTTCCGTGTGCCACATATTGCAATTGGTCTACTTGTTACACTTGCGAATTTGTGAATCTCTTTCAACATTATTGACTCTTGCTAACATTTTACATCATTTTTTTGTGCCACTATCCTCACCAAGCTCCACCATAAGCCTTACTTGTGTAGGTGTGAGAAACCTACAAGAATTGGTACCTATTGTGCTATTTCCTTGTCCACATTGGAGTGATCATTGATCCACTTTAAACTTCGGTCAAGGTACATTTGGTATTCATTCTTCTCTTTCTCCAATCATATTGGCTCAAATCTTGTGATGGATAGGCAAGGCATTTCATCTCCGGTCTTCAACAACGACGACCGCATGAACAACTACATCACCAAAGCGTCAATCTTCGATCTACAATGACAAATGCAAGGCACACAATCAAGATTGCGAGAGCGCATCGAGAACATCCCCATCGACATTCATCACTCCGAAGCAAGGAAAAGGGACTACATCGACAAGAAGCTTTCTGCACATAAAGAGCAGCAAGATGCAAGGATGGAGGAGATTAGAGCCTTGATCAAGTCTTCTTCCCCTTCGTCATCTTCAAGGCGGCAACGTTCAAGCCACAAGTCTTCAGAGCGCCCAAGCGATGCAAGCGCGAGTCGTCCACATCTCCATGGCGACCATCATCATGTTCGTGATCCACATCGTCATGAAGGGCGAGTCACCTCCAAGCATCATGTGCACAACGACGACAAACGACATCTACTACGAGCTCAAGTGCGACAACGACACCATCATCATGAAGATGCTCAACAAGCACAAATGCACAAGTCCCAACAATCCCTACTTCATGCCAAGTCCAAGCTTCATGAGCACAAGAGAAGACCGCAAGACGAGCACCACCAAGACGGAGCTACGGCTACACCAACCACTTCGGCATCTTTTCCAAGTGCTATCAAGGCATCTTCGCCTTTGTACATACGACATCTTCGCCTACTTCCCGTGAGTTCGCCTACATCGACATCTTCAACTACAAGGCGACCAACTACGAGTGAGGGAGACACTTCCATCTTCGGAAGCCCCTCAAGGAAGATGGCCGAGCGTGGGAATTTCCCTTCGGTCATGGAGACGCGCTACGAGGTGCCACATCATTTGGGCCTCCAACAACAAGACGACGACAAGAAGGTCAAGCAAGGGCCATCCCCTTCGACCACGGCAACGAGCACGAACCTCTTAAACAACATGAAGACGGCGCCCATATTGGACTCATACTCCGAGTCAAGATACGAGACCGCTCATGAGACCTTATCTTTGGTCTTCGAGGAGAGTGATGATGTGCCATCTTCGGCCTTCATCCACGGCTACGACCACGACATGATTGAGCATGGAGACATTTGCACCAACATCTCTCCGACAACGACATGTGCTGAGATGCCCCAATTGCCATGTGAGGAGAGCCACCACCACATGAGTGACATGAGTGACTCCACCACACGTGACATTGAGAGCATTTCCTATGAGAGGATGAGTGTGACCACCACTAGCCCCACACTTGAGAGCATGCCACACATCCTATGTGAGGTTGAGAGCCATTTGAGTGACTCCCCCAACCATATGAGTGAGAGCGTCCGAGAGGGAGTGAGTGAGCCACAACACTTAGTGAGCGAGGTAGTTGACACGGCATGTGAGGCCACTTTGATTTCTAACGACTTAACCTCTACTCCTAGTATGTTTTCTTCTTTGGTGCTAGGTCTCCTACATGACGACATGCCTATCCTCAACGAGCACATACCTCCAATGGAGACGACGATGGCCATGGTGGACGATGATGCACCCCCCACATGGTTCCATCAAGATGAAGATGCCAACGAGACGATCTTCAAAACCTCACCTACAACACATGAGCGACGCTCCAAAGGTAACATAGGTGATGGTACTTCTCTTGTCCCACTAGTGGACTATCTTGACATCGATTGCTCCCTGTTGACCTACCTATTACCATGCTTCATGCTAGTGAGACTTCTTCATGCCTTGACTTACCTATTTATGATGAATATGATGATGAGCATGTTGAGTTGCCTAGTTGTGATGCTATGCTTCATAGGATATCTTGTGAAAATTCTATTGGTCACTTCATGTTTGAAAATCCATTGAACTTGTGATATGCTATGAGTGAGATCTCCCATATAGCCTCCTTTCAATCTCAACATAGTAACTATGCATGCCCCATTCAAATACATCCCATTTTCACTTATGGCATAGATGACGAGATGATGGTCATTGGCTTTTGCTTCTCTTGTGATGATATTGCCATGCTTCCTTTACATGATTTGCGCAATTCATCTACTATACCATGCCATGATCACATTGTTCCAAATATGCATTGTTTTGGATGTTGTCAATATTCTCCATGCGATGTTGCTACTCATGCTCATGAGGAGACCCCCATAGTTTCCTCATGCGTATTAGGAGATTTTGATGCATTCCATACATTGCATGATTCCCATAATTGCTTGCACCATATGCATTCCATGAACAACAATTGTCTACATATTTCTTGTGATGCATTACACAATTTGAGTCTCCATTATGTTATACATAATAACAAACCTCTCATGATGGATGACATGTTTCTATATCACGCATCTCATTTATTTGAGCATTGGATATTTTGTGCTAACCAACACAAGCACGTGCGCATCATGATGGATGATGTGTACATCTACCACGCACACACAATTTTCCTTTTGTCCTTGTTTTGTGTAGGTACTCACGTATACTCGTCAACCTCTCAATCCCAAGAGTTGACGAAACGAGCTCTTGAGAGCAAAGATGACTTGGGATCCTGTGAACTATCCTTCCACCACTCTCTTCGCGCAACGACTATGCGCATCTCTTTCACTTGGCTCTCACATGGCTATGGGCTATATACCACTTCTCGCTTCTTGCTCATTTTACCGTGTTCACTTTGCATGCTATGCTTGCTTCTATGCCTTTGCCATGCAATTGTGACCCTTGCTTGCATCTACACATGATTCATCATTATGCTACTCCTATGTGTATTTGCATGCTTGGTGAAGATCCTTGTTGCTATTGCCATGTTTATCATGTGCCTCATGCTATTGATGCTATTTTCCTCATATCTTGCCTTCATGCTTGTGATATGTCTTGTGCATTATTCATGACCACTATTTGCACACATGACATACTTGACATGATTCCTTCTAGTACGTTGCATCTTCGCACTACTAGCTTGCTTGCCTTGATTCACATGATTGCTTGCTTTGTCGCATCACCCATGTTCCATTCTTACTTGCTTTCTTGGGTTGATGACGTATATGTTAATGCCTCTCACATGATATATTTTGTTCATTGTCGCTTGCCTCCAATTGTTGCATCTATGCTTATTGATCGTGGAGACTTGTACACCTTACTTGTGATGCATGCTTGCTTGATTACGCCTATTGTATTTGGTTGTTCTCGCGTCATATGCCTCCATACTATGAAATGCTCCCTTGTCCTTTCTTATGATGAGCATGATGCATCCACTTGTTGGGTATTTTACCGCATGAATGATAGGTTTTCCGCTAACCTCATTTGTTTTTATGAGTGTTTGTCATGTTCTTTCATGTTGAAGGATTCACAAGGCGATACCGTCATGACACAATTTGGTCATGTGAAGGCATACACGATGTGCAACACCAACATTTGCGAGAATCTCCTAAAGGTGAACTCCTTCCCTTTGAGCCATCCTCAATTATGCATATTGGATGGGTCACTCTTTCATTGTTGTTTCCTTCTTCTTGTCTACATGTTACATCTATTGGACGGAGGACCGACATTGGAGATGGAACCCATGGACCTTCAAGTTGAGGAGCGCTCGGACTTATTGGATGCACCTTCGAACCTCCACTCATGCCACGACATCGAGCATTGGTACACCAACACCTCCATATTTGTTGATTGTGCTCACACTTGTCATGCTCATTGGACATCTTACACACATGAAAAATTTGCATCTCATGCATGGTTTGACTCCCATTACGATTGCCTTGTTGCATCTTGTATTCCCATGTCATCCATTATATATGAGCTTGTGCATTTCCTTCAGAAATTTGTTGTGATCTTTCTTGATGGCATATTCATACATCATGATCATATTGCCCATCATCAATTGCATGATCACATACTCATCTTGAGCATCCATTGCCATATTCATGCTATTGATAAACCGTCTCACTATGACATCATTTTGCACCGTGGTTGCATTCATCATATTCTTGCTTTTGCTACCATGAATGTTGTGCATACATTTCCATATCTTTTGGATAAGCTTCATGCACCTTGTCATGATCAATCTTGTTGCACGGACTCATTCTTACATGATGGACACTTTGTGTGCTCTAACCATTGTATTTCCGAGTGTCGTTTGTGTTTGCTCTTTTTGCATGTATACCACTCCGGCGACACCTTGGAGTACTTGGATTGCTCAACGTCTTCCACTCCGTCCAACTACAAGTCCGTCCACGACTACTGTTTCCATGGTGATGAGGATCACGATCCGAGGTCGGATCTTTCCCAAGGGGGGAGATGATGCGGAGCATCCCACGTTCATCCCCATGTACACTCCGACTACTCTCCAAACCCCAAGTGGACATATGACGAGACCTCGAACATACGCCATTGGACACAAGGTGAACTCGCTCCTCTCCGAACCATCACTTTCTACATGTGAGATATGGCTACTACCTCCAACGTGTGTTCTATGCATGATCAGGTACTTGGAGGAAAGCCACGAAGTCACCACATCCAACGAAACAGCTAGCGAGGACGCCAAGTACAAGGACCAAGAGAAGAAGCTACGCGAAGCTACAGCCACCGGACGACCGGCCCAGCCCGGACGTCCGGCCCCTGAGGACCCGAGCCAAATCTACGGACGACCGGAGCCACCGGACGTCCGACGACTCCCAGGGCCCGGACGACCGCCAGACACCGGACGTCCGACACTCTCCAGCGCCCGGACGACCGACGCCGACCGGACGTCCGACACCACCTGTCCAGAGCCAAAACGCCGGACGTCCGACATGAACCGGACGACCAGACCCTCGCGAGCCACCGGACGTCCGGTACCTGTCGGGCGTCCGACGCCTGTGCGCCCGCCCGTGTGTTGGGCCGAAGCCACTTACCCTTTCATTCGCCTAGACTATATATACTCCTCCACCTCCTCCTAGTTAGGGTCAGCGTTGTGATAGCTCATTTGAGAGATAGAGCTACGCTCATCCATATCGGATCTACTCCTTGAGAGAGACCGCGGCCCCTCTTCGGAGAAGATCCACCTTGGATTCAAGACCTCCTTGCGGAGAAGATCCCCTTGTGGATTCAAGACCTCCTCACGGAGAAGAACCGGTCACCTCGTGTATCGTCCGTTGTTAACTTTGGATCTTGTATCTCTCTTTGTGTTTCAAGGATCTAGCACATGTGTGATCATACTTGTTGGTTTGAGTGTTCTTTTGTGTTCCCCTCGTGATTTTCCCCTTGTTTCCCTCCTCATGTTCTTCGCGTTCTTTGCGGGATCTGCTCCTTTCGTGAAAGATCGGGTCACTAGGGTTCTACCCTACATCATGTGGGTTATCAAGACTATTTTCTGGCGGTTGCCGGGGAGCATAGCTCTATTCTTTGAGTCACTTGGGATTTATATCTGTTGATCACTATGAAGAACTTGAAAGATCAAATAACCAAGATTTTTCCCTCAACTACGAGGGGAGGTAAGGAACTGCCATCTAGCTCTGCACTTGATTCACCTTCTATTTTGAGTAAACTTGCGACGCCTACACATGCTATTGATTCTGATAGGTCGCATGTTATTGATGATGCCATTTCTGCTTTGCATGATATTTATGATGAAACTACTTCTATGCTTGATAATACTGTGCCATTAGGTGAATTTCTTGATGAACAACTGGCTAGGGCTAGAGAGAATGAAATTATTGAAACTCATAATATTGATAAAAGTGATGATGAAGATTCTCCCCCTAGATATGAGTTGCCTGTTGTGCCTGAGGGTTATGTTATGGATGAAGAAACTGCTAGAGACTTCTTAGCTTGCAATGATAAATCTGATCTTAAGAAATTATTAGCTAAGCTTAAAGAAAAGTCTTTGAATGCTAGAATGAAATATGACCCTGCTTTTGCTACTTCACCTATCTTTATTATTGATAAGGATTATGATTTCTCTGTCGACCCTCAGATAATTACTTTGGTTGAATCTGATCCTTTTTATGGATATGAATCTGAAACTGTTGTGACACATTTTACTAAATTAAATGATATAGCCACCCTGTTTACTCATGATGAAAAAACTCGCTATTACTTTATCCTTAAGTTGTTTCCGTTCTCATTAAAGGGTGATGCTAAAACGTGGTTTAATTATCTTGATCCTGGTTGTGTGCGTAGTCCCCAGGATATGATTTATTACTTATCTGCTAAATATTTCCCCGCTCATAAGAAACAAGCTGCCTTAAGGGAAATATATAATTTTGTGCAAATTGAAGAAGAGAGTCTCCCACAAGCTTGGGGGAGGCTTCTCCAATTACTTAATGCTTTGCCTGATCATCCTCTGAAGAAAAACGAAATACTTGATATCTTTTATAATGGACTAACTGATGCTTCTAGAGACTACCTGGATAGTTGTGTTGGTAGTGTTTTTAGGCAAAGAACTGTTGATCAAGCTGAATTTCTCTTGAATAATATGTTGACAAATGAAAATAATTGGACACTTCCTGAACCAACTCCTAAGCCAACTCCGAAGAAAAGGGGTATTCTATTTCTCAGCCCTGAAGATATGCAAAAGGCAAAGAAACTATGAAAGAAAAAGGTATTAAAGCTGAAGATGTTCAGAATTTACCACCTATTGAAGAAATACATGGTCTTGATAACCCGACACGGGTAGTAAAGGTAAATTCTCTCTATAGATTTGATAAATGTGAAATTCCATTTACTAAGTTTGCTAGCCAATGCTTGGATGAGTTTGATGACTTTATGGTTAAACAAGAAAATTTCAATGCTTATGTTGGTAGACAATTGAAACACAATGATGATATGCTTGAACACTTGAGTGATTCTATGTCTAGAGTTAAAGGTGAACTTAAACTTATTACTAAACATGCTTCTATGGTTACCACTCAAGTAGAACAAGTACTTAAAGCTCAGAATGATTTTCTCAATGAATTAAGTAATAATAAGAATGATAACGATGTCAGAGTTATGACTAGAGGTGGTAAAATGACTCAGGAACCTTTGTATCCTGGGGGCCACCCTAAGAGGATTGAGAAAGATTCTCAGAGAACAAATATTGATGCACCTAGTCCTTCTAAGAGGAATAAAAATAAAAATGATAAGACTTTACATGCTTCTAGTGAACCTATTGTTGACACACCTGAGAATCCCAATGATATTTCTATTTCTGATGCTGAAACACAATCTGGTAATGAACATGAACCTAGTGATAATGTAAATGATGATGTTCATGTTCATGCTCAACCTAACAATGATAATGATGTAGATACTGAACCTGTTGTTGATCTTGATAACCCATAATCAAAGAATCAACGTTATGATAAGAGATTTTTTGTTGCTAGGAAGTACGGTAAAGAAAGAGAACCATGGGTTCAGAAACCCATGCATTTTCCTCCTAAACCATCCAAGAAAAAGGATGATGAAGATTTTGAGCACTTTGCTGAAATGATTAGACCTATATCTTTGCGTATGCGTTTGACTGATATGCTTAAAGTGAATCCTTATGCTAAGTACATGAAAGAAATTGTTACTAATAAAATAAAGATAGCGGAAGCTGAAATTTCCACCATGCTTGCTAATTACATTTTTAAGGGTGGAATACCAAAGACACTAGGAGATCCAGGAGTACCGACTATACCATGCTCCATTAAAAGGAACTATGTTAAAACTGCTTTATGTGATCTTGGAGCCGGTGTTAGTGTTATGCCTCTCTCTTTATATCGTAGACTTGATTTGAATAAGTTGACACCTACTGAAATATCTTTGCAAATGGCTGATAAATCAACTGCTATACCTGTCTGAAGGAAATATGCCCTAGAGACAACAATAAAGTTATTATTTATTTTCTCATATGTTTATTATTCATGCTAGAATTGTATTAACCAGAAACATAATACATGTGTGAATACACAGACAAACATAGTGTCACTAGTATGCCTCTACTTGACTAGCTCATTGATCAAAGATGCTTGAGTTTCCTAGCCATAGACATGAGTTTTCATTTGATCAACGGGATCACATCATTACGAGAATGATGTGATTGACATGACCCATTCCATTAGCTTAGCACTTGATTGTTTAGTTTATTGCTATTGCTTTCTTCATGACTTATACATGTTCCTATGACTACGAGATTACGCAACTCACGATTACCGGAAGAACACTTTGTGTGCTACCAAACGTCACAATGTAACTGGGTGATTATAAAGGTGCTCTACAGGTGTCCCTGATGGTGTTCGTTGAGTTGGCATAGATCGAGAATAGGATTTGTCACTCCGATTGTCGGAGAGGTATCTCTGGGCCCTCTCGGTAATGCACATCACTATAAGCCTTGCAAGCAATGTGACTAATTAGTTAGTTACGGGATGATGCATTACGGAACGAGTAAAGCGACTTGGCGGTAACGAGATTGAACTAGGTATTGAGATATCGATGATCGAATCCTGGGGAAGTAACATACCGATGACAAAGGGAACAACGTATGTTGTTATGCGGTTTGACCGATAAAGATCTTCGTAGAATATGTAGGAACCAATATGAGCATCCAGGTTCCCCTATTGGTTATTGACCGGAGACATGTCTCGGTCATGTCTACATAGTTCTCAAACCTGTAGGGTCCGCATGCTTAAAGTTCTGTGACGATCGGTATTATGAGTTTTTGTGTTTTGATGAACCGAAGGTAGTTCGGAGTCCCCGATATGATCACGGACATGACGAGGAGTCTCAAAATGGTCGAGACGTAAAGATCGATATATTGGACGACTATGTTCGGACACCGGAAGTGTTTTGGGATGTTTCGGACATATACCAAAGTACCGGGAGGTTACCGGACCCCCCGGGGAGTATATTGGGCCTAATGGGCCTTAGTGGGAGGAGAGGAGGGGCGGCCAGGGCAGCTGCGCACCCCTCCCCCTCTAGTCCAAATTGGACAAGGGGGGGGGCACCCCCCTTTCCTTCTCCTCTTCTCTCCTTTCCTCTCCTACTACTACTCCTACTTGGAAGGGGGGGTCCTACCCCTCGTGGGAGTAGGACTCCTCATGGGGTGCGCCATAGGAGGCCGGCCCCCTCCCCCTCCTCCACTCCTTTATATACGGGGAGGGGGCACCCCTTGGAGACACAACAGTTGATCATTGATCTTTTAGTCGTGTGCGGTGCCCCCCTCCACCATAATCCACCTCAGTCATATCGTAGCGGTGCTTAGGCGAAGCCCTGCGTCGGTAGCTTCATCAACACCGTCACCATGCCGTCGTGCTGACGAAGCTCTTCTCGGAAGCTCTACTGGATTGTGAGTTCGCGGGACGTCACCGAGCTGAACGTGTGCTGAACACTGAGGTGTCGTACATTCGGTACTGAGGAGCAGTCGATCGTGAAGGCGTGCGTCTACATCAACCGCGTTGTCATAATGCTTCCGCTTACGGTCTATGAGGGTACGTAGAAGACATTCTCCCCTCTCATTGCTATGCATCACCATGATCTTGCGTGTGCGTAGGAAATTTTTTGAAATTACTACGTTCCCCAACAGTGGCATCCGAGCAAGGTTTATGCGTAGATGTTATATGCATGAGTAGAACACAAGTGAGTTGGGCGATACAAGTCATACTGCTTACCAGCATGTCATACTTTGGTTCGGCGGTATTGTTGGGTGAAGCGGCCCGGACTGACATTATGCGTACGCTTACGCGAGACTGGTTCTACCGACGTGCTTTGCACACAGGTGGCTGGCGGGTGTCAGTTTCTCCAACTTTAGTTGAACCGAGTGTGACTACGCCCGGTCCTTGTTGAAGGTTAAAACAACACTAACTTTACAAACTATCGTTGTGGTTTTGATGCATAGGTTAGAACGGTTCTTGCTCAGCCCATAGCAGCCACGTAAAACTTGCAACAACAAAGTAGAGGACGTCTAGCTTGTTTTTGCAGGGCATGTTGTGATGTGATATGGTCAATGCATGATGCTATATTTTATTGTATGAGATGATCATGTTTTTTAACGGAGTTATCGACAACTGGCAGGAGCCATATGGTTGTCGCTTTATTGTATGAAATGCAATCACTGTGTAATTGCTTTACTTTATCACTAAGCAGTAGCAATAGTCGTAGAAGCAATAGTTGGTGAGACAACAACGATGCTACGATGGAGATCAAGGTGTCGTGCCGGTGACGATGGTGATCATAACGGTGCTTTGGAGACGAAGATCAAAGGCACAAGATGATGATGGCCATATCATATCACTTATATTGATTGCATGTGATGTTTATCCTTTATGCATCTTATTCTGCTTTGATTGGCGGTAGCATTATAAGATGATCTCTCACTAAAAATTTCAAGGTACAAGTGTTCTCCCTGATTATGCACCGTTGCAAAAGATCGTCGTGCCGAGACACCATGTGATGATCGGGTGTGATAAGCTCAATGTTCTTATACAACGAGTGCAAGCCAGTTTTGCACACGCAGAAGACTCGGGTTAAACTTGATGAGCCTAGCATATGAAGATATGGCCTCGGAACACTGAGACCGAAAGGTCGAGCATGAATCATATAGTAGATATGATCAACATAGTGATGTTCACCATTGAAAACTACTCCATTTCACGTGATGATCGGTTATGGTTTAGTTGATTTGGATCACATAATCACTTAGATTAGAGGGATATCTATCTAAGTGGGAGTTCTTAAGTAATATGATTAAATGAACTTAAATTTATCATGAACTTAGTACCTGATAGTTCTTTTTCATGTATATGTTATTGTAGATAGATGGCCCATGCTGTTGTTCTGTTAAATTTTAATGCATTCCTTGAGAAAGCAAAGTTGAAAGATGATGGTAGCAATTATACGTACTGGGTCCGTAACTTGAGGATTATCCTCATTGCTGCACACAAGAATTATGTCCTGGAAGCACCGCTGGGTGCCAGGCCTGCTGCAGATGCTGCTAATGACATTAAGAACGTCTGGCAGAGCAAAGCTGATGACTACTCGATAGTTCAGTGTGCCATGCTTTACGGCTTAGAACCGGGACTTCAATGATGTTTTGAACGTCATGGAGCATATGAGATGTTCGAGGAGTTGAAGTTAATATTTCAAGCAAATGCCCGGATTGAGAGATATGAAGTCTCCAATAAGTTCTACAGCTGCAAGATGGAGGAGAATAGTTCTGTTAGTGAACATATACTCAGAATGTCTGGGTACCATAACCACTTGACTCAACTGGGAGTTAATCTTCCTGTTGATAGTGTCATTGACAGAGTTCTTCAATCACTGCCACCAAGCTACAAGAGCTTCGTGATGAACTATAATATGCAAGGGATGGATAACACAATTCCCGAGCTCTTCGCAATGCTAAAGGCTGTGGAGGTAGAAATCAAGAAGGAGCATCAAGTGTTGATGGTCAACAAGACCACCAGTTTCAAGAAAAAGGGTAAAGGGAAGAAGAAGGGGAACTTCAAAAAGAACGACAAACAAGTTGTTGCTCAGGAGAAGAAACCCAAGTCTGGACCTAAGCCTGAGACTGAGTGCTTCTACTGCAAACAGACTGGTCACTGGAAGCGGAACTGCCCCAAGTATTTGGCGGATAAGAAGGATGGCAAGGTGAACAAAGGTATATGTGATATACATGTTATTGATGTGTACCTTACTAGAGTTCGCAGTAGCACCTGGGTATTTGATGCTGGTTCTGTTCCTAACATTTGCAACTCAAAACAGGGACTACGGATTGAGCGAAGATTGGTTAAGGACGAGGTGACGATGCGCGTGGGAAATGGTTCCAAAGTCGATGTGATCGTCGTCGGCACGCTACCTCTACATCTACCTTCGGAGTTGATTTTAGACCTGAATAATTGTTATTTGGTGCCAGTGTTAAGCATGAACATTATATCTGGATCTTGTTGATGCGAGACGGCTATTCATTTAAATCTGAGAATAATGGTTGTTCTATTTATATGAGTAATATCTTTTATGGTCATGCACCCTTGAAGAGTGGTCTATTTGTGTTAAATCTCGATAGTAGTAATACAAATATTCATAATGTTAAAGCCAAAAGATGCAGAGTTGATAATGATAGTGCAACTTATTTGTGGCACTGCCGTTTAGGTCATATTCATGTAAAGCGCATGAAGAAACTCCATACTGATGGACTTCTGGAATCACTTGATTATGAATCACTTGGTACTTGCGAACCATGCCTCATGGGCAAGATGACTAAAACGCCGTTCTCCAGAACAATGGAGTGATACGTCCATTTTGTATCATGCTTTTATAACGATATTTATTGCATTATGGGTTGTTATTACACATTATATCACAATACTTATGCTTATTCTCTCTTATTTTACATGGTTTACATGAAGAGGGAGAATGCTGGCAGCTGGAATTTTGGGCCGAAAAAGGAGCAATTATTACAGACCTATTCTGCACAGCTCCAAAAGTCCTAAAAATTCAAGGAAGTCATTTTTGGAATTAGTAAAAAATACTGAGCGAAGAAAGTACCAGAGGGGGCCCACACCCGGGCCACGAGGATGGGGGGCGCGCCCTACCCCCCTGGGCGCGCCCCTGCCTCGTGGGCCCCCTGGTGGCCCTCTAATGCCCATCTTTGGCTATATGGAGTCTTTCGTCGAGGAAAAAATCATAAGCAAACTTTCGGGAAGAAACTCCGCCGCCACGAGGCGGAACCTTGGCAGAACCAATCTAGGGCTCCGGCAAAGCTGTTCTGCCGGGGAAACTTTCCTCCGGGAGGGGGAAATCATCGCCATCATCATCACCAACGATCCTCTCATCGGGAGGGGGTCAATCTCCATCAACATCTTCACCAGCACCATCTCATCTCAAACCCTAATTCATCTCTTGTATCCAATCTTTGTATCCAAACCTCAGATTGATACCTGTGGGTTGCTAGTAGTGTTGATTACTCCTTGTAGTTGATGCTAGTTGGTTTACCTGGTGGAAGATCATATGTTCAGATCCATTATGCACATCAATATTCCTTTGATTATGAACATGAATATGCTTTGTGAGTAGTTACGTTCGTTCCTGAGGACATGGGAGAAGTCTTGCTATAAGTAGTCATGTGAATTTGGTATTCGTTCGATATTTTGATGAGATGTGTGTTGTCATCCCTCTAGTGGTGTCATGTGAACGTCGACTACATGAAACTTCACCATTGTTTGGGCCTAGAGGGAGGCATTGGGAAGTAATAAGTAGATGATGGGTTGCTAGAGTGACAGAAGCTTAAACCCTAGTTTATGCATTGCTTCGTAAGGGGCTGATTTGGATCCATATGTTTCATGCTATGGTTAGGTTTACCTTAATACTTCTATTGTAGTTGCGGATGCTTGCAATAGGGGTTAATCATAAGTGGGATGCTTGTCCAAGTTAGGGCAGTACCCAAGCACCGGTCCACCCACATATCAGATTATCAAAGTACCGAATGCGAATCATATGAACATGATGAAAACTAGCTTGACGATAATTCCCATGTGTCCTCGGGAGCGCTTTCCTTCATATAAGAGTTTTTCCAGGCTTGTCCTTTGCTACAAAAAGGATTGGGCCATCTTGCTGCACCTTATTTACTTTTATTACTTTCTACTCGTTACAAATTACCTTATCACAAAACTATCTGTTATCGATAATTTCAGTGCTTGCAGAGAATACCTTACTCAAAACTGCTTATCATTTCCTTCTGTTCCTCGTTGGGTTCGACACTCTTACTTATCGAAAAGGCTACGATAGATCCCCTACATTTGTGGGTCATCAAGACTCTTTTCTGGCACCGTTGCCGGGGAGTGAAGCGCCTTTGGTGGGTGGAATTTGGTAAGGAAAAATTTATATAGTGTGCTGAAATTTACTGTTACTTGTTACTATGGAACATAATCCTTTGAGGGGCTTGTTCGGGGTATCTTCACCCCGACCAGTAGAGCAAAGAGTTGTTCCTCAACCTACTGAACCTACTGAAAATGTTTACTTTGAAATTCCTTTGGGTATGATAGAGAAACTGCTAGCTAATCCTTTCACGGGTGATGGAACATTGCATCCCGATTTACACTTAATTTAGGTGGATGAAGTTTGTGGATTATTTAAGCTTGCAGGTATGCCCGATGATGTTATCAAGAAGAAGGTCTTCCCTTTATCTTTGAGGGGAGATGCATTGACATGCTTGAGGCTATGTGATGATATTGGATCATGGAACTACCAATGATTGAAATTGGAATTTCATCAGAAGTTTTATCCTATGCATATTGTTCATCGTGATCGTAATTATATATATATAATTTTTGGCCTCGTGAAGGAGAAAGCATCGCTCAAGCTTGGGGAGGCTTAAGTCAATGTTATATGCATGCCCCAATCAAGAGCTCTCAAGAGAAATGATTATTCAAAAAATTTATGCTCGGCTTTCTCTCAGTAATCGCTCCATGCTCGATACTGCTTGTACTGGATCTTTTATGATGAAGACTATTTTATTCAAATGGGATTTATTGGAAAGAATTAAACGCAACTCTAAAGATGGGACCTCGATGAAGGTAAGGAGTCAGGTATAACACCTAAGTTTGATTGTGTTAAATCTTTTATGGATACCGATGCTTTCCGTGAATTTAGCACTAAATATGGACTTGACTCTGAGATGGTAGCATCTTTCTGTGAATCCTTTGCTACTCATGTTAAGGAGAAGTGGTTTAGATATAATCCTCCCACTGAAGTAAAAGTAGTTACACCTATTAAAGTTGAAGAAAAGACTATCACTTATAATGATCCTGTTGTTCGTACTACTTATATTGAGAAACCACCTTTCCCTGTTAGAATAAAGGATCATGCTAAAGCTTCAACTGTAGTCAACAAAAGTAATATTAGGACACACAAACCCCCTGAGCAAGTTAAATTTGAACCTAAAATTTATATGGTTAAAGATCTCTTGGCTGATAATATTGATGGGCATGTTATTTACTTCTGCAATGAAGCTGCTAGAATTGCTAGACCTGATGCTAAAAATAAACATATACCTGTTGTAGGCATGCCTATTAATTCTGTTAAAATAGGATATCATTATTATCATGGCTTATGTGATATGGGTGCTAGTGCAAGTGCAATACCTCATTCCTTATAAAAAGAAATTATGCATGATATTGCACCTGCTGAGATAGAAGAGATAGATGTTACAATTAAGCTTGCCAATACAGATACTATTTCACCAGTTGGGATTGTTAGAGATGTTGAAGTCTTGTGTGGGAAAGTTAAATGTCCTGCTGATTTTCTAGTTCTTGGTTCCCCACAAGATGACTTTTGTCCCATTATATTTGGTAGACCCTTCTTGAATACTGTTAATGCTAAGATAGACTGCAATAAGGATATTGTTTCTGTTGGTTTAGGGGATATGTCTCATGAGTTTAATTTTGCTAAATTTAGTAGACAACCCCGTGATGAGAAATTGCCTAGTAAAGATGAAATTTTTGGTCTTGCTTCTATTGCCATGCCTCCTAATGATCTTGTAGAACAATATTTGCTAGACCATGAAAATGATATGTATATGAATGAAAGAAGGGAAATAGATGAAGTATTGTTTAAACAGGGACCTATTTTGAAACACAACTTGCCTGTTGAAATCCTAGGGGATCCTCCTCCACCTAAGGATGATCCCGTGTTTGAGCTTAAACTATTGCCTGATACTCTTAAATATGATTATCTTGATGAAAAGAAGATATATCATGTTATTATTAGTGCTAATCATTCAGAGCATGAAGAAGAGAAATTATTGAAAACTTTGAAGAAGCATCGTGCTGCTATTGGATATACTCTTGATGATCTTAAGGGCATTAGTCCCACTCTATGTCAACACAAAACAAATTTGGAGAAAGACGCCAAACCAATTATTGATCACCAACGACGGCTAAATCCTAAGATGAAAGAAGTGGTAAGAAAGGAAATATTAAAGATCCTTGAAGCGGGTATAATTTATCTTGTTGCTGATAGTCAATGGGTAAGCCCTGTCCATTGTGTCCCTAAGAAGGGAGGTATTACTGGCGTTCCTAATGATAAAGATGAATTGATTCCGCAAAGAGTTATTACAGGTTATAGGATGGTGATTGATTTCCGCAAATTAAATAAATCTACTAAAAAAGATCATTACCCTTTGCCTTTCATTGATCAAATACTAGAAAGATTATCCAAACATACACATTTTTGCTTTCTAGATGGTTACTCTGGTTTCTCTCAAATACCTGTGTCAGCTGATGATCAAGAAAAGACTACTTTTACTTTCCCTTTCAGTACCTTTTCTTATAGACGTGTGCCTTTTGGTTTATGTAATGCACCTGCTACCTTTGAAAGATGCATGATGGCTATATTCTCTGACTTTTGTGAAAAGATTTGTGAAGTTTTCATGCATGATTTCTCTGTTTATGGATCCTCTTTTGATGATTGCTTGAGCAACCTTGATCGAGTTTTGCAGAGATATGAAGAAACTAACCTTGTCTTGAATTGGGAGAAGTGCCACTTTAGGGTTAATGAAGGTATTGTCTAGGGGCATACAATTTCTGAAAGAGGTATTGAAGTTGACAAAGCTAAAGTTGATGCTATTGAAAAGATGTCGTGTCCCAAGGACATCAAAGGTATAAGAAGTTTCCTTGGTCATGCCGGTTTTTATAGGAGGTTCATTAAGGACTTCTCAAAAATTTCCCGGCCTCTGACTAACCTATTACAAAAAGATATTCCTTTTTTCTTTGATGATGATTATGTAGAAGCATTTGAAATACTTAAGAAAGCCTTGATTTCAGCACCTATTGTTCAGCCACCTGATTGAAATTTACCCTTTGAAATTCAGCCACCTGATTGAAATACTTAAGAAAGCCTTGATGCCAGTAACTATGCAGTAGGTGTTGTTCTAGGACAAAGAGTTGATAAAAAATTAAATGTTATTCCATATGCTAGTAAAACTCTAGACAATGCCAGAGAAATTATGCTACTACTGAAAAGGAATTCTTAGCAGTTGTATGTGCTTGTGATAAGTTTAGACCTTATATTGCTAATTTAAAGTAACTATTCACATTGATCATGCTACTATTAAATATCTTATGGAAAAGAAAGATGCTAAACCTAGACTTATTAGATGGGTTCTCCTGCTATAAGAATTTGATTTGCATATTGTTGATAGAAAGGGAGCTGGGAATCCCGTTGCAGACAACTTGTCTAGGTTAGAGAATGTTCTTGATGACCCACTACCTATTGATGATAGCTTTCCTGATGAACAATTAGCTGTCATAAATGCTTCTCGTACTGCTCCATGGTATGCTGATTATGCCAATTACATTGTTGCTAAATTTATACCACCTAGTTTCACATACCAGCAAAAGAAAAAGTTTTTCTATGATTTAAGACATTACTTCTAGGATGACCCACGCCTTTATAAAGGAGTAGATGGTGTCATTAGACGTTGTATACCTAAGCATGAATAGGAACAGATCCTACGCAAGTGTCAATATGAGGCTTCTGGAGGACACCATGCTGGAGATAGAACTGCACATAAGGTATTGCAATCCGGTTTTTATTGGCCTACTCTCTTCAAGGATGCCCGTAAGTTTGTCTTATCTTGTGAGGAATGTCAAAGAATTGGTAATATTAGTAGACGTCAAGAAATGCCTATGAATTATTCACTTGTTATTGAACCATTTGATGTTTGGGGCTTCGATTATATGGGACCTTTTCCTTCCTCTAATGGGTATACACATATTTTAGTTGTTGTTGATTACGTTACTAAGTGGGTAGAAGCTATTCCAACTAGTAGTGCTTATCATAACACCTCTATTAAGATGCTTAAAGAATTTATTTTTCCGAGGTTTGGAGTCCCTACATATTTAATGACAGATGGTGGTTCACATTTTATTCATGGTGCCTTTCGTAAAATGCTTTCTAAGTATGATGTTAATCATAGAATTGCATCTCCATATCACCCGCAGTCTAGTGGTCAAGTAGAATTGAGTAACAGAGAGCTCAAATTAATTTTGTAAGAGACTGTTAATAGATCTAGAAAGAATTGGTCCAAGAAACTTGATGATGCATTATGGGCTTATAGAACTGCATATAAAATCCTATGGGTATGTCTCCGTATAAAACGGTTTATGGAAAAGCATGTCACCTCTGGAATTAGAACATAAGGCATATTGGGCCATCAAAGAGCTCAATTATGATTTCAAACTTGCCGGTGAGAAGAGGTTATTTGACATTAGCTCACTTGATGAATGGAGAACCCAGGCCTATGAAAATGCCAAGCTATTTAAAGAAAAAGTTAAAAGATGGCATGATAAAAGGATAGAAAAACGTGAGTTTAATGTAGGTGATTATGTATTGCTATACAACTCTCGTTTAAGATTTTTTTGCAGGCAAACTTCTCTCTAAATGGGAAGGTCCTTACGTCATCGAGGAGGTCTATCGTTCCGGTGCCATAAAAATCAACACTTCAAAGGCACAAATCCGAGGGTGGTGAACGGCCAAAGAATCAAACATTATATCTCAGGTAATCCTATAAATATTGAAACTAATGTTATTGAAACTGTAACCCCGGAGGAATACATAAGGGACACTTTCCAGAACATTTCAGACTCCAAAAACGAATAGGTACGTGGTACGGTAAGTAAACTGACTCCAAAATAGTTCTAATGGCAATTTTTCCCCGTTTTGGAATATTTAAGAAAATAGGAAAATAAGAAGCAGACCAGAAAGGACACGAGGCTTCCACGAGGGTGGAGGGCGCGCCCTACCCCCCTGGGCGCGCCTCCTGCCTCGTGGGCACCTCGTGTGCTCTCCGGACTCCGTTTTCTTGCACGATACTTCTTTTAGTCGGTAAAAATTCATTATATAATCTCTCGAAGGTTTTGACCTCCGTAGCACGCAAAAATCTCCCGATTCTTGTTTCGAGCTATTTATCTGACAGATCTAGATCACCATGATGTCTCCAAGTACCCCCAAGGACAAGTTCTTCGAGAAGGTCATAAACCCCTACCTCACGAAAGTGCTGCAACATCCTCAAACCATTGAGATGCGTGAGGGGTTGCTGCACATCCGCGATGTTGAGGGACCAAGGAGGACTGGAAGCGTGGAGACAAGGCTTGAGGCAATGGAGCAACAAGTTTTCAAGTGTCAGGAGATGGTGGAGCATGGACTCGACTCCAATCACATAATGATCACGGAGTTTACCAACAACCACAAGTTGGACGCCAAGGACATTGGGGAGGCCATCTTCAAGCTTCATGAGAAGATCGAACACCTCCAAGCCCAGATCTATGACCTGCAAAATCAAAACTGTGAGTATGAATATAGATTCAAGAGGATGAGTTTGGCTGCAGATTTAAGGATCCCGGAGACTCGATCATCCTACTATGATGGTGAGCCTGTGCCTTGGAAGAGGGACGACAAGCCTACATCATCAACAACTCCATCTCCTTCACCGGCAAAAGAGATATAATCACATGGGTATGGGCACTCCCCTTGGCAACTGCCAAGCTTAGGGGAGTGCCCCGGTATCGTATCACCATCACTTTTATCTTTGCCATTTTTCTTAGTTCGATCCTCTTGATAATATCTTGATCTATAATAAAGTTTTAGTATGATCTAGTTGTGAGTTTTGCTTTATGATCTTCTTATGTAATCGAGTCCGTGAGCTATATATAATGAAGATTAGTGTTGAATCAAGGGCTTGATTATTTTGCAATGATCTTGAGGGAATAAAATAAAAGAAAAATAAATAGAAAGAAATAAAGAGATCATAAGGATCTTATGGAGAGTAATGACTTCACATATAAGAGTATGATGAATAAAAGTTGTTGAGAGTTAACAAACATAGTTTTGGTCATCATTGTAATTAATAGGAAGTAATAAATAAAGAGAGGTTTTCACATATAATATACTATCTTGGACATCTTTTATAATTGTGAGCACTCATTAAGTTATGATATGCTAAAGAGTTGACGTTGGACAAGGAAGACAACGTAATGGGTGATACGTCTCCAACGTATCTATAATTTTTGATTGCTCCATGCTATTATATTATCTATTTTGGATGTTAATGGGCTTTATTTTACACTTTTTTATATCATTTTTGGGACTAACCTATTAACCGGAGGCCCAGCCCAAATTGTTGTTTTTTCCCTATTTTAGAGTTTCGCAGAAAAGGAATATCAAACGAAGTCCAAACGGAATGAAACCTTCGGGAACGTGATTTTCTCAACAAACGTGATCCAGGAGACTTGGAGTGGGCATCAAGAAAGAATCGAGGAGGCCACGAGGCAGGGGCGCGCCTACCCCCCCCCTAGGCACGCCCTCCACCCTCATGGGCCCCTTGTTGCTCCACTGACCTACTTATTCCTCCTATATATATCCACGAACCCCCCAAACATCCAGGAGCACCATGAAAACCTAATTCCACTGCCGCAACCTTCTGTACCCGAGAGATCCCATCTTGGGGCCTTTTTTGGAGCTCCGCCGGAGGGGGCATTGATCACGGAGGGCCTCTACATCAACTCCATGGCCTCTCCGGTGATGTGTGAGTAGTTTACTTCAGACCTTCGGGTCCATAGTTATTAGCTACATGGCTTCTTCTCTCTCTTTGGATCTCAATACAAAGTTCTCATCGATCTTCTTAGAGATCTATTCGATGTAATCTTCTTTTGCGGTGTGTTTGTCGAGATCCGATGAATTGTGGGTTTATGATCCAGTTTATCTATGAAAAATATTTGAATCTCCTCTGAATTCTTTTATGTATGATTGGTTTATCTTTGCAAGTCTCTTTGAATTATCAGTTTGGTTTGGCCTACTAGATTGATCGTTCTTGCAATGGGAGAAGTGCTTAGCTTTGGGTTCAATCTTGCGGTGTCCTTTCCCAGTGATAGCAGGGGCAGCAAGGCACATATTGTATTGTTGCCATCGAGGATAAAAAGATGGGGTTTATATCATATTGCATGAGTTTATCCCTCTACATCATGTCATCTTACTTAAAGCATTACTCTGTTCTTATGTACTTAATACTCTAGATGCATGCTGGATAGCAGTCGATGTGTGGAGTAATAGTAGTAGATGCAGAATCGTTTCGGTCTACTTGTCGCGGACATGATGCCTATATACATGATCATACCTAGATATTCTCATAACTATGCTCAATTCTATCAATTGCTCAACAGTAATTCGTTTACCCACTGTAATACTTATGCTCTTGAGAGAAGCCACTAGTGAAACCTATGGCCCCCGGGTCTATCTTCCATCATATTAATCTTCCAACACTTAGTTATTTCTATTTCCGTTTATTTTACTTTGCATCTTTATTTCTCTTTATCATAAAAATACCAAAAATATTAACTTATCAGATCTCACTCTCGTAAGTGACCCTGAAGGGATTGACAACCCCTTTATCGCGTTGGTCGCGAGGTTCTTATTTGTTTATATAGGCGTGTGGGACTCGAGTGTGATCTCCTACTGGATTGATACCTTGGTTCTCAAAAAACTGAGGGAAATACTTACGCTACTTTACTGCATCACCCTTTCCTCTTCAAGGGAAAACCAACGCAGTGCTCAAGAGGTAGCAAGAAGGATTTCTGGCGCCGTTGCCGGGCAGATTCGCGCCAAGTCAAGTCAAGATTTAACTCCCGACAACGAGCCATTTCTGGCACCATTGCCAGAGTCTACGCACAAGTCAAGACATACCAAGTACCCATCACAAACTCTTATCCCTTGCATTACATTATTTGCCATTTGCCTCTCGTTTTCCTCTCCCCCACTTCACCCTTGCCGTTTTATTCACCCTTCTTCTGTTCGTCTTTTCGTTCGCTTTGATATCTTACTTGGCTCGTTTGCTCGTTTGGTTGGAATAGTTGTTTATTTATTGCTAAACAGAGAACCTAAGATCTATGGATCCTCATCCGGTTGCTAATCTTTTTAAGAGATCCTATTATGATGAAGCAATTGCTAGTGAGTTTTGTGCACTAGATTATCTTTATGAAGTTTTGCTTGAAATTCGTGAATGTGAAAATTGTGATGAAGTACTTTATGAAGTGATTCACGATAGATCTTTGAAGAAAAAGCATGATTGCAATGATTTTATTATAAATTCTATGAATGTCAATTGTGCTAATAATATGCAAAACCCCAAGCTTGGGGATGCTAGTTTTGTTATGTCCACTACTTGTTGCAATGATCATGATTGGGGTGATTCTTCTTATGATCTTCAAAATTTATTTAAGCCCCATGATGAATATGAGATTGATTATAATGTTTGCAATAATATTGAAAGTGGGTTTGGAAGAGTGTTGACTTTAGATCCCACATATTTGGATAATGTTCAATCTTGTGAATTTTTTGATAAAAATGGGTTCGAAGAGGTCATGACTTTAGTTAATGTTAATCCCACTATTTTGGAAGAGTGTCAACTTTACATGCATGTGGATCATGTTGAGAATATTGTATGTGATAGATATATTGTTGAATTTGATTATGATCCTACATGTAATTATTATGAGAAAGGTAATTATGGTTGTAGAAATTTTCATGTTACAAAATTACCTCTCGTTATGTTGAGATTGCTATCGTTTCTTTCCGCTTCCTTGCATATGCTAGTTTTTGCTTGCTATGATAATTTGCTTGCTTATAAAATACCTATGAATAGGAAGTATGTTAGACTTAAGTGTGTTTGTCACATGTTTTATGATGCTCTCTTTGTGCTTCAATTCTTGTCTTTCATGTGAGCATCATTAAAATTATCAATGCCTAGCTAAAAGGATTTAAAGAAAAGCGCTTGTTGGGAGACAACCCAATATTTTTACTTGCTATTATTCAATAAATAATTTATCTAGACTCTGTTTTGGTTGTGTTTTTTGTGTTTAATTAGTGTTTGTGCCACGTAGAACCGTTGGGAAGACTTGAGGAAAGTCTTTTTGATCTTGCTGTAAAAAACAGAAACTTTAGCGCTCACGAGAATTGCTGCCATTTTTATTTGAAGAGTGCTATTTAGTTAATTATTTTTGCAGATTTTTAATAGATAAATGGCGCACGTCCATCAATTTATTTTAGAATTGTTTGGGTTCCAGAAGTGGTCGAAACCTACAGATTACTACAGACTGTTCTGTTTTTGACAGATTCTGTTTTTCGTGTGTTGTTTGCTTATTTTGATGAATCTATGGCTAGTAAAAGAGTTTATAAACCATAGAGAAGTTGTAATACAGTAGGTTTAACACCAATATAAATCAATAATGAGTTAATTACAGTACCTTGAAGTGGTGTTTTGTTTTCTTTCGCTAATGGAGCTCACGAGATTTTCTATTTTGAGTTTTGTGTTGTGAAGTTTTCAAGTTTTGGGTAAAGATTTGATGGATTATGGAACAAGGAGTGGCAAGAGACTAATATTGGGGATGCCCATGGCACCCCAAGGTAAAATTCAAGGACACGAAAAATCCTAAGCTTGGGGATGCCCCGGAAGGCATCCCCTCTTTCGTCTTCGTCCATCGGTAACTTTACTTGGAGCTATATTTTTATTCACCACATGATATGTGTTTTTCTTGGAGCGTATTGTATGATTTGAGTCTTTTCTTTTAAGTTTACCACAATCATCCTTTCTGTACACACCTTTGAGAGAGACTCACATGATTTTAAATTTATTAGAATACTCTATGTGCTTCACTTATATCTTTTGAGCCATATAGTTTTTGCTCTAGTGCTTCACTTATATATTTTAGAGCACGACGGTGGTTTTATTTTATAGAAATAATTGATCTCTCATGCTTCACCTATATTATTTTGAGAGTCCTTTAGAACAACATGGAAATTTTCTTTTAGGAATAATATAAAAACTTTCATAGAAGTGCATTGAGTACTATGAGAAGTTTGATACTTGATAATTGTTTTGAGATATGGAGATGGTGATATTAGAGTCATGCTAGTTGAGTAGTTGTGAATTTGAGAACTACTTGTGTTGAAGTTTGTGATTCCCGTAGCATGCACGTATGGTGAACCGTTAGATGATGAAGTCGGAGCATGATTTATTTATTGATTGTCTTCCTTATGAGTGGCGGTCGGGGACGAGCGATGGTCTTTTCCTACCAATCTATCCCCCTAGGAGCATGCACATAATACTTTGTTTCGATAACTAATAGAATTTTGCAATAAGTATGTGAGTTCTTTATGACTAATGTTGAGTCCATGGACTATACACACTCTCACCCTTCCACCATTGCTAGCCTCTCTAATACCGCGCACTTTTCACTAGTATCATACACCCACCATATACCTTCCTCAAAACAGCCACCATACCTACCTATTATGGCATTTCCATAGCCATTCTGAGATATATTGCCATGCAACTTTCCACCATTCCATTATTATGACACGCTTCATCATTGTCATATTGCTTGCATGATCATGTAGTTGACATTGTATTTGTGGCAAAGCCATCATTCATAATTCTTCATACATGTCACTCATGCATCATTGCACATCCCGGTACACCGCCGGAGGCATTCACATAGAGTCATATTTTGTTCTAAGTATCGAGTTGTAACTTTTAAGTTGTAAGTAAGTAAAGTGTGATCATCATCATTATTAGAGCATTGTCCCAAGTGAGGAAAGGATGATGGAGACTATGATTCCCCCACAAGTCGGGATAAGACTCCGGACGAAAATAAAAAAAGGGAGAAAGGCCAAAAAAAGGAGAAGGCCCAAAAAAATGAGAGAAAAGGATAGAAGGGACAATGCTACTATCCTTTTTCCACACTTGTGCTTCAAAGTAGCACCATGATCTTCATGATAGAGAGTCTCCTATGATATCACTTTCATATACTAGTGGGAATTTTTCATTATAGAACTTGGCTTGTATATTCCAATGATGGACTTCCTCAAAACGCCCTAGGTCTTTGTGAGCAAGCAAGTTGGATGCACACCCACTTAGTTTATTTTGTTGAGCTTTCATATACTTATAGCTCTAGTGCATCCGTTGCATGGCAATCCCTACTCACTCACATTGATATCTATTAATGGGAATCTCCATAGCCCGTTGATACGCCTAGTTGATGTGAGACTATCTTCTCCTCTTTGTCTTCTCCACAACCACCATTCTATTCCACATATAGTGCTATATCCATGGCTCATGCTCATGTATTGCGTGAAGATTGAAAAAGTTTGAGAACATCAAAAGTATGAAACAATTGCTTGGCTTGTCATCGAGGTTGTGCATGATTTAAATATTTTGTGTGGTCAAGATGGAGCATGGCCAGACTATATGATTTTGTAGGGATAAGTTTCTTTGGCCATGTTATTTTGAGAAGACATAATTGCTTAGTTAGTATGCTTCAAGTATTACTATTTTTATGTCAATATTAAACTTTTATCTTGAATCTTCCGGATCTGAACATTCATGCCACAATAAAGAAAAATTACATTGAGAAATATGTTACAAAGCATTCCACATCAAAAATTCTTTTTTACCAATTACCTACTCGAGGACGAGCAGGAATTAAGCTTGGGGATGCTTGATACGTCTCCAACGTATCTATAATTTTTGATTGCTCCATGCTATTATATTATCTATTTTGGATGTTAATGGGATTTATTTTACACTTCAATATCATTTTTGGGACTAACCTATTAACTGGAGGCCCAGCCCAAATTGCTATTTTTTCCTATTTTAAAGTTTCGCAGAAAAGGAATATCAAACGAAGTCCAAACGGAATGAAACCTTCGGGAACGTGATTTTCTCAACAAACGTGATCCAGGAGACTTGGAGTGGGCGTCAAAAAACAATTGAGGAGGCCATGAGGCAGGGGGCATGCCCTCCACCCTCGTGGGCCCCTCATTGCTCCACCGACCTACTTATTCCTCCTATATATATCCACGTACCCCCCAAACATCCAGGAGCACCACGAAAACCTAATTCCACCACCGCAACCTTCTGTACCCGAGAGATCCCATCTTGGGGCCTTTTCCGGAGCTCTGCCGGAGGGGGCATTGATCATGGAGGGACTCTACATCAACTCCATGGCCTCTCCGGTGATGTGTGAGTAGTTTACTTCAGACCTTCGGGTCCATAGTTATTAGCTACATGGCTTCTTCTCTCTCTTTGGATCTCAATACAAAGTTCTCATCGATCTTCTTAGAGATCTATTCGATGTAATCTTCTTTTGCGGTGTGTTTGTCGAGATCCGATGAATTGTGGGTTTATGATCCAGTTTATCTATGAAAAATATTTGAATCTCCTCTGAATTCTTTTATGTATGATTGTTTTATCTTTGCAAGTCTCTTTGAATTATCAGTTTGGTTTGGCCTACTAGATTGATCTTTCTTGCAATGTGAGAAGTGCTTAGCTTTGGGTTCAATCTTGCGGTGTCCTTTCCCAGTGACAGCAGGGGCAGCAGGGCACGTATTGTATTGTTGCCATCGAGGATAAAAAGATGGTTTATATCATATTGCATGAGTTTATCCCTCTACATCATGTCATCTTACTTAAAGCATTACTCTGTTCTTATGAACTTAATACTCTAGATGCAAGCTGGATAGCGGTCGATGTGTGGAGTAATAGTAGTAGATGCAGAATCGTTTCGGTCTACTTGTCGCGGACGTGATGCCTATATACATGATCATACCTAGATATTCTCATAACTATGCTCAATTCTATCAATTGCTCGATAGTAATTCGTTTACCCGCCGTAATACTTATGCTCTTGAGAGAAGCCACTAGTGAAACCTATGGCCCCCGGGTCTATCTTCCATCATATTGATCATCCAACACTTAGTTATTTCTATTGCCGTTTATTTTACTTCAGCTTTATTTTTCTTTATCATAAAAATACCAAAAATATTATCTTTTCATATCTATCAGATCTCACTCTCGTAAGTGACCGTGAAGGGATTGACAACCCCTTTATCGCGTTGGTTGCGAGGTTCTTATTTGTTTGTGTAGGTGCGTGGGACTCGAGCGTGATCTCCTACTGGATTGATACCTTGGTTCTCAAAAACTGAGGGAAATACTTACGCTACTTTACTGCATCACCCTTTCCTCTTCAACGGAAAACCAATGCAGTGCTCAAGACGTAGCAATGGGTTATGTTTTCTTACATCTGAGATAAATTATATTGTCATGGATCATCCAACATGTTGAGCTTGCCTTTCCCTCTCTTGCTACCCAATTTCTTTGCACCATGTAGAGATACTACTTGTGCTTCCAAATATCCCTAAACCTGTTTTTGCCATGAGAGTCCACCATACCTACCTATGGATTGAGTAAGATCCTTCAAGTAAGTTGTCATCGGTGCACACAATAAAAATTGCTCTCTAAATATGTATGATCTTTTAATGTGGAGAAAATAAGCTTTATACAATCTTGTGATGTGGATGAAATAAAAGCGACGTACTATAAAATGAAAGGTCCATATCACAAGTGGCAATATAAAGTGACATTCTTTTGCATTAAGATTTCGTGCATCCAACCATAAAAGCACATGGCAACCTCTGCTTCCCTCTGTGAAGGGTCTATCTTTTATTCTTGTCTTATACTTCATGCAAAGAGTCATGGTGATATTCACCTTTCCTTTTTACATTTTATCCTTTGGCAAGCACAATGTGTTGGAAAGATCCTGATATATATAACTAATTGGATGTGAGTTTTCATGAACTATTATTGTTGACATTACCCTTGAGGTAAAAAGTTGGGAGGCAAAACTATACGCCCCTTTATTTCTCTGTGTCTGATTAAAACTTCATACCCATAAATATTGTGTGAGTGTTAGCAATTTTGAAAGACTAAATGATAGTTGAGTATGTGGACTTGCTGAAAAGCTCTTATATTGACTCTTTCCTATGTTATGATAAATTGCAATTGCCTCGATGACTGAGATTAGAGTTTGTTGGTTCTCAATGAAGTTTATGATTCATACTAGAAATTGTGATTGGATTGTTACTTTAGCATAAGAGATCATATGACAATATATATATATTGTTGTTCTAAGAATGATCATATGACAATATATATATATATGTAAACACTATTCTGATCACGGGATCAGAATAATATTCTGATCACAACATGAACTTCCCGAGTAACGCGCCTGACCTTCCCCGAGTACTAGGTTGAACTTCAGCTAAAAGGTGTCCAAATGGGGCTTGCGATATACCGTTGGATAGCTATGGACATCAGTATCATGACCCAAGTTAAATTTTTGGCAAAATGTAAGCGGTTTAAGAGCAGTTTTGAAACCCGTTTTTTCTTCATATAAAAACGTGAATCGTATTTTCGATCGCATTTTTAAACCATTTATCGGAATGAGGCAAATAATATGGCGTTGGAAAGCTGCTGCAAAACCGCTCCTTCCACATGTTGAAAGTTTTCTCTAATTCCCTACGGTTAAAAGTAATTCGGAAAATCGTAAAATTTCGCAAACCGAACACCCGAGTTTGTATTTTCGATGCCATTTCTAAACGGCTAATCCAATTGAGGCAAATAATATGGAGTTGGAAAGCTTATGAAAATGCGCTACTTTTTTATGTTAAAAGTTTTTTCTAATTTTGAATGGTTTAAAAGTAATTTAGAAAACAGTACAAGTTTCACCGAGTTCGTATTTTCGGGATAATTTTTTAACCGTAGATCCAAATGCAGCAAATGATATGGCGTTGGAAAGCTTGAAGAAATGCGAAACTTTTTTGTATATATTGTTTCTCCTAATTCATTACGGTTTTATGTCAGTTTTGAAAATGGTTAAAACGTATTTTTGCCGTAGTTTCTACAAACTTTATCGAAATGGGGCAAATAATAAACCGCTGAAAAGCTACGGAAAATGCGAAACTTCTTCATGTTGATGGTTTTCTTTGATTCCTTGCCGTTTTCAAGTAATTTCGAAAACGGCGGGATCATGCGTTCTGCATATATCGCGAAACAGATTCTTCGAAAATGCACCGTGTGAAGAACATGAACTTCTCGGCGTGTGTACCTGAACTTCACTCTGTTTTTCAAGTGATTTTTTTGCTAGTAGGTCTCCATCCACTGCCCGTAACTCTCCATCCACTCACCGGAATTGAGCAAGTGATATACCGGTGGAAAGCTGTTGTAAGCACATAAATTTCCTGTGTTGATCGTTTTTTCATACTCATAATGATTTTAAAAGTTTTTCATCTGAAATTCATTCAGCGTAGTAGTTGAAGTTCATGCTGTTTTCACGTTGAACTTCTGTGACGTATTTTCGTTTGTAATTTTCTCATCCATTCATTAGTGTTACACAAATGCTACTCCTTTTGTACAAACCCCTCTCACAATAATTTTTTTAACTTTCTCCGACCGAGGACTTGAAACTTACACAAATGATACTCCTGTAGTTTTGAGGTAAATTAGAAAATGGCGAGATCATGATTTCTACGTTCATCGCGAACGGAAATGCACTGCGTGAAGTAGTTGAACTTCTAGGCATGTCTGTTTGAACTTCACTTTGTTTTTGACGTGTTGTTTTTCGCACTGCGTGAAGTAGGTGAACTTCTGGGGTATGTCTGTTTTGAACTTCACTCTGTTTCACTTTATTGTATATTTCTTATATGAAATACACACCATGTAGTACGTGAACTTCCGGTTGTTATCACTTTTGAACTTCTCTCTGGTTTGAGAGAATTATTTTAAAACACAAAAAACAACATATTTTTATGTATTCGGACATCTAAATACACGGTCAACCTTTCTCACAAGAATTTTTTGAACTTTTCCTCACCGAGCTCTTGAACTTCTAGCAACCATCTTTTCCGTTTTTGAGTTGTTTTTAATAGTGCAAAAAATGGCGTTGTGTTTTTTATTTTTTGAACAAGTAAATCCTAGGTTTTAATAAACTCTGAACTTCTCTGTTATTTCAATTTGAACTTCACCTTTTTATATTTTGAGTAAAGAATTGTATTTGATTTTCATAGAGAAAAAATCGAACATGGAAATACAAGGTGAACCTCTCTCGCAATAATTTTTGAACTTCCCCGGACAGAGCACTCGAACTTCTTTCAACAAACCTTTTAAGCTTTTATTTTTCTATACTAGTTATTCTCACCTGAAATGCATTCCTTGCAGTACTTGAAACTTCTCATTGTTTTCACTATGAACTTATGTCACATTTTTGTGTATACGTCGAATTACACACAATTGAAGATCAGGCATCATTTTTATCATTTTAAAACATGTAATTGGAGGTCGGATATCCCGTAATATAAATTCTGAACCGTGCATGAAGGTGCACATGAACTTCTTGCAAAAAAATGTGAGTTTTTTATATACTTCGAACCGCTCTAAAAAAATTTGTGTTTTTTTAGAAATGTGAAAATTAGAGTTTTGTTAGAAACATCGTACTTCTTCGTTATTTTGAATAGAACTTATTGGTCTTATTCTTTAGTAACCGGGAAAAACTGAGTTTTCAAATAAATATAAAACTGCTTTGCGTTTAAAAATTGAACTTCTTGATTTTATTATTTAGTAACAAACAAAATCTGAGGTTTTAATATGCGTTGAACTACTCTGTTTTATAAAATTGAACTTCGTGGTTTTAAGAAAATCTAAGATTTTTATAAACATCAAACAAGTTCATTTTTACAAACCTTTTAAACTGCTCGATTTTTTAATTTGACCTTCTTAGTTTTGGAATAAACATTTTGAATTCCTATGTTATATTAATTTGAACTTCTCCAATTTTTTAGTAAAGTGTAGAAACACCATTTTTATAAACTTTTCGAACTGCTCCATTTTTTATTTTTGAACTTCTTGGTTTATTCTATAGTAACGGGGAAAATCACAGGTTTGTAATAAACATTGAACCTCCCTATTATTTAAATTGAACTTCAAGGTATTTTTTAGAAATGGTTAAACTTACAAAACAAAATTATGATTTTTTCACCTTTTCTACAAACTTACTATGTTATATCTTGTGAAGTTTTGTTTTTTTGTCTCGCGACATTTTTAGGTATTTTTTGTTTTCGGTGAAATGGCCTAGGCAGTCTTTTTTTTCATTGATGAATTTCTTCAGTATGTGATACACGTGAACTTATGAATTTTTGAAACATGAACTTCGCATGCTATTGAAATTCAAGAAAATTACACATGACAATACACATACACTTCGTATGCTACATACTTGACGTTCTCAAACATTATATTTTTCATCTTTGCACAAACAATTTTAAAAAGTGAAAATTTTGTAAATATACTCTCTACAAGTAACATATTCGACGTTCAATTAATACCATCTTATAGGAGCTCGCCGAAGCAGCAGCGCTCCCACGCGTGAGCATCCGTCGGATTCAGCGGGTTCCAGCTATTGGAGACGGCCGTGCTCGAGGAAGGAGGAGTTGCTGGAGCAGCACCGCCTCCCCGCATGAGCTAGTGGTGGACTGCAACGGCGGACTTACAACAGGAACCTTGAGAACATCAAATTGCAAAAAGAAAAATCATTTTTTCCCTTTTTGCACAAACAACTGTACGAAGAATCATCACATTAAACAAAGGTCATTTGACCACAAGATTCACATTAATTAGGTGCTGCTGCAACTATAACAGACACGCACACTTAGTGATAAGCTGAGAGAGAGAGAGTAACACATGGATATTGAGCAGCAATAACCTGTACTTAGAGAAAGAAGCTACTATAGTGGAAAGAGAGCACCAACAGCGCCACACCATTAGCATTTACCAATAGAAAACAACACGTGGGAGCACTAGTTGAGAGAAGGAAAGCTCCACAACATCCACACTCAAGCAACAGCAGCACGGTAGGCATCAGAAGTGGCCGTTCACCAGCCAGAAGACGGGCAGGTCGCATAGAGCAAAAGTAGCAGCAACCGCAACATCTTCAATTCAGTTCAAGAAAGAACAAATCATCATGGAAGCAGCAGGGATTTGAACCACTGAGATTTCACTATATTAAAACTAATGCATCAACTACCTGCTCCTACAACCAACATCCACCTCACTGAATATAGCATGCAATCAATGCAATCGAAACTAAAAAAGAAGCCAAACTGAAGTTGCTAGACAGGATGAACTTCAGCGGCGGTGGAGCTTGGGGATGAGGTGGTGCGGGGACGCCCGCTTAGGGCAGCGCCGCTCCGGCTGTTGGTGTGCCACGGGTCACTGGGTCCGGCGGCGTAGCGCGGAGGCGATGGTTATGGCGGGGACAGTGATGACGCTGTGGGTGGGTGGCCAGGTCAGGGAGGGTGGTTGGAGCGGGGCGGCGGGCAGTGCAGGAGCTGCGTAGGCGGCGACGTGTGGGGATCCAAGGCCTTGCCGCGCGATGGGATCCCAGGAACGGCGAAGCACGGAGAGTCCAGGCCCAGCGGTGGCGCGTGTGAATCCAGGGCCCGACGGCGCGTGGGAATCCCGGGTTCGGTGGCGGCATGCGGGGGATCCTGGCTTGATGGCGGCGGCGTGCAGGGATCCCGGCTTGATGGCGGCGGCATGCGGGAATCCAGGCTCGATGACGGTAGCGCGAGGGAATCGCGGGGTGGGGGATCGGGAGCTTGAGGACGCACGGGGGGATTTTTCTTTTTTTCTTTGTTCAATTCGCGTGGGTTTCTCAGATCCAGGAACATGTCCGCCGGCTCCTATATATATAGGGCCCTCGTGATCCAAATAGTTATTCTAATCCTGGGATTAGAATAGTGTTACTATATATATATAAATATATATATATACATAAACACTATTCTGATCACGGGATCAGAATAATATTCTGATCACCACATGAACTTTCCGAGTAACGCGCCTGACCTCCCCCGAGTACTAGGTTGAACTTCAGCTAAAAGGTGTCCAAATGGGGCTTGCGATATACCGTTGGATAGCTATGGACATCAGTATCATGACCCAAGTTAAAATTTTGGCAAAATGTAAGCGGTTTAAGAGCAGTTTTGAAAACCGTTTTTTCTTCATACAAAAAACGTGAATCATATTTTCGATCGCATTTTTAAACCGTTTATCGAAATGAGGCAAATAATATGGCGTTGGAAAGCTGCTGCAAAACCGCTCCTTCCACATGTTGAAAGTTTTCTCTAATTCCCTACGGTTAAAAGTAATTCGGAAAATCGTAAAATTTCATAAACCGAACACCCGAGTTCGTATTTTTTACGCCATTTCTAAACGGCTAATCCAATTGAGACAAATAATATGGTGTTGGAAAGCTTATGAAAATGTGCTACTTTTTTATGTTAAAAGTTTTTTCTAATTTTGAATGGTTTAAAAGTAATTTAGAAAATGGTACAAGTTCCACCGAGTTCGTCTTTTTGAGCTAATTTTTTAACCGTACGTCCAAATGCAGCAAATGATATGGCGTTGGAAAGCTTGAAGAAATGCGAAACTTTTTTGTATATATTATTTCTCCAAATTCATTATGGTTTTATGTCAGTTTTCAAAATGGTTAAAAATGTATTTTTGCCGTAATTTCTACAAACTTTATCGGAATGGGGCAAATAATATACCGCTGAAAAGCTACGGAAAATGCGAAACTTTTTCATGTTGATGGTTTTCTGTGATTCCTTGCCGTTTTCAAGTAATTTCGAAAATGGCGAGATCGTTCGTTCTGCCTTTATCACGAAACAGATTCTTTAAAAATGCACCGTGTGAAGAACCTGAACTTCTCGGCGTGCGCACCTGAACTTCACACTGTTTTTACGTGTTTTTTTTCTCACAGCTCTCCATCCACTGCTCGTAGCTCTCCATCCACTCAAGAAATTAAGCAAGTGATATACCGATGGAAAGCTGCTGTAAACACGCAACTTTCCCGTGTTAATCATTTTTTCATACTCGCGACGGTTTTAAAAGTTTTTCATCTGAAATTCTTTCAATGTAGTTGGTGAACTTCCTGCTGTTCTCATGTTGAACTTCTGTGATATATTTTCGTTTGTAATTTTCTCATCTATTTCGTCAGTGTTACACAAATGATATTCTTTTTGTACAAACCTCTCTCACAATAAAAAAATTTAACTTTCTCCGACCGAGGACTTGAACTTACACAAATGATATTCCTGCCGTTTTGAAGTAAATTAGAAAATGACAAGATCATGATTTCTGCCTTCATCGCGAATGGAGATGCACAGCGTGAATTAGTTGAACTTCTCGGGCATGTCTGTTTGAACTTCACTCTGTTTTTGACGTGTTGTTTTTTGCACTGCGTGAAGTAGTTGAACTTCTGGGGCACGTCTGTTTGAACTTCACTCTGTTTCACTTTATTGTATTTTTCTTATATGAAATACACACCATCTAGCCGTTTTCACGTTGAACTTCTGTGACGTATTTTCGTTTATAATTTTCTAATCCATTCGTCGGTGTTACACAAATGATATTCCTTTTGTACAAATCACTCTCACAATAATTTTTTTTAACTTTCTCCGACCGAGGACTTGAACTTATCACAACAAAACTTTCAGTCTTTGCTTTTGTTATTCTTTTTTAATACAAAATGCACACCGTGTAGTACGTGAATTTCTGGTAGTTATCAAATCCGAACTTCTCTCAGTTACGTGAAAATATCTGAGTTTTTTATGAATATTAATCTGATTTTTTAATCTTTTTTTATGAATTTTTGAAGCGGTCTATTTTTAAAAAGTTGAACTTCTTGTTATTTTATTTTTGAACTTCTAGTTTCCATTCTTTATTAACGAGGTAAATCTGAGTTTTATATAATCATCGAAATTCTCCATCTTTTTAATATGGACTTTCTAGTTTTAGTTTTTCTTAATATTTTTTATAAAATTTTGAAGCGGTCTATTTTTAAAAAGTTTAACTTCTTGTTATTTTATTTTTGAACTTCTTGTTTCCATTCTTTAATACGAGGAAAATCTGAGTTTTCTATAATCATCGAACTTCCTGTTATTTCATTTTTCTAATATGGTTAAACTTTTGTTTCGAAAATATACACCAATTTGTTTTAACCATTTTTTGAAATAGAGCATACGATATACCGTTCGGAATAGAGCATACGATATACCGTGTGGAAAGTTGTTGAATACATGGTGAACTTCTCTAACAAGAATTTTTGAACTTTCCCGGGTCGAGCACCTGAACTTCTAGCGACAAAAAAATTTAGACTTTGCATTTTTATTCTTTTTTTCTCATACGAAATGCACACCATGCAATACATGAACTTCTAGCAGTTATCAATTTGAACTTCTCTCGTGATTGAGATAATTATTTGAAAACACCAAAAACAACATCTTCTTATGTGTTTTGGACATCTAAATACACGGTGTACCTCTCTCACAAGAATTTTTGAATTTTCCTAGACCGAGAACTTGAACTTCTAGCAACAAAATTTTTAGCTTTGCCTTTTTATTATATTTTTCTCATACGAAATACACACCATGCAGTACGTGAACTTCCGGCAGTTATCAGTTTGAACTTCTCTCATGATTGAGATAATTATTTGAAAGCACCAAAAACAACATCTTTTTATGTGTTTTGGACATCTAAATACACATGAACCTCTCTCACAAGAATTTTTGAACTTTTCTGGGCTGAGCACTTGAACTTCTACCAACAATTTACGTTGCCATGAATTTTCCATTGAATCTCTTGTACTTTTTTTCCACAATGATTTAACTGACGACACCATATACATCATCATCGGGCCATATATAGTCATGAATCTTTTTATGTTCCTCACTACAAATCACACAAAGTAATCATGAATGTTTGAGAAATTGAACTTCTTTGTATATAACGCTCAACCATTGAAAGAAAGCTCTGGAAAAATTGGTACTTGCTTTAACTTTTTTTTGAGGCACAAACACAAAGACACACTAGAGATAGAGAGCTTTGTTCCTCACCATATACTTTTTTTGAGGCACAAACACAAACAACTAATAAGAGCTAGAGAGCGAGGAATCTTAACAAGTTACTACGTAATAATCAAACTACACTTTTGCTTGACCTTTTCTCTGCACGTACTATAACTACTTCAAAAGTTGGTTCATCTATCGACCCATCTATTTCTGCCTTTCTGAACTCCTTGTACTGCTGGTAGCGCTTAGGTAGTCCTTCCCACTCATGTTCACCTGCACAAAAATTATATACTAGTGTAAACAATACAGGTACATATCCCAATTAAACAAAATTCTTTTTTTGTAAAGGTCAAACTAATCAGAGTAATTTGAATACCAGGAACATTTATAGCCATGTAGTGTCCACTGATTGAGGACTAGGAGGACTGAACCTGACATTCTCTGCGAGAAGAATGAGAGATCAACAGCGTCTCGCTGTCGAGCAACAAAAAAATCGAAACAAAATATGAACCTATCTCCGGAAGGTCAAAACGGCCTCCACAAGAAGATTGGGTGTGATGGTCCCGCCGTCGCTCGGGTTGTGCACGATAGCGGGTCAGGAGATAGCCCGCATCAGCGGGGCGCAACAATGAAGGCCACCACTGGCAACCCCTGAAGGTCAGGTATCGGTATGGTGCAGATCAGCATCGGGACACGTGGTTGGTCGGATTCGTGGAAGAGCAGGGGCATGCAACAGACACCTAGTTTATGAACGAAAAATGTAAGACAAGTTTTCACGCAATTTTTCTGTTCGTGGACAAATCACCTCATCAAACTAACATAGTTTTCAAGAATTTTAGAGAGAGGAAGAAGAAGGAGCATCGTGGTCAGGGCTAGCCGTGAGAGGTGGAGGTGCAAAACGGGGACTTCACAGTCGGATTCAAAGGAGTCCGAAGAGCACCGGGGGCAGTGGCGCTGCTCTCCAGAGTCAGATAAGAGGGGGATCGGGGGAGTTGAAGCACATTGGGTTGCGGCGACCTTGTATTGCGGCGTTGAACAACCTTTGATGCTGCGGTGAAGGGAGGCAGGCACATCTTCGATTCCACCAGACAGGTATGATCCAAAAGAAGCACCATTTGTCAAACAACGCCCTCAATGATCCTCTCATCACCTCATAAAGCCAAAAAAATAGCTTACAAATCTCCCAGGAATTTTACAACTCTATGGTGAGTGAAGGAAGAATGACTGGTTTCAGTCCCGCCAGTCTATATATTGGGCACAGCGGGCACTCATTTGGGGCCTGCCAAAGCAGCAGTAAACGAAACGTGTTAGTGCGTATTTGAAATGTGTCCGCCCAGGGACCGAATACTTTGCAATCCACTAATACCGAATGAAGGAAAATACTAACCATTGTAGCAATTTAAGTCAGTCACGAGGCGACGGGCTTCTTCCATGCATGGCTAGTACTCTGTCTGACTTGTTGCAAGTCAATCGACAGCACTCCAACAGCGAAAACAATAGCCACCAATAGCACATGTCTGACTTGAAGAAGGAAGAAGGGAGGAAGTAGGACGGCGCTGCGTGGGAAGTTGGGCGGCGGCGCGCTAGTTGCGTAGCCGAGGGAGGAAGCAGAGCGGCGACGCATGAGATGCAGAGCTCAGAGAGGTAGCAGGGCAGAGGCGACGGCGCCGGAGGGATCAACGACGGAGTATGGGAGAGGTCTTTCACGGTGGCCAACTGCAGGTCCTTGTCTCCTCCGGCTGAAGGTCAACGCCTCCTCCGGCTGCAGGATATACACAAAAAGCTTTTGTGCACCGAGGGTAGCTCAATGCGGAGACTCTGGCAGCAACATGGAGGAAGAGGGGCATCAACAACATGTAGGAGGGCACTTATCCGCACAGCGGCGCCGGAGCCGGCAGGTCTCCCGAGAGGAGGAAGGTGGCAGAGCGGGGTGGCGTTGGTGGCTCTCACGCCGGCGGTGGTAGAGGAGGAAGGCCGCGGCAGGAGAGCAGGAAAGTCGCAGGGGCAGAGGAGGAAGGTCGCAGGGCTGGTGGATCTCCGGCGATGGAGGTTGTGGCGCTGAGCCATGCGCAGCCATCGCAGCAATGCTGCGGCGGGACCACGGAGGCGCACGAGCAAGGTGGGCGGCGGCGGGGTCTCTTTGTAGGGGTGAAGCGGTGGGGTCTCTTGGGAGGGGGTGCGGCAGCGTGGTTCTCCGGGGAAGGCACGCGGCGGCGTAGGGATCCGAGGAGGAGATCGGTGACAGGGGATTCGAGGGTGTGAGGCGGATCGGGATCCTGGGTGTGGCGTCGGGGGCAGGGGGCGCCGGTTGGGTCGTGGGGTAGGGTGGTGGGATGTGGGGTGTTTTTTTCCAGCGGGCTCGGGAGGATCCAATCGGGCCCTTATACGGGCTGCTGTGATCCAAATAGTTATTCTAATCCTAGGATTAGAATAGTGCTACTATATATATATATTGTTGTTCTAAGAATGATCATGATGCCCTCATGTCCGTATTTTATTTTTATCGACACCTCTATCTCCAAACATCTGGATATATTTTTTGATTTCGGCTTTTGCTTGAGGACAAGCGAGGTCTAAGCTTGGGGGAGTTGATACGTCCATTTTGCATCATGCTTTTATATCGATATTTATTGCATTATGGGCTGTTATTACACATTATATCACAATACTTATGCTTATTCTCTCTTATTTTACAAGGTTTACATGAAGAGGGAGAATGCCGGCAGCTGGAATTCTGGGCCAAAAAAGGAGCAAATATTAGAGACCTATTCTGCACAGCTCCAAAAGTCCTGAAACTTCACGGAAGTCATTTCTGGAATTAATAAAAGATACTGAGCGAAGAAAGTACCAGAGGGGGCCCACACCCTGGCCACGAGAGTGGGGGCGTGCCCTACCCCCTGGGCGCGCCCCCTACCTCATGGGCCCCCTGGTGGCCCTCTGATGCCCATCTTTGGCTATATGGAGTCTTTCATCGAGGAAAAAATCATAAGCAAGCTTTCAGGAAGAAACTCCGCCGCCACGAGGCTGAACCTTGGCAGAACCAATCTAGGGCTCTGGCAGAGCTGTTCTGCCGGGGAAACTTTCCTCCGGGAGGGGGAAATCATCGCCATCGTCATCACCAACAATCCTCTCATCGGGAGGGGGTCAATCTCCATCAACATCTTCACCAGCACCATCTCATCTCAAACCCTAATTCATCTCTTGTATCCAATCTTTGTATCCAAACCTCAGATTGGTACCTGTGGGTTGCTAGTAGTGTTGATTACTCCTTGTAGTTGATGCTAGTTGGTTTACCTGGTGGAAGATCATATGTTCAGATCCATTATGCACATCAATACCCCTTTGATTATGAACATGAATATGCTTTGTGAGTAGTTACGTTCGTTCCTGAGGACATGGGAGAAGTCTTGCTATAAGTAGTCATGTGAATTTGGTATTCGTTCGATATTTTGATGAGATGTGTGTTGTCATCCCTCTAGTGGTGTCATGTGAACGTCGACTACATGACACTTCACCATTGTTTGGGCCTAGAGGGAGGCATTGGGAAGTAATAATTAGATGATGGGTTGCTTGAGTGACAGAAGCTTAAACCCTAGTTTATGTGTTGCTTCGTAAGGGGCTTATTTGGATCCATATGTTTCATGCTATGGTTAGGTTTACCTTAATACTTCTATTGTACTTGTGGATGCTTGCAATAGGGGTTAATCATAAGTGGGATGCTTGTCCAAGTAAGGGCAGTACCCAAGCACCGGTCCACCCACATATCAAATTATCAAAGTACCAAACACGAATCACATGAACGTGATGAAAACTAGCTTGACGATAATTCCCATGTGTCCTCGGGAGCGCTTTCCTTCATATAAGAGTTTGTCCAGGCTTGTCCTTTGCTACAAAAAGGATTGGGCCATCTTTCTGCACCTTATTTACTTTTATTACTTGTTACTCGTTACAAATTACCTTATCACAAAACTATTTGTTACCGATAATTTCAGTGCTTGCAGAGAATACCTTACTGAAAACGGCTTATCATTTCCTTCTGCTCCTCGTTGGGTTCGACACTCTTACTTATCGAAAAGGCTACGATAGATCCCCTACACTTGTGGGTCATCATGGAGCGAGCAACTGATTTATTGGAAATCATACATACTGATGTATGTGGTCCAATGAATATTGAGGCTCGCTGCAGGTATCTTTATTTTCTCACCTTCAGCGATGATTTGAGTAGATATGGGTATATCTACTTAATGAAACATAAGTCTGAAACATTTGAAAAGTTCAAAGAATTTCAAAGTGAAGTGGAAAATCATCGTAACAAGAAAATAAAGTTTCTACGATCTAATCATGGAGGAGAATATTTGAGTTACGAGTTTGGTCTACATTTGAAACAATGTGGAATAGTTTCGCAACTCACGCCACCCGGAACACCACAGCGTAATGGTGTGTCCGAACGTCGTAATCGTACTTTACTAGATATGGTGCGATCTATGATGTCTCTTACTGATTTACCGCTGTTGTTTTGGGGTTATGCTTTAGAGATGGCTGCATTCAGGTTAAATAGGGCACCATCAAAATCCATTGAGACGACGCCTTATGAACTGTGGTTTGGCAAGAAACCAAAGTTGTCGTTTCTTAAAGTTTGAGGCTGCGATGCTTATGTGAAAAAGCTTCAAACTGATAAGCTCGAACACAAATCGGAGAAATGTGTCTTCATAGGATACCCAAAACAAACTATTGGGTACACCTTCTATCACAGATCTGAAGGCAAGACATTTGTTGCTAAGAATGGATCCTTTCTAGAGAAGGAGTTTCTCTCAAAAGAAGTGAGTGGGAAGAAAGTAGAACTTGATGAGGTAACTGTACCTGCTCCCTTATTGGAAAGTAGTTCATCACATAAACCGGTTCCTGTGACACCTACACCAATTAGTGAGGAAGCTAATAATGATGATCATGAAACTTCAGATCAAGTTACTACCGAACCTCGTAGGTCAACTAGAGTAAGATCCGCACCAGAGTGGTACGGTAATCCTGTTCTGGAAGTCATGTTACTTGACCATGACGAACCTACAAACTATGAAGAAGTAATGGTGAGCCCAGATTCCGCAAAATGGCTTGAGGCCATGAAATCTGAGATGGGATCCATGTATGAGAACAAAGTATGGACTTTGGTTGACTTGCCCGATGATCGGCAAGCCATCGAGAATAAATGGATCTTCAAGAAGAAGACTGACGCTGACGGTAATGTTACTGTCTACAAAGCTCGACTTGTTGCGAAAGGTTTTCGACAAGTTCAAGGGGTTGACTATGATGAGACTTTCTCACCCGTAGCGATGCTTAAGTCTGTCCGAATCATGTTAGCAATTGCTGCATTTTATGATTATGAAATTTGGCAAATGGATGTCAAAACTGCATTCCTGAATGGATTTCTGGAAGAAGAATTGTATATGATGCAACCTGAAGGTTTTGTCGATCCAAAGGGTGCTAACAAAGTGTGCAAGCTCTAGCGATCCATTTATGGACTGGTGCAAGCCTCTCGGAGTTGGAATAAACATTTTGATAGTGTGATCAAAGCATATGGTTTTATACAGACTTTTGGAGAAGCCTGTATTTACAAGAAAGTGAGTGGGAGCTCTGTAGCATTTCTAATATTATATGTGGATGACATATTGTTGGTTGGAAATGATATATAATTTCTGGATACCATAAAAGGATACTTGAACAAGAGTTTTTCAATGAAAGACCTCGGAGAAGCTGCTTATATATTGGGCATCAAGATCTATAGAGATAGATCAAGACGCTTAATTGGACTTTCACAAAGCACATACCTTGATAAAGTTTTGAAGAAGTTCAAAATGGATCAAGCAAAGAAAGGGTTCTTGCCTATGTTACAAGGTGTGAAGTTGAGTAAGACTCAATGCCCGACCACTGCAAAAGATAGAGAAAAAATGATAAGTGTTCCCTATGCTTCAGCCATAGGCTCTATCATGTATGCAATGCTGTGCACCAGACCTGATGTGTGCCTTGCTATTAGTTTAGCAGGGAGGTACCAAATTGATCCAGGAATGGATCACTGGACAGCAGTCAAGAACATCCTGAAATACCTGAAAAGAACTAAGGATATGTTTCTCGTTTATGGAGGTGACAAAGAGCTTGTCGTAAATGGTTACGTCGATGCAAGCTTTGACACTGATCTGGACGATTCTAAATCGCAAACCGGATACATATTTATATTGAACGGTGGAGTTGTTAGTTGGGGCAGTTCTAAACAAAGCGTCGTGGTGGGATCTACGTGTGAAGCGGAGTACATAGCTGCTTCGGAAGCAGCAAATGAAGGAGTCTGGATGAAGGAGTTCATATCCGATCTCGGTGTCATACCTAGTGCATCGGGTCCAATGAAAATATTTTGTGACAATACTGGTGCAATTGTCTTGATAAAGGATTCCAGATTTCACAAAAGAACCACGCACATCAAAATACGCTTCAATTCCATCCGGGATCAAGTCCAGGTGGGAGTCATAGAGATTTGCAAGATACATACGGATCTGAATGTTGCAGACCATTGACTAAGCCTCTTCCACGAGCAAAACATGATCAGCACCAAGACTCCATGGGTGTTAGAATCATTACTGTGTAATCTAGATTATTGACTCTAGTGCAAGTGGGAGACTGAAGGAAATTTTCCCTAGAGGCAATAATAAAGTTATTATTTATTTCCTCATATCATGATAAATGTTTATTATTCATGCTAGAATTGTATTAACCGGAAACATAATACATGTGTGAATACATAGACAAACATAGTGTCACTAGTATGCCTCTACTTGACTAGCTCATTGATCAAAGATGGTTGAGTTTCCTAGCCATAGACATGAGTTGTCATTTGATCAACGGGATCACATTATTAGGAGAATGATGTGATTGACCTGACCCATTCCGTTAGCTTAGCACTTGATCGTTTAGTTTATTGCTATTGCTTTCTTCATAACTTATACATGTTCCTATGACTATGAGATATGCAACTCACGATTACCGGAAGAACACTTTGTGTGCTACCAAATGTCACAATGTAACTGGGTGATTATAAAGGTGCTCTACAGGTGTCTCCGATGGTGTTCGTTGAGTTGGCATAGATCGAGAATAGGATTTGTCACTCCGATTGTCGGAGAGGTATTTCTCGGCCCTCTCGGTAATGCACATCCCTATAAGCCTTGCAAGCGATGTGACTAATGAGTTAGTTACGGGATGATGCATTACAGAATGAGTAAAGAGACTTTCCAGTAACGAGATTGAACTAGGTATTGAGATACCAACGATCGAATCTCGGGCAAGTAACATACCGATGACAAAGGGAACAACGTATGTTGTTATGCGGTTTGACCGATAAAGATCTTCGTAGAATATGTAGGAACCAATATGAGCATCCAGGTTCCTCTATTGGTTATTGACCGGAGACATGTCTCGGTCATGTCTACATAGTTCCCGAACCCGTAGGGTCCGCACGCTTAAAGTTCGGTGACAATCGGTATTATGAGTTTTTGTGTTTTGATGTACCGAAGGTAGTTCGGAGTCCCAGATATGATCACGAACATGACGAGGTGTCTTGAAATGGTCGAGACGTAAAGATAGATATATTGGACGACTATGTTCGGACACCAGAATTGTTTTGGGAGGTTTCGGACATATACCGGAGTACCGGGGGGTTACCGGAACCCCCCGGGAAGTATATTGGGCCTAATGGGCCTTAGTGGGAGAAGAGGAGGGGCGGCTAGGGCAGCCGCGCGCCCCTCCCCCTCTAGTCCGAATTGGAAAAGGAGGGCCCCCTTTCCTTCTCTTCTTCTCTCATTTCCTCTCCTACTCCTACTCCTACTTGGACGGGGGGAGTCCTACTCCCGGTGGGAGTAGGACTCCTCATGGGGCGCGCCATAGGAGGCCGGCACCCTCCCCCTCTCCACTCCTTTATATATGGGGAGGGGGCACCCCTTGGATACACAACAATTGATCATTGATCTTTTAGCCGTGTGCGGTGCCCCCCTCCACCATAATCCACCTCAGTCATATCGTAGCGGTGCTTAGGTGAAGCCCTGTGTCGGTAGCTTCATCAACACCGTCACCACGCCGTCGTGCTGACGAAGATCTTCCCAGAAGCTCTACTGGATCGCGAGTTCGCGGGACGTCACGGAGCTGAACGTGTGCTGAATGCGGAGGTGCAGTACGTTCGGTACTGAGGATCGGTCGATCGTGAAGACGTACGACTACATCACCCGTGTTGTCATAACGCTTTTGCTTACGGTCTACATGGGTACGTAGAAGACACTCTCCCCTCTCATTGCTATGCATCACCATGATCTTGCGTGTGCGTAGGAAATTTTTTGAAATTACTACGTTCCCCAACATTGTCAGTATTTGTGAGGATGTGCCTGTTGTGGTTGCAAATGTTACTATTTTAACAGACTTTGTTATTCTTGATATTCCCGAGGACGATAGTATGTCGATTATCCTTGGTAGACCCTTTTTGAATACTGCAGGGGCTGTTATTGATTGCAACAAAGGCAATGTCACTTTTCATGTTAATGGCAATGAGCATACGGTACACTTTCCGAGGAAACAACCTCAAGTCCACAGTATCAATTCTATTGGAAAAATTTCAACAATTACTATTGGAGGTTTTGAATTTCCTATTCCTACTGTTAATAAGAAATATGATATTCTTATTGTTGGGAATGTGCATATCCCAGTTGAGGTAACCTAGTGTTATTCAAAATTTCTCCGGTTTCATGCGATTTGGAATGAGTTTGTTAACAAGACTTGATCAACCTTGTTAGTGGATTCCTTTTGAGGAGCATGAGATGGATGAAGTTAGAAAACACAACCTTCTGTACCCCCTTTTTACTTTCTGTTATTTATATTAAATAAAGTAAAAATAGTATTTTCTGTCTGTTTTTTGAATTATCCATGCAATAAAAAATACCCCAAAAATAAAAGTTCTCCAAATGCCCTGAAAATGAAATATGATTTTTTTTCTAGAATATCTGGCACTGAGAACACAGCAGGGGGAGCAGCCACATGCCCACGAGGGTGGAGGGCGCGCCCCCTGCCTCGTGGACCCCACGTGGGTCCCCTCCACTTATCCTTGCACCCACACACCTCGTCTTGCTCCAGAAAAAATCACTTGCTAGCTCAAACCCGAGTTCTTGCTCATCTTGCTGCCATTTTTGGTCTCCTTGCTCAAAGCTCCTCTCACAAAACTGCTTTGGGGGATTATTCTTCGGTATGTGACTCCTCCAATGGTCCAATTAGTTTTTGTTCTAGTGTTTTATTTATTGCAAATTTTTGCTGCTTAGGTGACCCTGTTCTTGAGCTTACATGTCAAATTTATGTGGTCAAAAGTAGTTTTAATGCATGATATAGCCTCTAGGCACTTGTAGGAGTAGTTGCTATCAATTTTGTTGAGTGTGGTTCATTTTTTATTTTGAGTCACTAAAAATTTCAGAAATTTTTCAGAGGAAGAAGTATGTTTAGGAAAATGTACCAAGGTGGTTCCTCAAGGAAACAAGGACCCATGCCCGCAATACGCGAGCCGGACAATGAACTACCAAGGGAGGCTCAAGTGCGGCCTTGTGAATGGCCGTCAGAGCACTTCATGGTTCGAGCAGGAATCAAGGAGGAATTTGACGCATATGTGCATAACGCTGAACTTGAGAGCTTCGAGGCAGATAAGTGCCATCAGTACTACTACCTCACCGATTCCTTTGTGAGAAGGTTTGAATTTACATCATCACGCAATTCTCAAACTGTCCTGTTTGATCTTTATGATAAATCTTATACCATGGACTTAGAAGATTTTAATACTGCTTGTAAAATCCCACTGTGGGGTAATGTTAGTGAACCTCGTAAATCTGAATATAAGGATTTTCTTGCTAGTATCACTGTGGGGGAATCTAGGGAAATCACGCAAGCTACCATATGGAGCATTCATTTTCCTGCTATACATTATTTTGCTCTCTTTATAGGTAGATTCATAAATGGTAAGGATGAGGCATGTCACATGTATGTTCCAGATCTTAGTGTTCTCAAGAGTGCTGTATTAGGAGATAGACAATATAACTTGGGGGCCATTGTTGCATGTAGGTTGCATAATAACAAAATTAATGGAGATTTCTTTGGTAGAATTTATGCAACCTGTTTAGCTGATTTTCTTGAGATACCCATACGTGGATATGATATTGAGTTACCTCCTGCTTATTTAGATTATGATGCTATGGTTCGTCATCAGTTCGTTGAGAGGAACAATCAGTCCCTCTAGTACCGACTAATCTTTGACAGGCGACGCACCTAGCATGTCGCTCTCCTTGCTCCTGCTTTATTTAATTTTCAGGAAAAAAAGGAGATATGTTATAACTAAGGAGGAGGCAGACGAGTACGAGAGGAGGATGGAGGCAGCTTGCCTCCAGGCTGCAGCTCTTCAGGCAGTAGCTGATGCATCTCAGTATGACCCCAGCTTCAACTTTGGATATCCACCGGGCCATCCATGGGCATAGACCAACTTAGGCCAAAAGCCTAAGCTTGGGGGAGTACGTATTTCTCACCGACATTACATTCATGTTCACACACACATGCCAGTTGTCGGTGCTCATGCTTTTTCATTGTATCATCCATGCTAGTTTACTTTCATTTTCTCGCTTTCTTCTTGTGTGTTTGAAAAACCTTAAGAAAAACAAAAAAATTAGTTGTAGCTTTTAGTTAGTTTGCTTTTCATGCCTGTAGTAGTAGTAATTAAAAAGAAAACCCAAAAAGATTTCTCGTTCTTCTTTTGCTTGTTGGGAGCTTTCCCGTGTAAATAGTTTTATTTCTTTTCTTTCCTTTGGGGTGAGAGGAGAAGGCCATGATGAAAATGTTGAGTGGCTGTCATATGCATTACTGTTGATCTAACAAAGAGCCCATATTACCTTGTCTTCTCCCTTGAATTGAATGCTTGCAGATTCCAGCTGAGTCCAATGCACGTGAACTATTATTACTATCCACACTATTTGGTCGTGCAAGTGAAAGGCAATAATGACGATATATGATGAAGTGATTGAGATGAGAAAAGCTGGTATGAACTCGACCCCTCTTGTTTTTGTAAATATGATTACTTCATCATTCCTGATTCAGCCTATTATGAAAGAAACATGGTTGCAATGACAATTAGAGATTATAGTTGCTTATGACATGCTTAATTAGCTAGGAGTTTATAATGGTTTACCTTGCGTGCCAACATGCTATTAAAATGGTTATGATGTGGTATGACAGGGTGGTATCCTCCATTGAACGATTCGAGTGGCTTGACTTGGCACATGTTCATGCATGTAGTTGAAACAAAATCAACATAGCATCTACGATATTTATGTTCATGGTGCATTATATCCTACTCATGCTTGCATTCGGTGTTGATTAATTTTAATGCATGTTCATGACTATTGTCGCTCTCTAGCTAGTCACTTCCCAGTCTTTTTCTAGCCTTCACTTGTACTAAGCGGGAATACTGCTCGTGCATCCAATTCCATAAACCCCAAAGTTATTCCATATGAGTCCACCATACCTTCCTATTTACGGTATCTACCTGCCGTTCCAAGTAAATTTGTATGTGCCAAACTCTAAACCTTCAAATAAACATTCTGTTTTGTATGCTCGAATAGCTCATGTATGAACTAGGGATGTCTGTATCCTCCATGCTAGGCGAGTTATTCTCAAGAGGAGTGGACTCCGCTCCTCATTCACGGGAAAATGGCTGGTCTCCGGGATGCCCAGTCCCATGCTCAAATCAAATCGAAATAATTGCAAACAAAACACCCCCAGGATTTTTGTTAGTTGGAGGCACCCGTTGTTTCGGGAAAGCCATGGATTGATGCTTGTAGGTGGTGGGGGAGTATAAACTTTACCATTCTACTTGGGAACCGCCTATAATGTGTGTAGCATGGAAGATATCGAGATCTCTCGGTTGTTATGTTGACAATGTAAGTATATCGCTCAAAATAGTATTCATCTCTATTTCAAAACCGAGCGCTCGCACCTCTACAAATCCCTGCTTCCCTCTGCGAAGGTCCTATCCATTTACTTTTATGTTGAGTCATCATCCTCTTATTAAAAAGAACCAGTTGGAGAGCACTGCTGTCATTTGCATCCATTACTGTTAGTTTACATTGAGTATGACTTGACTGGATCACTTTTACCATGAATTACAATGTCTAGTCAGTCCTTGATCTTTAAAGGTGCTTTGTATTTATGTTTTGTGGTCTCAGAAAGGGCTAGCGAGATACCATCTTGTTATATCATATTATGATTGTTTTGAGAAAGTGTTGCCATCCGAGATTTATTATTATTGCTCGCTAGTTGATTATGCCATTGATAGGAGTAAACATGAGACCTAAATGTTATTGTGAATATGGTTAGTTCATAATCTTTGCTGAAAACCTGAATGTTGGCTTTACATATTTACAACAACAAGAGCAAACAGAGTTTGTAAAAGTTTTTCTTTATCACTTTCAGTTTATCAACTGAATTGCTTGAGGAAAAGCAAAGGTTTAAGCTTGGGGGAGTTGATACGTCTCCGTCATTTCTACTTTTCCAAACACTTTTTCCCTTGTTTTGGACTCTAACTTGCATGATTTGAATGGAACTAACCCGGACTGGCGCTCTTTTCAGCAGAATTGCCATGGTGTTATTTTTGTGCAGAAATAAAAGTTCTCGGAATGACCTGAAAATCAATGGAGATTATTTTTGGAATATATAAAAAAATACTGGAAGAAGAATCGACGTCAGGGGGCCCACGCCCTATCCATGAGGGTGGGGGCGCGCCCCTGCCTTGTGGGCCCCCTGAAGCTCCATCGACCTCAACTCCAACTCCATATATTCGTGTTCGGGGATAAAAAATCGGAGAGAAGGATTCATCGCGTTTTACGATACGGAGCCGCCGCCAAGCCCTAAACTCTCTCCGGACGGCTGATCTGGAGTCCATTCGGGGCTCCGGAGAGGAGAATCCTTCGCCATCATCATCATCAACCTTCCTCCATCACCAATTTCATGATGCTCATCGTCGTGCGTGAGTGATTCCATCGTAGGCTTGCTGGATGGTGATGGGTTGGATGAGATTTATCATGTAATCGAGTTAGTTTTGTTAGGGTTTGATCCCTAGTATCCACTATGTTCTGAGATTAATGTTGCTATGACTTTGCTATGCTTAATGCTTATCAGTAGGGCCCGAGTGCCATGATTTCAGATCTGAACCTATTATGTTTTCATGAATATATGTGAGTTCTTGATCCTATCTTGCAAGTCTATATTCACCTATTATGTGTTATGATCCGTTAACCCCGAAATGACAATAATCGGGATACTTACCGGTGATGACCGTAGTTTGAGGAGTTCATGTATTCACTATGTGTTAATGCTTTGGTCCGGTACTCTATTAAAAGGAGGCCTTAATATCCCTTAGTTTCTAATAGGACCCCGCTGCCACGGGAGGGTAGGACAAAAGATGACATGCAAGTTCTTTTCCATAAGCATGTCTGACTATATTCGGAATACATGCCTACAATACATTGATGAACTGGAGCAGTTCTGTGTCACCCTATGTTATAATTGTTGCATGATTGATCGCATCCAACATAATTATCCATCACTGATCCAATGCCTACGAGCTTTTCATATATTGTTCTTCGCTTATTTACTTTTCCGTTGCTACTGTTACAATTACTATAAAACCAAAAATAATACTTTTGCTACCATTACCACTACTATCATATTACTTTGCTGCAGATATTAAGTTTCCAGGTGTGGTTGAATTGACAACTCAGATGCTAATACTTGAGAATATTCTTTGGCTCCCCTTGTGTCGAATCAATAAATATGGGTTGAATACTCTACCCTCGAAAACTGTTGCGATCCCCTATACTTTTGGGCTATCAACCCCCAGGATCCTCCTCAGTACACCGGAGAGGGCTACTTTGATCCATGAGCTTAGACCAACTTAGTCCAAAAGCCTAAGCTTGGGGGAGTACGATCAAAATGTTGAATGGCTCTCATATGCATTATTGTTGATCTAACAAAGAGACCATATTACCTTGTCTTTTCCTTTGAATAAATGTTTGCAGATTCCAGCTTAGTCCAATGCATGTGCACTATTATTATTATCCACACCGTTCGGCCGTGCAAGTGAAAGGCAATAATGACGATATATGATGAAATGATTGAGATGAGGAAAAGCTAGTATGAACTCGACCTATCTTGCTTTTGTAAATATGATTAGTTCATCGTTCCTGATTCAGCCTATTATGAATGAAACATGTTTGCAGTGACAATTAGAGATTATAGTTACTCGTGTCATGCTTAATTAGCTAGGAGTTTATAATGGTTTACCTTGCATGCCAACATGCAAATTAAAATGGTTGTGATGTGGTATGATAGGATGGTGTCGGAGTAATGGGCCACGGGTAGCCTAACCCGAGTCCCTGAGCCTTTCAAGACATCGGGGCTGGCTGCGCCCCTCAAAGGCACCAAGAAGAAGTGCCGCCTTCTGGTGGCCGGCTGTCCCAAGCGGTCGACTGCCGAAAGGCGGCCGAGTTCAAGAAGGCGGCTGCAAGACGGGCCGACTTCCTGCGGGCAGCCTCTAGAGAGGCCGGCTCCTAGCAGGCGTCCCGCCGCGCCCTCGGAGTCTGCGCTCCCATTTAAGAAGACGAGACAAGGTGAGGCTATAGTGTAGCCCATCCCCCCATATCCAGGGTCGGGCGTGCCCACAGTGCTCCATACAGGCCGAGATCTCTGCCTGTACATGGGACTGTTGCCACTCCGTCCTTGACGTCCCTGCTGGCAGGCAAGGCCATGTTCCCACGACGACCTGTCGGTACGGCCTGCAGGCGGCGGGCCCTACTGGGCAGTGAGAGCCCGGGAGTCGGCGGAGGCCTGACCAGTCGGACCTGAGGGAGGCCGGCTCCCAGCAGGCGGCCCGCTCCTCCCTCGGGGTCCGTGCACCATTAACCAGATGAGACCCGGAGTGGCAACAGTGATCTCCCACCAGGCGGTGGGACTGTAGCCATGCTCCCCTGACTTAGCATGCGTCATTAGCACCACGGCTACAGTAACTAGCGGCCGGCAAGACCCGCGAGCGGCGGGAGCGGCCTGTCGGCTCCATACCAGACTAGTCGGCGGGGCCCACCAGGCGGCGGGCCCCAGCAGCTCGCGGCCAGAGACACTGACAGCCAGGTCCTACACCCGGCCAGATTACCATTGTACCCCTGGGGGTAGGACTATATAAACCCCCTAGGGCACCCATGCAAAGGGTTCCCAACCTGTTAGAACTAGACTCATACCTAGAGGAAGGAGAGAGCGTGCATGCCTTCTTCTACCTCTAGCATACAGCTCGAGGAGCACCATTGTACTCACTAGTGCCTTAGTGATCATGCGGAGACCTCGCAGAGCAGGACTAGGGGTGTTATCTCCTAGGAGATCCCCGAACCTGGGTAAAGTACGCTGGCGTTCGTGTCTACGCCTCATCCCGCTTCTAGGCACCGGCGACGTTCTACTCGCTCCCGCCATGGTAAGCCATCCATTGGCACATGTCGCACCCAACCCCTGACATTTGGCGCCCACCGTGGGGCCAGGTGCACCGTCTCCCGGAGATCTGTTCTGGATGGGAACCTTGTTCCTTCCTGGCGAGCGCAGCCAGCCCGGCACGCCAGACGGCATTTGCACCGACGCGCTGCACGGCGCGGAGGTCGCCTGTGCGGCGAGCTGCCTCGCCGATCTTGTTGGCGAGATTCGCCTCTCCGACGAGCCCGCGTCTGATGCGGGCATAGAAGGCCCCGAGAGCCGCCTTGTCAGCCTCCTCGATCAACTCCACGTCGCCAGCGAGCCTGCTGCGGACTTGGAGTCGGTTGGCTCCACCGACCCGATGCTTGTCGACTCCGACACGGCGTCGCTTCACGCGTTCCCCACCAACGTGGTGGTCTACGACGAACTGCCTCCTCGCGCGGACAGCGGCGGCAGCACCATCACAGAGGTGCTCGTCATCAGCCACGGTGAGCGCTCTGGCGGAGGTGGCCAGGATCCGTTGCAGGCAGAAATGCAAGACCTAACCGCGCCCATCCCGGAAGACGCTGACGCGGAGACGCTGGAGGCAGGTCGTGTCTAGCTCATCGAAAGCACCAACCGGCTGGCCAGCATGAGACGCCTTTCGTAGGCTTACCAGCGTGAGTTGGACCGTGCTGTCGGCGGCACGCCGGCTCCTGGTGGGCCTAGCCGCGTTGGCCCGATCCAGCAGTGTGGCGCGACCATCGCCAGCATGTTCGGGACAGATCATCCCGTCTACGCCACGCCTGGAGAGAATAGACGAGCTGCCTGATACGTCTCCGTCGTATCTACATTTCCAAACACTTTTGCCCTTGTTTTGGACTCTAACTTGCACGATTTGAATGGAACTAACCCGGACTGACGTTGTTTTCAGCAGAATTGCCATGGTGTTATTTATGTGCAGAAACAAAAGTTCTCGGAATGACCAGAAACTCCACGAAGATTATTTTTGGAAATAATAAAAAATACTGGCAAAGAATCAAGGCCAGGGGGCCCACACCCTAGCCACGAGGGCGGGGGCGCACCCCCCCTGCATCGTCGGCCCCCTGGAGCTCCACCGACCTCAACTCCAACTCCATATATTCACTTTCGGGGAGAAAAAATCAGGGAGAAGGATTCATCACGTTTTACGATACGGAGCCACCGCCAAGCCCTAAACTCTCTCGGGAGGGCTGATCTGGAGTCCGTTCGGGGCTCCAGAGAGGGGAATCCGTCGCCATCGTCATCATCAACCATCCTCCATCACCAATTTCATGATGCTCACCGCCGTGCGTGAGTAATTCCGTCGTAGGCTTGCTGGACGGTGATGGGTTGGATGAGATTTATCATGTAATCGAGTTAGTTTTGTTAGGGTTTGATCCCTAGTATCCACTATGTTCTGAGATTGATGTTGCTATGACTTTGCTATGCTTAATGCTTTTCACTAGGGCCCGAGTGCCATGATTTCAGATCTGAACCTATTATGTTTTCATCAATATATGAGAGTTCTTGATCCTATCTTGCAAGTCTATAGTCACCTACTATGTGTTATGATCCAGCAACCCCGAAGCTACAATAATCGGGACCACTTTCGGTGATGACCGTAGTTTGAGGAGTTCATGTCTTCACTATGTGTTAATGCTTTGGTCCGGTACTCTATTAAAAGGAGGCCTTAATATCCCTTAGTTTCTGCTAGGACCCCACTGTCACGGGAGGGTAGGACAAAAGATGTCATGCAAGTTATTTTCCATAAGCACGTATGACTATATTCGGAATACATGCCTACATTACATTGATGAATTGGAGCTAGTTCTATGTCACCCTAGGTTATGACTATTACATGATGAACCGCATCCGGCATAATTCTATATCACCGATCCATTGCCTACGAGCTTTCCATATATTGTTCTTCGCTTATTTACTTTTCCGTTGCTATTGTTATCATCACTACAAAATACCAAAAATATTAGTTTTTCTACCGTTACCTTTTGCTACCGTTACCACTACTATCATATTACTTTGCTACTAAACACTTTTCTGCAGATACTAAGTTTCCAGGTGTGATTGAATTGACAACTCAGCTGCTAATACCTGAGAATATTCTTTGGCTCCCCTTGTGTCGAATCAATAAATTTGGGTTGAATACTCTACCCTCTAAAACTGTTGTGATCCCCTATACTTGTGGGTTATCAAGACTATTTTCTGGTGCCGTTTCCGGGGAGCGTAGCTCTATTCTTTGAGTCACTTGGGATTTATATCTGTTGGTCACTATGAAGAACTTGAAAGACGCAAAAACAAAAATTTATCCCTCAACTACGAGGGGAGGTAAGGAACTGCCATCTAGCTCTGTACTTGATTCACCTTCTGTTTTGAGTAAGCTTGCGACACCTAGACCTGCTTCTGCTATAAATTCTGATATGTCGCATATTATTGATGGTGGCACTTCTGCTATGCATGGTACTTATGATGAAACTACTTCTATGCTTGATAATACTGTGCCACTTGGTGAATTTCTTGATGAACAACTTGCTAGGGCTAGAGAGAATGAAATTACTGAAACTGATAATATTGATGAAAGTGATAATGAAGGCTCTCCTAATAAATATGAACTACCTGTTGTGCCTGAGGGCTATGTTATGGATGAAGAAACTAAAATAGACTTTCTTGCTTGCAATGATAGAAGTGATCTTAAGAAATTATTAGCTAAGCTTAAAAAAAACTCTGAATGCTAGAATGAAATATGATCCTTCTTATGCTACTTCACCTATCTTTGTTACTGATAAGTATTATGAATTCTCTATTGATCCTGATATAATTACTTTGGTTGAATCTGATCCTTTTTATGGCTATGAATCTAAAACTATTGTGGCACATCTTACTAAATTAAATGATATAGTCACCCTGTTCACTAATGATGAGAGAACTCGCTACTTTTATATCCTTAAAATATTTCCGTTCTCATTAAAGGGTGATGCTAAGATATGGTTTAATTCTCTTGATCCTGGTTGTGTGCGTAGTCCCTAGGATATGATTTATTACTTCTTTGCTAAATATTTCCCTGCTCATAAGAAACAAGCTGCCTTAAGGGATATATATATATAATTTTGTGCAAATTGAAGAAGAGAGTCTCCCACAAGCTTGGGGGAGGCTTCTCCAATTACTTAATGCTTTGCCTGATCATCCTCTTAAGAAAAATGAAATACTTGATATCTTTTATAATGGACTAACCGATGCTTCCAGAGATTACCTGGATAGTTGTGCTGGTTCTGTTTTCAGGGAAACAACACCAGATGAAGCTGAAATTCTATTGAATAATATGTTGACAAATGAAAATAATTGGACACTTCCTGAGCCAACTCCTGAGCCTATTCCTAAACCAACTCTGAAGAAAAGGGTGTTCTGTTTCTCAGTCCTGAAGATATGCAAGAGGCAAAGAAATCCATAAAAGAAAAGGGTATTAAAGCTAAAGATGTTAAGAATTTACCTCCAATTGAAGAAATACATGGTCTTAATTTACCGCATGTCGAAGAAATGCATAATTTTAATCCATCACCTATTGAAGAAACACATGGTCTTGATAACCCGACACAAGTAGTAAAGGTAAATTCTCTCTATAGATATGATAAGGCTGAAATCCCTCTTACTAAGTTTTCTAGCCAATGTTTGGATGAGTTTGATAACTTTATGGTTAAGCAAGAAGACTTCAATGCTTATTTTGGTAGACAATTGAAACAAAATGCTTATATGATTGAACACTTGGGTGATTATATGTCTAGAGTTAAAGGTGAAATTAAACTCATTAGTAAACATGCTTCTATGGTCACCACTCAAGTAGAACAAGTACTTAAAGCTCAAAATGATTTGCTCAATGAATTGAATAGTAAGAATAATGACTATGCTGTTAGAGTGGCTACTAGAACTGGTAAAATGACTCAGGAACCTTTGTATCCTGAAGGCCACCCTAAGAGAATTGAGCAAGATTCTCAGAGAAATAATATAGATGCACCCAGTCCTTCTAAAAGGGAGAAAAACAAAAATGATAGGACTTTGCATGCTTCTAGTGAACCTATTGCTGAAACACCTGAGAATCCAAATGATATCTCTATTTCTGATGCTGAAACACAATCTGGTAATGAACATGAAACTAGTGATAATGTTAATGATGATGTTCATGTTGATGCTCAACCTAGTAATGATAATGATATAGAAATTGAACCTGTTGTTGATCTTGATAACCCACAATCAAAGAATCAATGTTATGATAAGAAAGACTTTGTTGCTAGGAAGCACGGTAAAGAAAGAGAACCATGGGTTTAGAAACCCATGCCTTTTCCTCCCAAACCATCCAAGAAAAAGGATGGTGAGGATTTTGAGCGCTTTGCTGAAATGATTAGACCTATCTTTTTGCATATGCGTTTAACTGATATGCTCAAAATGAATCCTTATGCTAATTATATGAAAGAAATTGTCACTAATAAAAGAAAGATACCGAAAGCTGAGATTTCCACCATGCTTGCTAATTATACTTTTAAGGGTGGAATACCAAAGAAACTTGGAGATCCAGGAGTACCGACTATACCATGCTCCATTAAAATAAACTATGTTAAAACTGCTTTATGTGATCTTGGAGCCGGTGTTAGTGTTATGCCTCTCTCTTTATATCGTAGACTTGATTTGAATAAGTTGACACCTACTAAAATATCTTTGCAAATGGCTGATAAATCAACTGCTATACCTGTCGGTATTTGTGAGGATGTGCCTGTTGTGGTTGCAAACATTACTATTTTAACGGACTTTGTTATTCTTGATATTCCCGAGGACGATAGTATGTCTATTATTCTTGGAAGACCCTTTTTGAATACTGCAGGGGCTGTTATTGATTGCACCAAAGGCAATGTCACTTTTCATGTTAACGGTAATGAGCATACGGTACACTTTCCGAGGAAACAACCTCAGGTCCACAGTATCAATTCTATTGGAAAAATTCCATCGATTATTTTTGGAGGTTTTGAATTTCCTCTTCCTACTGTCAAGAAGAAATTTTGATATTCTTATTATTGGGATGTGCATATCCCCGTTGAGGTAACCTAGTGTTATTCGAAAATTCTCCGGTTCCATGTTATTCGGAATGAGTTTGTTAACAAGACTTGATCAACCTTGTTAGTGGATTCCTTTTGATGAGCATGAGATGGATGAATTTAGAAAGCACAACCTTCTGTACCCTCTTTTTACTTTCTGTTATTTAGTTTAACTAAAGCAAAAATAGTAATTTTTGTCTGTTTTCTGAATTGTCCCTGCAATAGAAAAATACCTCGAAAATACATCAAAAATCTCTTTTATGCAGTTCTTGGTGAGATAACCTCAACGCCACCCAGTACTGGGGCGGGAGTTCGGGAGTATTGCCATAACTCGTATAACGGATGCTTTTCGGAAGGTTGAGGTAAACGATTTCCGAAGGTTTCTTGGTTATGTGTTGAAGGATGGATACAGCTGGATGTAGGATTTGTGTAGTTTTGAGTGAGATATTATGCTTCCCCTATATCCCCAACACCTGATTGCATAACCGGAAAGTTTCGAGAGTTTTTAAGTGGGAATTCAAGTAGCTCCTAGGATATCTTTCCGACAGATGTATGATATGAGATTGGGGTTCGACGTCTAGTGGTCCACCTATCCATGGTTGATTTTACAGTGGTCTTGTTGTGTCTTAAAGAGTCCTTGGCTTTGCTGACTCGGGGATGCTTCGTATGTCATGTGCACTGCATTGTACGAGATGGTGTTGTACGATCGAGCCCGTGTAGGCCCCACCACGAAAACTTCGGACGAAATCTCTATCATATGTGTGTTCCGGCTTATTCTGCAAGCCAATCCTTTGTTTTGTTCTGAGTCGTGGTATTCGAGTTTCTTCGAATTCAAATGTGGATTCCATACCTTTTCCTAAACGGTGTTCTCATACTCCGATGCGAATACCAATCCTTCTTGATAATCGAGATTGTCACGTCAATCCTTTTCACCGGTGTGTTTCTCTTCAAGTGGATCCGGTCATTTCAACATCTGCAAGATCAAGTATCAGTTCTTCTCAACGGTGTTTGTTTCATCCGTCTCCAAGTTGCCTTTGTTTTTCCCTCCCACCCACCCTTTTTCTTCAAGGATTCAGATTTCTTAATCAAGTATCCATCTTATTGAATATGAAGTCTCTCCATTATTTTTCATCAATGTTCTTACCCGGTGATGCTCATGAAGATTCTAACGGAGCCTCAAGTGCGTCATTCTTCATTCTTTTCATCTTCGATGTTTTCAATTCAAGCTTTGGTATTGAGCATAGTCTTTTCTTTTTGCCCAATGTTTTCATTATGCCGGTGCATCTCATATTCATTCATTTCTCGCTATTCAATTGTTCCAGAGTGCTCAAGATATCTCAACGATTCGTGTTTCCACTCTGCTTTCGTTCAAGATCTTTCGAGGATGTTACCTCATTCAAGCCATTTAATTCAACTGGTGGAATCTCTCTTTTCAAGCAATCATTTCAACGGTGTTTTCTTTTGAGTGGGCCCTAACCCACAGGTCTTTTCCCAGGATCTTACCTGACTCTTCTAATTTTCCCGGAGTTTTTCAAATACATTTCAAAGTTTGACGTAAGAATGAATTGACATCAGTCAAATTTCTTTCTCCAAGATCTTTCAAATTCTTTTCATCGTTGGCTCAACCTTTCCATTCTTAATTCCGGAGTGCCTCAACAATTCTTGGTGGTGCTTCTCATCATCATTATCAACATTTGAAGACCAAAGAAGAATTTTTTTTTCCTCCATACCTTGTTCCATTCTCTCAAGATTCATGGTTCTAGCTTGTTTGCCATCATCTCATAATTGTTTTCGATTGTCAGAATTCTTTTCACCCATCCGAAGCAATTCAAGAGTCTTCTCAGTTTGATTATCCAGAGTCCATCAATTCAGGTTTATTCATTCTCAGCTTTCAGCTATTGTTCTCCAAATCTTACCGGTGCATCGTCCAAGTACTCTCTAGTCAGTTCATGATCTATTCGTTCTCATGATTCAAATTCCCCCAAGTATCTTCATTCGTTCTTTAATTCTTCCCAGTGTTTTCTTTATCTTTTCTTCAATCGTTTTTCAACTCTTACGGTGGTTCATTCAAGAGTTCTCTTCCTTGGTTATCATATCAATTCACTCGTTGTTTCAATTCTACCGGTGGTTCGTTGAAGGTTTTCCCAAGTTTGCGCTATACCTATCTTAATCCTTTCTACGAGAATAAGTTGTATGCCAAATCCGTTGCTTGTCATCAATTTAATTGGTGAAGGATACGCATAATGTAATTCTTATTCTTGTTTCATCCATATGTTAATCCTTTCTTCCGGAGTTTGTTCACAATGACTAATTCTCGTTGTCATTTGTTCATATTCTCTTTTTTCCGGAGTTCCAACCTCTTTCAGTTATATCACCACGGAGATTCATCTAAATCATCGCAAGGCTTCACCTTGTGTTTTCAACTTCTTTTTCCTTTCGTCTTCATCATCCTTTTTGTTACTGGAGTTCTTCATGGATGTTCTACATGATGGTTCATCAAGGAAATAATTCCTTCTCCAAGTGTTCATTGAGATTATTTTCTAAGGAGCTCAAGCATTTCTTCATCTCGCATTCCGAAGTGCAATTCTTTCATCTGTATCATTGGAGGTGGTATTATGTCATTCTTGATAATTTGAGTTCATGTTTCATGATTCACATGTTGTTAAGAATGAGATATTTCAAATCCATCAACCTCTTCGTTGGAGTTATCTTGGGTTATATTTCACCTAGAGCCTTCCCTAAGGATTGTTGCTATTTATGGTGCTCATAAAGGACCCAAGTTCGTCTTTTATCCTTCCGGTGAATAAGTTTCTCGTCTCCTTCATGATATCAAGTAAATCTAATGTTTTTCCGTGAGTGGCAGAATTTCACCTCAAGATTTCGAGATGTTTTCCATAAGCCCACTTCAAGCCTATCTTTTCGTTGTTGGGTTTCCAACAACTCCGTTCGACCCTTCTCCTAAAGATGCCTTTTCAAACTCTTTTGTGGCAGAAGTTGGCATTTTCTTCTCCATTCTCCTATTTCAATTATCTATCTTCTATTCTTTTGTTCCGGAGGTATTGTGATGTTGCTCTTTTCAACCCATCATCTCGTTTTGTCAAAGATCATGTCCTTTTCATGCCTATCCATTTAACCGGAGTGTTGTGCCCTTTTGCTCAAACTCTTTTCGCCTTATCAAGCCTTGCATCTCTTTTCAACAGGAGTGCTGTCTGAGATCTTTCTTACCCCTTGTTCCATTCATTCAATAGTTCCGGAGGCTGTATGTTGTGATTTCATCAAGTGTCTTCTCATCTTATCAAGTTCTTATTCAATTCCTTTTCATTTCAATCGGAGTGCTGCCCGAAGTTGTTCTTCCTTGTCCCTCTTTTCTAAAGGAGTGTTTTCAACTTCGTTCATCTCCGTTGTATTCTTTTCTCGAAATGGCTTAACCTTTTCAAGGTTCTTTGGTTTCACTCATTTGTCAAAGAAGCAATTAGTTTTACCTCTTCTCTTCCTTTTCCGTTTCCCTCCGGTGCCATTCTAGATCTCGGGACGAGATCCTCTCGTAGTGGTGGAGTGTTGTGACGCCCCGAGTCCGATGCGCCAGGTGTCTTCCAGTTATTCGCCGATATTTCCATGTCATTCACTTGCGTGTTGCATCTTAGCATGTCATCATGTGCATTGCATCATCATGTTTTCAAAACTTGCATCCGTACTGGTCTCCTCGTTCTTTCCGTTGTCCGTTCTGAGCCCAGACACACCTGCACGCGCCCGCAGCACGTCTGAAATAGTATTTTATAAGTGGCTAAAAAATGCTCTCGAATGGGTTGAAAGTTGGCATGTGGTGTTGTTATGTTGTAGGTAGGCCTCCTGCCAAGTTTCATCGCATTCGGAGTTCGTTTGATAGCCCAACTGTTAAACTATAGCAGCAATAGCAGTCGGTCTATCGTCGGACGTTTTCGGTCTCCGGAACCTGTTGCCGGGCTTTCCCTCTCTTTCCTCCCTAGACCTTCTACACGGCCCACTACCAACCGCCAGGCCCTGAAACCCCCTCCTTGCACAGTGCATCGGCCCCTCGCGCGTGTCCGAAAGTTGCCCCGAACCTGACCCGAGCAGTCGTCACCGTTGGGTCCGGATCATCCCCAAACGTCTATAAAACATCACCGTTTCCTTGTTTGGATTCCCTAACCCATTCATCTCCGACCGTCCGATTTTGATCGGATGATCCAAAATACTCCCTCCTATGGATATTCTGGTATATATAGTAGATAAACTCTTAACCCTAAACAATGCCCCATCCATCTCCTCAACCGTCGCCTCCACTCTCTCTCCCTTGGGATCCTCCCAGATCCCCTCCTCATCTCCTCCCGCACCAACCACAGCTCCACCTCGTCTTCAGCGCCAGGCCAACCAGCATCGCCACTGCCAACAGCCACTGGATCGATCCAGCGGCCAGGGAACAGAGACCCCACGCCCCTCGCTCCCAAGCGGAGCTCGATCCCCGTCACCTGCGCTTTAGCTCCCCTGCATCTACGACTGAGGCCGCGGCCTCCTCATCCCGATCCATGGACGACTCACCGGAGTCCAGCCGCTGGACCAGCAGCTCCACATCGACCTGCCTCGACGGCGACCTGCTGGACCAGGTCACGCCATCCTCCTCCTCTTTCTTTTCCTTCTCTTCCTATTTCTTCTTCCCTCGGTCTCTCAGCTCTCCCTCTCTTCTCTGTTGGGCAGGAGTCTCGCCAGCGGAAGCCATGTGCCGCTGCCTTCTCGTGCCGGCAGCAAGCACCAACACGGGCGCCCATCTCCAAGCCGCCAATGTGCCCCGCGACCCCTCCTGCAAGCTGTTGTCGTTGCTGAATCAGGGAACGTCATGGCCGCCTCCGGCCTGAACTCCTGCGCTCGCACCTGCAGATCGCCGCCCCGGCCACGTCTCCATGTCCTTTGGACGCTAGCACCTTGCTTGGACCTCACCTTGACAGCTCCCGCCCTGGCTCCCGCATCGCTGCAGCCCCATGCGCGCACACCTTGCCTGGCTCGGCCTTCGGCCATAGCCTCCATCCTCGCCGCGCCGCTTTGCCATGGCCGCGAGACCCTGTCCGCGCGCACGGACTCATGCGCACATGCACACACTCATCTCGTAGCAGCACCGCCTCGCAATCCCGCACCCCCGCTGGTGCTCCACTGCTCCAGTGGTCGCCGCCGTTGGCTGCCGGCACCGTCGCCATCTTCTTGTGTGCGGTAGAGCATAGGGCTCGGCCTTCTGGGGCTGGTTCAAAAGAGCCAGGCGCCCCCCTCAGTGCAAAGTCCTCCCTCTAGCGCAGTGGTCGGTGCCCCTCTGTTGTACCTAGGAGGCCTGGGTTCGAGCCCCAGGCTCCACTTGTTTTGGCTGTGGCTTTATATTTTATCACTGTGGCTATGACATCCTGGCCCCACTGTCATACACACACCCTCACAGGCCCAATGTGAGCAGCACCAGCCCTTCTCCTGTGCATGTTGGGCCAGTCAGTTTCGGCCTGAGCCACATTTTTTTCCCGCAGAACGTTTTTGCTATTTAACTAGTGCACTGCATTTTTACAGTTTGGACCCTAAACATCACGCATTTAATAACTCACAAATGGTGCATCGGATTAAAATAACTTACATATGAAAAATGCTTAGAATTTTGTGTAGATTCATAATATACAACTTTCATGCATGTTTAAAATGTTGTTTGTTTAAATTTTCTTAAATGCCATGCTAAAATGATTTAATTCATAACTAAATAACCGTAGCTTCAAATTTAATAAACTTTATATGTAAATGGGGTAGAAAAATGCATAGATTATCATGGTGTACTTGTTTTGCATGTTTAATAACTCTAAAATTGTGTTTAGGACAGAACAGTACCAAACCTAATTTATGCATATGGGGATTTACCAGAATTGTTGTTCGTTGCTTCCGGCCTCATTTAAACTTGACTAGATAGGTAGTTTTACTTTGCTTCACCCTCTTGCCATGTTTAACAAAATTTAATATTGTTGGGTACATAAACGAGATCGAACTAAATAACTTGAATGTAGTGTTTCGTCAATATGCAACGGAGTTGCATGTTGAGCTCCACTTAATTTGTAGGATTGTTTGTGCATTTTGCCATGCCATGCTTCATTAAACCGGACATGCATCATACTTGGTTGTGCATCATGCCATGTTCATCTGTTGGTTGTTTACTATGTTGTTTGCTTCTTTCCGGTGTGCTTCTTCGGGTTGGTACCGATAACGTCGTGTGGTGAGGATTCGTTCGACTTCGTCCGTTTGTCTTCTTCATGGACTCGTTCTTCTTCCTTGCAGGATCTCACGCAAGATGACCATACCCTCGAAATCACTTCTATCTTTGCTTGCTAGTTGATCGCTCTTTTGCTATGCCTATTCTGCGATACCTACTACTTGCTTATCATGCCTCCCATATTGTTAAGCCAAGCCTCTAACCCACCTTGTCCTAGCAAACCGTTGTTTGGCTATGTTATCGCTTTGCTCAGCCCCTCTTATAGCGTTGTTAGTTGCAGGTGAAGATTGGAGTTTGTTCCTTGTTGGAACATGGATATTGTGTTGGGATATCACAATATCTCTTATTTAATTAATGCATTTATATACTTGGTAAAGGTTGGAAGGCTCGGCCTTATGCCTGGTGTTTTGTTCCACTCTTGCCGCCCTAGTTTCCGTCATATCGGGGTTATGTTCCTGGATTTTGCGTTCCTTACACGGTTGGGTTATAATGGGAACCCCTTGACAGTTCGCTTTGAATAAAACTCCTCCAGCAAGGCCCAACCTTGGTTTTACCATTTGCCTCACCACCACCTACTTTTCCCTTGGGAGTCACGCTCCCGAGGGTCATAGTGCTCCTCTGAGTGTTGGTCCAAAACAGAGCCACTTGCAGCGCCACCTCGGGGAAACTTGAGGGTTGGTTTTAGTTGTATGTAGTGTTCATCCGGTGTTGCCCTGAGAACGAGATATGTGCAGCTCCTATCGGGATTTGTCGACACATCGGGCGGTCTTGCTGGACTTGTTTTACCATTGTTGAGGATGTCTTGTAACCGGGATGCCGAGTCTGATCGGATTGTCTTGGGAGAAGGAATATCCTTCGTTGACTGCGAGAGCTTGTGATGGGCTAAGTTGGGACACCCCTGCAGGGTTTTGAACTTTCGAAAGCCGTGCCCGCGGTTATGGGCAAATGGGAATTTGTTAATGTCCGGTTGTAGAGAACCTGAAACCTTAATTATTTAAAATGCACCAACCGCGTGTGTAACCGTGATGGTCTCTTTCGGGAGGAGTCCAGGAAGTGAACACAGTGTTGGAGTTATGCTTGACGTAGGTTGTTCTTGGATCACTTCTTGATCATAGTTTCTCGACCGTGCCTTGCCTTCTCTTCCTGCTCTCTTTTGCGTATGTTAGCCACCATATATGCTAGTCGCTTGCTGCAGCTCCACCTCATACCTTTTACCCTACCTATAAGCTTAAATAGTCTTGATCACGAGGGTGTGAGATTGCTGAGTCCCGTGACTCACAGATACTTCCAAAACTAGTTTGCAGGTGCCGATGATACCGTGCAGGTGACGCAACCAAGCTCAAGGAGGAGCTCGATGAAGTTTGTGTTCGTTATGTTGTTCTGTTTCTAGTTGATCAGTAGTGGAGCCCAGTTGGGACGGTCGGGGATCTGTGTAGCTTTTAGGGTAGTCTTCTTTTATTTTGGTTCCATAGTCGGACCTTGATTGTATCTGGATGATGTAATGCTTTATTAATGTATTGTGTGAAGTGGCGATTGTAAGCCAACTATGTATCTCTTTCCCTTATGTGTTACATGGGTTGTGTGAAGACTACCTCACTTTCGACATTGCTTTCAATGCGGTTATGCCTCTAAGTCGTGCTTCGACACGTGGGAGATATAGCCGCATCGAGGGCGTTACAAGTTGGTATCAGAGCCGACCCTCGCGGTTACAAGGATGTTTGCGGATAGGTGCGCGGTCATGTTGTTCATGGCGTTTGTGACCCGTCGTGGCACACGACATGGTACATGTACCGGACTGGATGCACAGACGTATGTTCCAAGAGGGAACGTTCATGTGGCCCGACGAGGACGTCGGTTCCTCTGAGTGGGGGTGTATGTGATAGCCTGGCTTATTAGGGATGATAGACTACTCATATCAATAAGGAATTCCTTCTTTTCCAGGAGCCCATTCGGACAGAACTCCAAAGTTAAGCGTGCTCAGCTTGGAGTAGTGTCAGGATGGGTGACAGACCCGGAAGTTGCTCCCGGGTGCGCACGAGTGAGGACAAAGTGCGCAGAAAAGACTAGTATTGATCTGTGGGGCCAGTCCAGATCCCGCCAGGAGTAACGACCACCGGCGGGTGTGTCCGGGGCGTTATAGTGTGAATGGCCTTGTGATGATTTCTTGAGAGCAGCCGGGATTTATGATGATTTCTATGAATTGGCTGAGAATGCAGGCCTCACCACCGTCCTCCACGACCAACGTGAACAGTATCTCTTACTCACCAATATCTTTGTGCAAAACTTTCATTTCCATGCTAGGAGCTCACCACCTACGGTGGAGTTTTATTTATATGATGAGCATAAGGAGATGTCACTTCGTGATTTTTGTCGGGTTCGTTTGATCCCTTTTGAGGGCATCATAGAGGAACCACATCATGACGATGTGGATGGGTTTATTGATACCATCACTGTTGGGGAAACGAGGAAGGTTTCCGACGCACGAACTACTAGCATACACTTACATGTTCTACGTTACTTTGCTATATTTGCTAGTAGATGCATAATTGGGCGTGGAAACTGTGGAAACCTGAGTGCCCCTGATATTGTTATTTTGTACCATGCCTTATTTCGTGATGATACATTCAGCATGGGTGATATTATTGCAAAGCGGTTAAATCTTAACCGTACTAAGGGCCCCGTCTTTGCAGGCATCTTCGCCTCGCGCCTAGCTGCACATTTTAACATACCTATGAGGCATTATGAGAAGGAAGAAAAATTGTTGCCTCCTGTTTATTTAGATTATAAGAGTATGATAGCACATGATTTTATTGTTAAGAATAGGGAAAAGGCTCTTAAGTACAAATTAATATTTAGTAAAAATCATCCTGAGAATATTACCTTGCCTGCTCCTTCCTTGTTTGATTTATCTGCAGGCAAGTACCCTGTTCCGTTGGAGGCCATTCATGCCTACCGAAACCCTACAGCAACCACAGAGCCAGAGCCGGAACCACAATTTGATCCTCCACGACAGTCTGATTATCAGTGGGACCCGGAGGTGATTGCCAACTAGTGGCAATCCGAGGCTTCATCGCAGTATGACCCCAACTATTACTTTGGATATCCGCCAGGCCAGCCATGGCCATAGACCAACTTAGGCCAAAAGCCTAAGCTTGGGAGAGTATGTATTTCTCACCAACATTACATTCATGTTCACACACTCAGTGCTAGTTGTCGGTGCTCATACTTTTTCATTGTAATATCCATGCTAGTTTATTTCCTTTTTATGCTTTTGTGTTTGATAAACCCTAAGAAAAAACCAAAAAAATATGTTGTAGCTTTCAGCTAGTTTTAATTTCTATGCTTGTAGTAGTAATTAAAAAGAGAACCCAAAAAGATTTCCTGTTCTTCTTTTACTTGTTGGGAGCTTTCCCGTGTAAATAATTTTATTTCTTTTCTTTGGGGGTCGATAGGAGAAGACCATAATTAAAATGTTAAAGTGGCTCTTATACGCATTATTGTTGATTTAACCAAGAGTCCATATTGCCTTGTCTTCTCCTGTTTATTGAATGCTTGCAGATTCCAGCTTAGTCCAGTGCACGTGCACTGTTATTATTATTCACAACATTTGGTCGTGCAAGTGAAAGGCAATTATGACGATATATGATGGACTGATTGAGATGGGAGAAGCTGGTATGAACCCGGCCTCTCTTGTTTTTGTAAATATGAGTAGTTCATCGTTGCTGATTCAGCCTATTATGAATAAACATGTTTGCAATGAAAATTAGATATTATAGTTGCTTATGCCATGCCTAGTTAGCTAGGAGCTTATAATGGTTTACCTTGCATGCCAACATACTATTAAAATGGTTGTGATGTGGTATGATAGGGTGGTATCCTCTTTTGAACGATTCGAGTGGCTTCACTTGGCACATGTTCACACATGTAGTTGAAACAAAATCAACATAGCCTCTATGATATTTATGTTCATGGTGCATTACATCCTACTCATGCTTGCATTCGGTGTTGATTAATTTTAATGCATGTTCATGACTGTTGTCGCTCTCTAGCTGGTCGCTTCCCAGTATTTATCTAGCCTTCACCTGTACTAAGCGGGAATACTGCTTGTGCATCCAATCCCATAAACCCCAAAGTTGTTCCATATGAGTCCACCATACCTACCTATATACGGTATCTACCTGCCGTTCCAAGTAAATTTGTATGTGCCAAACTCTAAACCTTCAAATAAACATTCTATTTTGTATGCTTGAATAGCTCATGTACCAACTAGGGTTGTCCGTATCTTCCATGTTAGGCGGGTTATTCTCAAGAGGACTGGACTCCGCTCCTCACTCACGAGAAAATGGCTGGTCACCGGTATGCCCAGTCCCATGCTTTATGCAAATCAAATCAAAATAATTGCAAACAAAACTCCCCCTGGGACTGTTGTTAGTTGGAGGCACTCGTTGTTTCGAGCAAGCCATGGATTGATGCTTGTTGGTGGAGGGGGAGTATAAACTTTACCATTCTGTTTGGGAACCGCCTATAATGTGTGTAGCATGGAAGATATCGCCAACTCTTGGTTGTTATGTTGACAATGAAAGTATGCCGCTCAAAATATTATTCATCTCTATTTCAAAATCGAGCTCTGGCACCTCTACAAATCCCTGCTTCCCTCTACGAAGGGCCTATCTATTTACTTTTATGTTGAGTCATCATCCTCTTATTAAAAAACACCAGTTGGAGAGCACCACTGCCATTTGCATCCATTACTGTTAGTTTACATTGAGTATGACTTCACTGGATCTCTTTTACCATGAATTACAATGTCTAGTCAGTCCTTGATCTTTAAAGGTGCTCTGCATTTATGTTTTGCAGTCTCAGAAAGGGCTAGCGAGATACCATCTTGTTATATCATATTATGATTGTTTTGAGAAAGTGTTGTCATCCGAGATTTGTTATTATTGCTTGCTAGTTGATTATGCTATTGATATGAGTAAACATGATACCTAAGAGTTATTGTGAATATGGTTAGTTCATAATCTTTGCTAAAAACTTGAATGCTGGCTTTACATATTTACAACAATAAGAGCAAACAGAGTTTGTAAAAGTTTTTCTTTATCACTTTCAGTTTGTCAACTGAATTTCTTGAGGACAAGCAAAGGTTTAAGCTTGGGGGAGTTGATACGTCTCCATCGTATCTACTTTTCCAAACACTTTTGCCCTTGTTTTGGACTCTAACTTGCATGATTTGAATGGAAATAACCCGGACTGACGCTGTTTTTAGCAGAATTGCCATGGTGTTATTTATGTGCAGAAACAAAAGTTCTCGGAATGACCTGAAACACCACGGAGATTATTCTTGGAAATAATAAAAAATACTGGCAAAGAATCAAGGCCAGGGGGCCCACACCCTAGCCACGAGGGTGGGGGCGCGCCTGCCCCCCTGGGCTCTCCCCCTGCCTCGTGGGCCCCCTGGAGCTCCACCGACCTCAACTCCAACTCCATATATTCACTTTCGGGGAGAAAAAATCAGGGAGAAGGATTCATCGTGTTTTACGATATGGAGCCACCACCAAGCCATAAACTCTCTCGGGAGGGCTGATCTGGAGTACGTTCGGGGCTCCGGAAAGGGGAATCCGTCGCCATCGTCATCATCAACCATCCTCCATCACCAATTTCATGATGCTCACCGCCGTGCATGAGTAATTCCATCATAGGCTTGCTGGACGGTGATGGGTTGGATAAGATTTATCATGTAATAGAGTTAGTTTTGTTAGGGTTTGATCCCTAGTATCCACTATGTTCTGAGATTGATGTTGCTATGACTTTGCTATGCTTAATGCTTGTCACTAGGGCCCGAGTGCCATGATTTCAGATCTGAACGTATTATGTTTTCATCAATATATGAGAGTTCTTGATCCTATCTTGCAAGTCTGTAGTCACCTACTATGTGTTATGATCCAGCAACCCCGAAGTGACAATAATCGGGACCGCTTCCGATGATGACCGTAGTTTGAGGAGTTCATGTATTCACTATGTGTTAATGCTTTGGTCCGGTACTCTATTAAAAGGAGGCTTTAATATCCCTTAGTTTCCGCTAGGACCCCGCTACCACGGGAGGGTAGGACAAAAGATGTCATGCAAGTTCTTTTCCATAAGCACGTATGACTATATTCGGAATACATGCCTACATTACATTGATGAATTGGAGCTAGTTCTGTGTCACCCTAGGTTATGACTGTTACATGATGAACCGCATCCGGCATAATTCTCTATCACTGATCCATTGCCTACGATCTTTTCATATATTGTTCTTCGCTTATTTACTTTGTTGCTATTGTTACCATCACTACAAAATACCAAAAATAGTACTTTTGCTACTATTACCTTTTGCTACCGTTACCACTACTATCATATTACTTTGCTGCTAAACAATTTGTTGCAGATACTAAGTTTCCAGGTGTGGTTGAATTGACAACTCAGCTGCTAATACCTGAGAATATTCTTTGGCTCCCCTTGTGTTGTATCAATAAATTTGGGTTGAATACTCTACCCACAAAAACTATTGTGATCCCCTATACTTGTGGGTTATCACTGCCCAGGCGGCAGTAGAAGAGCTAGACAAGCTCGAGGGCGACGAGCGCCGCCACATGATGGAGCTCGTCCAGCAGCTCCTTGACGCGGCTGCTGAGCAACAAGAGGCCGGTTGCCGCACTGAAGCGCCCAACCGGCGAAACGATGATCCGCCTCCTCGCTGGGACCAAGGCGCGACATCCCGGACGCCGACTGGTGGCATCTGCGATAGGAGAGACAAGGAGTCGGCTGCCAGCCACAGCCGGACTCGCATCACCATCGAGCGTGACCAGGACGGCCGCCCAAGGACTGTCCGCCTTCCCCTCCCTGTAGGGAAAGGCGCATTTCCCCTCTGCCTATTGACCACCCGACACTCGGCGACCACCTCGGTCATCAAGAAGGAGTCGGAGAGAACGACGCCCGCCACCGGATCGACCGCCTCAACCGATCCCTGGCGCTAGAAGAAGAAGATGAGCTGGGTCCACCTTGTTTTGGCCCCCGCATCCGAGATGAGCCCTTCCCCAAAGGGTTCACGCTCCCGAGACATACGCCCAAGTACACCGGCTCCGTGAAGCCGGAGGACTAGCTGGTTGACTACTCCACAGCCGTCAGCATCGCCAACGGCAACAAGCGCGTTGCCGTGAAGTACATTCCGCTCTTGCTCTAGGGCACAGCCCGGACATGGCTGAACAGCCTGAAGCCACGCAGCATCAACAGCTGGGTTGACTTCACTAAAGCTTTCATCCGCAACTTCACCAGCACGTAGAAGCTGCCGCCCAATATAACGCCCTCGATGCGGCTATATCTCCCACGTGTCGAAGCACGACTTAGAGGCATAACCGCATTGAAAGCAATGTCGCAAGTGAGGTAATCTTCACAAACAACCCATGTAATACATAAGGGAAGGAGATACATAGTTGGCTTACAATCGCCACTTCACACAATTACATGAATAAAGCATTACATCAACCAGTTACAATCAAGGCCAGACTACGGAGCCAAAATAAAAGAAGACTACCCCAAATGCTACACAGATCCCCGATCGACCCCAACTGGGCTCCACTACTGATCAACTAGAAATGAACAACACAAAGGACAAGATCTTCATCGAGCTCCTCCTTGAGCTTGGTTGCGTCACCTGCTCGGTTCAGCAGCACCTGCAAGCTGGTTTTGGAAGTATCTGTGAGTCACGGGGACTCAGCAATCTCACACCCTCGCAATCAAGACTATTTAAGCTTATAGGTAAGGTAAAGGTATGAGGTGAAGCTGCAGCAAGCGACTAGCATATATGGTGGCTAACATATTCGCAAAAGAGAGGGAGAAGAGAAGGCAAAAGCATGGTCGAACAACTATGATCAAGAAGTGATCCTAGAACAACCTACGTCAAGCATTACTCCAACACCGTGTTCACTTCCCGGACTCCGCCGAGAAGAGACCATCACTGTTACACACGTGGTTGATGTATTTTAATAAAGGTCAACTTTAGGTTTTCTACAACCGGACATTAACAAATTCCCATCTGCCCATAACCGTGGGCACGGCTTTCAAAAGTTCAAATCCCTGCAGGGGTGTCCCAACTTAACCCATCACAAGCTCTCACGATCAACGAAGGATATTCCTTCTAGCAGGAAAAAACCCGATCAGACTCGGAATCCCGGTTACAAGACATCCCCGACAATGGTAAAACAAGTCCAGCAAGACCACCCGCTGTGCCGACAAATCCCGATAGGAGCTGCACATATCTCGTTCTCGGGGCACACCGGATAAGCTAAGCATACGGGAGCCAACGTAACCCAAGTTTGCAAGGGACGGCCCCGCACGGTGCTCTGGGTTGGACCAACACTTAGAGAAGCACTGGCCCGGGGGGGTTAAAATAAGATGACCCTTGGGCTGGCCGACCCAAGGGAAAGAAAAGGCTAGGTGGCAAATGGTAAAACCAATGTTGGGCCTTGCTGGAGGAGTTTTATTCAAGGCGAACTGTCAAGGGGTTCCCATTATAACCCAATCGCGTAAGGAACGCAAAATCCGGGAACATAACACCGATATGACGGAAACTAGGGCGGCAAGAGTGGAACAAAACACCAGGCATAAGGCCGAGCCTTCCACCCTTTACCAAGTATATAGATGCATTAATTAAATAAGAGATATTGTGATATCCCAACAAGTAAACATGTTCCAACAAGGAACAACATCTCCATGTTCCAACAAGGAACAACATCTCCATGTTCCAACAAGGAACAAACTTCAATCTTCACCTGCAACTAACAACGCTATAAAAGGGCCTGAGCAAAGCGGTAACATAGCCAAACAACGGTTTGCTAGGACAAGGTGGTTTAGAGGCTTGGTTCAACAATATAGGAGGCATGATAAGCAAGTGGTAGGTATCGCAGCATAGGCATAGCAAAAGAGCGAGCAACTAGCAAGCAAAGATAGAAGTGATTTCGAGAGTATGGTCATCTTGCCTGAGATCCCGCAAGGAAGAAGAACAAGTCCATGAAGAAGACAAACGGACGTAGTCGAACGGGTCCTCACAAATGTGATGTTACCGGAACCAACCCGAAGAAGCAACACCGGAAAGAAGCACACAACATACTAAACAACCAACACATGAACATGGTATGATATGCGGGATGCGGTATGCGATGCATATGCATGATTTGCAAAGGAATGATTGAACCTGGCCTCAACTTGGAAATCCAAGAGTGCCACTGGAAAGGTGAGGTGATTTCGGTTGAAATCGATATAAAGATCACCGGAATCAGAAGCACGGTTTGGAAATGGCAAGCAAAACAAATATGGCACCGGTCTGCGATAATCAGCAAGTGACCAACTAAATGCATCAAGATAAATATTCTACAGCACTCAAACATGGAAACAAAATACATGGCTGGGATCCACTCATGAAGCTTAACAAAAGATGAACACTGAGCTACGGCTAATTCATCCATTAACAGGTTCAAACAAGCATGGCAAAAGTGCAAATGATAACATGTTTCAGACTTGGTGAAATTAACACAAGTCTGGAATTTATCATCAGGAAGCACACTTTAGAGCATGAAAACTACATGCTACAGGAACTTGACATGGAAAAGCAAGGCATGGCATGAAGCTACTCAAAGCACTTAACAAAAGTCCCTTAGTGACCTTGAGCCAAAAGGGATCAGAAAATACAATTGCAAGCATGTGAACATGGCAAAAACATAAACAGATCTCAGACTTAGTGAAAAATTGGAGCATGCAAATCAGTTAACGAGTAGGCATGTTTACGAGCTCGATGCACTCACTACAAAGTATGGCATGACAAACTAAGCATACACCCATAAAGAATACATGTCATAGAAGTTAGACATGGCAAGAACAACATCATAGCATGCACGGATCAATAGCAATATCGTCGGCAAAATCGCTAACAAGTCAACAATCTGCTAGGATTCACGATATAGCAAAAGTAGAGCTCGATTGACTCAATCTAGGGTGCTCCATAAATGCAAACAAATACATGGATGGATAGAGCACCATAATATTAAGAAAACATCCTTACGGATCATCCTCAAAAGAGGCACGGATCACTAGTAAACAACATGAACATATGGCATACCGACAAAAATAGAACAAGGACTTAGTGAAAAACTAAGTCCCTGAAATCAGCATTACCGATTACGTTACTTTGCAAGCTTGTGCTAGTCACCACAAATATCACAAAAATACATGTCAAGCACCAATGTAAAGATGGCATGGCATATAACAAAACACATGTAGAGCTCAGGATCATATCATGCACACATTAATCATGGCAAAAATGACAAATATCTATTTGATGAAACAGATCTGCCAAGTTTATCACATAGCCCTCTTCCAACAGCATTTCGGGCATCAAGATGAGCTCAAATGAAAATGATGCAATGAGATGAAATGATGTACTCGTCGAGGCGAACATTTTGATATGCTACATGCACGAATCGGAGCTACGGATGCAGAGATACGATGCGACGAAGATGCCAAAAAGTTAGGGTTTCGGGAGGAGAAAGTCAACCGTCGAGTGGATCCAGATCTGAGATTCGAGGCACGCTTCCTGAGGCAGCAGCGGAACTCGCCGGAATCGGCAAAGACGACGGCGGCCGGTGGCGCTCGGGGCGCGGGGAGGCCGGGGACGGCGAGGCGCGGGCCGGCCCCGGTGGTGCGGTGCGGCGCCGGCGCTGGACGGCGGCGCGGGACGGCGCAGAGGGCGGCGCCGTGACGAGGCGGCGGAGGTGGCGAGCTGCTCCGACCGGCTCGGGCGGCGAGCAGCTCCGGGCGGCGGCGCGGCGAGGCGGAGGGAGCCGGGCAGTGGGGTGGCTCCCAGGCGGCGGCGCTTGATCTGGGCTCGCCCAGGCCCCGGATGGGCTCCGCGGGCCGTGGCGGCGGTGGGACGGTGGCGGACACGTGGCGCGCGGCGGTTGGGCGCGCGGCGACGGGCGGACATGTCCGGCCCAGTCGAACACGTCCGGCGGCTGGAGGAGGAAGGAGACTAGGGTTAGGGTAGGGGAAAATCCAAAAATTCGGGGGAAGTGCTATATATATAGGTAGGGAGCTAGGAGAGTCCAAATGAGGTGCGGTTTTTGGCCACGCATTCATGATCGAACGACCGAGATGATGGAGGGGGTTTTCATGGGTTTTGGGCCAAATTAGAAGGGTGTTGGGCCGCAACACACACGAGGCCTTTTCGGTCCCTCGGTTAACCATTGGAGTGTCAAACGAAGTCCAAATGGCACAAAACTTGACAGGCGGTCTACCGGTAGTAAAACAAGGCCGCATGACAAGTCTCGGTCCAATCCGAAAACGTTTAACACCCGCACACGAAAAGAGGTAAAAGGGAACTCCGGGTGACATAGGAGCGCCGGATTGCAAAACGGACAACAGGGAAAATGTTCGGATGCATGAAACGAACATGTATGCAAATGAAATGCACATGATGACATGATATGCAATGCATGACACACAAGCAATGACAACGCAACAATAGCGAATAACTGGAAGACACCTGGCACATCGGTCTCGGGGTGCTACAACACTCCACCACTACGAGAGGATCGCGTCCCGAGATATAGAATGGCACCGGAGGGAAAACGAAAGTGAAAGAGAAGAGGTAAAACTAAGTTGCTTCTTTGACAAACGAATGAAACCAAAGAACCTTAAAAAGGTTAAGCCATTTCGAGAAAAGAATACAACAGAGATAAATGAAGTTGAAAGTACTCCGTTAGCAAAGAGGAACAAGGAAGAACAACTTCAGTCAGCACTCCGGTTGAAAAGTGATACAAGACTTGATAAGATGAAAAGAACTTGAGCAGAGGACACGACACTCCGGTTAAATGGATAAGAAAAAGAAAGAAGCATGATTTTGACAAAAAAAATGATGGGTTGTAAAGAGCAACATCGCAATGCCTCCGGAAGAGAGAAATAGAAGATGGATCATTGAGATAAAAGAATGTAGAGGAAAATGCCAACTTCTGCTACAAAAGAGCTTGAAAAGGTATCCTTAGGAGAAGGGTCGAACGGAGTTGTTGGGACACCAACAACGGAAGGACAAGCTTGAAGTGGGCTTATAGAAGGCATCTCAACATTATGAGGTGACAACTTGCCACTCACGGAAAAGATTTGGTAGGATTTATAAGAACAAGGAGATGAGTAACTATTTCACCGGGAGGATAAATGAAGAACTTGGATCATTAATAAACCCCATAGATAGACACAATCCTTAGGGAAGGCTTTAGGTGAAATATAACCCAATATAACTCCAAAGAAGAGGTTGATGGATTTAACATACCCCATTATTAACAACATGTAACGCCCCGAGACCGATGTGCCAGGTGTCGTCCAGTTATTCGCTGTTGTTGCCTTGTCATTGCTTGCGTGTCATGCATTGCATATCATGTCATCATGTGCATTTCATTTGCATACAAGTTTGTCTCATGCATCCGAGCATTTTTTCCCGTTGTCCGTTTTGCAATCCGGCGCTCCAATCTCCTCCGGTGGTCATTTCTACCTTCTTCTCATATGTGGGGGTTAAACATTTCCGGATTGGACCGAGACTTGCCAAGCGGTCTTGGTTTACTACCGGTAGACCGCCTGTCAAGTTTCGTACCATTTGGACTTCGTTTGATGCTCCAACGGTTAACCGAGGGACCGAAAAGGCCTCGTGTGTGTTGCAGCCCAACACCCTTCCAATTTGGCCCAAAACGCACCAAAACCCTCTCCATCATCTCGGTCGTTCGATCGCGATCGCGTGGCCGAAAACCCCACCTCGTTTGGACTCTCCTAGCTCCCTCTATCTATATATATGTGATCCCCTCCGAAATTCGCGCAAATGAAACCATAAAACTCCTCCGCACGCCGCCGGACATGTCCGGCCACGCCCTCCACCTCACCCAGGCCAATCGGCGGCCGCCACATCAGCTCCGCCGCCCCTCTCCTCCACTCACGCCCCGCCACCTGGCCTCCGGCCTCCTCCCCGCCGCGCGGCCTGCGGGGCCCAGATCCGGCCCGCGCGGGCCCGGTCGCCGCCGCCGCCGTCCGCACGCACTTGCATGCGCCGCCGCCACCTGCTCGCCGCCTGCCACCGCGCCGGCCCCGCCTTCCTCGCTGCTGCCTCGCCAGCCGACTCCACCGATCCGCCCCGCTCGCCCCTGGCCACCGCCGCCGCCTATGCACGCCGCCGCGCGCCTTGCCTCGCCGCCGCGGCCGGCTGCCCACACCGCGCCCGGGAGCTCCGGCGAGCGCCCCCGACTTCCCCGGCGCCGCCCCGCGCCTCCCTGCCATCTCCCTCATCTCCGGCGGCTCCTCTGGTGACTTTTCCGGTGATTCTCGAAGGACGTGCACGAACCCTAGATCTGAGATCTGAGAGAGTTTGACTTTTTCCCTAAGTCCCCGAAATTTCCATGTTTCATATGCCCATCTTCATCGTGCCGTAACTTTGCATCCGTAGGTCCGTTTTGGGCATATAGTATATCAAAATGTTTGCCTCAGAGAGTGCATCATTTCATCTCATTGCATCATTTTCATTTGAGTTCATCTTGATGCCCGAAATGTCGTTGGAAGAGAGCTAATTGAGTTAATTGTCAGATCTACTGCTCCAATTAGCTATTTGTCATTTTTGCCATGATTAATGTGTGCATGATATGCCCCTGAGCTCTACATGAGTTTTATTATATGTTTTTCCATCTATCCAGAGGTGCAAACCTTGTATTTTTGTGATGTGTGTGGTGACTAGCACAAGCTTGCATAGTGGAGCATTCGTTAATGCTGATTTCAGGGACTTAGCATTTCCACCAAGTCCTTGATCTGTTTATTTCAATATGCCATATGTTCATGTTGTTTCCTAGTGATCCGTGCCTCTTTTGAGGATGATCAGTAAGGATGTTTTGTTAATCTTGTAGTGCTCTATCCATCCATGTCTTTGTTTCCAATTATGGAGCACCCTAGCTTGAGTCAATCGAGCTCTACTTTTGCTATTTCGTGAATCTGGGCAGATTGTCTACTTGTTAGCGATTTTGCCGATGATGTTGTAGTTGATCCGTGCATGCTATGCTATTGTTCTTGCCATGTCTAGCTTGTATTTTTTGTATTCTTGATGGGTGTATGCTTAGATTATCATGACCTGCTCTATAGTGAGTGCATCGAGCTCGTAAACATGCCTACTTGATATCTGATTTGCATGCTCCAGTTTTTCTCTAAGTCTGAGAGTCTGATTATGTTTTTGCCATGTTCACATGCTTACAATTGTATTTTCTGATCCCTTTTGGCTCAAGGTCACTAAGGGACTTTTGTTAAGATCTTTGAGTAGCTCCATGCCATGCTTTACTTTGCCATGTTCAGGTCCTGTAGCATATAGTTTTCATGATCCAAAGTGGGCTAGCTGATCTGAAATTCCAGACAAGTGTTAATTTCACAAAGTCTGAAATCTGTTTACCAAATGCAGTTTTGCCATGCTTGTTTGAATCTGTTAATGGATGAATTGGCCATAGCTCAGTGCTAGTCTTTTGTTAAGCATCATGTATGGATTCCTGCCATGTATTTTGATGCCATGTTTGGGTGTTGTAGCATGTTCTTCTCGAAATCACTTCTATCTTTGCTTGCTAGTTGCTCGCTCTTTTGCTATGCCTATGCTGCGATACCTACCACTTGCTTATCATGCCTCCTATATTGTTGAACCAAGCCTCTAAACCACCTTGTCCTAGCAAACCGTTGTTTGGCTATGTTACCGCTTTGCTCAGGCCCTCTTATAGCGTTGTTAGTTACAGGTGAAGATTGAAGTTTGTTCCTTGTTGGAACATGGAGATGTTGTTCCTTGTTGGAACATGCTTACTTGTTGGGATATCAAAATATATCTTATTTAATTAATGCATCTATATACTTGGTAAAGGGTGGAAGGCTCGGCCTTATGCCTGGTGTTTTGTTCCACTCTTGCCGCCCTAGTTTCCGTCATATCGGTGTTATGTTCCCGGATTTTGCGTTCCTTACGCGGTTGGGTTATAATGGGAACCCCTTGACAGTTCTCTGTGAATAAAACTCCTCCAGCAAGGCCCAACATTGGTTTTACCATTTGCCACCTAGCCTCTTTTTCCCTTGGGTTAGGCCAGCCCAAGGGTCATCTTTATTTTAAACCCCCGGGCCAGTGCTCCTCTGAGTGTTGGTCCAACCCAGAGCACCCTGAAGGGCCATCCCTTGGCAACTTGGGTTACGTCGGCTCCTGTACGCTTAGCTTATCCGGTGTGCCCTGAGAACGAGATATGTGCAGCTCCTATCGGGATTTGTCGGCACAGCGGGTGGTCTTGCTGGACTTGTTTTACCATTGTCGAGGATGTCTTGTAGTACCGGGATACCGAGTCTGATCGGAATGTCTCGGGAGGAGGTCTATTCCTTCGTTGACCGTGAGAGCTTGTCATGGGCTAAGTTGGGACACCCCTACAGGGATATGAACTTTCGAAAGCCGTGCCCGCGGTTATGGGCAGATGGGAATTTGTTATGTCCGGTTGTAGATAACTTGAACCTTAACTTAATTAAAATACATCAACCGCGTGTGTAACCGTGATGGTCTCTTTTCGGCGGAGTCCAGGAAGTGAACACGGTGTTGGAGTTATGCTTGACGTAGGTTGTTCTAGGATCACTTCTTGATCATACTTCTATCGACCGTGCTTTGCCTTCTCTTCTCGCTCTGTTTTGCGTATGTTTAGCCACCATATATGCTAGTCGCTTGCTGCAGCTCCACCTCATACCTTTACCTTACCCATAAGCTTAAATAGTCTTGATCGCGAGGGTGCGAGATTGCTGAGTCCCCGTGACTCACAGATACTTCCAAAACTAGTTTGCAGGTGCCGTTGAACTGAGCAGGTGACGCAACCAAGCTCAGGAGGAGCTCAATGAAGATCTTGTCCCTTGTGTTGTTTCGTTCTAGCTGATCAGTAGTGGAGCCCAGTTGGGGTCGATCGGGGACCTTTGTCGCATTTGGGGTTCTTCTTTTATTTTGGTTCCGTAGTCGGACCCTGATTGTATTTGGATGTTGTAATGCTTTATTCATGTAATTGTTTGAAGTGGCGATTGTAAGCCAACTATGTATCTTTTCCCCTATTGTATTACATGGGTTGTTTGCGAAGATTACCTCACTTGCGACATTGCTTTCAATGCGGTTATGCCTCTAAGTCGTGCTTCGACATGTGGGAGATATAGCCACATCGAGGGCGTTACACAACATGTGAATCATGAGCCATAACTCAAATTATCAAGAGTGACATAATACCACCTCCAATGATACGGAAAGAAGAATTTCACTCCGGATTGCAAGATGAAGAATACTTGAACTCCTTTGAAAAGAAACTTGATGAACACTTCGAAAAGGAATTAAATCCTTGATGAACCATCATGTAGAACCTCCATGAAGAACTCCGGTAAACACAGGAATAACGAAAATAAAAAAGAAGTTGGAAACACAAGGTGAAACCTTGTAACGATTTAGATGGATCTCCGTGAGGAACTCCGGGAAAGAAAGACGAGCACTTGAAACCAAGAATTTAATCATCATGAACAAACTCCGGGAGAAAAGATTAACATATGGATGAAACAAGAATAAGAATTATTTTATGCTTAACCTTCACCAATTAAATTGATTACAAACAACGGATTTGGCATATTACTTCTTCTCGTTGAAAGAATTAATATAGATATAGCGCAAACTTGAGGAAGGTCTTCAACGAACCGCCGGTAGGATTGAAACCATGAATGAATTAATATGATAAACGAAGGAAGAGGAACTCTTGAAAGAACCACCGTAAGAATTGAAAATGAACGAAGAAGAAAAATAAAGAAGCACCGGGAAGAATTTGAGAACAAATGAAGATACTTGAGGGGAATTTAGATAAAAGAGAACGAAGAGATCACGAACTGATTAGAGAATATTGAATGATGCACCGGTGAGATTGGAGAATGATAACTGACAGCTGCGAATGAATAAACCTGAATTGATGGACTCCGGATAACAAACTGAGAAGGCTCTTGAATTGCTCCGGATAGGTGAAAAGAATTTTGACAATCGAAAACAAATATAAGAGGATGGCTCGACTGGAATCACGAGAATGGAGCAAGATTGAGAGAAAAATCTTCTTCGTCTTCAACTAATGAGAATGCCAACGAGAAACACCACCGTGAATTGTTGAGATACTCCGAAAGAATCAAAAGCGAAGAGATTGAGCCAACGATGAAAAGAATGTGGACGATCTTGGAGAAAAACATAAGACTTATGATAATTCATTCTTACGTCAAACTTGGAAAAGAATTTGAGAATAACTCCGGGAGAATTAGAAGAGTTACGTAAGATCCTGGAAAAAGACCTGTGGGTTAGGGCCCACTCAAAAGAAACACCGTTGAACGATTTAAAAGAGAGAATACACCTGTTGAATTAAAAGGCTTGAATGAGATAACATCCTCAAAAAAAAAGCTTGAACGAAAGCAGAGTGAACACATGAATCTTCGAGATATCTTGAGCACTCCGGAAGAATTGAATATCGAGAAATGAAATATTATGAGGTGCACCGGTATGAGAAGGCATTTGAAACGAGGGAAGGATATGATCAACAAAGCTTGAATTAGTTCCACCGGAGAAGAAAGAGAATGAATAATGATGAACTTGAGGTTCCGTTAGAATCTTCATGAGAATCACCGGATAAGAACATTGAAGGAAAAGAATGGAGAGACTTCCATCAATAAAATGATACTTGATTGAGAAATCTGAGTCCTTGAAGAAAAGGGTGGGTGGGCGGGAAAAACAAAGGCAATTTGGAGACGGATGAAACAAACATCATTGAGAAGAACTGATACTTGATCTTGCGGATGTTGAAATGATCGGATCCACTTGAAGAGAAACACACCGGTTGAACAGGATTTACATGACAATCTCGATTATCAAGAAGGAATAGTATTCACATCGGAGTATGAGAACACCGCTTAGGAACAGGTATGGAATCAACATTTAACTTCGAAGCAACTCGAATACCACAACTCAAAACAAAACAAAGAATTGTCTTGCAGAATAAGCCAGAACAAATATATGATAGAGATTTCGTCCGAAGTTTTCGTGGCGGGGCCTACACGGGCTCGATCGTACAGCACCATCATGTACAAGGCAGTGCACATGACATACGAAGCGTCCCCGAGTCGGCATAGCCAAGGACTCTTTAAGACACAACGAGACCACTGTAAAACCAACCGTGGATAGGCGGACCACTAGACGTCGAACCCCAATTTCGTATCATACATCTGTCGGAAAGAAATCCTATGAGCTACTTGAATTCCCACTTATAAACTCCCGAAACTTTCTGGTTATGGAATCAGGTGTTGGGGATACAGGGGAAGCATAATATCTCACCCAAAACTAGCAAATCCTACATCCAGTTGTATCCATCCTTCAACACATAACCAAGAAACCTTCGGAAATCATCTACCTCAACCTTCGAAAAGCATCCGTTATACGAGTTATGGCAATACTCCCGAACTCCCGCCCTAGTACTGGGTGGCATCGAGGTTATCTCACGAACAACTGCATAAAGGAGATTTTCAATGTCGGTGAAACTATCTCGGGTATTCCAGAACTGCAACAATAAAATTGTGACGACAACACCTCGGAGCTCAACTCCCCGGGACACTGCCATAACCCCTAAATGTCAGGAAGCACCAAGAACAATGTTCTCGTCACGAAACCATCGGAACGATTCCAAGATACCCGCGTGATCCTAAAAAAAATTTAGTGAAATTTGAGAAGAGAAATGTCAAAACTCTACGTCAGGATGCCTCACCAGAGCGACGAAGGGACTGAGGAGTAAAAAGAAGTCCTAACTCTCCGATATATATAATCCTAAATGACTCAAAACATTTCTAGACTCAATAACGCCAGCGATTCGATCAAGCAGGGGGCTCCTAAGGTCGGAGAAGGCTTTGATACCAACTTATAACGCCCTCGATGCGGCTATATCTCCCACGTGTCGAAGCACGACTTAGAGGCATAACCGCATTGAAAGCAATGTCGCAAGTGAGGTAATCTTCGCAAACAACCCATGTAATACATAAGGGAAAGAGATACATAGTTGGCTTACAATCGCCACTTCACACAATTACATGAATAAAGCATTACATCAACCAGTTACAATCAAGGCCCGACTACGGAGCCAAAATAAAAGAAGACTACCCCAAATGCTACACAGATCCCCGATCGACCCCAACTGGGCTCCACTACTAATCAACTGGAAACGAACAACACAAAGGACAAGATCTTCATCGAGCTCCTCCTTGAGCTTGGTTGCGTCACCTGCTCGGTTCAACGGCACCTGCAAGCTGGTTTTGGAAGTATCTGTGAGTCACGGGGACTCAGCAATCTCACACCCTCGCGATCAAGACTATTTAAGCTTATAGGTAAGGTAAGGTATGAGGTGGAGCTGCAGCAAGCGACTAGCATATATGGTGGCTAACATATTCGCAAAAGAGAGCGAGAAGAGAAGGAAAAAGCACGGTCGAACAACTATGATCAAGAAGTGATCCTAGAACAACCTACGTCAAGCATTACTCCAACACCGTGTTCACTTCCCGAACTCCGCCGAGAAGAGACCATCACGGTTACACACGCGGTTGATGTATTTTAATTAAGGTCAACTTCAGGTTTTCTACAACCGGACGTTAACAAATTCCCATCTGCCCATAACCGCGGGCACGGCTTTCTAAAGTTCAAATCCCTGCAGGGGTGTCCCAACTTAGCCCATCACAAGCTCGCACAGTCAACGAAGGATATTCCTTCTAGCGGGAAAAAACCCGATCAGACTCGGAATCCCGGTTACAAGACATCCTCAACAATGGTAAAATAAGTCCAGCAAGACCACCCGCTGTGCCGACAAATCCCGATAGGAGCTGCACATATCTCGTTCTCAGGGCACACCGGATAAGCTAAGCGTACGGGAGCCAACGTAACCCAAGTTTGCAAGGGACGGCCCCGCACGGTGCTCTGGGTTGGACCAACACTTAGAGAAGCACTGGCCCGGGTGGGTTAAAATAAGATGACCCTTGGGCTGGCCGACCCAAGGGAAAGAAAAGGCTAGGTGGCAAATGGTAAAACCAATGTTGGGCCTTGCTGGAGGAGTTTTATTCAAGGCGAACTGTCAAGGGGTTCCCATTATAACCCAACCGCGTAAGGAACGCAAAATCCGGGAACATAACACCGATATGACGGAAACTAGGGCGGCAAGAGTGGAACAAAACACCAGGCATAAGGCCGAGCCTTCCACCCTTTACCAAGTATATAGATGCATTAATTAAATAAGAGATATTGTGATATCCCAACAAGTAAACATGTTCCAACAAGGAACAACATCTCCATGTTCCAACAAGGAACAAACTTCAATCTTCACCTGCAACTAACAACGCTATAAAAGGGCCTGAGCAAAGCGGTAACATAGCCAAACAACAGTTTGCTAGGACAAGGTGGTTTAGAGGCTTGGTTCAACAATATAGGAGGCATGATAAGCAAGTGGTAGGTATCGCAGCATAGTCATAGCAAAAGAGCGAGCAACTAGCAAGCAAAGATAGAAGTGATTTCGAGAGTATGGTCATCTTGCCTGAGATCCCGCAAGGAAGAAGAACAAGTCCATGAAGAAGACAAACGGACATAGTCGAACGGGTCCTCACAAATGTGATGTTACCGGAACCAACCCGAAGAAGCAACACCGGAAAGAAGCACACAACATACTAAACAACCAACACATGAACATGGTATGATATGCGGGATGCGGTATGCGATGCATATGCATGATTTGCAAAGGAATGATTGAACCTGGCCTCAACTTGGAAATCCAAGAGTGCCACTGGAAAGGTGAGGTGATTTCGGTTGAAATCGATATAAAGATCACCGGAATCAGAAGCACGGTTTGGAAATGGCAAGCAAAACAAATATGGCACCGGTCTGCGATAATCAGCAAGTGACCAACTAAATGCATCAAGATAAATATTCTACAGTACTCAAACATGGCAACAAAATACATGGGTGGGATCCACTCATGAAGCTTAACAAAAGATGAACACTGAGCTACGGCTAATTCATCCATTAACAGGTTCAAACAAGCATGGCAAAAGTGCAAATGATAACAGGTTTCAGACTTAGTGAAATTAACACAAGTCTGGAATTTATCATCAGGAAGCACACTTTAGAGCATGAAAACTACATGCTACAGGAACTTGACATGGAAAAGCAAGGCATGGCATGAAGCTACTTAAAGCACTTAACAAAAGTCCCTTAGTGACCTTGAGCCAAAAGGGATCAGAAAATACAATTGCAAGCATGTGAACATGGCAAAAACATAAACAGATCTCAGACTTAGTGAAAAACTGGAGCATGCAAATCAGTTAACGAGTAGGCATGTTTACGAGCTCGATGCACTCACTACAAAGCATGGCATGACAAACTAAGCATACAACCATCAAGAATACATGTCATAGAAGTTAGACATGGCAAGAACAACATCATAGCATGCACGGATCAATAGCAATATCCTCGGCAAAATCGCTGACAAGTCAACAATCTGCCAGGATTCACGATATAGCAAAAGTAGAGCTCGATTGAATCAATCTAGGGTGCTCCATAAATGCAAACAAATACATGGATGGATAGAGAACTATAATATTAAGAAAATATCCTTACGGATCATCCTCAAAAGAGGCACGGATCACTAGTAAACAACATGAACATATGGCATACCGACAAAAACAGAACAAGGACTTAGTGAAAAACTAAGTCCCTGAAATCAGCATTACCGATTACGCTACTTTGCAAGCTTGTGCTAGTCACCAAAAATATCACAAAAATACATGTCAAGCACCAATGTAAAGATGGCATGGCATATAAAAAAACACATGTAGAGCTCAGGATCATATCATGCACACATTAATCATGGCAAAAATGACAAATATCTATTTGATGAAACAGATCTGCCAAGTTTATCACATAGCCCTCTTCTAACAGCATTTCGGGCATCAAGATGAGCTCAAATGAAAATGATGCAATGAGATGAAATGATGTACTCGTCGAGGCGAACATTTTGATATGCTACACGCACGAATCGAAGCTACGGATGCAGAGATACGATGCGACGAAGATGCCAAAAAGTTAGGGTTTCGGGAGGAGAAAGTCAACCGTCGAGTGGATCCAGATCTGAGATTCGAGCCACGCTTCCCGAGGCAGAGGCGGAACTCGCCGGAATCGGCGAAGACGGCGGCGACCGGTGGCGCTCGGGGCGCAGGGAGGCTGGGGACGGCGAGGCGCGGGCCGGCCGCGGTGGTGCGATGCGGCGCCGGCGCTGGACGGCGGCGCGGGACGGCGCAGAGGGCGGCGGCAAGCCGTGACGAGGCGGCGGAGGCGGCGAGCTGCTCCGGCCGGCTCGGGCGGCGAGCAGCTCCGGGCGGCGGCGCGGCGAGGCAGAGGGAGCCGGGCAGCGGGATGGCTCCCAGGCGGCGGCGCTGGATCTGGGCCCGCGCAGGCCCCGGATGGGCTCCGCGGGCTGCGGCGGCGGTGGGACGGCAGCGGACACGTGGCGCGCGGCGGTTGGGCGCGCGGCGGCGGGCAGACATGTCCGGCCCGGTCGGACACGTCCGGCGGCTGGAGGAGGACGGAGACTAGGGTTAGGGTAGGGGATGATCCGAAAATTCGGGGGAAGTGCTATATATATAGGTAGAGGGAGCTAGGAGAGTCCAAATGAGGTGCGGTTTTCGGCCAACGACTGAGATGATGGAGGGGGTTTAGGTGGTTTTTGGGCCAAATTGGAAGGGTGTTGGGCTGCAACACACACGAGGCCTTTTCGGTCCCTCGGTTAATCGTTGGAGTATCAAACGAAGTCCAAATGGCACAAAACTTGACAGGCGGTCTACCGGTAGTAAAACAAGGCCGCATGACAAGTCTCGGTCCAATCCGAAAACGTTTAACACCCGCACACGAAAAGAGGTAAAAGGGAACTCCGGGTAACATTGGAGCGCCGGATTGCAAAACGGACAACGGGGAAAATGCTCGGATGCATGAGACGAACATGTATGCAAATAAATGCACATGATGACATGATATGCAATGCATCACACACAAGCAATGACAACGCAACAACAGCGAGTAACTGGAAGACACCTGGCACATCGGTCTCGGGGTGCTACACCCAAGCCTCGCCAGCTCTCCTTGTGCGTCCAAGGCCCCACCGAGTCGGCTCGTGACTACCTCACGCGCTGGGTCGAGCTGTGCAACTCCTGCGAAGGCGTGCACGAGGTGCAGGCCATCGAGTACTTCACTGCCGAGTGCCGAGAAGGCACCCTCCTCAAGCACCGGATTCTCTGCGACGAGCCGGCGATCCTCGACGAACTGCTGATTATAGCAGACAAGTACGCCACAGCCGACTCCTCCATGAAGACGGAAATCAAGGTTGACACATCTGGCAAAGTGGCTCCTCAAGCTCCTTGGACTCCGGCTGGCGACACTAGTCGGCGCCAGCAATTGAATGACAACAAGCGCAAGGCCACGCTGCCAGTTTCCACCAGCCGGCAGGTGGCAACAGTCGAAGATCGGCAGCCAGAAGGGCAGCCTCCACCCAAGCGTCAGAAGGGTGGCAGGATCAACTGGTTGCCCGCCTTCTCATACAAGCCGACTCTCGATGCACCCTGCAAGTTCCACAGCGGAACGAAGCCGTCCAACCACACCACTCGAAAGTGCCACTGGCTCACCAGGATCGCCAAGGGTGATGGTCTCCCGCCTCCTCCGCCTGCCGGCCCGCCGCCTCCTCCTCCCCAGCAGGCGGCGGTTCGGCCAGTCGGCGCCATACAAGATGAATACCCTGAAGAGCATGGAGCTTATGCCGTGTTCACCAGCATGACCGACGATAGGCACAGCAGACGGTAGCGACAACAAGAAGTAAATGCAGTCGCATCAGAGACCCCCGAGTTCATGCATTGGTCTGAGAAGCCCATCAACTGGAGCAGAGCTGACCACCCAGAGGTGATGCCAAATCCCGGTTCTTATGCCCTGGTTTTGGATGCCACTTTCGCCACAGAGAGGCGGGCTGCTCACTTTTCCCGAGTCCTGATAGATGGCGGCAGCAGCATCAACATCCTGTACCAAGACACTATGGAGAAGCTAGGAATCAAACAGAGGCAGCTTCAGCGCAGTCTGTAGGATCTAGAAGTAGATGTGTCTAGAGGGGGGTGATTAGACACTTAGTGCTAAAGTTGCAATTTTTAGGCCTTTTTGGTTTGAATGGAGTTTTAGGCACAATTTCAACATACACAATACATATCAAGCAAGCATGCAAAGAGTATATGAGCAGCGGAATGTAAAGCATGCAACTTGCAAGAATGTAAGGAGAAGGGTTTGGAGAATTCAAACGCAATTGGAGACACGGATGTTTTTCCCGTGGTTCGGATAGGTGGTGCTATCCTACATCCACGTTGATGGAGACTTCAACCCATGAAGGGTAACGGTTGCGCGAGTCCACGGAGGGCTCCACCCACGAAGGTTAATGGTTGCGCGAGTCCACGAAGGGCTCCACCCATGAAGGGTAATGGTTGCGCGAGTCCACGGAGGGCTCAACCCACGAAGGGTAATGGTTGCGCGAGTCCACGGAGGGCTCCACCCACGAAGGGTCCACGAAGAAGCAACCACCCACGAAGGGTCCACGAAGAAGCAACCACCCACGAAGGGTCCACAAAGAAGCAACCTTGTCTATCCCACCATGGCCATCGCCCATGAAGGACTTGCCTCACTAGCGGTAGATCTTCACGAAGTAGGCGATCTCCTTGCCCTTACAAACTCCTTGGTTCAACTCCACAATCTTGTCGGAGGCTCCCAAGTAACACCTAGCCAATCTAGGAGACACCACTCTCCAAGAAGTAACAAATGGTGTGTAGGTAATGAACTCCTTGCTCTTGTGCTTCAAATGATAGTCTCCCCAACACTCAACTCTCTCTCATAGGATTTGGATCTGGTGGAAAGAAGGTTTGAGTGGAAAGCAACTTGGGGAAAGCTAGAGATCAAGATTCATATGGTAGGAATGGAATATCTTGGCCTCAACACATGAGTAGGTAGTTCTCTCTCAGAAATAGGATGCTGGAAGTGTAGGCTTAGTCTGATGGCTCTCTCCACAAATGAAGAGGAGGTGGAGGGGTATATATAGCCTCCACACAAAATCCAACCGTTACACACAGTTTTCCAATCTCGGTGAGACCGAATCAACAAACTCGGTCGGACCGAAAAGGTAAACCTAGTGGCCGTTAGAGATTTTCGGTGGAACTGACATGCAACTCGGTAGGACCGATATGGTTAGGGTTTGGGCATAACGTAATCTCAGTGAGACCGATTACACAAACTCGGTGAGACCGAGTTTGGTAATAAGCTAACCAGAGAGTTGGTCAGGTAAACTCGGTGGGACCGATTTGCTCTTTCGGTGAGACCGAAAAGTTACAAAAAGGAAACAAAGAGTTTACACTGCAATCTCGGTGGGACCGATTCGCTCTTTCGGTGAGACCGAAAAGTTACGAAAGGGAAACAGAGAGTTTGCAATCCCATCTCGGTGAGACCGAGATCCCTATCGGTAGAACCGAATTGCTAGGGTTTGGCAGTGGCTTATGACATGTGAAACTCGGTGGCGCCGGATAGAAAGAATCGGTATGACCGAGTTTGGCTTAGGGTTTAGGTCATTTGTGGAAGTGGGAAAGTAGCTGAGGATTTTGGAGCATATCATTAAGCACATGAAGCAAGAGGCTCATTAAGCAACACCTCATCCCTCCTTGATAGTATTGGCTTTTCCTATGGACTCAATGTGATCTTGGATCACTAAAATGTAAAATGAAGAGTCTTGAGCTTGAAGCTTTAGCCAATCCTTTGTCCTTAGCATCTTGAAGGAGTTCCCACAACCTTTAGTCCATGCCACTCCATTGTTGAACTTATCTGAAACATGCTAGATAGAAATGTTAGTCCAACAAGAGATATGTTGTCATCAATTATCAAAACCACCTAGGGAGCACTTGTGCTTTCATAGTCGAACTGTGTTCCATGGCATAGTTCCTGGTCTTTCCTGCTCACCAATCGGCAAGACTCAAATTGGCGTCCTCTTCGGAGACAAAGAGCACTTTCACCGAGTCAGTCTGGTTTGAGGTGGTGGACCTTGAGAGCCCTTATCATGCACTGCTTGGCCGGCCTGCTCTGGCCAAGTTCATGGCGGTCCCCCACTATGCCTACCTCAAGATGAAGATGTCGAGCACCAAGGGAATCCTAACCATAATAGGGGACTACAAGAAGTCGTCCGCCTGCGTGGCAGACAGCAGCCGGCTAGCCGAGTCCCTTGTGATTGCGGCTGAAAAGCGGCTCCTTGACCAGGTGTGGCAATGGCAGGCAAGCTGCCGGAAATGTTGCCCAACCCTAAGGAGTCGGAAGCTGAGGGCTCGTTCAAGCCGGCCAAAGAGACAAAGAAGATACCCTTGGACCCGGAGCACCCGGAGAGGCACACTGTCATAGGTGCGAACCTTGACAGCAAATAGGAAAGCGAGCTCATCGATTTCCTCCATGAGAATCAGGACATCTTTGCATGGTCTCCCAAGGACATGCCGGGTGTTCCGACGGATTTCGCCGAGCACAAGCTACATGTCCGACCTGATGCTAAGCCAGTCAGGCAGCCCTTGCGCCGCCTGTCAGAAGAGAAGAGAAGAGTTGTTGGAGAAGAGACAGCCTGGCTTCTAGCAGCCGGCTTCATCATGGAAGTGTTCTTTCCCGAATGGATAGCCAACCCAGTCCTCGTGTTGAAGAAGAATAAGCAATGGCGCATGTGTATTGATTATACCAGCCTCAACAAAGCTTGCCCCAAAGACCCATTTGCTTTGCCAAGAATCGACCAAGTAATTGACTCCACAGCCGGATGCGAGTTGTTGAGCTTTTTGGATGCATACTCAGGATATCATCAGATCAAGTTGAGCCCGGCCGACAGGCTGAAGACCGCCTTCATCACGCCATTCGGAGCCTTCTGTTACCTGACCATGACATTCGGCTTGAGAAATGTCGGCGCCCCGTTCCAGCGTTGCATGCAGGAGTGTCTCCTCAGGCAACTCGGCAAAAATGCCCACGTCTACGTAGACGATGTTGTGGTGAAGACGGAGAAGCGCGGAACGCTGCTAGAAGACCTCAAGGAGACCTTTCAAAACTTGCGCCGATTTTAGATCAAGCTCAACCCGGAGAAATGCGTCTTTGGAGTACCAGCCGGCCAGCTTCTTGGCTTCCTGGTCTCAGAGCGCGGCATAGAGTGTAACCCTGTGAAGATCAAGGCTATCGAGAGGATGGAGGTGCCCACCCGACTGCTAGACATGCACAAATTCACCGGCTGCTTGGCATCCATCAGTTGTTTCATCAGTCGGCTGGGCGAGAAGGCTCTTCCCCTATACCAGCTCATGAAGAAGTCCACTTTTTTGAGTGGAACGACAAGGCGGATGAAGCTTTTCTGCAGCTCAAGAAGATGCTGACCACTCCGCCTGTCCTGGCGGCTTCGACTGCTAAGGCGCCCATGCTTCTCTACATCGCCTCCACCAGCCGGGTGGTCAGCACAGTCATAGTTGTGGAACGCAAGGAAGAAGGCAAAGCACTATCGGTCCAGAGGCCGGTGTATTACCTGAGTGAAGTGTTGTCCGCCTCCAAGCAGAACTACCCGCACTATCAGAAGATGTGCTACGGCGTACACTTCGCCGCCAAGAAGCTGAAGCCATACTTCCAGGAGCACCCAATCACTGTTGTCTGCACTACTCCTCTTGCCGAGATCATTGGAAGCTGAGATGCTTCGGGCCGAGTGGCCAAATGGGCCATAGATTTGGCCCCCTACACCATATACTACCAGCCTCGCACCACCGTCAAGTCACAAGCACTGGCCGACTTCCTCGTCGACTGGGCCGAGGCCCAGTACCTGCCGCCAGCGCCAGACTCCACCCGTTGGCGGATGCACTTTGATGGTTCCAAGATGCACACCGGTTTGGGAGCCGGCATCGTCCTCACCTCTCCCAAAGGCGACAAGCTCAGATATGTGCTGCAAATCCACTTTGCCGCCTCCAACAATGTTGCTGAATATGAAGCACTCATTCACGGGCTCCGGCTTGCCAAGGAAATCGGCATTCGCCGGATCCTGTGTTATGGAGACTCTGACTTGGTGGTCCAGCAGTCGTCAGGCGACTGGGACACCAAAGATGCAAACATGGTAAGCTACCGCTTCCTCGTCCAGCAACTCGGCGGATACTTTGAAGGGTGCGAGTTCCTACATGTGCCAACAAATGACAATGAGCAAGCAGATGCCTTGGCACGAATCGGCTCCACCCGATAAGCAATACCAGTCGGCGTCGCCCTGCAATGCCTCCTTAAGCCGTCTGTCAAGCCATCGCCATCAGATTCCATCTTTGTGCCGGCTCCTCCTGAAGCGGTCGGGTCCTACTTGAGGACCTCAGCAGCCGGCGCAGGGAATTCGGCGGGCGGTCCGGGGACTGCGGCAGCCGCACCCAGCCCAGGGACTGCAGCAGTCGGCCCGAGGACTTCATCAATTCAACAAGCGGCAGCCGACTCCAACCCGCCGCCTCCCGGCCCAACCGCCATCGTGCAAGTTGTAGTCCTGGCAGTCGAAGAAATAGCAGCACCTTCATGGGCACAGCCCATCCTCAACTTTCTGGTGAACAAAGAGCTGCCGACTGATGAGATCTCGGCCCGGCAAGTCCAACGCCGGGCAGCAGCGTACACCATTGTCAACAGAGAACTTGTGAGGCGCAGTGTCACGGGCGTCTACCAGCGCTGCATAGAGCCAGATCAAGGTCAAGCAATCCTCAAAGATATCCACCAAGGCGAGTGTGGCCACCACGCGACTTCAAGAGCTCTTGTTGCCAAAGCTTTCCGCCATGGGTTTTTCTGGCCGACTGCCCTAGAAGACGCCAAAGATTTGGTCCAGAAATGCAAGGGGTGCCAGAAGTTCCGCTCCAAGCCACATCAGTCGGCTTCTGCACTCAAGACCATCCCCATTGCCTGGCCCTTCGCAGTCTGGGGGCTGGATATGGTGGGAGCATTCAAGACAACACGCGGCGGCATGACTCATCTGCTTGTCGCGATGGACAAGTTCACCAAGTGGATAGAAGCCAAACCAATCAAGAAGTTAAACGCTCTGACTGTTGTGACTTTTATCGCTGACATCACCATCCGGTATGGCGGACCACACAGCATCATCACCGACAACGGCACAAACTTTGCCAAAGGCGCCTTGGCTCGTTTCTGCGCGACGCGGGGCAGCCGACTGGACTTAGCATCCGTTGCCCATCCGCAGTCAAACAGCCAAGTGGAGCAGGCAAACGGCCTCATTTTGTCCGGCATCAAGCCCCGACTGGTTGAGCCTCTGGAGCGCTCGACTGGCTGTTGGCTCGACGAGCTGTCGGCCGTCCTCTGGAGCCTGCGCACAACTCCGAACAAGTCAACCGGCTTCATGCCCTTCTTCCTCGTCTACGGTGCCGAAGCCGTCATCCCGACAAACATAGAATTCAACTCCCCTCGAGTCACCATGTACACCGAAGAAGAGGCAAAAGAAGCATGAGAAGACGGTGTCGATCTACTGGAAGAGGGCCGGCTGCTGGCACTCAGCCGGTCCACCATCTACCAACAGAGTCTACGCCGATACTACAACCGGAAGGTCAAGCCAAGATCCTTCCAAGAGGGAGACCTTGTGCTCTGGCTGATCCAGCGAACAGCCGGCCAGCACAAGCTCTCGGCACCTTGGGAAGGCCCGTTCATCATCAACAAGGTGTTGGGCAACGACTCCTACTACCTGATCGATGCTCAGAAGCCTCGAGCAAGCAAAAGAGATGACTCCGGCAAGGAGATGGAACGACCATGGAATGCAAACCTCCTTTGAAGGTTTTACAGTTAACGCAGTATGTACCAAGCCAACTTTTGTATTAAGTATGAAGACTCCGGGTCCCCCGAGAAGCTCGGGGACTGCCCTCCTTTATCTATATGATAAGTATTATGCCTATGAATGTGTTAGTCCGCCTGGCACCGGGTTCGACCAGTCGACCCGGGGGATCGCCTCCTTGTACTATGTAATTCTTCCAGCAGCCGGACAAGTAATGTGTTGGCACTTAAGCCCTCTCCTGCCAAAGTCGTAGCTCGCAGAGCAGCTACCCGGTAGGCAGGAGTCAAAGGTAGGAAAGGGTGCCCACATGAAAAATGGCTAAGGACCCAAAAGCATGTGCATAGTCCAAGCCGGCTCCCCGCCTCACTGACCGGCTGTGCGCAGCCAGCCAGCTGGCTTCTACTTAAATTTCTAAACGCTCTAGTCGGCTAAGTACTTGCCTTCCCAAAGTAGCTAAGTACTTGACCCAGCCACAGTCCGCAGAGCGGCTGGCCGGCTGGCAAGACGGCAACTGAGGGAGGGCAGCAAAGGAAAAAGGCCAAGGAGCATAAAGCAAGAAGAGATAGAACTCGACAAAAATATTTACATAACAAAAGGACCTTGGCCAACATTCAACAGAAGTTTGAAATACACCCCACGGATGGAATTGTGCGAAGCTAATAAAGTTTGTCGAGACTGATAAGCAGGTAAAAACAAAGATAAATTGGCAGCCTAGGGAGCAGCAGACGGGTTCGGCGGAACGGTGGAGTCGGTGGTGCCGGTTGGTGGAGCGGTCGGCTGGTCAATCTCCGCCTGGTTGCCTTCAACAGAAGTCGGCTCGCTCTGGCGTGGCTCGTTGCTAGAGGCACGGTCGAGCTAAGGCTGGTCGTCCGCTTCGACCTCTGGCGCTTCCTCTTCACCTTCCTCCTCCTCGTCGTCTTCTCCCTCGTCGCTGGAGTCGATCACTTCGGCCGAGTCCTCGCCATCCTCGGGTTCAGCCCGAACCACTCTGGTGGCACCTTGGCACCATTCTCAGCCAGCTCTGGGACAAAGACGTTGGTGTTGGTGTACTCGGCGATCCCCGTCGCCCGCTTGGTGAGATCACGCTCCACCGCCACCAGCTCCTCCTGGGCCTCCTGTCGAAACATGGTCAACTGGGCTAGATCTAGCCCAGGGTACCACGCCTTGACGAACTCCAGGGCCCGGCGTGCGCCAGCCCGGGCCGAGGAGCCCTTCCAAGCCTCAAGAAAGACGGCCGCCACTTCCAGCCAGTCGGCGGTCTGGCTGGGAGTGCGCGGAGCCGGCTTGTCTAGCCACAGGGAGGAGATCACCTGGGCTCCGACACGCTGAAGGCGGCGCAGCATCCGATGAGCCAGCCGAAGGCGGGCCTGGATGCTGAGGAGCTCCTCACTAAGGGATCGGGGGGCGTCGGCAGCAATCTGCGCTCCTTCCGCCCTCCCTTCCTCGCGATAGGCCTCAATGGCCTGGTTGGTGGCACCGGAGTGGCCAGGGAAGAAGTCTGCACGAGCAGAAAGCAAGTGAGGCAGAAGCCGAAAGCTAGAAGCCGTCCTGGTCAGCAGCCGGCAAATCAAAGAAAGAGGAAGGAAGAAGTTTAACGTCAGCCATGTCTTCGATCTCGCTGAAGCTTGCAGTTAGCATTGCCTCCTTATTAGTCCAAGCGGAGCGTTCGGTCTCGAACTCGGCAAGGAGACCGGACTCCTTCGCCTCCGCCTCTTTCTGAGCCGTCTTGAGAAGCTCCGCCGGCTCCGTGGCCAGCCGGTCACGCTCTTCGGCTAGCTTTCTGCACTCCTCCTCCTTGGCGCGCAAGGCGGTCTTGGCTTCACCAAGCTGCTGCTGCAGGGCAGCGTTGGCCTCTGCAAGAGGGGAGAAAGGAAAATGCGTCAGCAGCCAACAGAAAAGAAGAACAGTTGCCGGGGAGATCCGGCCCGACTTCTCAGCAGTCGGCCCGAATCTCGGGGACTACAACCCGCAGGTGCGCCAGCGCGCCCCCCAGAAAAAGTAAACAAGAACTTACTCCGACTCTCCGACAAGTCGACGGCCCGCTGGTCCAGCTCTGGGACGTTAGAGTTAAAGGCAAATGTGCAGAGGTTGTGATAGTCCTATAAAGAAGATAGCAGATGAAGTCAGTACTCGAAGCTCGCCAAATAAAGCTCTGAGGCGCCTTCTCAGCAGCCGGCCCGAAGCTCGGGGACTACACCCAGTGGGTGCGCTGGCGCGCCCCCATAGAGAAGTACAAAAAATGCAAGAGTCAAAGATGAAGAAGCATACCCGGATGGCTGCTCGCGACTCCAGGAACACCTGGTTGCACCACTTCAGGGCGTCGGCTTCGGCTTGAAGTTTGCCTTGGACGTCCAAGATCACCTGGTTCAAAGGGCCCGTCCCGCCTCCTCGCACCCAGTCGGCGGGCGCGGCGCTGGTCGCCTCGGCGTCCAGGATCGAAGAGCTCGCGGCGCCGACTTCCAGCGGGCGCGGAGCCGAAGCCGCATTTGCAGAACGGCGACATGATTGTGTGCAGACCTCGGGAGTTGGGGCCGTCACCATTTCGCTTTTGGCTGGTGGCGCTGGCAGGTCAGCCGGCTGCTTGTCTTGCGCTCCCTCGAACGGTGGTGCTGGAGGCATGACTACGTCCGGCATGACGATGTCGCCACCTTCCCTCTCCATGACCAGGTGGTCGTCGCTGGCACCCCCAGTCGGCGCCACAAACTCTGGCGGTGGCGGTGCGGAGTTCAGGGGGACGACGAAGAGCAGATCCTGGCGGCATGCGGTTTCTTCAAGCCGCTTCTTCGTGGCGGCCTCGGCCTCCGCCAGCTTCTTCAGTGCGGCGGCATCCGCCTTGTCTGCCTCCGCCTTCTCCCGGCAGGCGGCCTCCTGCTCCTCGCACACCTCACGTGCGTTTCACTCCCGCGCCTCCCGGTGGTCGGCCACGGGATCGATTCGCCGACTGGTGGTGGAGGCCTCCGCCGACCCAATAACGGAGGCGGCGGCTGACTTCTCGAGCGAGAGCAGAGCCCTAAATCAAGAAGACAAGGAGAAGAAGCTCAGATAAAATCAACAAGAAGGGAAGGCACGAGAAAAAGATACTTACGCCGACACCATGGGAGGCGACTTCGGGAGTTTTTGGAACTTGGCCGCCTTCACGGCGGCTTCCTTCTGCCTCGTCGCGACGGTCGGATTCTTGGCCTTCTTCGGCGCGCTACCGAACAAGGCGGCCCTGTTTACGCTTTCGTGTACCGCCTCGGGTAGACGGCTCGGCAGAGGGGCCCGCGTCCGCCTTGTCGGCGCCTCGTGAAGGGTGCGGCTCCTCCTCCTCCTCCTCAAAGTCGTATGGCCACGACTCAACGCCGACCCCCTCTTCGAAGCCGCCTGCTCCATAGACGCCGCATGTGGCGTCATCTTCCAAGGCGGCCGCCCCCAAGTCGGGGTCGTCCACGTCGCTTACCGCTCGGTCCGGTAGGTACGGGCCGCCCACCCCCACGACGGCAGCCATCGCCTTGGACATGTAGATCTATTTCTAAAAAGCAAGAGGCCGGCTGGTCGAATCAACAGGACGGAATCAAGATAAAGCACGAAAGAGGGAAAAGGTTGAAAAGCTTACGGCAGGCAGTGGATCCGCGCGGGAGTACGGCTACTTGCCGAACTGCCAGGACCCGTCCAGCTTGAGGTCGGAGATCTCGTTCACCAAGTTTGCCACCTCGGCAGCCGGCATCTCCTTGGTGCTCAGCCGGCACGGGTCGCGGTGCTCGCTCATCCGGCAGATCAGGTTAGGCCGGCCTTGGAGTGGGAGAACCCAGCGCACGACAAAGGCGACCAGCAAGTCGGACGCTTTGAGGCCTTCGGCTTCGACCAGTGCCCGGAGTCGATTGATGGTGGCGGCGCCGTCTGGTGACACCGGCTTCGGCTTGTAGCCCCAATTAGCCCGAGGCTCAGCCGGTGGGCTGGCTTCGTAGGCCGGCAGGTTGAGGAAGTCGATGGCCGGGTCGACGTTCTCCACATAGAAGTAAGATTGCTGCCACATCTTGACCGACTGTGGCAGCTTGATGGAGGGGAAGGCGTTCCTTGGAGACGGACGGCGCACGCCGAGAAGGCACCGCACTGAGCAGCCACCTCCCGGACTGAGGTGCCCAACTTGGTATATAAGAACGCTCCCCACAACTCGATGGTGGGGAGGATGCCGAGGTAGCCTTCGCACATTGTGACGAAGGCGGAGAGAAGCATCACGGTGTTGGGCGTGATGTGGTGAGGTGGGAGATGGTAGAAGTCGAGGAACGAGCGAAGGAAGCCGCTCGCTGGCAGGCCGATGCCGCGGATGAAGTGCGAGCGGAAGACGACCCGCTCGCCCTCCCCCGGCGCCGACGAAATCTCCCCCTCGGGAGGCAGGCGCGCCTTCACGTAGCCAGCGTTGGGAAGGCATCGCGTGTCGCAGAGGAAGGCGGTGTGGTCGTCGTTGACGTTCGACCCGTCCCAGTCTCCTCCCTGCTCGCGCACCATGAAGAGCTTGGCGAGGCAAATGGCGCGGCAGGGGAGCTGGGATCGAAGCAGGGCCGAGAAGGGCTCGGGCGGAAGAGCTCGACGGAAGCGACGGCGGCAGCACTCTGGCGGAGCTCAAGGGCGCTGCGGTGAGAGGAGGAAGAAAGAGGCAAGAGTAGGGGCAGGAGGGCGCGCGTGCTCTGCCGCTTCCCCTCCTCCCCCTACTTATAGCCGTCGGGCTGCGAAGCCGAGGGGGTGAGCGTGGGATCGTGGGATTAACTGTGCCCACGACCCCACATCCCCCCGTTTTATCGCGCGAGTTACCACGTGCGGTAACTCCGCGGAGAAGCTCAACCGGCCGCCTCGGCCGCGGCGGATCCGCTTGCGTGCCGAGGCCCGGTAGTGGCGGGCCCTACCTACTGTCGCGTCCCATCACGCGCGTGGGCTGGCAGCCTGGCCCAGTTGGTTGGCGCCAAGTGGCATGCCTACGGCGGGCGGCGGGCCTGGAGGCTTCGCTAGTACGCCACTTGGTTCCCATTGTTGCGTTCGAAGTTTTCGGTTAAGTCCGACTGGCCGTGGCCGACTCCCTCCATGTGACGCGCTAGGAGTCGGATGAAGCTTCAAGACCAGAGCACTTAGAGAAGGAAACTGTTGAGGCTTCTCGGCTAATTAGCTTTGACGCCTCACCGGCTTCAGGGACTACTGTCGGAGTAATGGGCCACGGGTAGCCTAACCCGAGTCTGTGAGCCTTTCAAGACATCGGGGCTGGCTGCGTCCCTCAAAGGCACCAAGAATAAGTGCCGCCTTCTGGTGGCCGGCTGTCCCAAGCGGCCGGCTGCCGGAAGGCGGCCGAGTTCAAGAAGGCGGCTCCAAGACGGGCCGACTTCCTGCGGGCAGCCTCCAGAGAGGTCGGCTCCTAGCAGTTGGCCCACCGCGCCCTCAGAGTCTGCGCTCCCATTTAAGAAGACGAAACCGGGTGAGGCTACAGTGTAGCCCATCCCCCCCATATCCAGGGCCGGGCGTGGCCACAGTGCTCCGTATAGGCAGAGATCTCTGCCTGTACGTGGGACTGTTGCCACTCCGTCCTTGACGTCCCTGCTGGCAGGCAAGGCCCTGTTCCCACGATGACCTATCGGTACGGCCTGCAGGTGGCGGGCCCTACTAGGCAGCAAGAGCCTGGGAGTCGGCGGAGGCCTGACCAGTCGGACCTGAGGGAGGCCGGCTCCCAGCAGGCGGCCCGTTCCTCCCTCGGGGCCCGCGCACCATTAACCAGATGAGACCCGGAGTGGCTACAGTGATCTCCCACCAGGCGGTGGGACTGTAGCCACGCTCCCGTGACCAAGAATGCGTCATTAGCACCATGGCTATAGTAACCAACGGCCGGCAAGACCCGCGAGCGGAGGGAGCGGCCTGTCGGCTCCGTACCAGACCAGGCGGCGGGCCCCAGCAACCGGCGGAGAAGCCGGCGACCAGACACTGACAGCCGGGTCCTACACCCGGCCAGATTACCATTGTACCCCTGGGGGTAGGACTATATAAACCCCCCAGGGCACCCATGCAAAGGGTTCCCAACCTGTTAGAACTAGACTCATACCTAGAGGAAGGAGAGAGCGTGCTTGCCTTCTTCTACCTCTAGCATACAGCTCGAGAAGCACCATTGTACTCACTAGTGCCTTAGTGATCATGCGGAGACCCCGCAGAGCAGGACTAGGGGTGTTATCTCCTAGGAGAACCCCGAACCAGGGTAAAGTATGCTGACGTTCGTGTCTACGCCTCATCCCGCTTCCAGGCACCGGCGACGTTCTACTCGCTCCCACCATGATAAGCCATCCATTGGCATATGTCGCACCCAACCCCCGACAGATGGTCTCCTCCTTTGAATGATTCGAGTGGCTTGACTTGGCACATGTTCACGCATGTAGTTGAAACAAAATCAACATAGCCTCCATGATATATATGTTCATGGTGATTTATATCCTACTCACGCTTGCACTCAATGTTGGTTAATCTCAATGCATGTCTATGACTATTGTCGCTCTCTAGTTGGTCGCTCCCTAGTATTTTTCTAGCCTTCACTTGTACTAAGCGGGGATACTGCTTATGCATCCACTTCCATAAACCCAAAGTTGTTCCATATGAGTCCACCATACCTTCCTTTATGCGGTATTTACCTGCTGTTCCAAGTAAATTTGCATGTGCCAAACTCCAAACCTTCAAATGATAATCAGTTTTGTATGCTCGAATCACCCATGTAGTAACTAGGGCTGTCGATATCTTCCATGCTAGGTGGGTTATTCTCATGATGAGTGGACTCCGCTCATCATTCACGAGAAAATGGCTGGTAACCGGGATGCCTAGTCCCATGCTCAAATCAAATCAAAATCTAATTGCAAACAAAACTCCCCCGGGACTGTTGTTAGTTGGACGGTACCCGTTGTTTCGGACCAGCCGTGGAATGTGCTTGTTGGTGGTGGGGGAGTATAAACTTTACCATTCTGTTTGGGAACTGCCTATAATGACAATGAAAGCATATCGCTCAAAATATTATTTATCTATGTTTTAAAAACCCGTGCTCTACCACCTCTGCAAATCCCTGCTTCCCTCTGGGAAGGGCCTATCTATTTACTTTTATTGTCGAGCCATCATCCTCTTATAAAAAGCACCAGTTAGAGAGCACCACTGTCATTTGTATGTGTTGTTATTAATTTATATTGAGTATGACTATGACTGGATCTCTTTTACCATGAATTACAATGTCTAGTCAGTCCTTGATCTTCAGGGGTGCTCTGCATTTATGTTTTGCGGTCTCGGAAAGGGCTAGCGAGATACCATCTTGTTATATTACATCATGATTATTTTGAAAATGTGTTGTCATCCGAGATTTATTATTATTGCTCACTAGTTGATTATGCCATTAATATGGGTGAATGTGAGACCTAAATGTTATTGTGAATATGGTTAGTTCATTATCTTTGCTGAAAACTTGAATGTTGGCTTTACATATTTGCAACAACAAGATCAAACAGAGTTTGTAAAAGTTTTTCCTTATCACTTTCAGTTTGTCAACTGAATTGCTTGAGGAGCAATGGGTTAAGCTTGGGGGAGTTGATACGTCTCCATCTTATATACTTTTCCAAACTCTGTTGCCCTTGTTTTGGACTCTAATTTGCATGATTCGAATGGAACTAACCTAGACTGAAGTTGTTTTCGGCAGAATTTCCATGGTGTTGTTTTTGTTCTAAGATTGATGTTTCTATGACTTTGCTATGCCTAATGCTTGTCACTAGGGCCCGAGTGCCATGATTTCAGATCTAAACCTATTATATTTTCATGAATATATTTGTGTTCTTGATCCGATCTTGCAAGTTATATGCAACTACTACGAGTTATGATCCGGCAACCCTGGAGTGACAATAGTTGGGACACTTCCCGATGATGACCGTAGTTTGAGGAGTTCATGTATTCACTAAGTGCTAATGCTTTGGTCTGGTACTCTATTAAAAGGAGGCCTTAATATCCCTTAGTTTCCAATAGGACCCCGCTGCCACGGGAGGGTAGGACAAAAGATGTCATGCAAGTTCTTTTCCATAAGCACATATGACTATATACGAAATACATGCCTACATTATATTGATGAATTGGAGCTAGTTCTGTGTTACCCAATGTTATAACGGTTGCATGATGAATGCCATCCAACATAATTATCCATCATTGATCCATTGCGTACAAGTTCGTTTCATATTGATCTTTGCTAAGTTACTTTTATGTTGCCACTATTACGATTGCTACAAAACTGCTACTATTACTTTTGCCACCGTTACTTCCATACTACTTTTCTACTAAATACTTTGTTGCAGATATTAAGTCTTTTAGGTGTGGTTGAACTGATAACTTAGCTGCTAGTACTTGAGAATATTCTTTGGCTCCCCTTGTGTTGAATCAATAAATTTGGGTTGAATACTCTACCCTCGAAAACCGTTGCGATCCCCTATACTTGTGGGCTATCATCAAGATCAGGGACTCACGGGAAGATATCACAACAAAACTCTAAACAAAAATAAGTCATACAAGCATCATATTACAAGCCAGGAGCCTCGAGGGCTCGAATACAAGTTCTCGAACATAAACGAGTCAGCGAAAGCAACAATATCTAAGTATAGACATAAGTTAAACAAGTTGCCATAAGATGGCTAGCACAAACTGCGATATAGATCGAAGAGGCGCAGGCCTCTTGCCTGGGATCCTCCTACCTACTCCTGGTCGTTGGCGGCCTGAACGTAGTAATAGGCACCCCTGGTGTAGTAGGGGTCGTCGTCGACGGTGGTGTCTGGCTCCTGGGCTCCAATGTCTTATTGCAGCGACCGGTTATCGAAGGGGAAAAGAGGGAAGCAAAGCAACTGTGAGTACTCATCCAAAGTACTCGCAAGCAAGGATCTACACTACATATTCATTGGTATCAATGAAATGGGTAGTATCTGTGGACTGAACTGCAGAATGCCAGAATAAGAGGGGGAGAAGCTAGTCCTATCGAAGACTACGCTTCTGGCAGCCTCCATCTTGAAGCATATAGAAGAGAGTAGCTGGTAAGTTCACCAAGTAACAACATATAGAATAATCCTACCTTGCGATCCTCCCCTCGTCACCCTGTGGGAAAGCGATCACCGGGTTGTATCTGGCACTTGAAAGGGTGTGTTTTATTAAGTATCCGGTTCTAGTTGTTGATGTCGCTTGAAGCTACGTCAGTTTTTTCCCCAAAGAGGAAGGGATGATGCAGCATAGCAGCGGTAGGTATTTCCCTTAGATATGAAACCAAGATTATCGAACCAGTAGAAGAACCAAGCAACACAACGTAAACAGCCCCTGCACACAAATAACAACCACTCGCAACCCGACGTGTTAAAGGGGTTGTCAATCCCTTTCGGGTAACGGCTCTAGAAATGGCACGAGGACGGGGGAAAGTTGTAAATATTGATAGATCGAACGCTAAATAAAATAAATTGCAGCAAGGTATTTTTGGGTTTTTGGTTTAATAGATCTAAAAATAAAAGCAAATAAAAGTAGATCGCAAAGGCAAATAATATGAGAAAGAGACCCGGGGGCCGTAGGTTTCACTAGTGGCTTCTCTCGAGAAAAATAGCAAAGCGGTGGGTGAACAAATTACTGTTGGGCAATTGATAGAACCTCAAATAATTATGATGATATCCAGGCAATGATCATTACATAGGCATCACGTCCAAGATTAGTAGACCGACTCCTGCCTGCATCTACTACTATTACTCCACACATCGACCGCTATCCAGCATGCATCTAGTGTATCAAGTTCATGGAAAAACGGAGTAATGCAATAAGAATGATGACATGATGTAGACGATATCCATTTATCTATGGTGGTAGATATAGATCCCATCTTTTTATCCTTAGTAGCAATGATACATACGTGTCAGTTCCCTTTATATCACTTGGATCAAGCACCGTAAGATCGAACCCACTACCAGGCACCTCTTCCCATTGCAAGATAAATAGATCAAGTTGGCCAAACAAAACCCAAATATCGGAGAACAAATACGAGGCTATAAGAGCTCATGCATAAAAGAGATCAAAGAAACTCAAATACTTCCATGGATATAAAAAGATAGATCTGATCATAAACTCAAAGCTCATCGATCCCAACAAACACACCACAAAAGAGTTACATCATATGGATCTCCAAGAGACCATTGTATTGAGAATCAAGAGAGAGAGATGAAGCCATCTAGCTACTAACTACGGACCCGAAGGTCTACAAAGAACTACTCACGCATCATCGGAGAGGCACCAATGGAAGTGGTGAACCACTCCGTGATGGTGTCTAGATTGGATCTGGTGGTTCTGGACTCTGCGGCGGCTGGATGAATATTTCGTCGACTCCCCTAGGGTTTTGGGAATATTGGGGTATTTATAGAGCAAAGGGGCGGTCCGGGGGGCACCCGAGGTGGGCACAACCCACCAGGGCGTGCCTGGGCCTCCTGGCGCGCCCTGGTGGGTTGTCCCATCCTCGGGACTCCCCCCAGGTGCAACCAGGGCCCAACATCTTCCTTCTGGTCCATAAAAAATCTTAAAGTTTCATGGCATTTGGACTCCGTTTGATATTGATTTTCTGTGATGTAAAAAAACATGGAAAAACAGCGACTGGCACTTGGCACTATGTCAATAGGTTAGTACCAAAAAATGATATAAAATGACTATAAAATAATTATAAAACATCCAAGATTGATAATAAAACAGCATGGAACAAACAAAAATTATAGATACGTTGGAGACGTATCAGTTGTCATGAGGTCGGAATACAACTCCGGGTCGTCCTGTTACCGTGGACACAGCTATTCGAATAGATCAATCTTCCCTGGATGGGTGCACCACATTACTCGACACGCTCGATCCCTCTGGCCGGACACACTTTCTTGGGTCATGCCCGGCCTCAAAAGATCAACATGTCGCAGGCCTACCTAGGCTTAACAAAGAGGTCAGCACACTGGTCTAAATCCTAAGCGCGCAGGGGTCTTGGGCCCATCGCCCTTTGCACTCCTGCACGTTGTATGGGAGGCTGGAAGCAGACCTATCCCCCCTAATACAAGAGTCGACGTTCCAGTCCAATCTGGCGCGCGATGCTCAACCGCTGACATCTGGTAAGCTTCGGCTGATACTATGATGCCAGCTGCCCATATCTTGTCCCACATGGCGGTTAGTGCGTATAGGTCAATACCAACTCAGATCAAATACCCAATCTCGTTAAGCATGGTTCTGAAGTATCTGCGGACTCCGACCAGGACCAAGCCCACATGTCTCCTAGGTAGTCACAACCTGCCCTGTCGCTCCGCCACAAAGTAACACTCGGGGGCCGTCGAGAACCCAGGCCCACCACTACCTGGGTGGAACCACCTGCCCCAAGTGCAGAAGCGAAATCCGTTGAGCAAGAAGCCAGTGATCCCACAACATCAAAGTGATACATATGACATATTGGAAATTAGGCTTAGTTTGTAGCTGTGAATATAGTAATGCACTTATTTATTGATAAATATGTTCTATCAAGTAGAGCATACTCGGTAGAAAGGAGGTAGCGGAGCTGGGAAGAGGATTATACTTTATCGATTACTTGGACTTAGAGACCAATTATAGAAAGAAGACAGTAGCTGAGTGAGTTTTATGGATCTAGTTTATGAGCAGCTGAACTAGAAAAGCAAGCAGAAGGAATAGAAGAATGAAATGCAGAAATAGGGGAAGGGCGGAGCCCCCATATCCGAACAGTAACATAAGTATGTAATAGTATATAGTATATACCCGCAATCACCTCCCGAAGTGATCATGGCCCGATAGTATAGCATGGCAGACGAACAAGTATGTAAGGCCATTGATGACATTCTAGCAACCTATACTAAGCATTTAGGAATGTAGGTAAAGGTATCAACAATAGTAACAAGGACATGCTATGCGGCAGAATAGGATCATCCGAAAGCAGTAACAGTACTCTAATGAAAGCAGTAGAGGGAAAGAGTAGGCGATATCAGGATGATCAAGGGGGGTTTGCTTGCCTGGAAGCTCTGATGAGAATGAGGGGTCATCAACACCGTAGTCGATCGGGGCAGCAGCGACATTAGTCTCGTAGTCTCCAGAAGAGAAGAGGGGGAAGAAACAATGAATACAATGCAAACAGATGCATGACGATGCATGGCATGACATTGAGCGATGCTAGGTGTGCCCTAACGCGGTAGTAGGCGATACTGGCGAAGGGGGAAAACATCCGAGAAAGTATTCCCGGTGTTTGACGTTTTCCGGCAAACGAACCGGAGGGGGACGGTTGCATGTTTGCTATGTTCGGGACGTGTGGCAAACGAACGGACTGCGTATTCGGATTCATCTCGTCGTTCTGACCAACTTTCATGTACAAAGTATTTTCATCCGAGTTATGGATTATTTTATATTAATTTTCAAAGTTTTATTCATTTTTGGAATTTATTTTAATTCAAAACTAAAAGACAAAATGATAAGTGCACCCACAAAGTGTACCCAGCAGGGTACACTGCGGCTGACATGTGGGCCACGGGACCTAGTTGACTAGTCAATGTTTGACTGGTCAACAGGGGGTGGGGCCCCCTGTCATACACTGATTACTAATTAACAGGATTAGTTAGTTAATTTGTATGTTAATTAATCTTAAGTTAATTAAGCAAACTTAATTAATTCATTTATTAATTAATTAAGTTAATTTAAATTTATTTATTTTTAAATTTTCATTTTCATTTCAGGGGAGTGGGCCCCGTTGTCATTGGCCCAAGGGCCAACCGGGCGGGGCGCTAGCGGGCATGGTCGTGAGCGCCCAACTGGCGCGGGCGTCGGACACGGCGTCGCCCAAACGGGCCCGCCGGTGAGTAGGGCGGCTGCGGAGTGGGCGTGCGAGGGGCGAGGCACGAGCGGAGCAGGGGGCGGCGGCGCAGGGTGGGGCTATGGCGTGACCGGGCGAGGACGGCACCGGAGCAAGGGGAAGTCGCGTGGGGTGGCCGGAGCGTTGCAGTGGACGCCGAGGAGGGAGGTCGGGCATGGCGAGCAGGGGCCCGAGGCGACGGCGGCCTCGCTTGGCAATGACTGGGGCGAGGCGTGGCGAGGCTGGGCTCGGGCACACGTGTGCGGTAGTAGGCGGCGGCAGGCGGCGCGGGGCGGCAGCCTAGGGAAAAACAGTAGTGCGGGATAGCGGAAGGGGAGGCGCATGACGAAGCCAGCGGAGGACGCGCGTGGGCTGGCACGGACGTAGCGAGGCATGGGGAAGAGGCAGTTGCGGACGGCGGCGGCCGCGGTAGGCAGTGGTGGGAGCGGCAACAGCTAGCAGCGGTGGCGAGCAGCAGCGTAGGTAGCGGCAGCAGCAGCACTGCAGCGAGGGCAGCAACGAGCGGTCAGGTGAGGGCGGCAGGCAGTTCAAGCGCGGGAGCAAGAGCAGCGGCGAGGCAGCCATGGCGTGATGCGGCGGAGCAGGGGCAGGCCAGAGCGAGTGGCAGGTCACGGTGGCCGCGGGCGTTGAGCGGGAGCAGAGAGCGATGGGGAAGGAGGAGTACCATGGGTTCCTCACCCGCGGTTGTAGAGGAATGGGGAGCGGCGAGGCTTGATGGACCTCGTCGGGGTGGAGGATGAGGAGGCGATGGTGGGGCGGCGATGGCGAGGCGGTCTGACGAGGTGGCTGTGCGGCGTCGGCGTCCGCTGCCCGGGTGCCCGGTCCAAATTGGGTCGTGGGGGCAAGGAGCGAGGATATCATGCGGGTGGGGATGGAGGAGTGGAGTGAGAGGGATTAGGGTTAGGTGCGGTTGCAGAGCCATGTAGTGGGGGCGCAGGGGAGAGGCTGGCCTGCTAGTGCCAGGTGGGCCAAATGGCCCGGGGGTTCCATCATTTTTTTTATTTTTTATCTATATTGTTACTGTTTTAGTTTCATATTAGTTTTAGTCTTCTAAAATATAAATCTAGCACCTAATTTCATTATTATAGTTTATCCTACTGCCACATTGAGTTTTAGCATTTAAATAAATAGTTTGTAATTTATACATTTAAAAAAGGCATTTAAATTATTATGTTCACCATATTTTAATTACTTTTGGGTATTTTAACACCTTATAAAATGTTTGTTCCACCATGACATTTATCCCTTGATTATTTGTAACACTTCGAACATTTTTATTTTTCTGTTTGAAGAAATATTATTTTTGCCTTTGTTTTAAATTTTCATTTGAATCATTTTTGAACCATCGCGAGATCAACAACAGTAAGTGTGGTGATGTGGCATCATTAGCAGCGAATTACTGTAGCTTGATTATCCGGGCGTCACATAGTCGATGGTGCCGCCTCGGGGCAACTCAATGGTATTCAAGCTATCATCCACTTCGCATAGATGGATGAGCCCATAGATAGAGAGTGCGCGCTCTGGACACAAATCTGGCTCACCAAGAGACCTCATTGGGATAGTTTTCCTTTCTACGAAGAACTTGTGCACCGGGATTCCGAGGACACTTAGGGCTATCTCGAGTTTGAGGTTTTCCAAAGTGGATTGTGAGAGCTTATGATGGGCTAAGTTGTGACACCCCCGCAGGGTTAAATCTTTTCGAGAGTCGTGCACGCGGTTATGGGTGACTTGGAAATTTATAATATCCGGTTGTAAAGAACTTGACACTAAATTCAATTAAGATACACCAACTACGTATGTAACTGTGATCGTCTCTTTTCGACGAAGTTCGGGAAGAGAACATGGTGGGGTTATGATTGAACCCTAAGTATTATTCAGGATCACTTATTGATCATATCAATTTGCGAGCGATATGTGTAGAACACTCATCCTATTCTTGTACTCGTAAGTTAGTCACTTAAACATGCTTAGTGCTTGCTGCAACCTCATCACTTAACCATGCCATACCCATAAGCTTTGTTAGTCTTGATATCATGAAATGAGATTGTTGAGTCCTCGTGGCTCACATATTACTACTACAACAGTTACAGGTGTGATACAGATACAGGTGATGGCAGTGAGCTCCAGTGGGAGTATGACGAGGATCGTGGTCGTATGTATGTTTCGTTTATGGATGTCTAGTTGACACTTCTAGTTGGGTCAATCGGGATTGTAGCATGGGTGGTTATGTTTTTTCTCGTTTGATTTCGTCCGTAGTCGGACCCTGTCTTCTTCTGGATGAATGTATGAATGATTGAACATTATGTTGTAGACATGTGGTGAGTGTAAGCCTTTATCTAGTATTCTCTCATGTCCATTACATGGTTTGTGCAAAGATATAACCATCCTTGTGACAGGCCTAATATGAGCTTATGCCCATAAGTCGTGCCTCCATACATGTGGGATATAATCGCATATTGGGTGTTACAGGGTGCCACCGCTAGTTGGCAGTAAAGATTTGCGGCATGCTCAGTCGCCGGACTGGGCTTCTACAGAGTTGTCCCCTTAGTGGGTCAGGCACGTCCCGAGACGGAGTGGTCGTTCCAAGGGGTTGCTATAAGACTCGATCGTCCCTAGGGAAATGACGATGTATCATCATTGTAGTCCTTTTGCTTGGTGAAGTAGTTGAGGCGAGGGTGATGCCTTGCCAAGGCTCCGTCTGGGGTTTCCAGACTCTTGCCTTACTTGAATCCCTGTAGGGAAATCCAAGCGAGCCTCAGGTTGAGTTGCTACATTCAGAGAGTTCCTCACAATGAGCCAGGGTGGCCCGCGTGTAGGAGGTTAGTGGGTACCCGTTATCCACGGGACCTACACTCGGAGCGTTTCTTCAACTCTTGTGAATGATTTTATGATTTTCTTGATTGTCTCTTACCACAACTAGATGAGGCCGAGCTTCTTCAACATAGGCCAACTTAACTTGTTTAAGTTGTGCAAATAGTTTTGGGGAGGCCATTTTGGTGTGTCCGGGGAACCTTGTTTTCCTATACAACGATAGAGGCCTTGACTAGGGAGCTTGAAAACTCAATGCAAGTTACCAAAATCTCACCGAGTCCATTGAAGAGTTTGTGCAGGGTCATAAGAAGTTAAAGCTTGGTTATCTGAAGAGGAAGCAATATCATGAATCTAATCAGTGGAAAACTTCGGTTCAATAATGATTCTCTTATTGTGTGGTAAAGTGCCAAAAGAGAACTAAGAAGTTTAGTGAACTCTTGTGCATGCAAAGTCACATTTTTTGCAAAGAATGTGTTGGACTTCCTTGGCAATACAAGGTGAAAAAAGAACCACATGATCATGAGCAGCACCCCAAGACAAAAATTGTGCTTAGAAAAGTAAAGTACAATTTGTCCGCTCACTCTGAGGAACATTGTGCTCACAATGATGGTGCTTTGTAATTTTTGATCCCATGCACACTCTTAGCAAAGACAAGAATGGGCATACCTATGCAAGTACATTGGACCATGTGGTCAATTTCCCACCAAGAAAGTTTCTCCTAAGAACATTATTGCACCTATGTTTCGTGAACCCAAACCTCTTGTCCCTGCAAACAAGGACCCATGTCATGTCTCTTGGATACAGTCTATTGTTTGTTGCGCAACTAAGGAAGTTTGAAAGTTAGTGATGCCTATTCAATGGTCTTCAAAATGTTCTTCACTAGAATAAGGAAAAGTAATCTATATCTAGTTGATTTCTCACGTGTACCAAAAGTCCAAACATGTTTGATACCTAGGCTTTTCTTGGGATTGCTTTGGTATCGAAGACTTGGACATGTCTGAAGTCGAGAGCTTATCAAAGGCAAATATAATTTGGCATGAAGGATGCCATCCTCAAGAAGGCTCGACTATGTAGTGCATGTCAAGCCGGGAGACAAGTTTTAGGACTACATCCTGTCAAAATCATCATGATGGCCTCAAGGCCACTCAAGTAACTACACACATGGACTTCTTTGGTCCCACTACTAGCACAAGTACCCGGCGTTATTCTTATGATCTACTAATTTTTTGGTTTTTTTTTTTACTTTTCACTTGGGTGTCCTTTACTGATGACTAAGGTAAAACGCAAGACCATTTCAAAAGCCTTGCCAAGAAGGCATAAAACCAATCTGAAGTCAATATCAAGAGGATAAGAAATGACAACGGTACGGGATGTCTTTCTCGATGAAGAAGGAATCAACAATGAATTATCTACCACCTACAAATAGAGTTGTAAAGAGAAAGGAAGCCACCTTGATTTAAATGGCCCGTACAATGCTCAATGAATACAAGATTGGATGCTACGTCGCTGCCAGCGTGTATAATTTAGCTGCCGCATACCAAGTTGAGGGAGCAGGTAAATCAAGCAACAAGACATCACTCAATTGGAAAAGACAGGACCACATCAGGCAATAAAACAGACCGATCATTGTAAGAGATAACTGCATTTTACAACAGCAACAGCAGTGGATCGATTATACACTCTTCGTCACAACACAACCCAAAGGTTCTTGTGGCACTACAAAATGGGATTCTCTGGACCTGGTGCCTATGGCCTTCAGGTCGCAAGCAAGCAGCTCAGGTTCTCTAGGTGGCATGTGCCATCGGGTTCTCGTGAGAAAAAATTACTGTGATAGGCTCAATACAGGGAGAGACCAGTAAGGACTTCGCGCTTATGGGGTGCATCTCGGTGCCAAGCACGCCCAGCTTTCCTTTGCCCAATTGCTGTATGGTGTATGGTGGTCCGTAAACTTCAATGGCTTGCCAACCCATCACATGAAACCGGCAGTGGCATTGTCTAAGCAGTGTTCAAGCACCATACGTACTCTAAGCTGCACAACAAAGAGCATCTTGAGGTGTTAGATGAACGCTAAACAATGTTCTGGGGTTAGCTTCAGATGTCCACAGATATTTACCATCTACCAACCGTGTGTGTAGCGGGTTCTTTTTTGGCATTTTGTTGGTTCTTTTATGATTCTTATAGCTAAATCCGCTCAGCTAAGATTGCAGGAGTAGCTTTCGACAAAGCATTTTGTCATCAAAAATATAATATGCATCCTAGTAGTAGACAACAATGAGCTAAGGATAAGGCTCCCAACCGAGTCAGCAGTCGCAAACATGAATAGAACTAACAGCTAGATAGCTACTAAAAGTGGTCGTGACACTCGCTAAAAAATAAGAATATGCATTATACCAAGATTAAGAAGGGAAAGCAGTACCTTGCAATCCAAGCAGGGGTCATTTATCATGTTTTTTACTTGTGAGATTACACCAGCATTTTGGAGTCGGGCTACTCGAGTAGATGAAGAATCACTGTTTGGGTAAATTAAGTTCAGAATGCACCACAAGGTTGCAACTCTCAATTGTTTATCCTTGCTCTGCAGAAAGTTGACCACAAAAGATGGTTTGATGCGATCTGCCCGGTGAGGAACAGTAACATCCATTACAGCTTCCTTGTTTAATTCATTCCCAGCTGCCATATTTGCAAGCACCAACATACCCTGAAGAGAAGAAACTGAAAGATCGATAATTCATCGTACAATATGATATTTGCTTTCCTTTATGAAATAATGTCCCATAGAAGCACACATTTAAAAAGCAAAATGCAATACAAAATTATGCAATTCTGTCAGAAAGATGTTCTTTTTTCCCTACAAAACTACATTCATGCATGTGGTAAAATAAATATAGCAAATGCAGATAAAGTAACCAACTATACTGCAGTTCAAGGGAAACTGACCTGGATGCAAACTCCTGTGGCAGACGCGCTGTTCAGTTGTCTTGAGATTGCATTTATAACCATGCCATCTTCACCAGTGACGTAGTTAACAGAATCCACATATCCATCAAGAAGATTCTGTACCAGCGCTAAGGTCTGTTCCTGAACAGAATGTTCAGAATCTGCAGAACATGTTGCAATTAGCAGTGAAACTAATTTAGCAGTTGCCAGGTATCATATCTGGGCATCTACACATACCGCATATGAGGCTTGAGAGAGTAGATACAGTTAGCTCCTTCAGAATGAGGTCTTTATCCTTGGGATTCATAAGGAACATAATATTCCTCAGAGCCAACACAGATTTTAGTCTCAATGTTGGATCCATCGACTTGGATAAATGAACAAGTTGGGAGACGACCCCAGAATGAAGAAGAACCGATTTCCTGGGTGTTAAATTCACTGCAATGTTGCAAATAGCACCCAGGGCAGCAATCTGTGACAAAGATAGTACACAGGTGAGACAAGTAGACACTCTTATCAAGCATCAACTCCTGATGTCCTAAGAACCTTTTCAGTCACAACATAGCTAATTGACACCAATATAGTGTTGGCTCCAATGATCAAACCATTGCTCCATCAATGCAGCCAGGAAGTGCTAGGGCATTACAAATTACAAAATACCAAAGGTATACCTCCTAAGTTAACCCGCAGGAGTTACAATTGTTGTTATAAAATTGACTACTTACATGCTGTGTAGTTTTACAGCATAACCATTACTAGTATTTCTTCCTTAGGGCTAATTTGGTTGCCAGGGATCCCGGGGGGATCCCCCTACTTTCCCTGGATAGGAAATCCACGGGCTGAATCAACCCGGGGGAGCCTACCGCGCAATTTGGTCGCGTGCAAAGGGGAAGGACCCCCGCCCTTTCCTCGACCCTTCCCCGGGTGGGACTTCCACGCCTCGAGAGGTCGGGGACGAAATCCTCATCTAGCTCGCTCTCGCAACTGAGAGGCGGCAGCGTTGGATGAAGATTCCCAATTTTCTCCGTCCAGCCGCCAGGAGCGCCGCCCCAACCCTCCTGTACCAACCGATCCGCCTACACGCTCCGCCAGGCCACCCCTCCAGCGAGAGCAACAACTTGGCGGTCGTCCTCCTTTCCCTGAGCTCCCCTCGGCCAACAAGCTGCTCCCACCTCCGACGACGACGCGACGGCGACACCAGGCCGTCATCCTCCTTCTCCTTCAACCAAAGCCCTTCCTCAGTGTTTTGCTTCCGGATGATGATGCCTTCCCATCTCCGCGCCCACTGCCGCAGATTCATGCATGGTGAAATTTTCTGCTGTGTGAATCACGGGCAGGAATCATTACTCCCTGCCTGCTACCAAATGGTCAGGGCAATCTCCCGCTTCCATGGGAGGGGATCCCAGCTGACAGGTAAACTCCCCCGATGGGGGTTTGCTCCCCTGGGTGTGCTGCCCGTGAGACCAAACAAAGCCTTAGGGTACTTTGATGAGTGCAAATACAGTAAAAGATCATCAACAATATCAAAGAGGGCAAGATTTTCATACAAATAGGTAAGTTAACACCCCAAGCATTACATATCAATCATCTTTGATAAAACCCACACACTCAAGCGACCAGCCCTCTGGAAGAATCAAGGAAGATTTGAAATGCAACCAAGTAAAAATCCAGTTTGGGATAATTCCAGTGAAGACTGCCTGATTCACATTACCTGAACTGAAGTAGATGAGTCGTACAAAAGCTGGACTAAGGGGGCAATAACTGTATCACAGGATAAGCGGCCTGCACTAAGCACCTGCAAATTAACCACATTAATTGAGTCGTTTGGGTGAACACAAAAGGTTGAGATGTAAAGAAGCATGATCCTTACCTTCGATGACCTAGAAATATTCTTCAGGCATGAACATGCTGCAACACGAATATCCGCACAATCGTGCTTCAACGCATCAAGTATCAATGTTGATACCTGTTAAGCGAATTATATTATTAGATATAAATATTGGGTCAATGGGTCGTCATATTCATCCACTTTCTTGAGGTCAAATATCAAGAATCAGTGTATTGTCTTATCATGAATTTGCACTAATAACAGGACTCTACAGAACCTCAGTTAAGAACTCAACACGTAACAACGCATTAATCAGAAGTACTATCTTGCAGAAGCTTCACATACCTGGCCTGACAAAAGTTGAGATCTTGACTCTTCTTGTTTTGAGCAAAGTTCAGCTAAAGCAAGCAATATGGTCACTGCCCGCCTTGTCTGCAATGTATTTGCTAACAAATGGTTGCTAAGCTTCGCAACTGCATTTGTTGAAAAGGCTTGTTTCTGCAGTTCCACACTGTCCTTTATAAGCGTAGTTAGTGCCAAGGGAGCCTCATCTCCCACATGACCAGGTTCTTCAATGAGCTCAAGTAAGACCAGAATCAACTTCGTTTTAATTTGTCTGTCCAGAAAATGACAGGGAGAAGCATGACCAAGTGCAATCAAGCACAGACAAGCAAGTAGCCTTGTGCGCGGGCTCCGATCGTGTATTAACGCAACTATTGAACGGAAAGCTTTTCCGTGATCCATTGATGCAAACCTTGAAGCAACTTCCCAGTTATTTCTTATGATTGCAGTCATAGATTCTAAGCAAGCATCCCGTAGATTCATAGAACCTCCAAAAAGACTAACAAGTTTCTGTGGAACTCCAGCACCACATAGTGCTAATTGTTCTGTATTGCTATTGCAAGAGTATGATATAATATTAGCAGCCAGCTCAGTAACATTTTCGTTCTCGCTGTCCAAAAGGGAAAGAAGAAAGTCCATATTTTTCTCATTATTGACATCAAACGTTGGAGCTTGTTTTGATTGATATATCATTCTGAGAGCACGTGCACATGCATCGACAACCTGTAAGCAAGGTGGAAACTTTAGAACAGGCCAAATGATTAACCACCATTGTCAGTGGTTACAACTATTCAATATAGGATGAAACAACCAGCACAACACATACAGTGCCTATTCACACTGCATAACCTGAATCCAACGAACAAACAGGAGCTTGGACTGAACTCTTATGCATCCATGCATCAGTAAAGTACATGAATACAAATACAAGATTTTTAAGATGCAGTTTAGTGAGTACAGAGCATTATAATTTCAACAACGTTGGAGAGATGAGACCACAAGTATACCATAATTAAACATATGGGGGATATGCTAATGCGGATGTTTCCTGACATCATAACATATCTGTATTTCCAAAAGAGAACGTCAAAATGAAAAGCTCAGGATCAAGCTAGTCAATAAACACTCAAGAGTAGCAACTAATATTATTAGGTGGACTGGATATTGTAGCCTAACACAATATTTATGTCCTGAATATGCAGAGGAGACATTTTCATATTATGAACATCAGAAGAAAAAACTAGTTTCCTGTATACTGGACTAGAAAAGGGGCAACACAGCACAAACAATTATGAGATAAATGGGCATGTGTGGAGTTGCGATTGTATAACCCTCATCACATAGGTTTGTATCCTCTTCAGCTCCAATTTCGGTGCATATTTCTTCTGTACAGAGAAGATATCTAGTTCTTCCTAGGTAGTCTGAGGTGGGAAAGGAAGATTAATAGGCATGTCATAATGAGTCCTGAAATGATTAACGCCCGACAGAGTGGTTAGGAAAGGACATTGAGATGTGACAATAGAGAGCTACAAAAGTAGTCATTTGTTCCGCTTTTCTTTTGTCATCTCATTCACCATGGCCTGTTCCCCGCTTTAATAGTCACGTTGTACCTGGCACAAAAGGTAAACTAGGCAAGACTATAAAAAAGGGTTGCATGTGCAGTAACTCCTCTAGAATCATTCACCCTCTGTACGTTCATGGATCATGTGAACAATTAGGCTCGGATTTCTACCCATTCCACATGGAGGGAAAATATAAGTCTGATGCATCGGAAAGAGGCTAATCTGATTAGGACCATTCAGTATTACAGAAGATATCGCGAGTTTGAATGCAATCATGGTCTTATTTAATGTCATACTTTTTACCCTAAGGTGCCTCCAACTGTCAGGTATAAACCTCCGCATAATACCCCGCAGAACTAGAAATCCTCACATTGCAACAGACCAATAGGATCTCCGATGCAAACCAGTACATGGAGAAACCACCAAGAAATCACCTCCTACCGCCAAATTCTTAGCTCAAGCATATAACATGAGCTACGGTTTTACCATCACCAATTATTCATGCTCAAACCAGGGCAGCCAATCAAGTTTATTGGTTCAGACAAATTAATCACGAACCCAAACATAAAAGACAACTTTCCAGCACATTTATGCCCACCAGCACACCTAACCATTGACCCAATACCAAACTCTCCACAAATGAATGAGCAATATCTTCACTATTTCAACCAAAAAATGATAAAGAGAAAGGACAAAAGAAAAAGAGATGACAACTACCACCAGTTTCTCTCGCCTTAACTAAACTAACATATTCTGCAATACTTTGGCTCAGATAATTCTCCCCATTCTAAGCATAAACCTTCAATAGTGATTCCCTACTACAAAGTTCTCCTTTTGGCAATTTCACAAGCCAACCATGATTTATTTCCAAGTGCTTACTCGGCTCGAACACTTGTTGCAAACATCGATTGCAAATATCTTCTCGGCACAGTTACCAGGCACTCTTCACCACGAGCCTCTAATTGTTTTTCCATCCTAACTAGAGATACCATTCACCAATGTACAGACTAATTCCCACGGAAAACATTGATTAAGTTAGCACTGTCTCTTTTTCATCTACAGCTCAGGGACAAGCACAATTGCTAGCAAGCCCCAAATTGGTGCAATGATATCAATCAGCAAGCAGTTGCTGGGTTGCCGTCGTTTCCTCCCACCAGGTCTTCTCCACGCAACAGATGTTTTCCCAATTGAGCAACAAATCCACGAGAGAGAAAAAATCAACCCGATAGAGTTTTGGAGCCGCCAAACCCAGCAGGCATACACGAAATGAAGGAAACAAGTAAGTGAAGGAAGCAGACCTTGTCGTCGGGGTGGGCGAGGAGCCGCGTAAGGTGCCCCACGGCGCCAGCAGCAAGCACGGCCCGCGCGCCATCGTCCACGCCGCAAGCGAAGCTCCCCGCCGCGGCCGCCGCCTGGACGAGCGCGGCCGGAGACGCGCCGGGCTCGGCCAGCGCCGCGACGACCGCCGGCACGGCGCCCAGGCGGAGGTAGAGGAGCTTCTTGGTCCGGTTCCCAATGATCTGGTTCTTGATCTCGCGCAGCGCGAGCACCCGCTCGTGCTCCCCCTCCCCTCCCTCTCCGCATCCTCCTCCTGGCCCGCCGACGCCGCCGGGGCCCCCGGCCACCAGCCTGGCCGCGAGCTCCTCCGGCCGCGTCCCCATGCAGAAAGGTGCGGAGGAAGACAGCGAAAGCGCCGATGCTGCCTCCTCCGCCCGCGCGCCGCCGCTCGCCGTGGCCGGCATCTGGGGGTGGGGGAGGTCGGCGAGAGGCGTTGTGTATATTGGCTTGTTGCCGCTCCGGGCTCCCTTTTTATTTTTATTTTACGAGTTTATTTTGTGTTTGGCTGGTAGTAGTAGTATACTCGTATTTTATAGAGAAAGGACGGGGCGAGAGAATAATGGGTAGGTCGGGACCTCCTATCCAATGGGCTCGCCACACGTGGAAATATTTATCTTCCTAGCTGATAACTACTCTGAGCCCGTGTGTGTATGTGATGTGAGACACATGGTGAAATGATTAGGGGAGTTTGATCTTATTTATTTAACTATATATTTTTACTTTTTTGGCGGAATTTTTCTCCGGAGGCGACTCGATTGGGACCTTGATTGGTCCTGATGTGTTGACGTTTGTGACTTTTCATTCATGTTGTATGGTTGTTGCAGAAAACCTCTAGCAAATAAAATGGAACTATCCTCATAGAAAAAGCAAATGTATTTTAGGTGTGGTTTTCAGCGCTGAATTATTAAGCTCCACCTTCAAGCATCAGGCTAGCCCCCGCTCCCACCCTCGTCTCTCTGCCCCCGTAGGAGGCCACTCCGGCCCCGGCGTCCACCTCTTCCCGCCGGTAGCCGCTCCGGCTCCGGCGTACACCTCACCTCGCCGGTTGCCGCTCCGGTGCAGGCGTCCCCTCCCTCATGGCATCTGGTTCGCGCAGCCCGCCTTCCGTCTCGTCGGTGTTTCGCGGGGAGCGTCCGGTGGTCTCGGGCCTGGGGCTCTCCGGCTCTCCGGGCTCGGCTCGCTCCCTCTCGAGCGGCGCGGCCAGGGCGGAGGTCGCGGCTCCGGCACAGGAGGCGGGCTGGCACAGGCCGGGGCCGTCCCGCAAGGCCATGTGGCGGCGCAGGCGTGCGTTCCGGCGCCAGCAGGAGGCTGGTGCGCAGGGGCGGCACCAGTCCCCTTCTTCTTCGGAGCGGAGGCTGATTCCTCCAGATCTTTACGGGCTCTGTTTTCGCTGTTTCGAGGAGGGGCATCGGAGACAAGATTGCAAGAACGAACCACTCTGCATCAGGTGCGGGCTGTCGGGGCACGTCTCCTCCCACTGCTCGATGTCGCGCAGCCCCATCTCGGAGGATGAACTCCGGAGGGCGGTGATCGAGAAGGTGTCTCGGGCCAGGCGCTTGCCGCAGATGGATGCGGGCATGGTGAGGAGGTTGCAGGAGCCTAGGCAGGGCGCACCTCAGGTGCTGCTCTCGCCAGTTGCGCCCAACCACCTTTCCATGGTACCGGCTCCTGATGCGGGGCTGCCGGCCTCGCCGGAGGTTTGCATTCTGCAGCGGTCGCCGGGGATGGACGACCTGGAGCGGCGGCTGCAGCTTGCCGTGGTGGCTTATGTGGGCGGATCCAGGCCCTTGGTGTCATGCGAGGAGGCGGCAGAAGCGATTTCGGCCTGTCTGGACATTCCGCGGCATCGATTTTCCGTCCACAAGTACTTCCCAGAGAATTTCTTGGTTGTGTTTGCATCTCATGAGATAAGGAACAAAGCTCTGGCAGGTCCGGCAGTCCAGCTTCGCGGAGTACAGCTTCACATCAAGCCCTGGCTGCGTCAAGCTCAAGCTAAGTCGAAGATCATGCGTGTACAAGTGGATGTCTTGATCGAAGGGGTGCCGTCGCATGCGTGGACGAGGGACACGGCGGCGGAGTTACTGGGGAATGCGTGCTTGATTGACAGCCTTGCGCTGGAGACAGAGAGTCGTGAAGACTTATCCTTGTTCAAGCTCCGCGCTTGGTGTGTGGATCCGGAGGAGGTTTCGGTGTTTCGGCGCCTTTGGGTGCCAGAGCCTGAGCCGGCGCAGTTCGACCCGGCCGCGCGTCGTCAGTCCTTCAGGCAGCTGCTGGAGTATCCAGCATTATCCACATTGGCAGGATGCGGGATTTCAATGCGCCGGAGCTGTGGCGCAGGGACTCGAACTCTGATGATGGCAGTAGGCAAAGCGGCTTGCCGGGCAGTTCTGGAGGGTCTGCCGCTGGTGGTGATTGGGTAGTGCAGCCATGGACGAGGGGTGTGTGTGATAGCCGTGGGGCTGGCCGGAGAAGCTCAGGGCCGGCCGGTGGAACCAGCGGCGGAGCGGGAAGATCGTACCGTCAGGCGCTGGAAGGACGGGTGGGGCCATCGGCTTGGCGCCTGCCCCCCATGACGCATGCGGATTCTTCGGGTACGTTGGGATCAGTGGGGTCCCACCAAAGGACAGTCGTTGGTGCGACCAGGAATTCAAACGGGTTGGTTCCGGCGGTGGAAGCGGCGAGACCAGTAGAGGAGACAACTGGAAAGATTGCCGCAGGATCCCGAGGCGAGTTGGTGGGCAGCATGACCAGCGACCAAGCCGAAGCGGACAGGAGGACCAATCTGGAAGCACCGCTAGACCGGGCCACTCACGCCCCCAATCCCAAGGCAGATATGGTGGTGGGTGAACTGGCGGGGCCCGAGGTAGAGAGAGCGGCTTTGCTGGTGGAACAGGCAGGGAATCTAGTCGCGGGCGCGGCTTTGGAGACAGCGATGGGGCCGGTCTTGACATCTGGCAATGAGGTGGTGGACCAGGCCACACACACATGATGCGGTCCAGACGCAGGAGCTGATTTTGGAGGGACAGGCGCAGATGATTGAGCACGCGGTTCCTTCTGTGCCAGGAAGTGACTATCCAGACGTGCAAGCCCTAACGCGCCAGTGCATGCATGAGGCCCTGGGCCCGAGGGAGATGCCAACAGTGCACCCAGCAAATGGATGGGCGCCAATCCCGGAGCTGGCAAATACAATCATTGCAAGCGGATGTCCAATGGGGAGAATGGGCACAAGGAAACCGGGAATGCAGGAGCCACAGGTGGATAATGTGACCACGTGCGAGGTGGTGGTGGAAGAACCGGACGTGCATGAAGGGATGTTGGTGGTGCATGGCAATCCGACTAATCAGGAGGCGGCCGAACAATCATCGGCCAAGGAGTTGGTGGCGCTGGGGAACATTAAATCCTTTTGTGCTGGGCTGCTAAAGAAACTTGCGCCGCCTCTTCTGAAGGAAATTGTGGGAGCCTGGGGAGTGCGGCCAGGCCAAGATCCTTTCACACCCCGGCGAACCACGCGTTCAGTTGGAGCGGGAGGAGCCAGGAAGTCTAAGGCCTCGGCGGCTGAGGCAGTTCTACGAAACACGCTGGGTGTATCGAGTGATGATCTGGCGGTCTCGGATGATGCAGTGGGACTGCTCAGATCGGTGTTCGATTCCCCTTTGCAAGAACAGCAGCTACGTGCCATTGCTGCTATCTTCAGAAAGGCAGTCCCATTTGATATGGCATGCGAGATGGAAGCCACGGAGGCCCTAGTCCGATAGCGGGCTGGTTCTGACAAGCGAGTCCACATGTCCATATGTCATACATCGCACAAGAGTTAGTTTGTTGGAATGTTAGGGGTCTCAATAGCCCTGCTAAGAAGAAAGCCTTGAGGGAGTTCGTTGACACCATTCATGTCGCGATAATATGTATTCTCGAAACTAAGCTTGAGAGAGTTGACCAATATGTGATAATGCAATGTTTAGGTCCATCTTATGATGGATTTGCTTACCTCCCGGCTTCGGAGACTAGGGGTGGCATTTTTGTGGGGTGTGACTCCACTAGAGTTCACCTCTCCAACTTTGCGCTAGACACTTTCTCCTTAACCGGGTATGTCTATCCTAGGGAGGGGCCACCGTGGTGGCTCACTGTGGTATACGGACCACAGGAAAATGAGCAGAAAATTGCATTCTTGCAGGAGCTCACGGAGAGGTGGCTGCTTTGTCCAGGACCATGGCTAGTGATTGGTGACTTCAACCTCATCCTTTGGGCGTCGGACAAGAATAACTCGCTGTTGGATAGAAGGATGATGGGAAAATTCCGGAGCTTCGTTGACAACAATGCACTCAAGGAGTTGTTTCTTCATGGGCGCAAGTTCACTTGGAGTAATGAGAGGGAGGTACCCACCCTCACGAAGATTGATCGTGCATTCGTGTCAGTAGATTGGGAGCTTGATCATCCAGATTGTGTAATGCAAGATCTCTCTACTGCCGTTTCCGATCATTGCCTATTGCATCTTGCGCTAGAGGAACACTCACACCCAAGAAGGCGCTTTAGATTCGAGCTATATTGGGTCAAGCTGGATGGATTCCTGGATGCTGTTCGCGAGTGCTGGGTCTGTGACAATAACATCACCTATCCTTTTCATCGTCTAGATATTCTGTTGAGAAACACAGCTAGGTTCCTCACGGCATGGGGCGAGAAGAAAATAGGGAACATTAAACTACAGATTGCCATAGCAAAACTAGTGATCTTTGCAGCTGGACCGTGCTCAGAAGAACAGGCTGCTCTCTCATGGTGAGAGATGGTTAAGAAATACTCTCAAGCACTTAATGTTGGGATTGGCCTCACTTGAAAGGACTATTGTGAGACAGCGCTCGCGTATTCGATGGCTTGGCGAGGGGGATGCAAACACGCAGCTGTTCCATCTGGTTGCTAATGGAAGGAAGGCAAAAAACTTTATCCCAGCTCTCTCTGTGGAGGGGAACGTGATCACGGACCAAAGATGGAAAGAGGAGGCTTTCTACAAGGCATATAAGGACTTGTTAGGCAAGGATTATGCAAGGGAACACACTCTAAACTGGGAGACGTTGGACTTGGCAGCCCTTGACCTATCCGAGCAAGCTTTGCCTTTCACGAAGGAGGAAGTTTGGGCTGTAATTAAAGACATGCCGACTCACAGAGCGCCAGGCCCGGACGTCTTTATTGGGATCTTTTTCCAAAAGGCATGGGAGATCATCAAGGGATATATTATGGCAGCTTTGCACAAATTGTTCCTTAACAATGGGCACGGGTTTGGTAGGCTGAATCAGGCACTGATCACTCTAATCCCGAAAGGTTCTGATGCTTGTCATATTAATGATTTTAGGCCGATAAGCCTGGTTCACAACTTGCCAAAGTTGGCGTCGAAGCTCATGGCGACAAGGCTCAGACCACGCATGGGAGATCTGGTGCAAGTCAATCAATCAGCGTTCATCTAAGGGCGAAATCTGCATGATAACTTTCTGTTAGTTAGGCAGATGGCCAGGAGATTGCATCAGAGGAAAGCGAAAGGTGTTCTTCTCAAGCTGGACATCTCGCGAGCTTTTGACTCTCTGTTGTGGCCCTTTCTCTTCGAGGTGCTACGAGCCAAGGGCTTCCCGGAGAGATGGCTTTCATGGCTGGCGATCTTGCTTTCTTCTGCGAGTTCTAGAGTGGTGACCAATGGGTGTGCGGGAGAGAAGTTCATGCATGCATGTGGGCTGCGACAAGGGGAATCACTCTCACCAATGTTGTTCGTGATTGCGATGGATGTCCTGACAGTGATTGTGGTGAAGGCTCATGAAGCTCAAGTCCTAAGTAAGATGAACTGCTGCAGCCCTTTATAGCGCCTGTCTCTTTATGCGGATGATGTGGTCATGTTTATCAAGCCATTAAGGACAAACATTAGATTGGTGGAGGAGGTGCTGCACATCTCTGGCGTGGCTTTGGGTCTTAAAATTAACTTTGTGAAATCCTCGGCAATTCTGATCAGAGCCGAGGAAGGCGATGAAGATCTAGTTAGAAGTGCTATGCCTTGGAAGATCGATAGATTTCCGTGCAAATACCTAGGTCTGCAGTTGAGCATCAAACAACTTAAAAGATCGGAATAGCAACCGATGGTGGACGCTGCTATCAAAATTTTGCCAGGCTGGCAAAGAGGAATGATCACCAGGCCAAGCAGGCTCATCCTAGTCAACCAAGTTATGCGAGCCAGACCCATACACCATCTGATTGTCTCTGAAGCGCCTAAATGGGCATTGGACAAGGTTGATAAGAGTTGCAGAGCGTTCTTTTGGGCAGGTTCGGAGGAAGTAAGTGCAGGCAAGTGTGTGGTATCCTGGCGGAGGGTGTGCAAACCAAAATGCCTTGGAGGGCTGGGAGTGATGGATCTGGGCAAACACGGCCTGGCACTTCGCTTACGGTGGGAGTGGTGAAGAAGAACAGATAGATCTCGGCCATGGTAGGGGCTCAGTTTGATGCCAGACCGGAATGTGCAGCAAGCGTTCAACAGCCTAGTCAGTTGGAAACTTGGAGATGGCTCCTGCATTCTGTTTTGGAAGGACAGATGGATCAATGGTGCTTGCATTGCGGAGGTAGCGCCCTTGATCGTGGCCAATGTAAAGACCAAAGTGAGAAACAAGAGAGCAGTAAAGGAGGGATTGTCTTCCCATGCTTGGACTATGGACATCCCAGGAGAAATGTCCACTGATGAATTGGCGCAGTTCATCCAATTATGGGAAGTGCTGATTGAGGTGCACCCGTCTCTGGATCAAGAGGATGAGGTCGTTTGGCAGTGGTGTGCTGACAGGAAATACACGGCGGCATCGGCTTATAAAATGTTCTGTGAGGGAGGGATCCGGTTTCAGTCATATAAAGGGATTTGGAAGAGCTGGGCGCCGTTATCCTGCAAAATATTTATGTGGTTGGCAGTACAATATCGAGTCTGGACCTCGGATAGAAGACTTAGACATGGCCTGCAAGAGGAAACCTCACCGTGCTATTTTTGTGACCAGGAGGAGGATACGGTGGATCACTTGCTACTGCAATGTGTGTTCGCAAGGCACCTCTGGTATCTTTGCTTTGCCAAAGTTGGGGTCGAGCACGCAAACTTTCCCTCGGTCCAGTCTAGATTGGAAGAGTGATGGGAGACAAGTAGGAAGAGGATCATCAAAGCCAACAGAATAGGATTTGACTCCTTCATCATGTTGATCTGCTGGACACTTTGGAAGCGGCGCAATGCACGAGTATTCGGGAATGCAAATGTAAGGGACGCTCAAGGAACCATGGAACTCATCTTCCAAGAGTTAAAGTTATGGAAATCGGCAGGAGGCTCGGGAGTGTCAACGTTTTGTGAGTAGTCGCTTTTGAGAGTGGAGTGGAGTGGGTGTGATGCATCGATGTGTGATGCCGACCCCGTGTAACCTCTTGTAAATACTTTCTGCCTTCTATAAAGCTAAGGTACGCCATTGGCGTACTCTCGGAAAAAAAAGAATTATTAAGCTCCCACTTGTGCAATCATTGCTGTCCTGAGTCGGCCATACATTTGGAATATATGATAGAATGATCCTACTATCTTATGGAGGGAAACAATTAGTAAGATTATAGAGCATATTTCATCTCTTCCAAATTACTTAAAACTTTGGGTATGCTTTAAGTTAAATAAACTTCTTCAAGTTTGACTAAATCTATAGAAAAAGTGTTGAAGCTGTACATAAAAAAATATAGTATGCAAATATATTTGTAATACACTAATTTGTTTTCATAGATTTATATTTTCGTTGAGTTGGTCAAACTTAAAAAAAGTTTGACTTAGGACAAACTCATCAAGTAATTATGAACTGAGGAATTACTTCAAATAAACAGACAAAAATATAGGTTCCAATTTGATTATCCATTTTAATACATTATTGTTTCATTTCCTCTTATATTGATGAAATCTACATCTAGGAACACATTCAACAAGAGAATTAAGATCACATGTGTAGCATGACTCATGGGTAGGATTCTTTCTAATAATCATCGACCCTAAATGAATGCATCCACATTCCTAACAAAGCCATGATTCTTGGCAGCAAAACTATGAGAAGTTGATTTGATCCATGTGGGAAAAGAGTTTATTGTCCAGGTATAAGTAGATCCACAATTCACATGTTTTTCTTCATATAAGGGCATCTCCAAAGTGGACCCACAAACCTCCTGCAAGCCTGGCCAGGAGGATATGGGTAGCGGCGGTGTGGTGCGGTTCTTGCCAGGCGTCTGGCCTCATTTAAATAGCGAGCAGACGAGAGGAGCCAACCGGCGTTGTGTTCTAAAATGTCGGTCGGCTCGCGGAAGGACGTGTTGCCGGCACACGCGCGGATTCAATGGAGGTAGGCGGGGCAGTCTAAAGCTGGTTGAATGTGGTGAGGAGGCATGTTCAGCCTGGCGTGCAGCCAGTGGGGCCCTCTTGGCCGACGCGCTGGTTCAATGCCTCCTCCAGTCAGAGGTCACGTCCGTGTGAGAGCAATCACTCCCTCTGGTCCTTTTTTGTTTGGATATAAGAAAATCTCATTTTGCATTAACATTTTACAAGTAAAATTCATGGACAAACTTTGATCCAAAATACGATGGGGACTAGTAAACCAGGGTGGAGGTAGTAGTGATGAATTCCATTTTCGCTCCATACCAATCGTTCTAAAAGATAGTATAGCGCCATCGAAAATCGAAACTCTTACCCCACTAAAAAATGATATTTTAAACGTGGCAACTCGACTAGTGGCGATTGGCGAGCCACCGCCTCCAGGTCATTCACCTGTGGTCCCCAACCATCAACTCCTACGGATAAATTATCATGCGAGTTGACTATTTCTACAAAGGTGCGCTCGACCATGTACCCAGTACCCATGCGTGCAGCAATCGTGCACCTATTGGTTTATTTGTTTACTGTGCCTCACGTAACTCTCATGTGTGTGAGACAGCGAGAGACCGACTGTGTGCATGCGCATCTTCTCTTTGTATATGTACTCCAACGTTTGTCCGGTGTCCAAAAATAATACATTAAGGCAATGTGCCAATGCGTTGCAACGCATCCAAAGTAGAGTAATGCATATTCACCAATTTGATAGAAAACAGTCTAGTTTTGATATCCCCTGGCGAGAGGCACATGCATCGCACGGAACATCAAGATGCATTTATACGAGTTGTTTATCTTGTGGGAGAAAAAGATGAATGAGGGAAGGCCTTATCTGCAAATGTGGAGAGGGGTGCGGGTATCTTTTTGCAAAACTGCCATAGTTTGCTTTCTATCCATCAGATATAGATCAGAAGGTCTATATTGCAGGATGGTAGACACACCATCATCACCAACTTAGTTTTTTATAAGAGTAGAGAGTAGAGAAAAATATATTTTGATATACATATATCACTAAAAATATCTTATGTTTCACTCAAAATATATTCCTTTGGCTATTTTTATGAGATAAGGGAGGAATGTGGCAGGTTTCAAGGTTCAAGAAGTGGGACATTGTTGCAAAAAGCGCATGTGTGTGAGAGAAACAGGGAGATAGGAGGAGGAAAGAGTGTGTGTGTGTGTGACAAAGACATGAAGTGCGAGAGGTATTACCATAAAATGAGGCGATTGTGTGCATGTGCACGATCGAGAGGGCATGTCTCAAGAAGGGACGAAAAATCTACATAGATATAAGGAGCGAAAATGTGCGGTAGATGGATAAAACTATCTAGAGGCGGGTCGATCAATGTATGTGAGAGAGATACGAGTCGGGGGTGTGAAAGCGAGAGTTTTAGGTGTGTGAGGGAGAGACGGTAGTCGGTAGGGGGTCCAAAGTGGGAGTTGTATGTGTGTGAGTGTGTGTGAGAGAGAGAGAGGGGGAGAGAGTTTGTCTGATCGGTAAAAAATGAATAATGTTAGTTTTGGAACGGAGATGAAGATGGAAAGGAGACCCCAACAAACAATGTGTGTGCGGGGGAGGTAATTTTAGTGGTAGGAATCGTATCTAGAAAGATATAGGGTGCGTGAGAGAGCCCTGGAGAGAAAGGCAAAGTGAAAGACGAGTGAGAGTGTGTGTGGTGGTGAAAAAGAAAGCTTACGTGGCTATAGTGACACCAGGGAACATAGACATGAGAGATAATGAAAACCGTGTAATCTGAATATAGTGAGAGTGTGACACTTCTCGAGGGAGACAGCGAGAGACCGTGTTTGCAAAAAAGAGATAAGCATGTAGTGAGCATGCGGGTGAGATGGAGAAAACAGAGTGATAACTACATGAAGGAGCACAGATAGAGACCTAGAGAGAGATGGGCATGAAACAAGATGCAAATATTTAGTTGTGCGTATAGAAGATGTCAACATAAAAGGAATTCAAAAAGTTCAATTCCAGGTGATGGTACATGTAATTCATACTCAAACCAAAATTGATCTATCAAACATGCATACTAATTTGAATTTGCATGTGTGTATGTCATAAAATATATTGATATTACCGATCAATACATTTGAGTTGAACATAATTTGGTTTCAAAAATTTGAATTCAAAGTTGAACATAATTTGGTTTAAAAAATTTGAATTCAACCTTATGCTTTTGAGATCATTGCATTTGTAAATCATATTTTATATATAAAGGAGCAGAATTCTTTGTTATGCTTTTGAAAGTATATATAAAAATTGATGTATATAGATTTGTATTCGAATACAAAATGGATCATGCCCGAAAAAATTCAAAATGGACTCAAATTGAGTTGGCACGGTAAACATGCACTCTTTTTCTGCAAAAAATTGAACGAAGCGGGGAAACTTGCAGTAACCACCCAAAACCAAAATCTGCGAGATGGAAATTACTGCCTATCCCTGACACGCAAAGCCTATCAGCTCGATTTCTATAGGTTTCAATATAGGGGTAGGCTTGTAATTTCACTCAAATGTGACATAACTGCCTCCGCCTCTCACCTCCCTAGATTTCATACACGGTAGACGCCAAAACACAGTTTCTCCTCGGCCGAAATCACCCTCACCTCCCCGGTTCATACACGGTGGGCGCCAAAACAAACTCTCCTCGGTCGAAATCTCCATCAGCAAATATTCAGTGTATGCGAGATTACCATCCTATCCCCAACCGACTAATATTGCTGTGATGTAGGAAATATTAAATGGGGGCTAAGTTTGTAAATTTCCTCGCATTTGAGACAAGCAAGCCCTGAAGACATGGTTCCCCCTACCTCTCTCCCTCCATTTCCCCATTCGTACTCCGTGGGCACCAAAACACACTCTCCACCCCAGTCTCCTCCGTCTGCCACCCCATCCACTGCTGTCCTCCTCCACCATGCCAGAGCCGATACCCCGGCACTGATACGTCTCCATCGCATCCACTTTTCCAAACACTTTTGCCCTTGTTTTGGACTCTAAGTTGCATGATTTGAATGGAACTAACCCCGACTGGCGCTGTTTTCAGCAGAATTGCCATGGTGTTATTTTTGTGCAGAAAAAAAAGTTCTGGAATGACCTGAAAATCAACGGAGATTACTTTTGGAATATATAAAAAATACTGGAAGAAAGATCCACGTCAGGAGGCCCACACCCTGTCCACAAGGGTGGGGGGCGCGCCCTACCCCCCTGGGCGTGCCCCTGCCTCATGGGCCCCTGATACGTCTCCAACGTATCTATAATTTTTGATTGCTCCATGCTATATTATCTACTGTTTTGGACTATATTGGGCTTTATTTTCCACTTTTATATTATTTTTGGGACTAACCTATTAACCGGAGGCCCAGCCCAGAATTTTTTTGTGTGCCTATTTCAGTGTTTCGAAGAAACAGAATATCAAACGGAGTCCAAACGGAATGAAACCTTCGGGAACGTGATTTTCTCACCGAACGTGATCCAGGAGACTTGGACCCTACGCCAAGGCATTAGAGAGGCGGTCACGAGGGTGGGGGGCGCCCCCCCTAGGGCGCGCCCCCTGCCTCGTGGGCCCCTCGGAGCTCCACCGACGTACTTCTTCCTCCTATATATACCTGCGTACCCCCAAACGAATAGGGACGGAGCCAAAAACCTAATTCCACCGCCGCAACTTTCTGTATCCATAAGATCCCACCTTGGGGCCTGTTCCGGAGCTCCGCCGGAGAGGGCCGTCATCACGGAGGGCTTCTACATCATCATAGCCTCTCCGATGAAGTGTGAGTAGTTTACCTCAGACCTTCGGGTCCATAGTTAGTAGCTAGATGGCTTCTTCTCTCTCTTTGGATCTCAATACAAAGTTCTCCCCCTCTCTTGTGGAGATCTATTCGATGTAATCTTCTTTTTGAGGTGTGTTTGTTGAGACCGATGAATTGTGGGTTTATGATCAAGTCTATCTATGAATAATATTTGAATCTTCTCTGAATTCTTTTATGTATGATTATTTATCTTTGCAAGTCTCTTCGAATTATCCGTTTGGTTTGGCCAACTAGATTGGTAGTTCTTGCCATGGGAGAAGTGCTTAGCTTTGGGTTCGATCTTGCGGTGTCCTTTCCCAGTGACAGAAGGGGCAGCAAGGCACGTATTGCATCGTTGCCATCGAGGATAACAAGATGGGGTTTATTTCATATTGCATGAATTTATCTCTCTACATCATGTCATCTTGCTTAAAGCGTTACTCTGTTTTTAACTTAATACTCTAGATGCATGCTGGATAGCGGTCGATGAGTGGAGTAATAGTAGTAGATGCAGAATCGTTTCGGTCTACTTGTCACGGACGTGATGCCTATATACATGATCATGCCTAGATATTCTCATAACTATGCTCAATTCTGTTAATTGCTCAACAGTAATTTGTTCACCCACCGTAGAATACTTATGCTCTTGAGAGAAGCCACTAGTGAAACCTATGGCCCCCGGGTCTTTTCTCATCATATCAATCTCCATCAATTTAATCTTGTTTTGCTTTTACTTTGCTTTTTACCTTTCACTTTGCATCTTTATACCAAAAATACCAAAAATATTATATCTATCAGATCTCACTCTCGTAAGTGACCGTGAAGGGATTGACAACCCCTAATCGTGTTGGTTGCGAGTAGCTATCGTTTTGTGCAGGTACAAGGGACTTGAGCATGGCCTCCTACTGGATTGATACCTTGGTTCTCAAAAACTGAGGGAAATACTTACGCTACTCTGCTGCATCATCCCTTCCTCTTCGGGGAAATCCAACGCAAGCTCAAGAGGTAGCAGCCCCCTGACGCTCCACCGACCTCAACCTTGACTCCATATATTTACTTTTGGGGAGGAAAAAAATCACAGAGAAGGATTCATCGCGTTTTACGATACAGAGCCGCCGCCAAGCCCTAAACTCTCTCGGGAGGGCTGATCTGGAGTCCGTTCGGGGCTCCGGAGAGGGGAATCCGTCGCCATCGTCATCATCAACCTTCCTGCATCACCAATTTCATGATGCTTGCGTGAGTAATTCCATTGTCGGCTTGTTAGACGGTGATGGGTTGGATGAGATTTATCATGTAATCGAGTTAGTTTTGTTAGGGTTTGATCCCTAGTATCCACTATGTTCTGAGATTGATGTTGCTATGACTTTGCTATACTTAATGCTTATCAGTAGGGCCTGAGTGCCATGATTTCAGATCTGAACCTATTATGTTTTCATGAATATATGTGAGTTCTTGATCCTATCTTGCAAGTCTATATTCACCTATTATGTGTTATGATCCGTTAACCCCGGAGTGACAATAGTCGGGATACTTACCGGTGATGACCGTAGTTTGAGGAGTTCATGTATTCACTATGTGTTAATGCTTTGGTCCGGTACTCTATTAAAAGGAGGCCTTAATATCCCTTAGTTTCTAATAGGACCCCGCTGCCACGGGAGGGTAGGACAAAAGATGTCATGCAAGTTCTTTTCCATAAGCACGTCTGACTATATTCGGAATACATGCCTACAATACATTGATGAACTGGAGCTAGTTCTGTGTCACCCTATGTTATAACTGTTGCATGATTGATCGCATCCGACATAATTATCCATCACTGATCCAATGCCTTTGAGCTTTTCATATATTGTTCTTCGCTTATTTACTTTTCCGTTGCTACTGTTACAATCACTACAAAACCCAAAAATATTACTTTTGCTACCGTTACTTTTGATATCGTTACCAGTACTATCATATTACTTTGCTACTAAATACCTTGCTGCAAATATTGAGTTTCTAAGTGTGGTTGAATTGACAGCTCAGCTGCTAATACTTGAGAATATTCTTTGGCTCCCCTTGTGTCGAATCAATAAATTTGGGTTGAATACTCTACCCTCAAAAACTGTTGCGATCCCCTATACTTGTGGGTTATCAAGAACATTTTCTGGCGCCGTTGCTAGGAAGCATACCTCTATTCTTTGAGTCACTTGGGATTTATATCTGCTTATCATTATGAAGAATTTGAAAGATCAATGAACCAAGATTTTCCCCTCAACTACGAGGGGAGGTAAGGAACTACCATCTAGCTTTGCACTTGATTCACCTTCTATTTTGAGTAAACTTGCGACACCTACACATGCTATTGATTCTGATAGGTCGCATCTTATTGATGATGCCACTTCTGCTTTGCATGATACTTATGATGAAACTACTTCTATGCTTGATACTACTGTGCCACTTGGTGAATTTCTTGATGAACTTGCTAGCGCTAGAGAGAATGAAATTATTGAAACTGATAATATTGATGAAAGTGATGATGAAGATTCTCCCCCTAGATATGAATTGCCTGTTGTTCCTGAGGGTTATGTTATGGATGAAGAAACTGCTAGAGACTTTCTTGCTTGCAATGATAGAAGTGATCTTAAGAAACTATTAGCTAGGCTGAAAGAAAAATCTCTGAATGCTAGAATGAAATATGATCCTGCTTATGCTACTTCACCTATCTTTATTACTGATAAGGATTATGATTTCTCTGTCGATCCCGAGTTAATTAGTTTGGTTGAATCTGATCCTTTCTATGGCTATGAATCTGAAACTCTTGTGGCACATCTTACTAAATTAAATGATATAGCTACCCTGTTTACTAATGATGAGAAAACTCGCTACTATTATATCCTTAAATTATTTCCGTTCTCATTAAAGGGTGATGCTAAGATATGGTTTCATTCTCTTGATCCTGGATGTGTGCGTAGTCCCCAGGATATGATTTACTACTTCTCTGCTAAATATTTCCCCGCTCATAAGAAACAAGCTGCTTTAAGGGAGATATATAATTTTGTGCAAATTGAAGAAGAGAGTCTCCCACAAGCTTGGGGGAGGCTTCTCCGATTACTTAATGCTTTGCCTGATCATCCTCTCAAGAAAAATGAAATACTTGATATCTTTTATAATGGACTAACCGATGCTTCCAGAGATTACCTGGATAGTTGTGTTGGTTGTGTTTTCAGGGAAAGAACTATTGATCAAGCTAAATTGCTATTAAATAATATGTTGACTAATGAAAATAATTGGACACTTCCTGAACCAACTCCCAAGCCAACTCCGAAGAAAAGGGGTATTCTATTTCTCAGTCCTGAAGATATGCAAGAGGCAAAGAAATCAATAAAAGAAAAAGGTATTAAAGCTGAAGATGTTAAGAATTTACCACCTATTTAAGAAATACATGGTCTTAATTTGCCTCCTGTTGAAGAAACACATGGTCTTGATAACCCGACACAGGTAGTAAAGGTAAATTCTCTCTATAGATTTGATGAGGTGATATTCCTCGTAATAAGTCTACTAGCCAATGCTTAGATGAGTTTGATAATTTTATTGTTAAACAAGAAAACTTCAATGCTTATGTTGGTAGACAATTGAAACATAATGCTTATATGATCGAACACTTGGTTGATTATATGGCTAGTGTTAAAGGTGAACTTAAACTTATTAGTAAACATGCTTCTATGGTTACCACCCAAGTAGAACAAGTACTTAAAGCAGAATGATTTGCTCAATGAATTAAAAAACAAGAAAAATGATAATGATGTTAGAGTTATGACTAGAGGTGGTAAAATGACTCAGGAACCTTTGTATCCTGAAGGCCACCTAAGAGAATTGAGCAAGATTCTCAAAGAATTAATATTGATGCACCTAGTCCTTCTAAAAGGAAGAAAAAGAAAAATGATAGGGCTTTGCATGCTTCTAGTGAACATGTTATTGACACACATGAGAATCCCAATGATTTTTCTGTTTCTGATGCTGAAACATAATCTGGTAATGAACATGAACCTAGTGATAATGTTAATGATGATGTTCATGTTGATGCTCAACCTAGCAATGATAATGATGTAGAAATTGAACTTGCTGTTGATCTTGATAACCCACAATCAAAGAATCAACGTTGTGATAAGAGAGACTTTGTTGCTTGGAAGAATGGTAAAGAAAGAGAACCATGGGTTCAGAAACCCATGCCCTTTCCTCCTAAACCATCCAAGAAAAAGGATGATGAGGATTTTGAGCGCTTTGCTGAAATGATTAGACTTATCTTTTTGCGTATGCGTTTGACTGATATGCTTAAAATGAATCCTTATGCTAAGTATATGAAAGATATTGTTGCTAATAAGAGAAAGATACCAGAAGCTAAAATTTCCACCATGCTTGCTAATTATACTTTTAAGGGTGGAATACCAAGGAAACTTGGAGATCCAGGGGTACCAACTATACCATGCCCCATTAAAAGAAACTATGTTAAAACTGCTTTATGTGATCTTGGAGCCGGTGTTAGTGTTATGCCTCTCTCTTCATATCATAGACTTGATTTGAATAATCTGACACCTACTGAAATATCTTTGCAAATGGCTGATAAATCAACTGCTATACCTGTCGGTATTTGTGAGGATGTGCCTGTTGTGGTTGCAAACGTTACTATTTTAACGGACTTTGTTATTCTTGATATTCCCAAGGACGATAGTATGTATATTATTCTTGGAAGACCCTTTTTGAATACTGTAGGGGATGTTATTGATTGCAGGAAAGGCAATGTCACTTTTCATGTTAATGGTGATGAGCATATGGTACACTTTCCGAGGAAACAACCTCAAGTCCACAGTATCAATTCTATTGGAAAAATTTCAACAATCACTGTTGGAGGTTTTGAATTTCCTCTTCCTACTGTCAAGAAGAAATATGATATTCTTATTGTTGGGGACATGCATATCCCCGTTGAGGTAACATAGTGTTATTCGAAAATTCTCCGACTTCATGTTATTCGAAATGAGTTTGTTAACAAGACCTGATCAACCTTGTTAGTGGATTCCTTTTTATGAGCATGAGATGGATGAATTTAGAAAACACAACTTTTTGTACCCTCCTTTTACTTTCTGTTATTTATATTAAATAAAGCAAACATAGTATTTTCTGTCTGTTTTCTGAATTATCCATGCAATAAAAAACACCCCGAACATAAAAGTTCTCCAAATGCCCTGAAATTTAAATATGATTTTTTCTAGAATATTTGAGAATATCTGGCACTGAGAACACACCAGGGGGAGCAAGCACCTGGGCACGAGGGTCCAGGGCGCGCCCTACCCCCCTGGGCGCGCCCCCTGCCTCGTGGGCGCATGGTGGCTCCCCTCCACTTATTCCAGCTAGCACACACTCCTTCTTACTCCCAAAAAAATCACCAACCAGCTCAAACCCGAGTTCTTGCTCATCTTGCTGCCATTTTCGATCTCCTAGCTCAAAGCTCCATTCACAAGACTACTTTGGGGGATTGTTCTTTGGTATGTGACTCCTCCAATGGTCCAATTAGTTTTTGTTCTAGTGCTTTATTCATTGCAAATTTTTGCTGCTTAGGTGACCCTGTTCTTGAGCTTGGATGTCAAATTTATATGGTCAAAAGTAGTTTTAATGCATGATATTGCCTCTAGGCACTTGTAGGAGTAGTTGCTATCAATATTGTTGAGTTTGGTCCACTTTTGTTTTGAGCTACTAAAAATTTCAGAGGAATAAATATGTTTAGGAAAATGTACCAAGGTGGTTCTTCAAGGAAGCAAGGACCCAGACCCGCAATACGCGATGCGGACGAGGAACCACCAAGAGAAGCTCAAGTGCGGCCTTGTGAATGACCGTCAGACGATTTCATGGTCCGAGCAGGAATTAAGGAGGAATTTGATGCATATACGCATAATGCTGAACTCGAGGGCTTCGTGCTAGATAAGTGCCCTCAATACTATCACCTAACTGATTCCTTTGTGAGAAGGTTCAAATTTTCATCTTCACATAATTCTCACATTGTCCTATTTGATCTTTATGATAAATCATATACCATGGACTTAGAAGATTTTAACACTGCTTGTAAACTTCCATAGTGGGGTAATGTTAGTGAACCTGGCAAATCTGAATATAGAGACTTTATTGCTAGTATAGCTGTGGGGGAATCTAGGAAATCACGCAAGCTACCATAGGGAGCATTCATTTTCCTGCTATACATTATTTCACTCTCTTCATAGGTAGGTGCATAAATGGTAAGGATGAAGCATGCCACATGTGTGTCCCTGATCTTAGTGTTCTCAAGAGTGCTGTATTAGGAGATAGACAATATAACTTGGGGGCCATTGTTGCACGTAGGTTGCATAATAATCGTATTCATGGAGATTTCTTTGGTGGAATTTATGCAACTCGTATAGCTAACTTTCTTGAGATACCCATACGTGGATATGATATTGAGTTGCCTCTTGCTTATTTAGATTATGATGCTATGGTTCTTCATTAGTTTGTTGAGAGGAACGACCAGTCCCTCCAGTACCGACTAATCTTTGACAGACGACGCACCTATCACGTCGCTCTTCCTGCTCCCGCTTTATTTGACTTTCAAGCAAAGGGGAGATATTTTATAACCAGTGAGGAGGCGACCGAGTACAAAAGAAGCGTGGAGACAGCTCGCCTCCAAGCTGTAGCTCATCAGGCAATTGCCGCTGCATCTCGGTACGATCCCAACTATAACTTTAGATATCCGCCAGGCCAGCAGTGGCCATAGACCAACTTAGGCCAAAAGCCTATGCTTGGGGGAGTATGTATCTCTCACCGACATTACATTCCTGTTCACACACTCATGCTAGTTGTCGGTGCTCATACTTTTTCATTGTAATATCCATGCTAGTTTATTTCCCTTTTTTATGCTTTCTTCTTGTGTGTTTGATAAACCTTAAGAAAAATCAAAAAAAAAATAGTTGTAGCTTTTAGTTAGTTTATTTTCCATGCCTGTAGTAGTAGTAACTAAAAAGAAAACCCAAAAAGATTTCTCGTTTTTTTCTTGTTGGGACCTTTTTCGTGTAAATAGTTTTATTTATTTTCTTGTTCTTTGGGAGTTGAGAGGATAAGACCATAATGAAAATGTTGAGTGGCTCTCGTATGGATTATTGTTGATCTAACAAAGAGCCCATATTACCTTGTCTTCTCTCTTGAATTGAATGCTTGCAGATTCCAGCTTAGTCCAATGCACGTGCACTATTATTATTAACCACACTATTCGGTCGTGCAAGTGAAAGGCAATAATGATGATTATATGATGAACTTATTGAGATGAGAAAAGCTGGTACGAACTCGACCTCTCTTGTTTTTGTAAATATGATTAGTTCATCATTCCTGATTCAGCCAATTATGAATAAACATGTTTGCAATGACAATTAGAGATTGTAGTTGCTTATGCCATGCTTAATTAGCTAGGAGCTTATAATGGTTTACCTTGCGTGCCAACATGCTATTAAAATGGTTGTGATGTGGTATGATAGGGTGGTATCCTCTTTTGAATGATTCGAGTGGCTTGACTTGGCACATGTTCATGCATGTACTTGAAACAAAATCAAAATAGCCTCTACGATATTTATGTTCATGGTGCATTATATCCTACTCATGCTTGCATTCGGTGTTGATTAATTTTAATGCATGTTCATGACTATTGTCGCTCTCTAGCTGGTCGCTTCCCAGTCTTTTCCCAGCCTTCACTTGTACTAAGCGGGAATACTGCTTGTGCATCCAACTCCATAAACCCCAAAGTTGTTCCATATGAGTCCACCATACTTACCTATATACGGTATCTACCTGTCGTTCCAAGTAAATTTGTATGTGCCAAACTCTAAACCTTCAAATAAACATTCTGTTTTGTATGCTCGAATAGCTCATGTATCAACTAGGGTTGTCTGTATCTTCCATGCTAGGCGGGTTATTCTCAAGAGGAGTGGACTCCGCTCCTCACTCACGAGAAAATGGCTGGTCACCGGGATGCCCAGTCCCATGCTTTATGCAAATCAAATCAAAATAACTGCAAACAAAACTCCCCCGAGACTCTTGTTAGTTGGAGGCACTCGTTGTTTCGAGCAAGCCATGGATTGATGCTTGTTGGTGGAGGGGGAGTATAATGTGTGTAGCATGGAAGATATCGAGATCTCTCGGTTGTTATATTGACAATTTAAGTATGCCGCTCAAAATATTATTCATATCTATTTCAAAACCAAGCTCTGGCACCTCTACAAATCCCTGCTTCCCTCTGTGAAGGGCCTATCTATTTACTTTTATGTTTAGCCATCATCCTCTTATTAAAAAGCACCAGTTGGAGAGCACCTCTGTCATTTGAATCCATTACTGCTAATTTACATTGAGTATGACCGTGACCAGATCTCTTTTACCATGAATTACAATGTCTAGTTAGTCCTTGATCTTTAAAGGTGCTCTGCATTTATGTTTTGCGGTCTCAGAAAGGGCTAGCGAGATACCATCTTGTCATACCATGTCATGATTATTTTGAGAAAGTGTTGTCATCCGAGATTTATTATTATTGCTCGCTAGTTGATTATGCCATTGATATGAGTAAACATGAGACCTAAATGTTATTGTGAATATGGTTAGTTCATAATCTTTGCTGAAAACCTGAATGTTGGCTTTACATATTTACAACAACAAGAGCAAACAGAGTTTGTAAAAGTTTTTCTTTATCACTTTCAGTTTATCAACTGAATTGCTTGAGGACAAGCAAAGGTTTAAGCTTGGGGGAGTTGATACGTCTCTGTCGTATCTACTTTTCCAAACACTTTTGCCCTTGTTTTGGACTCTAACTTGCATGATTTGAATGGAACTAACCCGGACTGACGCTGTTTTCAGAAGAATTGCCATGGTGTTATTTTTGTGCAGAAATAAAAGTTCTCGGAATGACCTGAAAATCAACGGAGATTATTTTTGGAATATATACAAAATACTGGAAGAAAGATCCACGTTAGGGGGCCCACACCCTGTCCACGAGGGTGGGGGGCATGCCCTACCCCCTGGGCGCGCCCCCTGCCTCGTGGCCCCCCTGACGCTCCACCGACCTCAACCTTGACTCCATATATTTACTTTCGGGGAGAAAAAATCATAGAGAAGGATTCATCGTGTTTTATGATACGGAGCCGCTGCCAATCCCTAGACTCTCTCGGGAGGGCTGATCTCGAGTCCGTTCGGGGCTCTGGAGAGGGGAATCCGTTGCCATCGTCATCATCAACCTTCCTCCATCACCAATTTCATGATGCTCACCGCCGTGCGTGAGTAATTCCATCGTAGGCTTGCTAGACGGTGATGGGTTGGATGAGATTTATCATGTAATCGAGTTAGTTTTGTTAGGGTTTGATCCCTAGTATCCATTATGTTCTGAGATTGATGTTGCTATGACTTTGCTATGCTTAATGCTTGTCACTAGGGCGTGAGTGCCATGATTTCAGATCTGAACCTATTATATTTTCATGAATATATGCGAGTTCTTGATACTATCTTGCAAGTCTATAGTCACCTATTATGTGTTATGATCCGTTAACCCCGAAGTGACAATAATCGGGATACTTACCGGTGATGACCGTAGTTTGAGGAGTTCATGTATTCACTATGTGTTAATGCTTGGGTCCAGTACTCTATTAAAAGGAGGCCTTAATATCCCTTAGTTTCCAATAGGACCCCGCTACCATGGGAGGGTAGGACAAAAGATGTCATGCAAGTTCTTTTCTATAAGCACGTATGACTATATTCGGAATACATGCCTACATTACATTGATGAACTGGAGCTAGTTCTGTGTCACCCTATGTTATGACTGTTATATTTTTTCGTGAATACGCTCGAAGGCATATCATTGCATTGATAGGTAGGAGAGAGTACAAGGGTGTGTGGTTACCCCAAGGCATACATGACTAGGGCGCCCTCGAGGTTACCTGTGAGCATAGGAGGGGATTGCTCAGCCCAACAGGAGGTTAGGTTACAGGAATTATCCTATCTAGACCCTTGGCACCAGCACGTGCCCATCGTTTGGCTTCGTCTTTGATGGCATTGGTGAGGTGGTCGTTGGAATGCTGCTCGCCGTCGAAGATGATTGCGTTCCTGTGCTTCCAGATGAACCAAGCAGTGATGGTGGTGAGGGAGGCAAAACCCTTGCGCAGCTGCGACGGGGCTGAGGTGGCACACTCCAACCACCAGTCGAAGAAGGTGGGCACAACGCAGCTGCTAATACTTGAGAATATTCTTTGGCTCCCCTTGTGTCAAATCAATAAATTTGGGTTGAATACTCTACCCTCAAAAACTGTCGCGGTCCCCTATACTTGTGGGTTATCAGACACCGTCGTCCATTACAAGAGATTGACCTCTCTCATCCACGGCTTCAGACCAAGATCCTTACGTCGCGTCCTCTCGCTTCATACGCACTTTCGTCCACCTTGCCGAGGCTGCTCGTACAACCGCCTCATCCACCGTGCCGGGATATTTCCCTCGCTGCCACTGTCTCCCCTCCTAGATCTGCTTCCATGCCACCGACAGCCATCGCTACCGCAACACCCTCAACGCCTCAGCAGATGCTTACACGACGCCACACCAAAGGCGGTACTCTTTCGTATCTGCTCAAGTTATTTATCTCAACAAGAAAATAGACCGCCACTACTTTACTGTGATTTCTTATCCATCACTTAGAATCTTACTTGTTAGTTGAAACCAAACATTGGTTGTGAAGTTGCCTTTGACCGGTTTGCACCTTCAGATCCGCCATGGCACGCTCACAACTATACTTGCAATGCTTATGGTTTCCCCCTTTTATATTCCACATTAGCTTAAATCACAGTCGACTGAATTTCAATTTGGGGCCAGTCCATTTTTTAGAGCTCGCCGGAGGGAAAGAAGGGGCTCGCCGGAGGGAAAGAAGGGGCTCGCCGGAGGGCTGCCCCATTATCTATCTTAGGGTTTCAAGTGGGTACACTAGTTGTGGGGAGCTATCGTCGGGCTATGGTGTGGCCTAGGCAAAACTCGACGCGGGGGGGGGGGGGGGGTGTTAGCTAGAGGGATGGTCGGGGGCGGTGAAAGACCGGAGGTGGTGGGAGGTTCAGGGGAGTGCGGGGGTCGGTGGTTCAGCCTGTGGCCCGTGTGGTGGTCCGTAGGGGAAGAATAAAAGGTGAGGAATAATAAGGGTTAGGAGACATAGGATCTTCATCCAACCACCTGAAATGGTCGACTGACCCAAATGACGGAAGTTAGGCGACTTGCTGTAGAGATTCCCATATATTCAGTACCATCATTGTAGGTGCTTTGAGACGTACGTGAAAGCAGTGCTCCTTAAGCCATCAAGCTAAACAACATGCCACTCATAATTCCAAACTTAGTTGCTCAAATACGAATCTGATATGATGCTGACATGCACTAAAACAGAGAATGTTTAATTGGTCAGCTAATGTTCCTACTTTACTTTCGAAAAGCACATGTGCCACATATTAAGGGACAGTAGGGAGTTGCATTCTTTATGCGCTTTGGTTCATCATGTGTGGGCAACTAACATTTTATTATCCAAAATCTGCTTGCTCTTCTTTAGCATGCTCCTCTTGTGTTCTTCTTTTATAAGTACTCTCTCCGTTCCTAAATATAAGTCTTTGTAGAGATTCCCCCATGGACCACATATGGAGAAAAATGAGTGAATCTACACTCTCTGTATGTGATCCATAGTGGAATCTCTACAAAGACTTGTATTTAGGAACAAAGGGAGTATAATAGTTGTACATTATGTTCCTTGTAGTGAACAGGAGCAGGGACATTTGCAGTGTATAGGTCTATTTGGTCACTTGTCATGGACGCTTTCAACTCTTCACGTTGGTATTCATGTCGCTTTTCATGGACGCTTTCAACTCTTTGTATTCGGCCGTATGTGTCGCCTTTGAGAGTTAGACTGATAGTAACAGTACTGCACCTTCATTTGTAGAGATCTGGTATCCGAAGCCTTTCTAGCCGTACTGACAATACTAGCACATCTTTTCCAGCAAGTTCCACTTTCCTGATTTTACTCTTGATGCTTAGGGTTTTCCCATTATATCTACACTATGATTAGCGTAGGTGCTTTGTGTCCTACTAGCAGCAATCCACCCTTTAAAGCTAAATAACACACCAATCAACCAATCATAATTCCAAAGCTTAGTTGTTCCAATACGAATGTGACATGATATTCATATTAGTTAACAGACATACATTTAATTGGTCAGCTAATGCTCCTACTTGAGTTTCCAAATGCCCGTGGCCACATAGCGAGAGACATCATGGAATTGCATTTCTTTGGATGCTCTGATTCATCATGGGTGGCAACCAATATTGTATAGAAATAAATGGAATCTCCATGATATGCTTCCTCTTGTATTCTTTAACATGTTCCTATTCTATTCTTCTTTAATAAGTACATCATGTTCCTCGTCAAGAAGGTAAGCATGGACATCTACAGTCGACAGGTCTATTTGGCCGCTTCTGCAAGTTGATTTCATCAATTCAAGTTGGTCTGCCATAATATCCAGGAAATGCTGAGAGCCGTGCAGGCTTTGAGAGATTAGACTGATAGTAACAGTAGTGCGCTTTCAGGTGAATAGAGCTGGCCTGTAGGTGATCGATAGGCACTCGATTAGTAGCGGCAATAAAACCCCATATTTTCCAGCCAGTTCCACTTCCCTTATTTATTTATGATGCTTATGGTGTCCCCCTTTTATCGAGACTACAATCTACGTAGTGGCTTTGTGTCGTAATAGCAGCACTCCATCCTTCAAGCGAAACTACATGCCACTCATATTTCCAAAACTTACATTTAATTGGTCAGCTAATGTTACTATGTGAGTTTTGAAATGCATGTGCGCCACATACAGAGACATGTCGGAATACTATTTCTTTGTGAACTCTCGTTGTCATGGTTTTGCAATAAACTTTTAATACAGTATAGTTTGAACCTATCATCTGCCAACTATCCTTACAGGGAGCCTGTTTTTTGTGTAGTTCCGCCAGATTATATTATTGTACACACCAAATTACAGCACACAAGGGCTCTCTCATCCAAATCCAGTGATAGCACACAAGGGTTTACAAGGAGCCCATATTATATTAGAATATCCTCTGCATTACAAAGATAATCTCACTACTATTTATTTTGTCATGTTTCTCAGATATTGAACAAAATCACAATGAATATGAGAATGCGCACATCAAAATAGTATCGCAGAACAGTGCAACGACTAACAAACATGGCATCAAGGCATCGAGTTCCATTATGGATGGAATGAAGCCCAACGCAGCGCACCTACAAATTCGTGTTCAGAATATGATTGTAATGACTATTTTGAGCTCAAGGAGTCAAAGGCAGATGGCCTATCCTGTTCACCCTACAAGGCGTCTGTTCTAATTTGGCAAGGTTTTATTGGTTGCACGTAACTTGCGTAAGCTGTCTTGCGTTTCTTCTGCTTCTTTGCACCATCATCTGCTTAGTTTACTCATCATATATGTGAAGTTGCCATGCCCACCCATTATCAATACACATTCCATTTGTCATCATACCATGTTTTTCCATTCAAATGTTGTTCTTGTGTATTAGACATCCAAAAGGAAGAGAGTGGTTGTAGAACCTGAAGGTGTAGTAGCAAAGTCCTTGAAAAAGGTGGTGGTACAGCAGAAATCAGACAACACCCCACTTATATTGGCGATAGAACCTGTGCCACAAAACCTAGGATATCACAACTATGTTGCTCGCTGCTTTGCTCTTGTTAGTACCTATTGTCTTGTATCACTGTACTTACATTCATACCTGGTTGATTATGTGACATCCGTGTGCATGATAACCTGCATATCCACTGTTATCTCCTAATTATCAGATCTATATTAATGCTTACATTAGTGTAGAATAAACCCAATGCTTATGAAGAAGTTTAGCTCTACATTGTTCTTGTAAGTATCTGTTGTCCTTTATCACTGTACTTATACCGTCAGCTAGTTGTTATCACTTTGCAGCTTATTTTCCCTTAGTATCCATTTTGTACACATCAGATCTATGTTTACTCTTACCAAAATGTTGAATAAAACCAATGCCACTGAAGATGTTTAGCTCTACATTACTCTTTTCAGTACCTTTTGGCTGTATGCTATACCTACATTTATAGCTAGTTGCTTATGTAGAATCACTCTACATCTTAACTTAAATAATCTCCATTTGTTCCTATATTATCACTTCTATATTTACTCTTAACAAAATGTAGAATAAAGGCAATGCTTATGAAGAAGATTGTTTGGTAAACTTCTTGAATTGGCCCCCCATCAACATGGAAAAGGGCTTTATAGACCCAGTCTTCATTACTAACGTAAGTTTGTCCTTCTCGAGCCTTCTAACTTTGTTGTGTATATTTGGATAGCAATGACTGTAATTGCTGCTTATTTTCTTTTGCATCAAATTGCATGTTTAAAGTTTATTATGAAGAAGTTCATAGACATAGGTTTCTCCTTCTCAATTTTAGTTTTTAGTTGTACAACCCACTTCCTTATTCATACCATGTAAATTAAACTAAATGTAGCAATTGATCTTCCTTAGCACTACATGTATGCTTATGTTGTTGATCTGTAATACAATGGTGTGGTCAAACTACCAACTCCAGGACAATGTCATATCCTGCTATGTCTTAACTATGAACAATGCATATTATGTTCATGTTATTTAAATCGTATCTCTTTATTTACCAATCTGAAATGGGATAAATTGACAGTACACTCACCATTGATGCTTATACATTCTTTAGCACTTCATGTATGCTTGTGTTCTTCATCTGTAATCCAGTGGTGTGGTGAAACTGGCCACTCCTGCACAATGCCATTTCCTGCCATGTCTTAACTGTGAACAATTATTATTCTATTTTAATCCAGGTCTCTTTATTTTCCACTAAGAAATGGGATGAATCGACAACACTGTTGCTTATATGTGCAGCATGTTATCTGTCTGCTTTTTTCTCTTTCAGGGTGATATCACTGACTTCAAGAACTGCCGTTGATGCTATGTAGCTAGAGTTGGATATAAGCATCAAACAAGTGCAGTCATCAGCTTGCTCAGCTGCTTCCGCTGCAGCTCCCAGGCAGGGCTAACCTTTCTAGAACTGTGTTGAAGCACTGTTGGTTCTGTATATTATTTTAGGCGGCGTGTTTATTTGCACTAGTGGCGAACTTTGATGCCTAGTGTATGTAATCTGCTGCCTGGTTGCGCTTTATTATCGCCGGCGGGGAACTTTTATGCCAAGTGCAAGTAATATGTAGTAATTTCTTTGTTGTATAGTCTAGGTATATTCTTCGTCATGATGCAGTAATTTAATTTCTGTATATGCTGTCGTTGCTCCCTGAAAAGGCCATAAGCTTTGACAGAGCGCAATGGGCCTAAACATTCGGTTTATTATATAAACAAATTATGGTACTAAACTGGCTGGCCCACCAATCACTATGAATGGAATGAAAACTGGGCTTGCAATCATGTCCAGCCAATAGTAGGCCTAGATGTAAACTCACCAACTATTAGTTTCGGGCCTTTAACAGGCGGAGTAAACCAGTTGCCTAAATTGGGCCAGAAAATAGAATGGGCTTTAAACAGTCTGAAAAGTAGATTGGGCCTGAACAGTGTCGGAGGCCCATGGTTGGCCCAGCCACAAAACGGGCCGTTAACAGGCCAAAATATGTGTCGGCCACAGCTGGCCCAATAACATTATGGATCATAAGCAGGCTGGTTGCAAAGCGAGCCATCATTAGGCCCAGTTATCTCACGGTCCTTTACTGGGCCAATAGTCAGGTTGGGCTAAAATGTATCCACGAATACTACGGGCATTTAAGAGGCCAAAAGTCACTTCACCCCAGAAATAGGCCCACATGCAACACCGATCGTTAAATGGCCGAAAGTGAAATGGGCCAACAACGGCTGATACGTCTCCAATGTATCTATAATTTTTGATTGTTCAATGCTGTTATATTATCATTCTTGGATGTTTTATAATCATTTTATGAAGATCATTGGACAAAATAAGCTTGATTCTTAGTAATAGTTTTGAGATATGATGATGTGATATGTGAGTCATGTTGATGAGTAATTATGCTTTAGTAAGAATATTGGTGTTAAGGTTTGTGATTCCCTATGCAAGCATGAAAGTCAATAATTATGTAATCAAATTATATCCTACTTGTGGTGAATTATTCGGTGTTAATTATGCTCAATGCTTGCTTATGAGATTATTCGTTTCTTGGTTGGTCGCTTCTCAATCTTTTGCTAGCCTTCATTTTGCACCAAGTATGATCACTACTTGTGCATCCAAAACCCTTTAAACTAGTTTTGCCACATGAGTCCACTATACCTACCTATATGTGGTATTCTTTTGTCGTTCTAAGCAAATATGTATGTGCCATCTCTAATATTCGAAATAAATTTCTCTTTTGTGTGCTCATACCGCTCGTGAGGCGGTGAGGGGTGACTAATATTTTCCATACTAGATGTGTTATTCTCATAATGAGTGTTTATTCACTTTTCATTGCATGAGAGTAAGGCAAAGGTATTAGGGATGCCCAGTCCCGAAATGAAAAATGAATTTACTTTATGTTATCAAATAATAAATTCCTTGGAAAGTGTTGGTATGGAAGGCACCCATGGATACGGTTAGCCATGGAAAGTGAAAGTATGGTGGAAAAAGGAATAAACTTTAATTTCTGTTTGGGAACCACCTATGATATATCTAGCATGGAAAGTGTTGGGAACTCTAAGTTGTTTTTATCTCTCAATTTTTGCTTTGAGCTCTGGCACCTCTACAAATCCCTACTTCCCTCTGCGAAGGGCCTTTCTTTTACTTTATGCAATTTTTATTTTTGAATTTGAGTCTCCATCTTCTCTTATAAAGCACCAACTAGGGGGCACTATGATCGTACTTGAGCATTGGGTGTAGTTAATATGCGAGTGTGTTTCATGAATGGATCAATGATTGAGCATGATGGGCTAGGGATAGCTTATTTTAGCGGTGATATTTTGAAAGACTTGGTTGGTTGTTGATATTCTTGAGTATTTAAGTTATCATGTCAAAACTAGACTATTGCTTTGAACAATATAAAAGTCCACATGTCCATGCTATATAGAAAAGAATACAATATGACATGTTAGGTAGTATTCCACATCAAAAATTTTGTTTGTATCATTTACCTACTCGAGAACGAGCAGGAATTAAGCTTGGGGATGTTGATACGTCTCCAACGTATCTATAATTTTTGATTGTTCCATGTTGTTATATTATCATTCTTGGATGTTTTATAATCATTTTATATCATTTTTTGGTACTAACATATTGACATAGTGCCAAGTGCAGTTGCTGTTTTTGCATGTTTTTACATCGCAGGTAATCAATATCAAACGGAGTCCAAATGTAGCGAAACTTTTTGTGGATTTTTGGACCAGAAGACACCCAATGGGCCGGAGAAGCGCCTGGGGGTGCTCCGAGGGGAGCACAACCCACCAGGGCACGCCTGGGGGCCCAGGCACGCCCTGGTGGGTTGTGCCCACCTCGGGTGCCCCCCGGACCGCCTCTTTGCTCTATAAATACCCCAATATTCCAGAAACCCTAGGGGAGTCGACCAAAATCAATTCCAACTGCCGCAGAGTCCAGAACCACCAGATCCAATCTAGACACCATCACGGAGAGGTTCACCACTTCCATTGGTGCCTCCTCGATGATGCATGAGTAGTTCTTTGTAGACCTTCGGGTCCGTAGTTAGTAGCTAGATGGCTTCCTTTCTCTCATTTGATTCTCAATACACTGGCCTCTTGGAGATCCATATGATGTAACTCTTTTGCGGTGTGTTTGTTGGGATCCGATGAACTTTGATTTTATCATCAGATCTATCTTTTTATCCATGAAAGTTATTTGAATCTTCTTTTATCTCTTATATGCATGATTGCTTATAGCCTCGTATTTCTTCTTTGATATTTGGGTTTTGTTTGGCCAACTTGATCTATTTATCTTGCAATGGGAAGAGGTGCTTTGTAGTGGGTTCGATCTTACGGTGCTTGATCCCAGTGATAGAAGGGGAACCGACACGTATGTGTCGTTGCTACTAAGGATAAAACGATGGGCTCTATTTCTACATAAATATATCTTGTCTACATCATGTCATCTTTCTTATTGCATTACTCCGTTTCTCCATCAACTTAATACACTAGATGCATGCTGGACAGCGGTCGATGTGTGGAGTAATAGTAGTAGATGCAGGCAGGAGTCGGTCTACTAATCTTGGACGTGATGCCTATATAATGATTGTTGCCTGGATATCATCATGATTATTTGAAGTTCTATGTATTGCCCAACAGTAATGTGTTTACCCACCATTTGCTATTTTTCTCGAGAGAAGCCACTAGTGAAACCTACGGCCCCCGGGTCTCTTTCTCATATTATTTGCCTTTGCAATATATTTTATTTGCCTTTTATTTTCAGATCTATTAAACCAAAAATACCAAAATACCTTGCTGCAATTTATTCTTATTTATTTTATTTGGCATTCGATGTATCAATCTACTACAATTTATTCACGTCAGTTTACCAATTTCTGGCGCCATTACCCGAAAGGGATTGACAACCCCTTTTACACGTCGGGTTGCGAGTATTTGTTATTTGTGCGCAGGTGCTGTTTACATAGTGTTGCTTGGTTCTCCTACTGGTTCAATAACCTTGGTTTCATCACTGAGGGAAATACCTACCATCACTGTGCTGCATCATCCCTTCCTCTTTGGGGAAATACCGACGTAGCTTCAAGCCGTATTAATGGCCCATATCTACCAATGGCCATTAACAGGCTGAAAGTAATATCGGGCTAAACTATTACATGGGCCTTTAAGAGGTCGTAGTTAAAATGGCCCCCAATGGGGCTGAAAGCACCGTGCCTGTTAACGGTCCATATCATATATGGGACGCAATTTGGCCCAAAATATATCAGGTAGTTAACGGGTCGGATCCGATATGGGCCGTCATTTGGCCCAAAACATAGCAGACTATTTACGGGCCAGATATGATGAGGCCTATCATTTGGCCCAAAACACGACAAACATCTAATGGGTCGGATCTTATGTGGGCCGTAATTTGGCCCAAACCGTGGCAGGCAGTTAATGGGCCGGCCCAGTAGAGTATGACAAAATCTTATGGCCCTTGGCTGTGCTTGCCTTTTTTATTTAAATGGGCTACTATTGCGATCTGCCACGTGTCAAAGTATCATAGGCACGTCTCCTCCATTGGATGAATGACATCTGTACCAACGCTGAGCTGACACATGGATACTCCGACGAATCAGAATTTTACGTGTGGAACATCCCCATTGGTCTGGGCTGTTAACGGGTTATCGAGTCCAAACTGAAACCCAATAGCTTAACGGTGAGCCATTACGGTGGATGCCACGGTGTCGGTTACCCTTGACGAAAGCACTTCCATGACGCGCCATTTATCGTCATGGAAGTGGACACTTCCGTGATGATAATTTTGGTATTGTCATGGAACACTTCTACGACAGCACATGTATGGCTATCTTGATTCTGTCATAAAATCATCATGGATGTACATGCATGACAGAATACGTGACCTACTGTGACAAACACATATCATCACGGAAGTGCTTTTTTTGTAGTGAAGTATGATGGAAAACTAAACCCGACAGAGTTTTTGGGCATCTATATGATCGCCGATCAAGCTTCCGGGGGAAGAGATGAGAAAGTGCTCACCAACTACTTGCCGTTGGCTCTCAAGCCTAATGTGAGGTCTTGGCTAATGCACTTGCCGGAGGATTCCATTTCCTCTTAGGCAGACTTGTGCAACGTGTTCGTTGGCGCCTTCACGGGTGGCCATCAAGAGCTGCGACAACCCAGTGACTTGCAAACCCTTCTACAAAAATAAGGATAAAGTTGGCACAAGTATTTGCAAAGGTTGAGCTGAGTACACCGCAACAACCCGAAGATACACCCGACAACTGTGATTGCTGCATTCCACACGAATGTGCGCAACCGCAGGATGCAGCCAAGATGAAGTGTTCGGTTGACCAAAACCGCCAGAGAGCTTTACACGTTGGTGGACAAGTGCGCTTAAGCTGAAGAAGGGAGACGACTATCAGGGGAAGAGGTTGGTGTCGAAGTCAATTCGGAAGACGATGACAACACTGCCACCCTAGGAAGAAGAACGGAAAGCGCAACAAGAATCGTAAGGAAAATACAGTGATGGCCGTGGAGAGTTCTGGTGATCTTAGCACCAGCAAGAAAGCAAAGACTAAGGCACCCGACAAGGAGGCTGCTACTAGCGTCGACTGCCGGACAGCAGCGGCTACTGAGAAAACAAGCAAATCCAACGGGCTATACTACAAGATCCATAGGACCAAGGGTCACGATCTCCAGGATTGCAAGCAAGTCGAACAGTTGGTGGAGAAGTAGAAGGATGAGTATGAGAGATGCGACAAGGAGAAAGGCTAGAACAGTACTGGCGGGAAAGTCCAAGGTGGCCGCAATGGGCACCGCGGCAAGCTCGATCAACAGAAAGAGAAGCACACCAGGGGTTGTGAGAAGAAAGAACATGAATATGATAGTGAAGAAGAGGATGACAAAACCAGTGAGCACGAATTTCAGAAAGCTACTGAGGCAATGTTCATTGATGGAGGTGCATCCTTGCACCCCTCTCACCGCCAGCTCAAGCAGTGGGCACGTGAAGTTAATGTGGCAGAACTGGTAGCAAGCACTCGAGAACCACCTAAGTGGCCTGGGACGCCCATTATCTTTAACATTGAGGATCATCCAGATCGCACTACTATGGTTGGGTGTTTGCCGTTGTTGGTTTCGCCAACAATCTGCAACCTCAAGGTCAACAAGATGTTGGTTGACAACGGGGCGGGGTTGAATTTTATTCCCCCCGATGTGCTAAAGTAGCTCCAAATCTTTGATGTGGACCTGAAGAAGATTGGCATGTACCAGGGGATCAACCAAGGGAAGAGCCAGTCGAAGGGAAATATCACTTTGCCGGTAACATTTGGTGGGGAAAGGAACTCGAGGACTGAGAAGATCGTGTTCGATGTTGTTGAGCTCCCCTTGCCATTCAATGGGATCCTGCTACCTCTTGAGCATGCGTTGGTTTTCCCTTGAAGAGAAAGGGTGATGCAGCAAAGTAGTGTAAGTACTTCCCTTAGTTTTTGAGAACCAAGGTATCAATCCAGTAGGAGACAATGCACAAGTCACCTAGTACCTGCACAAACAATCAAGAACTTTGCAACCAACATGATAAAGGGGTTGTCAATCCCTTCACGGTCACTCGCCAAAGTGAGATCTGATAAAGATAGTAAAGTAAATATTTTTGGTATTTTTGTTGTATAGATTGGAAAGTAAAGACTGCAAAGTAGTAAACGAGATGCGATGTAAATAAAAGAGATGCAATATAATAAGAAAGAGACCCGGGGGCCATAGGTTCCACTAGTGGCTTCTCTCAAGATAGCATGTATTACGGTGGGTGAACAAATTACTGCCGAGCAATTGATATAAAAGCGCATAGTTATGAGAATATCTAGGCAATGATCATGAATACATGCATGTAACACCCACAATGCGGCTATATCTCCCACGTGTCGGGGCACGACTTAGAGGCATAGCCGCATGGTAGGCATGTCGCAAGAGGGGTAATCTTTACACATCCCATGTACTGAATAAGAAAGGGATAAAGAGTTGGCTTACAATCGCCACTTCACACAAATACAAGTTAAACATACATCATCCAGAATACAATCAAGGTCCGACTACGGAACTAGAATAAAAGAAGAAAACGCCAAATGCTAGATCCCCGATCGTCCCGACTGGGCTCCACTACTAATCAACTGGAAACGAAACAACACAACGGACACGATCTTCATCGAGCTCCCACTTGAGCTCGGTTGCGTCACCTGCACTGGAATCATCGGCACCTGCAACTGTTTGGAAGTATCTGTGAGTCACAAGGACTCAACAATCTCACACCCGCGAGATCAAGACTATTTAAGCTTATGGGTAGGAAAGGGTAATGAGGTGGAGCTGCAGCAAGCACTAAGCATATATGGTGGCTAACTTACGCAAATAAGAGTGAGAAGAGAAGCAACGCAGCGGTCGTGAACTAGAAGTGATCAAGAAGTGATCCTGAAACTACTTACGTTCAAGCCTAACACAAGAACCGTGTTCACTTCTCGGACTCCGCCGGAAAGAGACCATCACGGCTACACACGCGGTTGATGCATTTTAAATAAGTTAAGTGTCAAGTTTTCTACAATCGGATATTAACAAATTCCCATCTGCCCATAACCGCGGGCACGGCTTTCAAAAGTTCAAAACCCTACAGGGGTGTCCCAACTTAGCCCATCACAAGCTCTCACGGTCAACGAAGGATATTCCTTCTCCTAGGAAGACCCGATCAGACTCGGAATCCCGCTTACAAGACATTTCGACAATGGTAAAACAAGACCAGCAAAGCCGCCCGAATGTGCGGACAAATCCCGATAGGAGCTGCACATATCTCGTTCTCAGGGCACACCGGATGAGCAAGACGTCGGGTTGGCATAGACCCTGGTTGCCCAGGGGGTGCCGGACATCGCTGAGGTTGGACCAACACTTAGAGAAGCACTGGCCCGGAGGGTTAAAATAAAGATGACCCTCGGGCTCCGGAAACCCAAGGGAAAAAGGCTAGGTGAGGCAAATGTAAAACCATGGTTGGGCCTTGCTGGAGGAGTTTTATTCAAAGCGAACTGTCAAGGGGTTCCCATAACACCCAACCGCGTAAGGAACGCAAAATCAAGGAACATAACACCGGTATGACGGAAACTAGGGCGGCAAGAGTGGAACAAAACACCAGGCATAAGGCCAAGCCTTTCACCCTTTATCAAGTATATAGATGCATCAATTAAAATAAGAGATATTGTGATATCCCAACATATCCATGTTCCAACATGGAACAAACTTCATGTTCACCTGCAACTAGCAACACTATAAGAGGGGCTGAGCAAAAGCGGTAACATAGCCAAACAACGGTTTGCTAGGAAAGGTGGGTTTAGAGGCTTGACATGGCAATATGGGAGGCATGATGTAGCAAGTGGTAGGTATCGCGGCATAGCAAAAGAGCAAACAACTAGCAAGCAAAGATAGAAGTGATTTCGAGGGTATGGTCATCTTGCTTGAGATCCTGCAAGGAAGAAGAACGAGTCCAAGAAGTAGACAACCGGACGTAGTCGAACGGATCCTCACAAACGCGACGTTATCAGAACTAACCCGAAGAAGCAACACCGGAAAGAAGCAAACAACATAGTAAACAACCATCACATAAACATGGCATGATGCACAACCAAGTATGATGCATGTCCGGTTTAAAGATGCATGGCATGGCAAAGTGCACAAACAATACTACAAATTAAGTGGAGCTCAATATGCAACGAGTTGCATATTGACGGAACACCCAATGACTTATTTAGTTCTCTCTCGGTTATGTACCCAACAATATTAAATGTTGTTAAACATGGCAAGAGATGAAGCATGAGTAAAATACACAACTAGGAATTTTAAATGAGCCCGGAAACATCAAACAACAATTCCAGTAAATCCCCATATGCATTTAGCAATTAATGCAACCAACAATTTAAACCATTTTAAATGTTGTTATCATGATGCGGATGACATGTGCAAGTTTTATGCAGTATTTATGAAAATGCTGACATGATAAGATATGAGGCATTTGTCATCGTGGCGGAAATGAAAGGGGTGCCACGACAACGAATCCGAAAATGATGCCACGACAACATTCTGATGATCTGTTAGCTCACAGGGATACCGGTGCAAAAGGAAGTGGGTGTGAGTGTCTGGTGCAAGATGATGGGGTGATCCCGGTTGCCGGGTTCCCACGGTGGATGGCATGGCAACGAGGAGGAACATGCAAGCGGCAATTTCAGACACGGTGCAAACGCGAGGTTCATCTCATTCAACACACATGCATTCGGTCCACGGACGGTCGTCTCGATGGTTATACCTTTCGAAGCGTGCATTATCAGAACGGATCAAGTTCGTAGAGGGAAGTAGGCATTCTCGCGACGGCGGTAGTGGAAGTAGTCGTTCTCGCTTCGTAGATGCCCACACTCCGTAGGTGTTCAGGGTCAAAACAAGGACCTTGACGTCCACGAGTCTTCGAGGGTCGACCGTACATGTTCTGTAGACGTTCGGGCGGCGGTAGTGGTACACGTTTTCGTAGACGTTCAGGGTCATCGGTGGTACTCAGCCCAACAACGTGCAGTCATACTCGTTTTCGAGGATGAACTTCACGAATCCGAAGTCTTCGGGCATCATGGTACTTGGGGTTTTCGGACATGCCGTACTCGGTTCTTGTGACGATAGTGGTACAAGGAACTTGTGTTCCGGTTGTGTAGTCGTACTCGAGGTGGTCTTGGCGAAACCAAGGCCGACAGTGTACTTGGCGTAATCCAAGTCGACGGTAGTTGTACACGGCAATCTTGGTCTAACTTGGAGGGACCTCGGTAGTCGTTCCCATTCATCTTGGTACTTTTGGCGCCATTTTGGTCTTGGCGACGGTAGTGGTACTTAGAGTCGTTGTACTTGGCGGAAAAAAACACGACGACCGTAGTGGAACTTTGATGCTTGCATTTGAACCAGGGGTCTCACGGCGGGGCTTGAGGACGGGCGCGATGCAGGAGGAAGGCATGCGAGCAGGGGATCGCGGGTAAACATAGGCGTTGCCGGCTGCCTCGTCACTTCCTCCAAGAGACGATCGACGAAGGCAGCGGGACGAGTGAATGGGCAGCAAGGGGCGGCAGACCTCCGGATCTGGCCGGCGAGCATGACAGGGAAAGGCACGGGGGCCCCTGCGTGCGGCGGAGGTGCAGGAGAGGTCCGGCGGCACGGGACCTCGAAGGAACCGAGCGCGGGGCTTGAAGGCGAGGAGGAAGGCGCGGGGTGATGCTGGGCGGTGGGAAGACAGAAGCGGTGCCTATGGCAGGGCCGCGGTGGTAGCCTCCGGCGAGGGAGCCGAACGGAGGCGGGGCGACGGTGGGTGCAGGCGTGGCGGCGCTGTCGGAAGAGAAGGCAGGTGCCAGGGAGGAAGGAAGAGGACATGGATCGGGCGCAGGGCCTCCTTGGCGAGGAGAAGCTGAGGCGGCAAGGCAGTGGAGGTCGCCGGCAGAGGAATCAAGCGCGGGGGAGCGTGGCCATGGGGATCGGGACCAGGAGAAAAAAGAATTGGGCATGACCGAAAGTTTAAATTCAAACTCGTTTGAATTTAATTCAAATGGGTTTGAACTAGAACTTGGTTTTTGAAGTGTCCAAAAATGTTGAAAATTTAGGTGGAGCTCCGGAAAATGACGAAAGGATATATGGCAAAGTTAGAGGCCAAGAGTTGTGATAACAAAGGCATTGGGATTTTTGCAAGTGTGTTATGGTGAATTTTAAATTAAAGAAATATTTAATATAGCTCCCTACTATCGGGAGGATATGTTATAAAGATAAGTCACCCTTCCCTCGATTTAAATAGATCAAAGATCTATGCATTTTATTTAGTTGAGTTTTACAAAATTAAAAGACATGATGCAATGCGATTGATGCAATGATGAATGCAACAAACCAACAACTCACACGACGAAACCCGGAAAACATGGAAGGCGTTTGAAGCTCCGGTCTTGGGGCGTCACAAGGCATCATGTCCGCGTCAAGTAGATCGAAACGATTCTTCATCTACTACTATTACTCCATACATCGACCGCTATCCAGCATGCATCTAGAGTATTAAGTTCATAAGAACAGAGTAACACATTAAGCAAGATAACATGATGTAGAGGGATAAACTCAATGATATAAACCCCATCTTTTTATCCTCGATGGAAATAATACAATATGTGCCTTGCTGCCCCTACTGTCACGGGGAAAGGACACCGCAAGATTGAACCCAAAGCTAAGCACTTCTCCCATTGCAAGAAAGATCAATCTAGCAGTCCAAACTAAACCGATAATTCAAAGAGACTTGCAAAGATATAAAATCATGCATATAAGAATTCAGAGAAGAACCAAATAATATTCATAGATAATCTTTTTCATAAACCCACAATTCATCAGATCTCTACAAACACACGGCAAAAGAGTATTACATCGAATAGATCTCTAAGAACATCAAGGAGAACTTTGTATTGAGAATCAAAGAGAGAGAAGAAGCCATCTAGGTAATAACTATGGACCCGAAGGTCTGTGGTAAACTACTCATCAGAGAGGCTATGGTGTTGATGTAGATGCCCTCCGTGATCGATTCCCGCTCTGGCAGATCGCCGTAAAAGGCCCCAAGACGGGATCTCACGGGTACAGAAGGTTGCGGCGGTGGAAAAGTGGTTTTGTGGCTCTTAGCGATCGATTTAGGGTATAAGAGTATATTGTAACGCCCCGGACACACACGCCAGTGGTCGTTACTCCTGGCGGGATTTAGACTGGCCCCACAGATCAATACTAGTCTTTTCTGCGCACTTTGTCCTCACTAGTGCGCACCCGGGAGCAACTTCCCGGTCGGTCACCCATCCTGAAACTACTCCAAGCTGAGCACGCTTAACTTTGGAGTTCTGTCCAAATGGGCTCCCGGAAAAGAAGGAATTCTTTATTGATATGAGTAGTCTATCATCCCTAATAAGCCAGGCTATCACATACACCCCCACTTAGAGGAACCGACGTCCTCGTCGGGCCACAGGAACGTTCCCTCTTGGCACATACGTCTGTGCTTCTAGTCCGGCACATGTGCCATGCCGTGTGCCATGATGGGTCACAAACGTCATGCACAACATGACCGCGCACTTGTCCGCAAACATCCATGTAACCGCGAGGGTCGGCTCTGATACCAACTTGTAACGCCTCGGACACACCCGCCGGTGGTCGTTACTCCTGGCGGGATCTAGACTGGCCCCACAAATCAATACTAGTCTTTTCTGCGCACTTTGTCCTCACTCGTGCGCACCCAGGAGCAACTTCCCGGTCAGCCACCTATCCTGAAACTACTCCAAGCTGAGCATGCTTAACTTTGGAGTTCTGTCCGAATGGGCTCCCGGAAAAGAAGGAATTCCTTATTGATATGAGTAGTCTATCATCCCTAATAAGCCAGGCTATCACATACGCTTAGCTTATCCGGTGTGCCCTGAGAACGAGATATGTGCAGCTCCTATCGGGATTTCTCGGCACAGCGGGTGGTCTTGCTGGTCTTGTTCTACCATTGTCGAAATGTCTTGTAACCGGGATTCCGAGTCTGATCGGGTCTTCCTAGGAGAAGGAATATCCTTCGTTGACCGTGAGAGCCTGTGATGGGCTAAGTTGGGACACCCCTGCAGGGTTTTGAACTTTTGAAAGCCGTGCCCGCGGTTATGGGCAGATGGGAATTTGTTAATATCCGGTTGTAGAAAACTTGACACTTAATTAAAATGCATCAACCGCGTGTGTAGCCGTGATGGTCTCTTTTCGGCGGAGTCCGGGAAGAGAACACGGTCTCGTGTTATGCTTGAACGTAAGTAGTTTCAGGATCACTTCTTGATCATTATAGCTTCTCGACCGAGCTTTGCTTCTCTTCTCGCTCTCATTTGCGTAAGTTAGCTACCATATATGCTAGTGCTTGCTGCAGCTCCACCTCACTACCTTTTCCTACCCATAAGCTTAAATAGTCTTGATCGCGAGGGTGTGAGATTACTGAGTCCCCGTGACTCACAAATACTTCCAAACAGTTGCAGGTGCCGATGATGCCCGTGCAGATGACGCAACTAAGCTCAAGTGGTAGCTCGATGAAGATCATATTCGTTGTGTTGTTTCATTCCCAGTTGATCAGTAGTGGAGCCCAGTCGGGGCGATCGGGGATCTAGCATTAGGGGTTGTCTTTCTTTATTTGGTTCCGTAGTCGGACCTTGATTGTATTCTGGATGGTGTAATGCTATATTTATGTATTGTGTGAAGTGGCGATTGTAAGCCAACTCTTTATCCCTCTCTTATTCAGTACATGGGACGTGTAAAGATTACCCCTCTTGCGACATGCCTACTATGCGGTAATGCCTCTAAGTCGTGCTCCGACACGTGGGAGATATAGCCGCATCATGGGTGTTACAAGTTGGTAATCAGAGGCTTCCCCGACTTAGGAGCCCCCTGCTTGATCGAATCGCTGGCGTTGTTGAGTCTAGAAAAAAATGTTTTGAGTCTTTTAGGATTATATATATCGGAGAGTAGGATTCTTTTTACCCCTCAGTCCATTCATCGCTCTGGTGAAGTCTCCTGACGTAGAGTTTTGACTCTTCTCTTCTCAACTTTCACGATTTTTTTTAGGATCACGCGGGTATCTGGGAATCGTTCCGACCGTTTTGTGACGAGAACATTGTTCTTGGTGCCTCCTGACATTTAGGGGTTGTAGCAGTGTCCTGGGGAGTTGAGCTCCGAGGTGTTGTCGTCACAATTTTATCGTTGTAGTTCTGGAATACCTGAGTTCGCCGACATCGAAAATCTCTTTTATGTAGTTGTTGGTGAGATAACCTCGACGCCACCCAGTACTGCGGCGGGAGTTCGGGAGTATTGCCATAACTCGTATAGCAGATGCTTTTTGAAGGTTCAGGTAAATGATTTCCGAAGGTTTCTTGGTTATGTGTTGAAGGATGGATACAACTGGATGTAGGATTTGCTAGTTTTGGGTGAGATATTATGCTTCCCCTATATCCCCAACACCTGATTGCATAACCAGAAAGTTTTAGGAGTTTTCATAGTTGGGATTTCAAGTAGCTCTTAGGATATCTTTCTGGCAGATGCATGATATGAGATTGGGGTTCGACGTCTAGTGGTTCGCCTATCCACGGTTGGTTTTACAGTGGTCTCGTTGTGTCTTAAAGAGTCCTTGGCTATGCTGACTCAAGGACGCTTCGTATGTCATGTGCACTTGAAAGTGCTAGTGATCGACTAGAGGGGGGGGGGGTGAATAGGCGATTTTTATGAAAGTCTTCAAAACATGGAAGTTTCGAAGACAAACGATAGAGATAAACCTATAACCATGCAACGGAAGGTAGACTACACTAAGCAAGCCATAGTCAAGTATTCAATGAAATGAAAGCACAAAGACTAATAGCACCTAGGCAGTATAGATCAGGATGGAAGATAGTATGAAGCCAATCAGAACAAGCAGTCACACAGTGAAGACAAATAGATAGTGCAAACAGGCAATGACTTCACAAGGACCAATCTGCAAATAAAGAGATGGGAAGGATAGAACCAGTGGCTCGTTGAAGACAATGATTTGTTGGACCAGTTCCAGTTGTTGCGACAACTGTACGTCTGGTTAGGGAGGCTGAGATTCAACTCGGAAGACCGTGTCTTCACCTTATTCCCCTTGAGCTAAGGACACCCTGTCCTTGCCCAATCACTCTGGTAAGTCTTCAAGGTAGACTTCCAAACCTTCACAGACTTCGTTCACCGGCGATCCACAATGACTCTTGGATGCTCAGAACGCGACGCCTAACTAGCTGGAGGATTTATAGTCCTCAAGTGTAATAAGTCTTTAGATCACACAGACAGGAAGACTTCAGTGATGCCTAACACTCTTTGGCTCTGGGTGTTTAGGGCTGTGTCCTTGCAAGGAATTCTCTCTCAAAGGCTTCGAGGTGGGTTGCTCTCAAACGACAAAAGCCGTACACTAACTCTGAGTAGCCAACCAATTTATGGTGTAGGGGGTGGGCTATTTATAGCCACTAGGCAACCCGACCTGATTTGTCCGAAATGACCTGGGTCACTAAGGAACTGACACGTGTTCCAACGGTCAGATTTCAAACACACACGACAACTTTATTTGAGCTACAAGCAAAGCTGACTTATCCAGCTCTGGATAAGATTTGCTCTCATTGTCTTCGCTCGAAGACATAGGATTTTGGTTAAGCATCACTTCAGTCATTCTGACTGGTTCACTTGGACCCCACTTAACAGTATGGTGGTTCCTATGACTCAACAAAGAAGAAAAAGAATGACAAAACAACTAAGTCTTCGCGCTCCATAGTCTTCACGCAATGTCTTCTCTTGTCACAGTCTTCAATGTGAATGTCTTCACATACCACCTTTGACTTCAATGTCTTCATAGATTTTTAGGGGTCATCTCTGGTAGGAAAACCGAATCAATGAGGGACTTCTACCTGTGTTATCCTGCAATTCTCACAAACACATTAGTCCCTCAACCAGGTTTGTCGTCAATACTCCAAAACCAACTAGGGGCGGCACTAGATGCACTTACAATCTCCCCCTTTTTGGTGATTGATGACAAACTGATTGAGGTTTTTCAATGGGGAATAAAATATGTGAAATTGTAAAGGATAGGGAATTGTCTTCATAAGTGGCAAAGGCTCCCCCTGAAGATGTGCATATAAGTAATTTGCTTTTGGAATGCAAATGCACATGGCAGGTTGTACTTGTGGAGATCCTCTTCAACTTATGATGACAATTCATCATGCATGATTTGATATTACGAAGATAATGACATGCATAATGAAAAATGGACGTCTGCAAAATGACCTAAGTGTGGAAGTTATCATCGCACATGCGGAATTTATCATTGCATCACAGAATAGCAAATAAGTAGCAGACGACCATCGAGTTTAAGTGTTACAACTCAAAGAACCAAATGTATCAAAAAGCGAGAGTTGTAAGCAGTTGGCAAAAGTAGCAAAAAGTAAAGTGACCACCCATATGGACCCGCTTGAAGACTATCAACTCGTATGCTTCTCCCCCTTTTGTCAGTAATGACCAAAAAGGTTTGAAGACATAAAGCTTCTACTCGTTCCCGTGAGGTGCAGGCGAGGCAGCAGGGTCGTCATTGAGGTCCGGTGGTGCAGAAGATCTCGGTGCAGTGTCGACACACGCTATAGTTGGAGGAGGTGAAGTGGCATCATCTTGGTCATTGATGACTCTGGCATTCACCATCGCAGCTGAGGATGAATAGTCAGAGGCTTCAAGTGAGGGAGTCTGACGCAAGTGAGCATTCCTTGGAGGAGTTGAGTCAAACTTGAATCTTTCTGTGAAGCCATCGTCTTGCAGATCAGCTTCAGCACTAAGCAATGTCAAACTCTTCCAAGACCTCCGACAGGTTTCATGTGTAACAAAGACATTCTTGGTGGCAAGATTGCGAATGCGATTGACGTCCACCAAGAGGCTTTGCATCTGACGCTTAAGCCAGTCATGATGCTTATCCTGTTTCTGATGTAGCATGACGAGAAGCTCTCGGTCATTGAGAACACGAGATCGCTTCTGAGGCCTTTGGGCAATGGTGCTTCCAGTGGCGTCAGTTTGAGCACGAGGGGCACATGTGTTACCAGCCAAGGGATAAGCACGAGAGACTGCCTGAACTCCTTCAATGGGCTGGGTGAAGCTTTGACGATCAGCATTGTGGAGATAAATGGGATCCTTAGCAGGCTCTAGGTAAATAGCTTCAACAGACAGATCAACCTCTGGCAAGAATACAAGATGATTGTGCACAGACGGCTGATAGTTGAAGGCAGAGTGCAGCTTGATAAAGACGCATTACCCATGGAGCATAGAACTTCAAACCAAAAATATCGGAGCTAGATGCAGCCAATTGTCTGATGAAGAAGTCTTGAGCATTGAAGCTGATGCCATTGAAGATATAGAGAACCAAAGTCTTCATTGCTCCTTGAAGCTTCGCTACAGATGAATGTCCTTTGACAGGCCATAGAGTTTTTCTGATGATATGGTAAATGGTGCGAGGCAGATACTCTAGGTCTTCAACAAAGAATTCAGATGGGTAGTCAGCATCGTGAGGCAAAGGCTTCATCATGCTCAACATTTGGCTCATGTTGGGTTCTGGCTTCTGAAAAATGCTCTCCAAAGCATTCTGGTGTTGTTGACAACCTGGTTCATAGTATTCACCAGGAGTGGGCAGGGCTGTAAGCTCAATGATATCAAGAGCTTTGGCTTCATGATGGACATTTCCTGTCATCCACTCAAGGACCCAAGTCTTTGGATCCCTGTTGTAGCCTCGAATGTGAAGAGTGGCATAAAACTGTAATAGAAGCTCTTCATTCCATTGTTCCTTGTTTGTGACAAATTGCAGGAGGCCAGCGTCTCTGAAGCAATCCAACACTTCTTCTAGACAGGGCAGGCCAGCTATAGCTTTAGTGTCGAGAAACATATGTGGAAATATGCGCCCTTGATTGTATAAGACGCATGAATAGTAGCTGCGCTGCTGATAGCTCCAGAACCGATCCGATGAAATGCGAGGTTTGGAGTAAGGGTTCTTGGCGCTGTTGAAGAAGGTGTTATGTGCCACAAAGCCATTCACATTGAAGACCCCAGGTGAGGTTGCAGTGCCTGGGAATCTTGGAAGTCTTGGCTTGGGCTTCTGGACTTGAGGTCTGTGCTCGACATGATAGTCAAATTGTGGACCCGCAGCAGGTGGAGGAACCAGAATGGGCCATCGGACCATAACAGGCTGACCACAATCAAATGCCAGCTCAACAGTATGAGGTCTTGGAGGGGGTACAGGAGCATTGTCATTTTCGTTGACATGGGCTGCAAGTGGCACAATAGCTTCAGGAGGAATGATTACATCTGGTCCTGCATTGCCTTCAGGTGCTTCGTTATTGGCTTCGGGCATGACGACATCACTATCGTCAGCAGTGTTGTTGGTGGTGGTGACGTTAGCTTCAGGCGCCACATTAGCTTCAGCCATGATGACATCATTGGCTTCAGTGTTGATGTTGGTGGCCGCCTCAGTATTTGTAACCTCCACTTCAGGAGCTGGAGGGTCAGACACGTTCTCCTCGAGAATAGCTTCAGGAATGGTTGGTGGTGTAGCAACTCTTTCTTCTTCATCGGCTGATGCAGCCGGAATATCTTCAGCCGTTTTGGCTTCGGACTCAGAGGTGTTCACAGTTGGAGTGGCTTCTGGAAACACTTGATGTGCAACAAATTGGTGGGGCACTTCTCCTTCTAGAACGCTCGGAAGAGTGACTTGGGGCCTTGGTCCTTTGTGAAGCCTGCGTAACGCTGGCGACGCCTGTGGAGATGGAGTTGGCTGAGCCTCAAAGTCATCTTCATCTTGCACTGGTGAGGTGACTTGTGGTTGGGGAGAACTTGGGGTGTCTTGTTGTTGTGGGTGATCAGCCCACGATGCATCCTGAGCAGTTGGCGTCAGAGGACGACCAATGCTGATGAGCTCGCTGTGCGTGAGCACAGGCGATGATACCAAATTGTGCTTGATCTGAGGAAGGACTTCATCATCTTCAACATTGTCGTGAGGACCAATGTCTTCAGCTGCGGTGGGGTCAACAGCTGGATTGTCTTCAACTTCAGGAGCCTCTGTGGAAGCAGGCTCATGAACTATCAACTGGCGCTCTCGATGTTCAGACGCAGGACAAGTAACAGAATTTGGCTCGACAAGAAGGGGCTCTGTGGGAGCAGCCCGGTCTCTGTTCTTTGTTTTCCTTTTCTTGGTTGGGGGAGCATCATCAGTGGTGGCTTTGGTCTTGCGCTTTCTGGCTTTGGCTTCAGATGCTCTAGTTTTCTTGAATTCTGAAGCCACTGTGGGGACCTTAGGCTTCGAGCCTGTCATACTTGCTGGGAAGACAATGCGAGGTTCTTCCTGCCTTGATGCTTCTGGTTCTGCCACAGCTGGCTTCTTCTTCTTCTTGGCAGCCATTCGGGGGTCGATGCCTGGTCGCCCTAAGGCCTTGCGCTTTTCAGCTTCATTGTAGCATTGAACACATTTGTCCGCAAGATTCTTCATGCGCTCACGAGAACCTTTTGCTTCTTCTCGTTTCTTGTGGAATGCCTCCTTGAGCTCATGCATCATGACCTTGAAGTTTTGAATGTCTTCAACATTGAGCTTGGCCATGTGCTTCTTGAACTGAGCCTTTTCATAATCGATCTTATGCTTCAGCTCAACAATTTTCTGAGCTAGAGCCAGCTCAGGAGCAATGGCTCCGTGGAAGGCGACGCTGAGGCCAATGGGAACCTGAAGATCATCAAAGCTGACATCTGGGCTGTCAAACCACTCATCAATAAACTTGTTTAAGATTTCCACATCAAAGAGAGGAAGATCATTGAAGATTTCCGCCTCTTGCTTGCTCTTGATCAACCGCTCAAGAGCGTCATCGCCAAGATCGTCGTCGCTGGACAGATCAATGGTGTCATTCTCATTTCTCAAAACAGCAGCATGGGTCAGTGCTTGACCAGTGAGTTGCATGGGCTTTTTCAACTTGGCAGACTTGGAGATGCATGAGAGATCTTCAGACTGCACACTGGCTTCAGGAGGTGCAGTGGCCAAAGGCTTCGCCCGTGAGACCTTTGGTGCAGATGAGGGCTTTGAAGCCTTTGGTACTGAAGAGGGCTTTGAAGCCTTGGGTTTCATTTGCTTCATAGGCTTCGGTGGTGCAGGCGCTTCGTCAGAATCAGCGTCGTCTACAGGTTGATCCACGTCTGCCCCTTGAACCATTATGTGAGTGATGAGACCTTCTAAGTTGTAGAAGGGCCCAACAAGATTGGGTTCAGCTTCTCGTGTGCCGTCGGCACGTGGCGCAGAGGGGCCTGGGTTGAAGTCTAATCCCAAAGACTTCTTGTTTTCCTTGGCCGAGTTCTTTGCAAACTGATAGTTGCGCTTGAAGAGATTATCTTCTCGACACCATAACAGAGAGGATGGGTCGGCATTTGCAGGCTGAGGTCCACGAATCATGCAGGGGTAGAAGCCTTGAGCAATAGCTTCGGACTTTGACTTGGGCTGAAGACCTTTGTATATTATATCTCCCCAGGGGCCCTTGATGGCACTCTTCTCAGCATATTCGTCGGTGACGAATCTGTACTTGAACCATTCCTCTGCCCAATGTCTTCGAATCCATTGGATTCGGTTCTTGCGTTCTCCATAGGTCTCTTCTGGATCTGACTTGTATAGCTCATAGAGATCTGGTGGCAGGTCCTTAGCAGTGTTTCCACGGCGCTGTCTGCCGCCCTTCCTGACTGATTTTTCTGTTGCCATGAAGTTTAGACTGAAAGGCTTCAACACTGTCAAAGTCTTCCGTCTACTGGTCAGACAAGAACTGGCTTCAGGAGTATTTATATGATGCTGTAAGAACTCTACAAATGAATGCAGACTATGAGAACCAAGGGATTCTCCCACGGACATGTACCTGTGACAGCATTAAAGGTGCAAGGGAAGGGGAAGAGGTCATATGCATTCTCAGAAGATTTTGAAGATAAATCAGTTTAGAAGACATTGACCTCATAGTGCGAAGACATTCACTCATATGTAGAGAGTTGGTTCCAGATTTGTACGAATCCATGAATAAGTACAAGTGAGGAATCTAACTACTTTGTGAAGCATAAGTGAACATACTAGGCATGCTATGAGATGCAGAATGAGATAGATCCAACTTGTGGGAACAGAAACCACTTGTGGTTGTAAAGGATGAATCTATCGGATCAAAAAGACTGTAAAAAGAGGTTTTATTTACCACACGAGGAAGTGCTAGATGGAGTGGGAGAGGAGGCCGAGCAATTCGTTCTTCTGTGCCCTAACTTGGCAACGGAGGACACCTACGGCAACGGCGGAGAAGACGATGTCCACGGCCGGTGTGAGGACGGCGTCGGTGAGGTCGCGGCAGCTAAGCGCTTCGTCGCCAGCGTCGTCGAGGGCTAGCGGTGGCGCTAGGGTTTGTGCGAGAGTGGAAGAAGAGATAATGACTAGGGTGAGGCATGTATTTATAGAGACAGGGACGGCGCAGCGTTATTACACAGGTGCCCTTGGCGGTTCACATCTGAAGGACACGTGGCGATCATGCAACACATTGGAGGTTGTTCCACGTTCCGACGCATGCCTGGATTGTCGGGTGGTCGTTCCCACTTCTCCGGGTTTCAGGCAAAAAGATTGAGCATTTAAAAGCGGATTTAATGTTTGTCTCTGTATCTCCTGCTGACAAGGACACAACGAAGACATTTGACAGTTTCAATAGAATGCATATGATTTGGATAGTTAGACTTGAGACAGGAGCATAGAAAGGTTAGGGTCCGATCACATTCACTTAGTTCAAAAGATTCAACGTGAAGACATAGCTATAAGTGAATGCTGTAGAGGACAGAAACTAAATCAGTACATTGAAGATAAACATGAGGCCATGTTAATATTGAAGACAAACAAAATGCGAAGACTTTGCAAATGTAACGCCATGAGAAAAACACTTCTAAGGGAAGAATTTGGTGGTGGCGTTACCCACCGTATAGGAAGTATTAGACCCAGACACGGCGCACAATTATCATGGCGCTCCGAAGTCAAATTCCACGTTAATGTATTCACACTCAGAATGTAAGTCTTCATTGATTGAAGACATACTTTACTTCGTGTGTTGCACATCTAAGTCATCAACATGCATAAGTGTTAGGATGTGTGCCTGATCACAGGACATTTGAGGATTCCAAGATATTTAGCTCACATCGTAACTTGCTAAACCTTTTCTCATCCAAAGGCTTTGTGAAGATGTCTGCCAGTTGCTCTTCAGTGTTGACGTGTATGATATCAATATCTTCCTTCATGACATGATCTCTGAGAAAGTGATGACGAATTTCAATGTGCTTTGTCTTTGAGTGCTGAACTGGGTTGTTAGCAATCTTGATGGCGCTTTCGTTGTCGCAGTAGAGTGGCACTTGCTTCAGATGAATGCCATAGTCTTTGAGTGTTTGCTTCATCCATAAAAGCTGAGCGCAGCAAGATCCAGCAACAATGTATTCAGATTTAGCAGTGGAGAGAGATACACAGTTCTGCTTCTTTGAAGACCAACATACAAGTGATCGTCCCAGAAAGTGACATGTGCCTGATGTAGACTTGCGATCCACCCAGCATAATCAGCATCCGAGAATCCAACTAGATCAAACTCTGAGCCCTTCGGATACCATAATCCTAGTGTTGGGGTGTGAGCCAAATATCGAAGAATTCGCTTCACAGCTAAGTGATGCGATTCCTTTGGTGCCGCTTGGAATCGGGCACACATGCAAACACTGAGCATGATATCTGGCCTAGATTCACATAAATAAAGCAAAGAACCAATCATGGAGCGGTATACATTTTGATCGAACTCTTTACCATTGTTGTTGGGACCCAGATGGTGTTTAGCTGGCATTAGCGTCGTGTAACCTTTGCAGTCTTGCATTCCAAACTTCTTCAGGCAATCTTTGAGGTATTTCTCTTGAGATATGAAGATGCCGTTGCGTTGCTGTCGTATTTGAAGACCAAGGAAGAACTTCAACTCTCCCATCATGGACATCTGATATTGCTCTTGCATCATGTATCCAAACTCATCATTGTATTTCTGATTAGTGCAGCCGAAGATAACGTCATCCACATATATTTGGCACACAAACAGTTCACCATCATATGTCTCCGTGAAGAGTGTGGGATCTAGGGAACCAGGTTTGAAGCCTTTGCTCTTCAGGAAGTCTTTGAGTGTGTCATACCAAGCACAAGGGGCTTGTTTGAGGCCATACAGTGCCTTGTTGAGATTATACACCATGTCAGGATGTTTTGGATCTTCAAAGCCAGGCGGTTGTGCAACATACACTTCTTCTTCAATCTTGCCATTGAGAAAAGCACTCTTCACATCCATTTGATACAGAAGGATGTTATGATGATTTGCATAGGCTAGCAGTATGCATATAGCTTCAAGCCTAGCCACAGGAGCAAATGTTTCATCGAAGTCAATTCATTCAACTTGAGTGTATCCTTGAGCAACGAGACGAGCTTTGTTTCTGACAACTTGACCATGCTCATCTTGCTTGTTGCGATATATCCATTTAGTGCCTATGATATTGTGCTTACGAGGATCAGGACGCTTGACCAGTTCCCATACATTATTCAGCTCAAATTGTTGAAGCTCTTCTTGCATAGCTTGAATCCATTCAGGTTCCACGAAGGCTTCATCAACTTTCTTGGGTTCAGATATTGAGACGAATGTGAAGTGCCCACAGAAATTTGCTAGTTGTGTTGCCCTTGAACGAGTGAGTGGACCAGGTGCATTGATGCTGTCAATTATTCTCTCAATCTGTACTTCATTTGCAACACGAGGATGAACAAGATGAAGATTTTGCTCTTGCTGATCATTGTCGTCGTTAGAAGGATTGTCTTCAGGCGGAGTATTATCTTCAGGTTGATCAGGTGCAGAGATGATGAGTTCCTCTTCGGGCTGTGCTTCAGACGGTATGATCTCTCTAGTTCCCATAAGCTTGATGGATTCACTAGATGGAACTTCATCTAGCACATTTGGCAGGTGCTCTCTTTGCGAGCCATTAGTCTCATCGAACCGCACATCCACAGTTTCAACCACTTTATAGTGAAAGAGGTTGAAGACTCTGTAGGAGTGTGAATCCTTTTTGTATCCAAGCATAAAACCTTCATGTGCTTTCGGTGCAAATTTTGAAGTGTGATGTGGATCCTTGATCCAGCACCTGGCACCAAATACTCTGAAGTAACTGACATTTGGCTTCTTACCAGTGAGGAGCTCATAGGATGTTTTGTTCAGAAGCTTGTGAAGATAAACACGGTTGATGATATGGCATGCAGTATCAATGGCTTCAGGCCAGAACTTTCTTGGAGTCTTGTATTCATCGAGCATTATCCGGGCCATCTCAATGAGTGTTCTGTTCTTGCATTCCACGATGCCATTCTGCTACGGCGTGTACGGAGCTGAGAACTCATGAGTGATGCCCAAAGTACCAAGATAAGTGTCGAGGCCGGTGTTCTTGAATTCAGTGCCATTGTCACTTCTGATGTGCTTGATCTTGACGCCATAGTTGTTCATGGCTCGATTGGCGAAACGTCTGAAGACATCCTGCACTTCAGTCTTGTAGAGAATTATATGCACCCATGTATATCTTGAATAATCATCAACAATGACGAAGCCATAGAGACAAGCAGTAGTAGTAAGAGTTGAGTAGTGAGTGGGACCGAAGAGGTCCATGTGTAGCAGTTCGAAGGGTTGAGTCATTGTCATGATTGTCTTCGAGGGATGCTTGGCCCTCGTCATCTTTCCAGCTTCGTAGGCATCGCATAAGTGATCCTTCTTGAACTTGACACCCTCGATGCCTATGATATGCTTCTTCTTTGCAAGAGTGTGCAAGTTCCTCATGCCAGCATGCCCTAGCCTCCGATGCCAGAGCCAGCATTCTGAAGCTTTTGCAAGAAGACATACGGCAAGCTGTGGTCTTGCTGAGAAATCTACCATGTACAAGTCATCTTTCCTATACCCTTCAAAGACTAGAGATTTGTCATATTCCATTAGAACAAGGCAACGATATTTTCCAAACATCACAATCATGTTTAAATTGCAAAGCATTGAGACAGACATTAAGTTGAAACCAAGGGATTCAACAAGCATCACTTTATCCATGTGCTGATCCCTTGAGATTGCAACTCTACCTAGACCCAATACCTTGCTTTTACCAGTATCAGCAAATGTGATGTGACTCTTGTCAGATGGACGTAAGGTTGATTCCATGAGAAGACTTCGCTTGCCAGTCATGTGATTAGTACATCCACTATCAATAATCCATTCTGAAGCAGCTGGTGTCATACCCTTGGCACCGCGTGCCATGAAGCAATAGGTGGGAGCGGAGTTGTCCTGGTCATCAGCATCAGCGTCGGTGATGAAGTCATTGTCTTTAATGTTGAAGATGGACTTGGCAACGTAGGCTGTAGCCAGACTTGCAAAGCCAGAATCGGACTCCTCCTCAGACTCCACCTCCGCCTCCTCAGAAGCAGACTCCTCCTCTGAATCCATTTCCTTGCCAACAAACGCACGAGCCTTGCCAGATGAGCTCTTCTTGTGTGATGAAGACTTTGATGAAGACTTGGAAGAAGACTTTGAGTATTTCTTATTCTTCTTCTTGTCGCCAGAATCATATTCCTTGCTCTTCTTATTCTTCTTGTTCTCATTGTCCCACTGCGGACACTCAGAGATGTAGTGACCAGGTTTCTTGCACTTGTGGAATGTTCTCTTCTTGTAGTGATGAGCAGAAGCTTCATCATTCCTTGAGCTGGATCGTGAGGACTTTCTAAAGCCTTTCTTCTAGGTGAATTTCTGGAACTTCTTCACAAGCATAGCAAGCTCCTTTCCAATGTCTTCAGGATCATCAAAACTGCAATCAGATTCTTCTTCAGATGAGGAAACAACTTTTGCCTTCAAAGCACGAGTTCGCCCATAGTTGGGACCGTAGATGTCTCTTTTCTCAGAAAGCTGAAACTCATGTGTGTTGAGCCTTTCAAGTATGTCAGACGGATCGAGTGTCTTGAAGTCAGGGCGTTCTTGTATCATCAGGGCTAGGGTGTCAAACGAGCTGTCAAGTGATCTCAGGAGTGTCTTGACGACTTCATGCTTGGTGATCTCAATAGCGCCGAGGGCTTGAAGCTCATTTGTGATGTCAGTGAGTCGATCAAACGTGAGCTGAACATTCTCATTATCGTTTCTCTTGAAGCGGTTGAAGAGGTTGCGAAGGACACTGATTCTTTGGTCTCTCTGGGTTGAGACGCCTTTGTTGACCTTGGAGAGCCAGTCCCAGACTAGCTTGGATGTTTCTAGAGCACTCACATGGCCATACTGTCCTTTGGTCAGATGACCACAGATGATATTCTTGGCAGTGGAATCCAGTTGAACGAACTTCTTGACATCAGCAGCAGTGACACCTTCACCAGCCTTGGGGACGCCATTCTCAACGACATACCAGAGGTCGACATCAATGGCTTCCAGATGCATGCGCATCTTATTCTCCCAGTAGGGATATTCAGTTCCATCGAAGACTGGACACGCAACGGAGACTTTGATTATCCCTGCAGTCGACATAGCTAAAACTCCAGGTGGTTAAACCGAATCACACAGAACAAGGGAGTACCTTGCTCTGATGTGCACTTGAAAGTGCTAGTGATCGACTAAAGGGGGGGGGGGTGAATAGGCGATTTTTATGAAAGTCTTCAAAACATGGAAGTTTCGAAGACAAACGATAGAGATAAACCTATAACCATGCAGCGGAAGGTAGACTACACTAAGCAAGCCATAGTCAAGTATTCAATGAAATGAAAGCACAAAGACTAATAGCAGCTAGGCAGTATAGATCAGGATGGAAGATAGTATGAAGCCAATCAGAACAAGTAGTCACATAGTGAAGACAAATAGATAGTGCAAACAGGCAATGACTTCACAAGGACCAATCTGCAAATAAAGAGATGGGAAGGATAGAACCAGTGGCTCGTTGAAGACAATGATTTGTTGGACCAGTTCCAGTTGCTGTGACAACTTTATGTCTGGTTAGGGAGGCTGAGATTCAACTCATAAGACCGCGTCTTCACCTTATTCCCCTTGAGCTAAGGACACCCTATCCTCGCCCAATCACTCTGGTAAGTCTTCAAGGTAGACTTCCAAACCTTCACAGACTTCGTTCACCGGCGATCCACAATGACTCTTGGATGCTCAGAACGCGACGCCTAACCGGCTAGAGGATTCACAGTCCTCAAGTGTAATAAGTCTTCAGATCACACAGACAGGAAGACTTCAGTGATGCCTAACACTCTTTGGCTCTGGGTGTTTAGGGCTTTGTCCTCGCAAGGAATTCTCTCTCAAAGGCTTCGAGGTGGGTTGCTCTCAAACGACAAAAGCTGTACACTAACTCTGAGCAGCCAACCAATTTATGGTGTAGGGGGTGGGCTATTTATAGCCACTCGGCAACCCGACCTGATTTGTCCGAAATGACCCTGGGTCACTAAGGAACTGACACGTGTTCCAACGGTCAGATTTCAAACACACATGACAACTTTACTTGAGCTACAAGCAAAGCTGACTTATCCAGCTCTGGATAAGATTTGCTCTCATTGTCTTCGCTTGAAGACATAGGATTTTGGTTAAGCATCACTTCAGTCATTCTGACTAGTTCACTTGGACCCCACTTAACAGTACGGTGGTTCCTATGACTCAACAAAGAAGAAAAATAACGACGAAACAACTAAGTCTTCGCGCTCCATAGTCTTCACGCAATGTCTTCTCTTGTCACAGTCTCAATGTGAATGTCTTCACATACCACCTTTGACTTCAATGTCTTCATAGATTTTTAGGGGTCATCTCTGGTAGGAAAACCGAATCAATGAGGGACTTCTACCTGTGTTATCCTGCAATTCCCCCAAACACATTAGTCCCTCAACTAGGTTTGTCATCAATACTCCAAAACCAACTAGGGGTGGCACTAGATGCACTTACAACACTGCCTTGTACATGATGGTGCTGTACGATCGAGCCCGTGTGGGCCCCACCATGAAAACTTTGGACGAAATCTCTATCATATGTTTGTTCCGGCTTATTCTGCAAGCCAATCCTTGTTTTGTTTTGATTGTGGTATTTGAGTTGCTTCGAAGTCAAGTGTTGATTCCATACCTTTCCTAAGCGGTGTTCTCATGTTCCTATGTGAATACTAATCCTTCTCGATCATCGACTTTGTCATTTCAATTTCTTCTCAACCGGTGAGCTTCCCTTCAAGTGGATCCGTTCATTTTCAACATCCCCAAGACCAACTCTAAGTATTCTCAACGGTGTTTGTTTCATTCATCCCAAATTGTCTTTGTTTTCCCACCTCCCACCCTTTTCCTTCAAGGATTCAGATATCTTAATCAACTATCATGTTATTGATGAGAAGCCTCTCCATTCTTTTCCATCAATGTTCTTATCCGGTGATTCTCATGAAGATGCTAAGGAAGCTACAAGTTCAATATTCTTCATTCTTTTTCTTCTCCGGTGGATTCAATTCAAGCTTTTGGTGTTGATCATATTCTGTCCTTGTTTCAAATGTTTTCCCATGCCGGTGCACCTCTTTATCATTCACCTCTCACTATTCATTTGTTCTGGAGTGCTGAAGATATCTCAGAAGATTCGTGTTTTCACTACTAATCCGTTCAAGCTCTTTCGAGGATGTTATCTCATACAAGCTATTTAACTCAACCGGTGCAATCTCCTTTTCAAGCAATCATTTCAACGGTGTTTCTTTTGAGTGGCCCCTAACCCACAGGTCTTTTCCCAGGATCTTACCCAACTCTTCTATTTTTCCGGAGCTATCCTCAAATCCTTTCAAAGTATGACATAAGAATGAATTATCATCAGTCAGATGGTTTCTCCAAGATCTTATAACTCTTTTCATTGTTGGCTTAACCTCTTCGCTTTTCATTCTCCCGGAGTATCTCAATAATTCATGGTGGTGTTTCTCGTTGTCATTCTCAACATTTGAAGACTGAAGAAGAATTTCTCTTAAATCTTGCTCCATTCTCTTCAAGATTCATGGGTCTAGCTTGACGCCATCCTCTCATAATTGGTTTCGATTGTGAGAATTCTTTTCACCTATCCGGAGAAATTCAGTAGTATTTTTCAGTTTAATCATCCGGAGCCCATCATCTCAAAATTATTCATTCTCAGCTTTCAGCTCTCATTCTCTAAATCTTACCGGTGCATCATTCAAGTATTCTATTATCAGCTCGTGATCTCTTCGTTCTCATGTATCTAAATCCCCTCAAGTATCTTCATTTGTTCTCTAATTCTTCCCGGTGTTTCTTTATCTTTTCTTCAATCGTTTTCAATTCTTACGGTGGTTCTTCCAAGATTCTTCTTCCTTTGTTTATCATATCAATTTATTCGTTATTTCAATTCTACCGGTGGTTCGTTGAAGACCTTCCCAAGTTCGTGCTATATCTCTCTTAATCCTTTTCTATGAGAGTAAGTAGTATGCCAAATCCGTTGGTTTTCATCAATCTAAATTGGTGAAGGATGAGCATAACATAATTCTTATTCTTGATTCACCCAAATGATTAATTCTTTATTCCGGAGGCTCATCAAATTCTCGGCTTCACTTGATTCATCTTTTCTTTTCCCGGAGTTCCAAGTTCTCTCAATTTTCTCGTCATGAAGATCCATCTAATCATTGCAAGTCTTCACCTTGTGTTTCAACTTCTCTTTCATTTCGATTGATCATTTTTTTGTTACTGGAGTTCTTCATGGAGACTCTACATGTTGGTTCATAAAGGATTTAATTCCTTCTCGAAGCATTCATCAAGATTCTTTTCAGAGGAGCTCAAGCATTCTTCATCTTGCAATCCAGAGTGCAATTGTTCTCCCTTATCTTTTGAGGTGGTAATATATCATTCTTCATTCACAAGAATGGGATAGTTTAAACCCATCATTTTCAATTTGTTCATGAGGTCCTTGCAACCCATCAATCTCTTCATTGGAGTTATCTTGGGTTATATTTCACCTAAAGCTTTCCCTAAGGATTCTTGCTATTTATGGTGCTTATAAATGACCCAAGTTCTTCTTTTATCCTCCCGGTGAAATAAGTTTCTCGTATCCTTGTTCATATCAATCCAATCTTTGTTTCCGTTAGTGCCAGAATTTCACCTCAGTTTTGAGATGTTTTCCTTAAGCCCACATCAAGCTTACTCTTTTCGTTGTTGGTTTTCCAACAACTCCGTTCGAGCCTTCTCCTAAAGATGCTTTTTCAAGCTCAGTTGAGGTAGAAGATGTAGTTTTCTTCTCCATTCTTTCATTCCAATGATCTATATTCTATTCTTGCTTCCGGAGGCGTTGTGTTGTTGCTCTCTTCTCTCATCATCTCGAATTGTGAGGATCATGTTCTTTTCGTGCTTATCCATTTAACCGGAGTGTTGTGTCCTCTGCTCAAGTTCTTTTCATCTTATCAAGTCTTACATCTCTTTTCAACCAGAGTGCTGTCCGAATATGTTCTTCCTTTTTCCTCTTTCTAACAGAGTGTTTTCAACTTTGATCATCTTTGTTGTTTTTCTTTTCTCAAAATTGTTTAACCTCTCAAGGTTCATGGTTTCACTCGTTTGTCAAAGAAGCAACTAAGTTTTACCTCTTATATTCCTCTTCCTTTTCCCTCTGGTGCCCTCCTAGATCTCGGGATGAGATCCTATCGTAGTGGTGGAGTGTTGTAACGCCCCGGATACAACTTTCCATATTTGTACTCCGACTCTTGCCTTTTCCGGAGATGAGATATGATTTTCCCTTTGTGGTTGGGTTCTGTCTTCGTTTTGCATTTTGCCCATGTCATGCATTTCATATCATGTCATCATGTGCATCGCATTTGCATACGTGTTCGTCTCATGCATCCGAGCTTTTTCCCCGTTGTCCATTTTGCAATCTGGCACTCCTACGCCCTCCGGCGCCCCCTTTTGCCTCTTTTCGTGTGCGGGTATTAAACTTTCTCGGAATGGACCGAGATTTGCCAAGCGGCCTTGGTACACCACCGGTAGACCGCCTGTCAAGTTTCGTGCCATTTGGAGTCCGTTTGATACTCCAATGGTTAACCGGGGAACCATAAAGGCCTCGTGTGTGTTGCAGCCCAACACCCCTCGAAAGTGGCCCAATAACCCATCCAAACCCCCTCCATCCTCTCGGACGTTCGATCATGATCGCGTGGCCGAAAACCACACCTCATTTGGACATCCCTACCTCCCTCTACCTATATAAACACCTCCCTTCCATTTTTCGTGCAATACAAACCCTAGCACCGCTCCCCGCGCCTGTTCGCCGACCGCGTCGCCTCCGCCGACACGCCACCGCCTTGCTCCACTCCGGCACGCCGCCGACTACAACTCTGGCCGCCGCTCGCGCCTGCAACTCCGATCGCCGGATCGCACCACCTCGCCGGACCGCGCCTCCCGGCCCGCGCCCGAGGCCGCCGCCCGTCGTCCACCTCCTCCGCCGCTCAGCTCCGCCCGAGTGCCGGCGAGCTCGCCACCACCGCCCTCTTCTTCGACTCCGATCAGCTAGCTCCGTCCGTCCTCGTCATCCGCACACGCCAGATCCAGATCCAGATCCAGATCGGGTCAAACCCTAGGTTGACCCCGTTTCCCCCTAAGTCCCAAGCATTTTCAGCCCATGTTCATCGCATCATAACTCCTCACCTGTAGCTCCGTTTTGCATGAACGATATATCAAAATGTTCATATGGATGTGCTCTTAATTTTGTTCCATTGTGACCTGCCTGTTTAAGTCCATCTTGATGCCCAAATGGTTGATACAAGAGTGCTATAAAATGTTAGGTGCTGATTCTTATCAGATTATGAGCATTTGTCATTTTTGCCATGATTATTGTGTGCTGCATATGGGCATGAGATCTACATGTGTTTTGGGCTATGCCATGCCATCTTTACAGGGGTGTATGCAATGTATTTTTGTGATCAATGTGGTGACTAGCAGAAGCATGCAAAGTAGCTCTCGTGATATTGCTAATTTCAGGGACTTAGAATTTCACTAAGTCATTTGCCTGCTATTATTTTTATGCCATGTATTCATGTTGCTACAGTGAGATCCATGCTTCTTTTGAGTATGTTTAGTATGGATGATTTGGACATATGGTTGTTCTCTATCCATCCATGCCCTTGTTTGCATTTATGGAGTGTCCTAGCATGACTCAATCTTCCTCTACTTTTGCTATAAAATGTTCCTGGCAGATTGTTTACATGTTAATCAATTTTGCCAAGGTTGTTGTAGTTGATCCATGCATGCTATAAACTTGCTCTTGCTTTTTTTAGCTTCATGAACATGTCTTCTTGCTGGTAGTATGCTTGGTTTGTCATGCAAGGCTTTGTGGTGAGTGAATCGAGCTCGCAAAGGGGCCTTCATAATTCTGTTTTTGCCATGTCCAGTTTTCTGCCAAGTCTGAATCTGTTAACGAAACTTGCTATGTTTACATGGGTGCCATCATATCTTCTGATCCTTTTTGGCCTATGGTCATTAAGGGACTTTTGTTCTATGATTTCAGTAGATTCATGCCATGCCTTTTATTGCTATGTTATGTTCCTGTAGCCTGTTGTTTTCTTGCTCTAAACATTGCTCCCTAATGTTAATTCCTGGCATGTTAGTATTTTCACTAAGTCTGTGATGCTGATATCTTTTGCACTTTTGCCATACTTGTTTGAACATGCTCTTGTGTGATTTATCCATAGCTCAATGTTCATCTTTTGTCAAGCATCTTGAGTAGATCACAACCATGTGCTTTGTTGCCATGTTGGAGTGCCGTAGCTTAGTATCTTGTTGCATTCTAGATGGCATCGTGCTGTTAATCGCAAAATTGTGCCATTCTTGTTTTGCTTGGCATTTGCAAACCGTGCATCCGATTCCGGTGATCTTTATATTGATTTCAACCGAAATCATCTCATCTTTCCAGCGGCACACTTGGTTTGCCAAGTTGAGGCCTGGTTTGATCTTTTCCTTGCGGAGCACGCATATTGCATTGCATATCACATCCCGCATGTCATGTCATGTTTTGCATCATGTTGCTTGCGCATTGCACCGTGGTTGATTGTGGTTTTCTTTTGCTTGTGTTCTTGCTTTGGGTAGAGTGTGGAGATGATTAATTGATCGAGGAACCCGTTGAGTACGCTTACGAGGATCAAGCTTTCGTTAACTCGGAGAACTTTGCAGGCAAGATGACCATACCCTCGAAATCACTTCTATCTTTGCTTGCTAGTTACTCGCTCTATTGCTATCTCACGCTACCTACCACTTGATATATCATGCCTCCCATATTGCCAGTTCAAGCCTCTAACCCACCTTTCCTAGCAAACCGTTGTTTGGCTATGTTACCGCTTTTGCTCTGCCCCTCTTATAGCGTTGCTAGTTACAGGTGAAGATGAAGTTTGTTCCATGTTGGAACATGGATATTTGTTGGGGTATCATTATTTTCTCTTATTTACTTTAATGCATCTATATACTTGGTAAAGGGTGGAAGGCTCGGCCTTATGCCTGGTGTTTTGTTCCACTTTTGCCGCCCTAGTTTTCGTCATACCGGTGTTATGTTCCTTGATTTTGCGTTCCTTACGTGGTTGGGTGTTATGGGAACCCCTTGATAGTTCGCCTTGAATAAAACTCCTCCAGCAAGGCCCAACCTTGGTTTTACCATTTGCCTACCTAAGCCTTTTTCCCTTGGGTTCCACAGACTCAAGGGTCATCTTTATTTTAAACCCCTGTGCCAGTGCCCCTCTGAGTGTTGGTCCAAACTGGGCGATGTCTGGCGCCCCCTGGGCAAACCAGGTTCTATGCCAACCCGACGGCTGGCCCATATGGTGTGCCCTGAGAATGAGATACGTGCGACTCCTATCAGGATTTGTCAGCACATCGGGTGGCTTTGCTGGTCTTGTTTTATGATTGTCGAAATGTCTTGTAACCGGGATTCCGAGACTGATCGGGTCTTCCCGGGAGAAGGAATATCCTTCATTGACCGTGAGAGCTTGTGATGGGCTAAGTTGGGACACCCCTGCAGGGTATAAACTTTCGAGAGCCGTGCCCGCGGTTATGTGGCAGATGGGAATTTGTTAATATCCGGTTGTAGAGAACTTGACACTTAACTTAATTAAAATGAATCAACCGCATGTGTAGCCGTGATGGTCTCTTTTTGATGGAGTCCGGGAAGAGAACACGGTCTTGTGTTATGCTTGAACATAAGTAGCTTCATGATCACTTCTTGATCACTTATAGCTTATGGACCGTGCATTGCTTCTCTTCTCGCTCTTATTTGCGTAAGTTAGCCACCATAAATGCTAGTGCTTGCTGCAGCTCCACCTCGCTACCTTTTCTACCCATAAGCTTAAATAGCCTTGATCTCGCGGGTGTGAGATTGCTGAGTCCTCGTGACTCACAGATACTTCCAAACAGTTGCATGTGCCGAGGATACCAGTGTAGGTGACGATACCGATGTAACACCCTCGATGCGACTATAGCTCCCACGTGTCGAGGCACGACTTAGAGATATAATCGCGTTGAAGGCATATGTCGCAAGTTAGGTAATCTTCACAACATCCCATGTAATGTGATAACAAAAAGGGAGATAACATAGTTGGCTTACACTCACCACGTCAATCAAGTACATAAATAACATTACATCATCCAAAACACTCATGGCCCGACTACGGCGCCAAAATAAAGAGAACCCAACATGCGACAATGGTCCCAATCACCCCTAACTGGGCACCACTACTGATCATCGGGAAAGGAAATGTAGTATCGTTGAGAGTCTTCGTCGAACTCCCACTTGAGCTCATACGTGTCTCCTGGAGCGGAATCATCAGGCCCTGCATCTGGTGTAATAGTAATCTGTGAGCCACGGGAACTCAGCAATCTCGCACCCTCGCGATCAAGACTATTCAAGCTTATAGGTAAGGCAAGGTAAAATATGAGTGGAGCTGCAGCAAGCGACTAGCAAGTATGGTGGCTAACTTATTTGCAGAAGAGAGCGAGAAGAGGAGGCAAAGCACGAGCAAGAAACTAAAGAGCAACCTGCGCAAACATTACTCCAACACCGTGTCCACCTCCCGGACTCCGCCGAGAAGAGGCCATCACGGTAACACACTCAGTTGATTCATTTTAATTAAATTAAGGTTCAAGTTATCTACAACCGGACATTAACAAATTCCCATCTGCCCATAACCGCGGGCACGGCTTTCGAAAGTTCAAATCCCTGCAGGGGAGTCCCAACTTAGCCCATGACAAGCTCTCACGGTTAACGAAGGAATAGACCTCCTCCCAAGATGTTCCGATCAGACTCGGTATCTCGGTAATTCAAGATACTTCGACAGCTTAAAACAAGACCAGCAACACTGCCCGAATGTGCCGACAAATCCCGATAGGAGATGCACATATCTCTTTCTCAGGGCACACTCAGATGAGCCAGACGTCGGGTAGTCCAGCCCAGAGTTGCCCCTGGTAGCCCCGGACATCGCTCGGTGGGACCAACACTCAGAGGAGCACTGGCCCGGGGGGGGGGGGGTAAAGTAAGATGACCCTTGAGTCTGCAGAACCCAAGGGAAAGAAAAGGCTAGGTGACAAATTGTAAGACCAATGTTGGGCATTGCTGGAAAAGCTTTAATCAAGGCGAAATATCAAGGGGTTCCCATTATAACCCAACCGCGTAAGGAACGCAAAAATCCGGGAACATAACACCGATATGACGGAAACTAGGGCGGCAAGAGTGGAACAAAACACTAGGCGAGAGGCCGAGCCTTCCACCCTTTACCAAGTATATAGATTCATTAAGATAACATAGCAATATAATGATATCCCAACAAGTAAATAAATGTTCCAATAAGGAACGGCCTCCAATCTTCACCTACAACTAGCAACGCTATGAGAGGGGCTGAGCAAAGCGGTAACATAGCCAATCAACGGTTTGCTAGGACAATGGTGGGTTAGAGGTTTGACATGGCAATTTGGGAGGCTTTCAAACAAGTGGTAGGCATCGTAGCATTGGCATAGCAAAAGAGCGAGCAAACTAGCATAGCAAAGATAGTAGTGATTTCGAGGGTATGATCATCTTGCCTGCACAGTTGTCAGAGTTGACTGGATCCTCAAGCGCAAACTCAACGGGCTCCTCATTAGCGAACTCGTCTCCCGGCTCTACCCAAACAAGACAAACAACAACAAGGGTACAATCAACCACGTGCAAACTCAATCAACACGATGCAAAGATGATATGCTATGCGGGATGCGATGCGGGATGCCAAATGCAAGATATGACAGGAAATGCATGAACCTGGCCTCAACTTGGAATTCCAAGGGTGCCACTGGAAATATGAGATGAAATCGCTTGAAAACAATATAAAGAACGCCGGAATCGGAGTTACGGTTTGGAAATGGCAAGCGATTCAAAATTGACACCGGTCTGCGATTTACAGCAAGTAGGCATCTAAATGCAATGAGATGAACATGCTACAGCACCCAAACATGGCAACAAAATACATGGCAGGGAAGCATACAAGATGCTTAACAAAAATCTAGCACTGAGCTACAGCCAATTCATCCATTAGGAGGTTCAAACAAGCATGGCAAAAACGCAAATGGTAAAACAGATCTCAGACTTAGTGAAGTCAACACTTGTCTGGAATTTCAGATCATATAGCCCTCTTCGGAGCAACAAAACGACATGCTACAGGACCTGAACATGACAAATAAAGACATGGCATGGAGCTACTCAACAAGCTTAACAAAAGTCCCTTAGTGACCTTGAGCCAAAAGGGATCACAAAATATACTAACAAGCACACGAACATAGCAAAAACATAATCAGTTTTCAGACTTAGTGAAAACTGGGACATGCTGAAACGTAACTCACGAAGGCATGTTTACGAGCTCGATGCACTCACCACGGTGCAAGTCACGGCAAGACAAGCATACATCCATCAAGAAGGAACAAAATTCAAGCTAGACATGGTGAGAACAATGGCATAACATGCACAGATCAACTACAATAACATCGGCAAAATCGCAAACAAGTTGACAATCTGCCCAGATTCGCAACGAAGCAAAAGTAGAGCTCGATTGACTCAAGCTAGGGTGCTCCATAATTGCAAAAAAAGACATGGATGGATAGAGCACTACAATATTAACAAAACTCCCTTACTGATCATCCTCAAAAGAGGCACGGATCACTAGGAATCAACATGAACATATGACATCGTGAGATAAACAATCCCAGGACTTAGTGAAATCACTAAGTCCCTGAAAACAGAATTAGCAAGTGCACCACTTTGCAAGCTTGCACAAGTCACCACACACATCCTAAAAATACATGGGTTGCACCTCTGGAAAGATGAAAAAACCCTTAACAAAACATATGTAGAACTCACGGGCATATCATGCACACATTAATCATGGCAAAAATGACAAAAGTGCTAAACGGAGTAACAGATCTGACAATTAACTCAAGTAGCCCTCTTCTAACAGCATTTCGGGCATCACGATAAGCTCAAATGAAAATGATGCAATGGAATGAAATGATGTACTATCTGAGATGAACATTTTGATATGCTATATGCCCAAATCGGGGCTACGGATGCAAAGTTACGGAGCCTCGAACAGGGGCATATGGATCAAGAATCTCAGGACTTGGCAAAAAAAAACAACCTCGCGAAAATTAGGGTTTACTGTAGCCGTCTCGGATCCGATCTGGATCGGGGCGCGCGGAGCCCGAGGATCGCCGGCGAGCCTTGTCGGCTCCGGCGAGCGAAGAAGCAGCGGGGAGGCGCGGGTCTGGTCGGTGGGGGCGGCGGCTAGCGGCGCCGGGCCCGGCTCCGGTCGCCGGAGTCCCGCGGCGGGGCGGCGAGCTCCGGGCGGAGGCGGCTCCGGGCGGTGGGCGTTGGTGTGGCGGCGGGGCACGGCGGGGTCCGGCCGGCGGCGAACTCCGGCCGGCTCGGCGGCGGGGAGGGGAAGAGGCGGCGCGGGCGGGCGCCTCAGGCCCGGCTCGGCGGCGGGGAGGGCCGCGCGTGGGCCTCGCGGGCTTGGCGCGGTTGGCGGCGAAGTGGTCCCCCGCGGGACAGGTGGCGCGACGCGGTTGGGCGGATTTTAGGGTTTCGGAGGGAGGAAGGAGATCCGAAAATGGAGGGGCCTTTATATAGGCATAGAGGGAGCTAGGAGAGTCCAAATGAGGTGCGGTTTTCGGCCACGCGATCGTGATCGAACGCTCTAGGACATGGAGCAGAGTTTGGTGGGTTTTGGGACAAATTGGAGGGGTGTTGGGCTGCAACACACACGAGGCCTTCTCAGTCCCTCGGTTAACCGTTGGAGTATCAAACGAAGTCCAAATGGTACGAAACTTGACAGGCGGTCTACCGGTAGTAAACCAAGGCCGCCTGGCAAGTCTCGATCCAATCCGGAAATGTTTAATCCCCACACACGAAAGAAAGCTAGAAATGACCACCGGAGGAGAATGTAGCGCCGGAATGCAAAACGGACAACGGGGAAAATGCTCGAATGCATGAGACGAACACGTATGCAAATGCAATGCACATGATGAGATGATATGAGATGCATGACAACGACAACAACACACGGAGACAAAAACCCGAACCCGAGGAAATAAAATAACTTAACGCCGGAAACGGCAAGAGTTGGAGTACAAATGGGGAAAGTTACATCCGGGGTGTTACAACACTCCACCACTACGAAAGGATCTCGTCCCGAGATCTAGGACTGAAAGAACGCCGGGTACTCAGAACGGAGGTGATCCTCGCGTTCCCAGGTAGGTTCACGATCGGAATGGTGTGACCACTTGACTTTGAGAAATTTGATTGACTTGTTGCAAGTCTTGCGTTCAGTCTCTTCAAGAATAGCAACTGGGTGCTCACGATAAGAGAGATCTTCTTGGAGCTCAATGTCCTCGAAGTTGACGGTGCGGTCAGGAGTCTTGAAGCACTTTCGAAGCTGAGAGACATGGAACACGTCATGAACATTTGCAAAGTTTGAAGGAAGCTCGAGTTGATAGGCGAGGTCGCCTCTCTTGCTGACAATCTTGAAAGGTCCCACGTATCTAGGGGCAAGCTTCCCTTTGATACTGAAGTGACGAGTGCCTTTCATAGGAGAGACACGGAGGTAAACATGATCTCCGATCTCGAACGCCAAATCACGGTGCTTACTATCATAGTAGCTCTTCTGGCGGGATTGGGCTGCTTTGAGGTTATCTCGAATGACTTTGCACATTTCTTCTGCCTCTGTGATTAAGTCATTACCCAAAAGCTGACGTTCACCGGTTTCAGACCAGTTGAGAGGGGTACGGCACTTCCTGCCATACAGAATTTCAAATGGGGCCTTGCCCGAACTTGCTTGAAAACTGTTGTTGTAGGAGAATTCAGCATAAGGAAGACAATCCTCCCACTTCATGCCGAAGGAGATCACACAAGCCCTGAGCATATCTTCAAGAATCTGGTTGACACGCTCAACTTGACCGCTTGTTTGAGGATGGAAAGCTGTACTGAAACGGATGTTGGTGCCCATGGCCTTCTGGAAAGAATCCCAAAACTTCGAGGTAAAGATGCTGCCACGGTCTGAAGAGATCACTTTAGGAATACCGTGCAGAGAGACAATGCGAGAGGTATAGAGTTCCGCCAATTGAGCTGCAGTAATCGACTCTTTGATAGGCAGAAAATGAGCCACTTTGGTGAGTTTGTCGATGACAACAAATATAGCATCATTGCCATGCTTGGAATTTGGAAACCCAGTCACGAAGTCCATCTCAATGTGGTCAAACTTCCATTCTGGAATGGCAAGAGGTTGGAGGAGACCTGCTGGCCTTTGGTGTTCTGCCTTCACTCTTCTGTAGACATCACATTCATTCACGAATTGAGCGATCTCGCGCTTCATTCGAGTCCACCAATAAGCTTGCTTAAGGTCCTGATACATCTTCGTGCTCCCAGGGTGGATGGAGAGGAGAGAATTGTGAGCCTCGTTCATGATCACTTTACGGAGGTCACCTTTGGGCACAACAATACGATCCTCGAAGAAGAGAGTGTCCTTGTCATCAAGGCGGTAGCACTTGTACTTGGACTGACTCTTGGCAATCCCAATCTTCACCTTTTTCACCATAGCATCAAGAAGCTGGGCTTGGCGAATCTGGTCTTCTAAGGTAGGAGAGACTTGAAGGTTGGCAAGGAAACCTTGAGGAATAACTTGCAGATTAAGTTTGCGGAAAGCTTCACAAAGCTCGGGTTGGTAAGGCTTGAGAATCAGACTGTTGCAGTAAGCTTTCCTGCTCAAAGCGTCAGCAATCACATTGGCCTTGCCTGGAGTGTACTCGATACTCGGATTATACTCTTGAATCATTTCGACCCATCGAGTTTGCCTGAGGTTGAGATTAGGCTGAGTGAAGATGTACTTGAGACTCTTGTGATCAGTGAAAATGTCCACTTTTCTTCCCAATAGAAGATGTCTTCAAGTCAAAAGAGCATGCACAACTGCCGCCAACTCGAGAGCATGAGTGGGGTAGTTCTTCTCATTGGGCTTCAACTGGCGAGATGTATAAGCAACAACTTTCTTCTCTTGCATCAAAACTATGCCAAGACCTTGGAGAGAGGCATCACAAAAGACCTCGTACGGCTTGGATTCATCAGGTGGAGTCAGAACTGGAGCAGTGATCAATTTCTCTTTCAAAGTGTTGAAAGCAATGTCACACTCCGGAGACCAAACGTACTTGACGTGCTTCTGGAGAAGGTTAGAGAGAGGCTTCGCGATCTTAGAAAAGTTTTCAACGAATCTTTGACAGTAGCTTGCGAGACCGAGGAAGCTACGGAGTTGCTTCACGTTCTGAGGAGGTTCCCAATTCACAATTGCAGACACCTTCTTAGGATTCACGGCAATGCCCTTGGCAGAGATGATATGACCAAGATAAAGAACCTCATCAAGCCAAAATTCACACTTGGAGAACTTGGCGTAGAACTGATGTTCCCTGAGCTTATCAAGAACCAAACGTAAATGCTTGGCATGATCTTCCTTGTTCTTGGAGAAAACCAGAATGTCGTCGAGATAGACCAAAACGAAGTCAGTGGTGTAGGCATTGAAGATGAAGTTCATCATGCGAGAGAACGTCGAAGGAGCGTTGGCGAGGCCAAAAGACATGACAGTGTATTCATATGAACCAAAGCTTGTTCTGAATGCTGTCTTGGGAATATCTTCTTCACGAATGCGAATCTGGTGATAACCCATACGGAGATCAAGCTTGGAGAATACTTGGGCACCTTTGAGTTGTTCGAACAGCTCATTGATGTTGGGAAGTGGGTATTTGTTCTTGATGGTCTTCTTGTTCAATGGACGGTAATCAACACAAAGTCGGTCCGTTCCATCCTTCTTCTTCACAAAAAGAACACCACAACCCCACGGAGAAGAACTAGGCCGGATAAGACCCATTTTCTCTTGCATATCGAGTTGCTTCTTCAGCTCCTTCAACTCTTCAGGTCCGAGCTTGTAAGGACGTTTGCACACAGGTTCCGTGCCAGGCTCAAGATCAATAACGAATTCAACTGGCCGGTGCGGAGGCATTCCTGGGAGCTCTTCTGGAAAGACGTCTTGATATTCGCAAACGACTGGACTTTGAGAGATGGCATTCAATTCACCCTTCTCATTGAGAGAAAACAGACGAATGGTATCATCACAAGCGGTAAAGACAATTACATCCTCAGACGAATGAGTCAATTGAATCTGCCTGGCTGCACAATCAAGATGTGCCTTGTGCTTAGAAAGCCAATCCATTCCAAGAATAAGATCAATATCCGAGTTACCAAGAACCACCGGAGAAGAGAGAAACTTGTAATCGCCCAATGTGATAGAAACATCTGGGGCAAAAGCGCTTGCATTCATGAATTTACCCGGAGAAATAACAGATAACTGTCTAGGCAAATCTTGCAAAGGCAACTCATGCTTAGAAACAAATGGCCTCGAGATGAAACAATGCGAAGCACCCGTGTCGAAAAGAACTTTTACAGGAATATCATTAATAGGAAGGTTACCCATGATCACATCTGACGAGTCCTCTGCCTGAGCTGCATTCATCAAGTTGACCTTGGCGGACTTGGGGTTATGCTTGACCACAGCTGTACTTGTCGATCTGACAGGAGGAGGAGGAGGAAGACGCCTCTTGTTGAAACACCTGTTGGCATAGTGACCCTTCTGTTGGCACTTGTTGCACGTGACCTCTGAAAGCGGACGGTGATACGGAGCACTCGATCTTGGAGCTTGAGACGAAGTCTTGTTATGAAAGCCAGGGTTGGGTGGGTGGGAAGAACCACTGCCACCTTTGCTCTTCTGCTGGTACGGCTGACGGAACGGAGGAGGAGGAAGCCAAAACTTCTGCTTCTTGGCCACTTGAGTAGAGGAAGAAGGAGTAACATCTCTGACTCGCTTCTTGGAAGCATCACACCTCAACTGAGCAGCCTCTTGCTTCAATGCCATGTTGTAGAACTCATCGTATCTCAAGGGCTCAAAGAGGACAAGAGCGAGCTGAATTTCTTCTCTGAGACCACCCCTGAACTGATATATCATGCTCTTCTCATCAGGGACGTCCTGCTTGGCAAAGTGGGCGAGCTTCTAGAACAACTTGTTGTAGTCATAGACAGACAAAGAGCCTTGCTTCAGATTGCGGAATTCCTCACGCTTGCTTTCAACCACGCTCTGTGGAATATGATGAGCTCGGAAATCTCGACGGAAATCATCCCAAGTGATAACACGTCCACCTCTGGAATCCTTGTACTGCTGGAACCATTCTGCAGCTTGACCTTTGAGTTGGAAGGAAGCAAACTTAACAAAGTCCTCAGGCCTGACGTTACTGCACTCGAAATGCTTGCACAGATCCACAAGCCAATCGTCAGCATCGGTTGCCTCAACACAACTGCTGAAAGTCTTTGGCCCGTTAGCAAGGAACTGGTTGAGTGTAGCAAAGTGACTCTGATTGCTGCCTTGATTCCCTTGACTGCCTTGATTGCGCTCTTGAAGAATTTGCATGATCAGCTGTGTGTTTGCATTGGTTGCGGCCATCACAGCTTGCCATGCCTCCGGAGGAGGTGGGGGTGGTGGCGGATCAGGATTTGGAGTCATGCGCGTTGGAGGAGCCATCCTGAAGAGGTTGACCACCATTAGCACATTGACAGATAAATATTGAAGCTGAATCCAACGGAATAAAAATTGCAACATATAGTCTTTACATCCGAACAAAATGAACGAATGCATTCCTCTTGAAATGGTCACATATCCATAAATTGAGAAGCCACGTAGAATTAAGGTAGAGAAATAAATCAACAAGGTACGGATCAAGAATGAATAATCGGTAAGAAATCCCAATCTCAAACCAATATCCGTGGAAGAAAAACTAGAGCTACTAGAATTCCCACCTATGAAACTCCCGAACCTTTCCGGTTATGCAATCAGGTGTTGGGGATACAGGGGAAGCATAATATCTCACCCAAACTAGCAAATCCTACATCCAGCTATATCCATCCTTCAACACATAACCAAGAAACCTTCGGAAACCATCTACCTCAACCTTCGAAAAGCATCCGTTATACAAGTTATGGTGATACTCCCGAACTCCCGCCCCAGTACTGGGTGGCGTCGAGGTTATCTCACGAACGAACTGCATAAAAGAGATTTTCGATGTCGGCGTACTAAACTCAGGTATTCCAGAACTGCAACGATAAAATTATGATGACAACACCTCAGAGCTCAACTCCCCGGGACACTTCCACTAAACCCCTGACAGGAGGCACCAAGACAATGTGCTCATCATAAAACCATCGGAACGATTCCAAGATACCCGCGTGATCCTAAATTTTTTTTAGTGAAATTTAAGAAGAGAAGAGTCAAAACTCTACGTCAGGAAGCCTTACCAGAGCGATGAGGAGACTGGGAAGTAAAAAGAATTCCTAATCTCTCCGATATATAATTCCTAAAAGACTCAAAACATTTTTCTAGACACAACTCGGCCGCTAAAACGATCAAGCAATGGGATTGAGGACACTGTAACGCCCCGGACACACCCGCCGGTGGTCGTTACTCCTGGCAGGATCTAGACTGGCCCCATAGATCAATACTAGTCTTTTCTGTGCACTTTGTCCTCACTCGTGCGCACCCGGGAGCAACTTCCCGGTCGGTCACCCATCCTGACACTACTCCAAGATGAGCACGCTTAACTTTGGAGTTCTGTCCGAATGGGCTCCCGGAAAAGAAGGAATTCCTTATTGATATGAGTAGTCTATCACCCCTAATAAGCCAGGCCATCACAACCGAACTCAAGTGGGAATTCGATGAAGACTTGGGTCGTTATTATGTTTCCTTTCCTGATGATCAGTAGTGGAGCCTAGTTGGGACGATCAGGGATCTAGGATTTGGGGTTGTCTTTCCTTATTTTGGTTCCATAGTCAGACCTTTGATTGTACTTTGGATGATGTATGAACTATTTATGTATTGTGTCAAGTGGCGATTCTAAGCCGACTCTTTATCCCTTTCTTATTCAGTACATGGGATGTGTAAAGATTACCCCTCTTGCGGCAGGCCTACCATGCGGCTATGCCTCTAAGTCGTGCCCCGACACGTGGGAGATATAGCCGCATTGTGGGTGTTACACTGGCGCATGCCGCAGAGCCACCATCGCCCTGCCGCGTGCTTGCCTTTTGCTCCTTCCCCCTTCTGCAAACCCGCACCTTCTTCGCCGGATCCTGCGCCTGCATCAATCGACCTCGCCGCCATGGCTCCCAAGAAAAAGAGTGGAAGAGCTCCGATGGCGGCGGGGCCTCGGCAGGGCCCAAGCCCGCACTGGGTCCATTGTGGTTAACCGCGAGGGGCTAGACAGGTCCGGCATGGGATCGCCACCGATTCCAATGAGTGGAAGATGATGAAGATCTAGCCCACCTCCCAGTGTCTTGCCGATATGGAGGCCACCGACATCCCTCTTCACCTCCATGCCCTCTTCTCTGGCTTGCTGCCGCCATTCTCTCGGATTTCTTCAATGCTGTGCTTATGCACTACCAGGTCCACACACTGCACCTCGACCCTATGTCCATTGTTCTCCTCCTTGCCTTCATGTTCTTGTGCAAGGCCTTCGTGGGCGTCTCCCCATCTGTGGCCTTGCTCTGCCACTTCTTCTCCCTTCATATGGTTGCTGGTGTGCAGCGCTCTGGGTGTGTGTCGCTCCGAGCGGTGGAGGCGGCTGCAGGCATCGACATTGACACCACGCTCCACCAGGACATGGAGGGATTTCAGAAGCAAAGGTTGGGAACACATGGAGCTTGTCGATCTACGGCTTGAGCGGGTTATGGCCAGGCTTGCTGACTTGAGGAAGGTGGGGGTGATGATGTCAATGGTGGTGAGGAAGTTTGTTCGGTGGCACATCACCCCACTCCAGCGCCACTCCCTCCCAATGTGGGCCTTCATAGGCCCCGAAGACGCCATGAGGCTTCAGAAGCATTCGCTCCCTTCCACCACACTGCACGGGGTGCTTCGCCTCCTGACCGGCGGAGAACCTGCCGCGCTTCCTTCAGGAGGGTCCCCCTTGTACAATTACCTGAACGGGGGAGCCTTCTCTGGGAAGATGCCGCGCTTCGATCGGTGAGGGCTGCTTCGCAAGGACCACATGGGGCCCCGTGACAACCCCTTACTATTGACCCAGGTGTCTGAGGTCCTGACGTGTGTGCCCCCGCGGCAGCTATGGGGGAGCCTCCTGAGCCACGCGTCCCTCAAGGACCTGTCCTCACCCCTCCGAGCGGTGGAGAAGATGCCTCGCATGAGGACATGGCCGCCACACCCATAGCGGGAGGCCACACGCTAGGTTCCGGTGTGCTGCTCTCCGGTCCCCGCACGTCCCGGAGGAGGAAGGAGTCTGATGGCCGCCACAGCCCCGCCCCGAGGGCCCTAAAGAGGTGGAAGTGGATCGCCACAGACGAGTAAGCACCCTGACTTCCTTGATTCTCGTACATCATGTTTCTTTGACTCTTGTTCCCTAGGTTCCCCTCTGACGAAGGAACGAGTGTGCCTCAGGCGCTGCCTCCGGAGGGCGCCGATCCCGTGGTGATCCCGCGCCTCACAAGCTGCGCGGCTGCACGTAAGGAGGCATCCGCCCCCAAGTGGGGGCCACCCCTGGGGGGCCTCGGGCCTGCATCCCCAGCATCCTTCTTCAAGGGCGGCCTCCGGATTGCAGGGGCAGTGCCAAGGGCTCCCCAGCTGATCCTCATCGGCAGCCGGGTGGCTCACACGATGGTGCCATCCTCGGACCCCGCCTCGGACCAGAGGATAGGGTGGTGGTGCCCCATCCCCCGGGCCCCTGCCAAAGACTAGTGAGTCTTCATGTGCCTCCTCTGCTGACTGGGACGCAAAGGAAAGCCCCGGCCAGGCGTTGGAGCTCGCACGTGGGCGCAGCGCCATCCGACACGACCTTCTTTAGGAGGTGGCGAGCGTGCCAGGCCACCTTTGGGTGGAGCTCAGTGACATCGACATGCACTTTCAGGCGGAGCATTTGCGCCTTGCGCGCGAGTGGCGCCAGCTCGAGGTCACCATCAACTTCGGTCGTCCGCAGCACGAGCACGCTCATGCGAACACCGAGGAGTCCCTCGCCATGGTGAGGGAGGCCCGCGATCATGTCCTTGAGGAGGCCCAACCCGCGGACTGTCGGCGCGAGGTGGCCAAGAGGCGCGAGGAGCTTAAAGCTTCAAACGCCACCCTCGAGCGGCAAGTCCAGGCGTGCAAAGCCGCCTCGTAGTGCGGGCCACCTATGGGTGAAGCGAGGCTTTGCATGCTCGAGGACACGCTAACACTGGAGGTGCTAGAGCAAAGCCTAGACCATGAGCAGCTAGAGGTGATGGAACGCCAAGTGGCCGGCGCCGAGGAAGCACTCGTCTGCTGGGATGCGATGATCCACGGGGAGTCCAATGAGAGGGTGGCGGGGGTCCGCAGGCCCCTCGCTGAGGACTACCGCCGGAAGCTGAAGCTTCAGGAGACTCGTTTATGCACGCGACGCGATGAGCTGAAGGACGAGGCTGATAGCCTCAAGAAGAAGCTAGCCGCGGCGGAGCGGCGCGAGAAGGTTGTGGTGGATGCTCATGCCGCGGTCGAGGCCGTGTTGTCTTTTCTCTATAAGTAGGTGGAGGATGTCACTTCCCTCGTAGATAAGGCGTCGATGAGGCAGAGCGAGCCCGGGGACTACATCACACATGCGCCGAGATGTTCTAGGCCCTTGAGCATAGGGCCAACCGGGCCCTGGGCAGTATCTATGATGAGAATGCCTCCAGCGTGCTTGTTGCCAACGACATCGGCTATCTCGGTTTCTTCACCAGGGTCGTGGAACGTCTTGAAGGTGGGACTGAGAAGGTGCGTCAGCTTGTCGAAGAAAAGATCCGCGACCTTCTTGTGCGTGCGGCCTCACGCATATTCAGCCACCTTCTTCGCTTCGATCCTAAATTTGATTTCGAGGCCGTGACAGCCCCCGTGCCTGAGGTGATTCAAAGTGCCCTAGTGGACTGGGTGGGGGATCACATCGACGACCTGATCGTGGAGCTTGCCCCTACCGGTGACGAGGGCCCGCCTATGATCGTCGGGCCCCGCCTTAGACCAGAGGATCGGGTGGTGGAGACCTAGCCCCTGTGCCCCTGCCGGAGACGGGTGAGTCTTCGCGCGCCTCCTCTGCTGACTCAGGGGCGGAGGAAAGCCCCACCCAGGTGTTGGAGCTTGCACGCGGGCGCAACACCATCCGACACGGCCTTCTTCTGGAGGTGGCGAGTGCGCTAGGCCACCTTGGGTGGAGCTTGGCGATGTTGACACGCGCCTTGAGGCGGAGTGTTTGTGCCTGGCGCGCGAGTGGCGCCAGCTTGAGGTCGTCATCTACTTCGGTAGTCTACGGCGCGAGCACTCTCGCACGGAGGCCCAGGAGTCCCTTGCCGCGGTGAGGGAGTCCCATGATCGTGCCCTTCAGGATGCCCGAGCCACAGAATGCCAGTGCGAGGCGGCCGAGAGGTGCGAGAAGGAGCTTCAAGCTTCAAACACCGCCCTCGAGTGGCAAGTCCAGGCGCGCAAAGCCGCCTCGGCAGGTGGGCCGCCTACGGGCGAACTAAGGCACCACATGCTTGAGGACACGCTGATGCTGGAGGCACTGGAGCAAAGCCTGGAGCGCGAGCGGCTGGAGGTGATGGAATTCCAAGTGGCCGCGGCCGAGGATGCCCTCGCCTCCCAGGAGGCGATGATCCAGGGGGAGGCAAATGAGAGGGTGGCGGGGTCCGCAGGGCCCTCGCCGAGGACTACTGCTAGAGGCTGATGCTTTAGGAGACTCATTTCTGCACGCGGCATGGCGAGTTGAAGGGCGAGGCTGATGGCCTCAAGAAGCTAGTCGCGGCGGAGCGGCATGAGTAGGCTGTGATGGATGCTCAAGCCGTGGTCGAGGCCGAGCTGTCTTTTCTCTATATGCAGGTGGAGGATGTCACTTCCCTGGTAGAGAAGGCTTCGTACGAGGCGGAGCGAGCCCGGGGACTGCAACACACATGCTCCGAGACGTTCCAGGGCCTTTAGCATAGGGCCAACCGGCCCTGGGCAGCATCTGTGACGAGAACGTCTCCGGCCCACTTGGTGGCGACAATGCCGGCTATCTTGATTTCTTCATCAGGGTCATGGAACGTCTTGTAGGTGTGGCGGAGAACGTGCGCCAGATTGTCGAAGAGAAGAGCCGCAACCTTCTTGTGCATGCAGCCTCGCGTGTGTTCATCCACCTTCTTCACTTAGATCCTGACTTTGGCTTCAAGGCCGTGACAGCCACGTGCTTGAGGTGATTCAAGGGGCCCTAGCAGACTGGGTGGAGGATCACGTGGACGACCTGATCGCAGAGCTTGCCCCTGCTGGTGATGAGGGCCTGCCTATGATCGAGGAGCGTGGGGCTGGCGACGACGAAGGCAGCAGTAGCGACGGCGATGGCGCGTCTCCCTAAGCTACCTTTCCCCTATTTTCCTATTAAGACTTTGAATGTGACCCTGCGGGGATGTGAAAGCACTTTCAAAAGAACTTCTTGATGATGTATTGAGTATCATTGTACTCCCTTATGCCGCCTTCTCTTTGCTTTTCGCGCGCCCACACCCCCTGAGCAGGGGTGGATCGTTATCGTTATGCCGGGCCACGGTGCCCAGCCAAGGTTAGGAGGCGGATTCTTCTGGAGACCTCAAGCCGCGTGTACCCATAGGCTCGCTCGAGAGCATCGCCCGAGGACTCGGACGCCAAGGTCTTGGCGAGGTGTGCGCAGGCGGGCTGGCGGCTGTTGTGGCCTAGGCCCTCAGGTCATCTTCAGCTCCGTTGGGCTGACCCAAGCATGCACACCGTGCCCATCCCATCTCGTGGGGTGCGAGAGAGAGAGAGGCTGTCAGCCACCATGCATCCTTAATAGCAATGATACATACGGGTCGGTTCCCCTTCTTTCACTACGATCAAGCACCGTAAGATCAAACCCATCACAAAGCACCTCTTCACATGGCAAGGAAAATCGATCTAGTCGACCTAACTAAACCAAAGATTCGAAGAAGAAATACGAGGCTATAAGTAATCATGCATATAAGAGATCAAAAGACTCAAATAACTTTGATGGATAAAAACATAGATCTGATCATAAACTCAAAGTTCATCGGACCCCAACAAACACACCGCAAAAAAAAAGAGTTACATCAAATAGATCTCCAAGAGACCATTGTATTGAGAATTAAAAGTGAGAGAGGAAGCCATCTAGCTATTAACTATAGACCCTGTTTCGGAGCATCCTATGGTCATCCCCATGGACCTACCATCATCTCACCAAGTGCCAAGAGGACCTATGACACGAGCACGAGCAAGAGCTCTCGAGACCGAGGTGACTTCCTTCCTTAGTGATATCACATATGATCCACTCGAGACATGGCTACTACCTAAGTCCGGAATGTTGTGCATGATTAGGTACCAAGAGGACCCTCCCGAAGATGCACGTGAAGATAGACAAGTCCTCAAGTTCACGGATGCAGAGAACCAACAGAAGGAGTCAAGAACAGCTCCCAGGACCCGGACATCCGACCATGACCCCGGACGCCCGGCCCCTAGAGTATCACCCATAGCATCCGCCCAACCGCCAAGCACCTATAGGCTCCGGACATCCAGCCCCAGCCCGAACATCCGACCAAGGTCGGAAATCCGGTCGAAGCCCGAAAATCGAGACACCTCCTGTCCCAAAAGCAACGAGGCCAACCCCTCCAGCCCGGACATCTGCCCCCAGCCCAGACCTCCGGCCCCGTGGGAAGGCCCGAACATCTATCTACGCACAGTAAAGGGCCGAGGCCCGTGCACCCCTTCGCCCACCTAGACTATGTATACTCCTCATCCACCCTCTCTCTAGGGTTAGCAATGTGATAGCTCATATTAGAGATAGAGCTTTGCTCATCCACTTGATTACTTCTCCATTGGAGTCCACGACCTCTTTAGAGAAGATCCCCCAAGCGGATTCAAGACACCTCAAGGGAAGACCCCCTCAAGGCCTCCTCACGAAGATGAACTAGTTACCTCTTGTATCGTCCTTTGTTGGATTTGGATCATGTATCTCCTTGTGTTTCGAGGATCTAGCATATGTGTGACCGAATCTTGTTGGTTTTAGTGATTCTCTCATGTTTCCCCTTGTGTTTTCCCCTCATGTTCTTCGTGTTTATCACAGGATCCACTCCTTTTGTGAAAGATCGGGCATTTAGGGTTTCACCCTACATTATCTTGGTACCATGAGCCATGTTGATCGCGATTTCGGAGCCTCCCCTCTTTGTTTTCTAGCCTTGTTTTGTTGGTGCCAAATTCAAAAATTGACCACAAAAGTAGCCCCCCAATTTTTTTTGTGATTTGTTGGTGCGATGGAGTTTTGTTGGATTTGATCCACGGATTTCGTGTGTTGCAAGCAGATCTAGCTTTCCCCATCTTTTCCCCAATTTCCATCCACAAAATCTCTCGAATTTTGGCCCAGAATTTTGAATTCCCCTCGAGTTCATCAAGTTCATCCACGGATCCCGACCCCAGACATCCGGCCCGACCCCCGGACATACGGCCATCAAGCCCGGACATCCGGCCCTGGACAACATCACTTCCATCCACCGGCCCGTTTCTTGCCTAACTTTCATCAAATTTTGCTCCGGTGCCCACGTACACTTTCGCATACCACCATCCCTTCCACATACCACCACCGCTTGATGCAACCACCATCACTTACCCGCTACCAACTCCGACAATGTTGACATGTTTTGCTTTTATAATTTAAGTTGCGGTTCCCATGTCCTATTGTGTTTTGGCTATTTAGGTACGGTTCGACATCAACATCACCACCGCTCATCTTCACCATGGACTCGTCATCGACAACAACCGCTCAACAATTTTGACACCCTCAACCATAAGCAAGGACGACAATCTCAAAGACATCTTGGTCTACACCTTGCCATTACAATGATAACCACCATAGCCCAATTTTGCGTATCTTGCCTATTGGGACTAGCCTTTGATTATTGTCGGCTATGATACTTGTGCACATTAGTGGTCATACTTCGCATAGCATACATACCATATCATCTTGGTACATCTCTTGGTATCATCTTTTGTGTCACAAAGTTGTCATCGCATACACAATTGCTATCTTGGTTCATGAAGTTTTGCATGAGAAAAGAGCTCAAAAGTGAAAGAGCCAAACAAGCTTTTAAGCAAAAGGGTAAGATAAGCAAAGAGCTTGTAAGCGCATCATACTACATTAAGATTGTCATACTCGATCAACTTGGATCATATCATTGGAATACCATACGTATAGCATACTTGGGATAGAAGTCATTGCATTTTTGCTTAGTAGGTTGTGCACAAGTTTCGTATCCGCCTATTGTCCAACCGTGCTAGCATCTCTCTAGTGTTGTGCAGCAAGAGCATTTTTGTGGATTCCACATTTTTTCTCATTCCTTGGTTGCACGACCCCATTTTATCTATCCATGTGCGTGTTTCTATGTACCATATCTTGCTAGTAGTCTACTTGTTGCATTTGCAAATTTCCGAATCTTTTCCAACATTATTGAAGCTCACTAACAATTGCATCAAATTTTGTGCCACCATCCTAACCGAGCTACACCATAAGCTTTTACTTGTGTAGGTGTGAGAAACTAATGTGGCTTGAAGCTATGTCGGTATTTCCCCAAAGAGGGAGGGATGATGCATCACAACGATGGTAGGTATTTCCCTCAATGATGAGATCAAGGTTATCGAATCAGTAGGAGAACCAAGTAACAACACATAAGCGGTTCCTGCACACCAATAACAACTAATCGCAACCCAACGTATTAAAGGGGTTATCAATCCCTTTCGGGTAATAGTGCCAGAAATTGGCAAAACGGAAGTGTTGGGGATATTACTACTAAGTATAAACCGGCCATGAGGGGCCGGGTTATGCCCACAATGAGTTAGTCATGTTTGAAGCCCATGAAGACAAGAAGTATGGCGCTTTACGGAGGAGATCTAACATGAAGGCCCAGGGCCCAAAGGCGGATTAGGGCCCGTAGACATAAACTGCCATATGATATGTAACTTATGTTGTAAGGCAAGGAAAGGTAGAAACCGAGCCGGGCACGTTTATGAGCCGGCCTCGGGATTCTGTAAACCGCTGGGCGTCAACCTGTGTATATAAAGGGACGACCTGGTGGAGGTTTAGGGACAACAAAAAATAACTCGAGAGCCAGGGAAAGCGGATTCGCTCCCTGGTCATCGAAACCCTAGCAATTCCATCACAACTGGAGTAGGCATTTACCTTCACCGTAAGGGGCCGAACCAGTATAATTCCTTGCGTCCCTTGTTTCGCTTTAACCCCTTTAAGGTAACCCATCACGATGGCTCCACGACTAAGTCCTTTCACTAGGACATCTGCCGTGACAAAATGACAACAGTTGGCGCCCACCGTGGGGCTATCGCACGATGGTTTCGAATTCTTAGAGGGAAGCTTCGAAGGACTCAAGGGATATGCTGTGGGCCGGATGACCAAGAGTCGTTGCGGCAAGCTCTACATCGACGATGCAGGTTGGGGCCCCGAGGCCGACTCGATTGAGTATGGGTACCTGGTCCCCTTTGGCGGAATATAGGTCTTCATTGGCAAGATCGGTGAAACGGGCCCTGAGCCGGACATCATCGAGACGGCTCAGCGTGCAAGACCTGCCCAAGTTCAGCCTGCCGTAAAGCATGCCTTCATGGGAGTCATCCACGGAGCGGAATCTGAGGATAGATTGGTATCTGGTGGCGAAACCATTGTTTACTCTGATGACGAGTCTTCAACAGGAGAGACCGAGTCGCTTTATCAGCTACATGATGGCCGGATTAGTGGCGGTTCCGATGGCGACAGTATTCTGGACCTCTTTGATCCGCCGAGCCGAGTTGTGATTTTCATTGCTGGTACGCAGTCGGTGCAACATTCTTCTACCGCAGCAGCAATGATTTCCGGTTCAGTAGTTGCAACACCCGCTGGGGCAGGAGGCCCCGCGCCAGCGCCGGTTCAGGTCTTGTTCGATTTATTCGACACTTTGGCAACATTGCTGGCAGCGGAGGTTAATCCGGCAGATCAGGATCAGCATAACACAGAAATTGCAAAGGTGAAGGATCAGATAGCTCAAGCTAAGGTAGATATGGCAGCAGAAGACATCAGGATGGCCGCAGAGTGGGCCGAGTTAGAGGCACGTGCTTATCGTCTTATGCTGGATCAGAGCGCATCAAACGATGTCATGAGAAGAAGGTACCGGTCTCACCTGCCTCCGGTTTACGAGGGAAGGAATCTCTTTAATACGCCAGGGGCAGGAACCAGTAACCAGCCAGTGGTAAACCGGGTGGAGGCGCCTGGAACGGGGGCGCCGGTTCAGCCACGCACGATGGATCCGCCTCGTCAGAACAATGTCCTGTCACAGCACGTCTCAACGCCTCCGGGTCATTACTCTAACCCGTTGGATAACGTCATTGCCGCCGCTTCACGATTGGCAGCTCTCTTGATCAAAGGCGAGTCTCCAGTAGCAGTTGAAACATGACGGGCTAGAGAGCTCCTTCAGACAGCTTTGACCCAACAGCAGGCTTATTCGTACAGTCATGAGAGGATTCATTCCACCCCCCGCCCAAGTCGGAGCTACAACAGGCATATTGATGAACCGACTGTGTCAAGCAGTGCACGAAACCATAACCCCCCGCGAGGGCATAACCCGGCGAGCGGCGTTGCTAATGCCCAGGATGTGGTGGATCACGGTAGAGCACATCGAGAAGCCGAGTTAGCAGCGCAATACGCGGCCCGTCAGCTTACTCCGGTTCGTCCAACCACTTCGGTGGAACTAGGTGTGGTTTTCAGTTCTTTGGGGGTGCCGTGTCTCACCCCGGCCTTACACAACGTGTGGTTGCCCAAGGATTTCAAGGGCCCTCGTAAGGTGCCCAATTACATAGATGATTTACTCCCCAAATCATGGGTCGAGAGCTATAAGATGGTGATGGAGATGCTAGATGTGGATGATGTGGCATGTGTTAAGTACTTCACCATGATGCTGGAAGGAACTAATCGTACCTGGCTAAAAAGTTTACCAGCTAACTCCATTGGATCATGGGCTGAGTTAAAAAGCCGGTTTATCCAGAATTTCAAAGACACGTGTAAGCAGCCCATGTCAATTGTGGACCTAGACGCCTGTGTTCAAGAGAAAGGGGAGTCTACAACTCATTGGGTGAAACGAGTATCAGCTATTCTACATTCATCAGACCGCATCAATGCTGATACGACAATCTTGACATTCGAAGGCAATTGTCGGTTTACGCCTTTGAAGCTGAAGTTGGGAAGACTCAAGCTTGACTGCAATGACATGGCAACGCTTATGGCAGCTCTGGTTAAGTATGCCGACTCGAATAGTACCAAGGACCTTGAGTCTGATGATGAAAGGCCGAGGAAGGGAAAGAAGAATGGCAGTGCCAAGGGGCAGCAGCATAACCCAACAGGTAATGGGAACAACGGTAAGTGCAAGGCGGATAGCAGTTTGGATTTTTTGGCGAACACCAACACCCAGGATAATGGTCAGCGCCGTAAGGGTAAAATGCCCCAGCGGGGTGGAGGATCAGGTCCTAATCTTGAGCGCTTGTTAAACCAGCCTTGCCCAAAGCACGGGTCGAAAGAAAGTCCAGCTACGCACTGTTGGAAAGATTGCTTTATTATGCGGGAATTTAAATATTCGAATCTTTTCCAATACGACCATGGACCGCCCGGCGGTTCAGGAGGCGGTTCTCATGGGCCAGGTTATGGTGGTGGCAGCTCCGGTTCAGGATTTCAAGGCAACCAAACCGGACATGGCAATCAAGGCAGTCAGGGCAACCAGGGCGGTTATAATCATCAGGGGAGTCAGCAACAACAACAATCGGGTTATAAGAGTAATCCAAAGTAGTTAAATAGTGGGCAGTACCATGTCTTCACCACTAGCTTATGTAAGCGCAATCAGAAGCTTCATAAAAGGGCAGTAAACTCTGTTGAACCGGCGGTGCCCCATTACTTGCGCTGGTCTGAACAACCCATTTTGTGGAGTCGAGAGGATCATCCACCCCGGGTTGATAATCCGGGTCATCTGGCCTTAGTGGTGGCACCTCAGGTTGGGGGATATAAGTTCACCAAGGTACTCATGGATTGAGGGAGTAGTATCAATATCCTTTACTATGAAACCTTCCGTCGCATGGGGTTGCCAGATAAAAATCTTAAACCATCGAACACCGTTTTTCATGGTGTGGTGCCTGGTAAATCGGCATACCCAGTTGGTAAGATAGCTCTAGAGGTGACTTTTGGAGATGATCATGATTCAAGATCAGAAACATTGACTTTTGAAGTGGTAAAAATCAAGAGCCCATATCATGCCCTGTTTGGACGGCCGGCTTATGCTAAGTTCATGGCAAGGCCCTGTTATGTTTATCTGCAGCTTAAGATGCTGGGTCATAAGGGGACCATCATAGTGCATGGGAGCCGGAAGATTTCTTTGGAATGTGAAGAAGGTGATGCGGCCTATGCTGAGTCGGTTTGTGCAAGAGAGGAGTTGAAGTTCTACAAAGACAATGTTGATCCGGCAGATATGACTTCTCTGAAAAAGCCAACTACAGAGCATGATCTGGCTTTGAAGTTTAAATCGGCCGAGGAGACTAAGTTGGTTGACTTTGTTCGTGGCGATTCATCCAGGCAGTTTAGCATCAGCGCTAACCTCGATCCAAAATAGGAAAGCGCGCTCATCGAGTTCATCCGTGAGAACCGGGACATCTTTGCATGGAAACCATCCGATATGCCAAGTGTACCGAGGGAACTTGCTGAGCACACTCTTAATATAGATCCTTAGTTTAAGCCGGTCAGGCAGTTTCTCCGCCGCTTTAATGAAGAAAGGCGCAAGGCTATTGGTGAGGAGGTAGCCCGGCTTTTGGCAGCAGGGTTTATTGTGGAGGTTTTTCACCCTGAGTGGCTAGCTAATCCGGTGCTGGTACTTAAGAAGAACGACACTTGGCGTCTGTGTGTGGACTACACAGATTTGAACAAGGCTTGTCCAGCTGATCCATTTGCTCTCCCTCGTATTGATCAGATCATTGATGCTATGGTGGGTTGTGACCGTCTGAGTTTTCTGGACGCTTATTCTGGTTATCATCAAATCAAAATGGCATTTAAGGACGAGAAGAAGACAACTTTCATAACTCCCTTTGGAGCCTTCAGCTATATATCTATGCCTTTTGGGCTCAAGAGTGCCCAGGCGACTTATCAACGTTGTGTGCAGAATTGTCTTCATAATCAGATTGGGCGCAATGTTCATGCCTATGTGGATGATATTGTAGTGAAGTCTAGAAAGGAGGGGATGTTAATAGATGACTTGTAGGAAACCTTTGATAATCTCTGGGTCTATAAGATGACGCTTAATCCGGCCAAGTGTGTTTTTGGTGTTCCGGTAGGTAAGCTCTTGGGTTTTCTGGTGTCTAACAAGGGCACTAAAGCTAATCCAGAAAAGATCAAAGCTATTACGTCTTTGGCTAAACCGGCGTGTATTAACGATGTTCTGCGTCTGGCGAGTCGTATTGCAGCATTGAGCCGGTTTATCAGCCCTTTGGGAGAAAAGGCAATCCTTATGTATCAGATGATGAAAAAGACAGACAATTTTGTCTGGAATGATGCTTCTAATGCGGCGTTTGAGGACTTGAAGAAACAGTTAGCCGAACCACCTGTCCTTGTGGCTCCGGTGGATAAAGAGCCACTTCTATTATATGTGGCTGCTAATGCCCGCGCCGTTAGTGTGGCCATTATGGTGGAGCGCAAGGAGGCCGGAAAGGAGTATCCGGTTCAACGACCAGTTTATTATATCAGTGAGGTGCTTATTGAGTCCAAGCAAAGGTACCCACATTGGCAGAAACTGGTGTATGGAGTTTTCATGGCAAGCCGGAAGCTCAAGCAGTATTTCCAGGGTCATCCTATCACTGTGGTCAGTTCTGCCCCCTTGGGGGATATCATCCAAAACAGGAAAGCAATTGGCCAGTGAGGGAGTCCTGGATTAGGGGGTCTTCAGACAGCCGGACTATATCCTTTCGCCGGACTGTTGGACTATTAAGATTCAAGATTGAAGACTTCGTCCCGTGTCCGGATGGGACTCTACTTGGCATGGAAGGCAAGCTAGGCAATACGTATATGTATATCTCCTCCTTTGTAACCGACCTTATGTAACCCTAGCCCCCTCTGGTGTCTATATAAACCGGAGGGTTTTAGTCCGTAGGACAACATACAATCATACCATAGGCTAGCTTCTAGGGTTTAGCCTCTCTGATCTCGTGGTAGATCAACTCTTGTAATACTCATATCATCAAGAACAATCAAGCAAGACGTACGGTTTTACCTCCATCAAGAGGGCCTGAACCTGGGTAAACATCGTGTCCCCTGACACCTGTTACCATCCGCCTTAGACGCACAGTTCGGGACCCCCTACCCGAGATCCACCGGTTTTGACACCGACATTGGTGCTTCCATTGAGAGTTCCACTATGTCGTCACCATAAGTATTGATGGCTCCTTCGATCATCGCTAGCGATGTGGTCCTGGGTGAGGCTTTCCTCCCCGGATAGATCTTCATATTCGGAGACTTTGCACCGCGGGCCAATTCGCTTGGCCATCTGGAGCAGATTGAGAGCTACGCCCCTGGCCATCAGGTCAGATTTGGAAAATTGAACTACACGGCCGACATCCGCGGAGACTTGATCTTCGACGGATTCGGGCCCATGTCGGATGCGCCGTACAGTCTTGACGAGCATGACGTAACTCTGCCGTTGGACAGTGTTCGGGAGATCGCATTCGCAGCTACTCCGTCCATCAATCCGGAGCAAGTCGCGCCATCCGAGAGCGGAGGAATGGACCCCGCCATGGAGACCGCACTCTTAGTGGCGATAGAGCCGGATACTGACTTCACCCCTTACGAGAGCCGTGTCGCCAAACCACTGGATTCATCTCCGAGCCGCTCATATCCGTGCCCGTCAAGTCCAACTGGGCGCCGATCATGGAGTTCACCTCCGCGGACATCTTTCAGCACTCACCCTTTGGGGATGTGCTAAATTCATTAAGGTCTCTCTCCTTGTCAGTAGATTCTTGGCCGAACTATGTTCGGCTAGAATGGGATGCGGACGACGAAGAAATTCGCTGCCCACCCACCACCCACTTAGTAGCCACCGTCGACGACTTAACCGACATGCTCGACTTCGGCTGTGAAGACTTCGATAGTATGGACGACGAGGCCAGAGACGAACAGGATCCACCGCCCTCGGGGCACGGGACCGCCACCTCATCATATGATATATACATGGTGGACACCCCAAAGAAGCCAACGGTGACGAGAAAGCGGAGGATGACCCCTCCAAGAAGCAACGAAAGCACCGACGTCAGCGGCGCCACTCTAAGTCCCGCCACAACAAGAGCAGTGATACTGACACAGGAGATAATAACACTCCGGATAGCGCCGAAGACAACAACAATCCCCTCCAGCATGATGCAGAGCTAGAGGACGAACAAGCTAGCCCCCAGAGCAGGCAGCAGATGGAGAACTGGAGGAGGACAATTACATGCCTCTCTCCGAAGACGAGGCGAGCCTCGACGACGACGACTTTATCATGCCTGAGGACCCCATCGAGCAAGAGAGCTTCAAGCACCGGCTTATGGCCACATCAAGTAGCCTAAAGAAGAAACAACAACAACTTCAAGCTGATCAAGACTTGCTAGCAGATAGATGGACCGAAGTCCTTGCGGGCAAGGAGCATGAACTCGAGCGCTCGTCCAAGAGTTACCCAAAACACAGGTTGCTACCTCACCTCGAGGAGGAAGCATTGAAACCTCATTCACCAGTGTACGATGCGGCTGACCGGCCACTATGCGGCCGAGCCAGAGAGGCGTTTCAGCCTAAAGTTCAGACCGCACCCCGTCGCCACTCAGTCAAAAATACTAAGGCCTGGGGCAACACAGAGGACCTGCGAGACATCTTGGACAGTAAGGCAAAAATCACAAGGTCAATATACGGGACACGAGCACGTGCGCCCACATGGGACGATGATCGTCGCATCGGATACACCAAGAGTAAATCCGACCGGGCCGAATACAGCAGACAAGACTCATACGAACTATGTCGGGATATAGCCCGGCACAGAGGCGCCGCACACCCCCTATGCTTCACTGATGAAGTAATGAATCATGAATTCCCGGAGGGTTTCAAACCCGTAAATATCGAATCATACGACGGCACAACAGATCCCGCTGTATGGATTGAGGATTTCCTCCTTCACATCCACATGGCTCACGGTGACGATCTACATGCCAGCAAGTACCTCCCACTAAAACTCAAAGGGCCAGCTCGGCATTGGCTGAATAGCTTGCTAGCAGATTCCATTGGCAGTTGGGAGGATTTGGAAGATGCATTTCTTGACAACTACCAGGGCACTTATGTGCGGCCACCGGATGCTGATGACTTGAGCCACATAACCCAGCAGCCAGGGGAATCGGCCAGACAATTCTGGACACGGTTCCTGACTAAGAAAAATCAAATTGTAGACTATCCGGATGCAGAAGCCCTAGCGGCATTCAAGCATAACATCCGCGACGAGTGGCTCGCCCGCCACCTCGGCCAGGAGAAGCCAAAATCTATGGCAGCCCTCACAACACTCATGACCCGCTTTTGCGCGGGTGAGGATAGCTGGCTGGCTCGCAACAACAACACATGAAGGAATCCGGATACCACGGATACCAAAGACGTTAATGGTAGGCAGCATCGTAATAGACCAAAGCGCCGCAATAACGGCGATAACACCGAAGATACGAAAGTCAATGCCGGATTCAGAGGCTCTAAATCCGGTCAGCGGAAAAAGCCATTTAAAAGAAATACTCCAGCTCCGTCTAGTCTGGATCGCATACTGGACCGCTCGTGTCAAATCCATGGCACCCCTGACAAGCCAGCCAATCACACCAACAGAGAATGCTGGGTGTTCAAGCAGGCCGACAAGTTAAATGCCGAAAGCAAGGACAAGGGGCTGCATAGCGATGACGAGGAGGAACCCCGGCCACCGAACCCAGGAGGACATAAGGGATATCCCCCACAAGTGAAAACAGTGAACATGATATACGCAACCCACATTCCCAATAGGGAGCGGAAGCATGCACTAAGGGACGTCTACGCGATGGAGCCCGTCGCCCCGAAGTTCAACCCATGGTCTGCTTGTCCGATCACCTTCGATCGCAGGGACCACCCCACTAGCATCCGTCATGGCGGATCCGCCGCACTGGTCCTAGGCCCCATCATTGATGGATTTCACCTCACTCGAGTCCTTATGGACGGCGGCAGCAGCCTGAACCTGCTTTATCAGGATACAGTGCGAAAAATGGGTATCGATCCCTCAAGGATCAAACCCAGCAAAACCACCTTTAAAGGCGTCATCCCAGGTGTAGAGGCTCATTGCACAGGCTCAATCACACTGGAAGTGGTCTTGGGATCACCGGATAACTTCCGAAGAGAAGAGTTAATCTTCGACATCGTCCCGTTTCGCAGTGGCTATCATGCACTGCTCGAACGGACAACATTTGCAAAATTCAACGCAGTGCCGCATTACGCAAACCTCAAGCTCAATATGCCAGGACCCCGCGGGGTCATAACAGTAAATGGAAACACAGAACGCTCACTCCATACAAAAGAGCACACTGCGGCCCTTGCAGCAGAGGCACAAAGCAGCCTGTTCAGGCAGACCACTCATTCAGCGGTACAGCCCCCGGACACCTTCAAGCGAGTCTGGAACAATCTGCAACAGGATCGCCTGGCGCGATCAACTCTCACCTAGCAATCCGGCCCCCGTCCCAGTCCCAGTGCAGTGACAAAATTCGTTCCGCGCGTACATAACTACGCATTGAAAATACCATGGACATAGGCGGGGGCACAATCAGGACACGCCCCGCATTGTGGCTTAACCACACCAGGGGCTGTATACCTTTGACATTCCTTTTCTGTTTCAGGGCCTAACTCTTCGGAAGCCCTTTCCGGCAGTCTAATTGCCGGACACATTCCAGAAGCAACAACCAAGGCGACAAGAAGCTAGGATGAACACGGGAACCGCCAGGTGGTCTCTAGTAATACTTGATATACCCGATTTTCACTATTTATGCGTAGCTTACCTTGGGATAGGACATTTCGAATTGTCCGACTTTATGCTTATTGCACTACTTGTACCAGTACGCTTCGACGTATTATTCAAATAACAATGCATATTATTAATCTGTCATTGCATTATTTAAGTTTTTCTCTTTCTCTTATATGTCCATTTACGACATTCCGCACCTGCATGCTCGGGTGTGGTCAGTATGCCAGGGGCTCTCGTTTACCCTGTAATATGGTGCAAGAAGTCCGAACACTTTCGACAGTGCGGCACCCCGAACTTATAGCATTATATGCATCAGCTCCGAATCATGTCTTGGGTCAAATGTTGGGTTGCCCGGCTCCCATGCTTTGGTACCTTACGTTCCGCTATATCGGCTAAGGTAGCGGTGGGAGAACTACTGCGATTGTGTCCCGGTTCTTCCGGACGAGCACCTCAGTAGAGAAAGCCAAAAACTGACTGTCATGATAAGGCAAGAGATTGGTCGTTGTTCAAGAGGTCTCAAGTCCTTAAAGACTTTTTCTGCTTCGGGCGAGGAGTCGGCCTTGCCCGGCTTAGGCATGTATAGCGCCCCAAATTCGGCCCTCCGAATACCAGGGGCTTCGCCAAAAATTTAAAATCATAGACTTCTATGGCTAAGTGAGAGTGATAAAGCATTATAGTCCGATTGTCTGGTTTGTTGCGCTGAGCACCTCCCTTGAAGGACCCAAAATTCGGGTAAAGAGTGTTCAAATTTACCCCGAACACCCCAGTACTTGTTACATGGGGGCAGAAGCCGACGACTGGCCAACTCTCAGATTTTATAAACGGCCGCATAGAAGGTAATATTTTAAATTAAGAAAGCGTCGCATGGCGCAAAAGAACTCGTTTCATATTACAGGATCACAAGGGCATGTCCATTCAAAGATTACATCCTTGGCACACTCATCTGCCACTAAGCGAGAACCCTTTAGGACACTCTCATAGTAATTCTTGGGGCAGCAATGCTCCTTGCCCTCCGGTGGCACCTCCTTCACAAGCTTCACAGCGTCCAGCTTCGCCCAGTGCACCTTCGCCCGGGCAAAAGCCCTGCGTGCACCTTCAATGCAGACGGACCGCTTGATGACCTCAAGCCGTGGGCAGGCTTCCACCAGCCGCCTCACCAGACCGAAGTAGCTGCCGGACAGGGGCTCGCTAGGCCACATCCAGACTATAAGGCTCCTCATGGCCTATTCGGCCGCCTTGTGAAGTTCGACCAACTACTTCAGCTGGTCGCTCAAGGACACGGGGTGTTTGGTCCCAGTATACTGAGACCAGAACAACTTCTCCGTTGAGCTCCCCTCCTTAGCCCGGTAAAACTCCGTGACATCGAGCACATTGCGGGGAAGATCTACAAACGCTCCTGTAGAGCTCTGAACTCGGGTAAGAAAAAGGAAAGTCTCCTTCACATGCTTGCTTTGCATATTGAATGCCTTACCCGGTGCTATCTTCTTCGCCGCATCAATCTCCTGGAGGGCCTTGTGGGCTTCGGCCTTGGCGCTCCGGACGCTTTCAAGCGCCTGCACAAGCTCGGACTCTCGCATCTTGGAGTCAAGCTCCAAGGGCTCGTGCTTTTTGGCGAGAGCCTCGAGCTCTTGCTGCACCTCGCCCACTCGGGCTTCTTATTTCTCCCGTTCAATGTGTTCTTTGGCCACTTTGTCTTCGGCCGCGGACAACGCCTTCCTCAGGGTCTCCACCTCGGTCGTGGCCCCTGACAAATTCATGATGGTCCTATTACTTTACACCAAACTTCTTTTTAACTATATAAACTGGGGTATATCTTAACTTTGCTCTCTTCGAGCTGCCCCTTGGTAAGGCCGAGCTCGTCCTCGGACAGCTTCAGGGCCTGCTTCAGCGCAGAGACCTCCGAAGTACGTGTGGTAGCATCCAGTAGGGAAGCCTGCACATACACATAGACATACTCTAATTAGACTCCTGAGTTATCATTTGATACTCTATTCGGCTTTTCTTCGCGAACGCCGAACAGAGCATCAGGGGCTACTATCTATGCGGTAATATTTTTATATTTTGAATGCTTACCTCAAAGCCTGTTAGGAGGCTGGCGCAAGCTTCGGTCAGTCCGTTTTTGGTGGACTGAACCTTCTTGACCACCGCACTCATGATAGTGCGGTGTTCTTCATCGATGGAAGCGCTGTGAAGCGCTTCCAGCAAGTTGTCCGGTGCCTCTGGTTGGACAGAGGACACCGGCATAGATGGTTGGCCCCCCTAAATGGGGGACTGCCTGCCGGAGTCCGGAACCATCGAAGGTTTTGGCGCAGTGTCCGGCTAGGGCCCGAACTCGAATCCCGTAGGAGCCTCGCTCCCTTGGTACTCAGGGTCCGGGAGGTCGCCGTGAGGCGCCCCCAGGATCACCTCCCCTTGGGTCAGTGCCTTTTGAGACACCACCTCGGTGTTGTCCGTAGGGCGAGGGGTGGGCCGTCAGAGGAGAACCGCTGTTCATATCCGACGAGCCCAAAGAGCCGCTCGATGAGGGTACGTCGAGATGAGCTCGGGCCGGACTGCATAATCATGTTCGGCATGAGCAAAGGCAATACAATAAAACATACCATGAAGTACTATGGTGTCCGAACACTTATGACTTCTCCAGGGGCTTGTCTCTGGGTAGCCACTCGTCGGCGCTGTCGGCCGCCGTCATGGCACAGTCCGGAGGGAGGGTCTTCCCCTTCTTGGACCCTTCGGCCTCCCCGGATGGGTCGACCTTCCTTTTTTTGTCTCCCCCGGCTGGGGGGGAGGAGAGAACTTTTCTCCTCCTCCTCGTTTCCGTGGGAGGAGTGCGCGTCGGACTCATCGGACGATGAGTCCGATAGAACCACCTTGCGCCGGAGACCCTTTCGGGTCCCCGTGGCCTTCTTCTTGGCCGTCTTTTCTGGCACCTCGTAAGGTGCCGGAGTCAGCATCTTTGTTAGAAGAGCGTTTGTAGGATCTTCGGGCAGGGGGGCTGGGCAATCAAGCTGCTTCGCTGTCTTTTTCCAGTCCTGTTAATGACATGAAATCTTAGATCCAGCACATAACCAAACCAGGGCACATAAATACCCTGAGAGATATAAAAGCCTACCGGATGGACGCGACGCTTTGCGCTGAGTCTGCGGTCCTCGGTGAGGGAGGGAGGCATCTCGGCGCCCTTGAACAGCACCCTCCAGATGTCCTCGTGCGTCGTGTCGTAGAGCTCTCGCAGCATCTGGTGCTGGGCCGAGTCGAATTCCCACAAAACAAATGCCCGTCGTTGGCACGGAAGGATCCGGCGGAAGAGCATAACCTAGACCACGTTGACGAGCTTGATTTTCTTGTTTGTCATGTTCTAGAAGCAGGTCTGGAGTCCGGCCAGCTCAACCGAAGAGCCCCAGGACAGGCCCTTCTTGTTCCAGGAGGTGAGCCGCGTGGGGATTCCAGATCAAAATTTGGGGGCCGCCACCCAGTTGGAGTCGCGCGGCTCGGTGATGTAGAACCACCCCGATTGCCTCCCCTTTATGGTATCCACGCACGTACCCTCGAGCCAGGTGACATTAGGCATCTTGCCCACCATGGCGCCTCCGCATTCTGCTTGCTGTCCACCCACCACCTTCGGTTTGACATTGAAGGTTTTCAGCCATAGGCCGAAGTGGAGGCTGATGCGGAGGAAGGCCTCGCACACGACGATAAACGCCGAGATGTTGAGGACGAAGTTGGGGGCCAGATCATGAAAATCCAGCCCGTAGTCGAACATGAGCCCGCGGACAAACGGGTGGAGAGGAAATCCAGTCCATGGATGAAATGGGTAAGAAAAACTACACTCTCATGGGGTTCGGGCGTTGGGACGATCTTGTAACACCCTCGATGCGACTATATCTCCCACGTGTCGAGGCACGACTTAGAGGCATAATCGCATTGAAGGCATATGTCGCAAGTTAGGCAATCTTCACAACATCCCATGTAATATAGATAATAAAAGGGGAGATAACATAGTTGGCTTACACTCGCCACGTCAATCAAGTACATAAATAACATTACATCATCCAAACACTCATGGCTCGACTACGGCGCCAAAATAAAAGATAACCCAACATGCGACATGGTCCCGATCACCCCCAACTGGGCTCCACTACTGATCATCAGGAAAGGAAACATAGTATCGTTGAGAGTCCTCATCGAACTCCCACTTGAGCTCGAGCGCGTCACCTCGAGCGGAATCATCAGGCCCTGCATCTGGTGTAATAGTAATCTTTGAGCCACAGGGACTCAGCAATCTCGCACCCTCACGATCAAGACTATTTAAGCTTATAGGTAAGGCAAGGTAAAAATATATGTGGAGCTGCAGCAAGCGACTAGCAAATATGGTGGCTATCCTGTTCGCAAAAGAGAGCGAGAAGAGGAGGCAAAGCGCGAGCATGAAACTAGAGAGCAACCTACGCAAACATTACTCCAACACCGTGTCCACTTCCCGGACTCCGCCGAGAAGAGGCCATCACGGTAACTCACACGGTTGATTCATTTTAGTTAAGTTAAGGTTCAAGTTATCTACAACCGGACATTAACAAATTCCCATCTGCCCATAACCGCGGGCACGGCTTTCGAAAGTTCAAAACCCTGTAGGGGAGTCCCAACTTAGCGCATGACAAGCTCTCACGGTCAACGAAGGAATAGACCTCCTCCCGAGACGTTCCGATCAGGATCGGTACCTCGGTTCTTCAAGACACTTCGACAGGTTAAAACAAGAACAGCAACACCGCCCGAATGTGGCGACAAATCCTGATAGGAGCTGCACATATATCGTTCTCAGGACACACTCAGATGAGCTCTCCATACAACTAAAACCAAACCTCGAGTTTCCCCGAGGGGGCGCTGCACAGGACTCTAGTTTGGACCAACACTCAGAGGAGCACTGGCCCAGGGGGGGCTAAAATAAGATGACCCTCGAGCTCCGGAAACCCAAGGGAAAAAGAGGCTAGGTGGAAAATGGTAAAACCAAGGTTGGGCATTGCTGGAAAAGCTTTAATCAAGGCGAACTATCAAGGGGTTCCCATTATAACCCAACCGCGTAAGGAACGCAAAATCCGGGAACATAACACCGATATGACGGAAACTAGGGCGGCAAGAGTGGAACAAAACAATAGGCGAGAGGCCGAGCCTTCCACCCTTTACCAAGTATATAGATGCATTAAGATAACATGGCAATATAATGGTATCCCAACAAGTAAATAAATGTTACAACAAGGAACGGCCTCCAATCTTCACCTGCAACTAGCAACGCTATAAGAGGGGCTGAGCAAAGCGGTAACATAGCCAATCAACGGTTTGATAGGACATGGTGGGTTAGAGGTTTGACATGGCAATTTGGGAGGCTTGAAGGCAAGTGGTAGGCATCGTAGCATTGGCATAGCAAAAGAGCGAGCATCTAGCAAAGCAAAGATAGTAGTGATTTCGAGGGTATGATCATCTTGCCTGCAAAGTTGTCAGAGTTGACTGGATCCTCGAAAGCAAACTCAACGGGCTCCTCGTTAGCGAACTCGTCTCCCATCTCTACCCAAACAAGACAAACAAGCAAACGGAACACAATCAACCACGTGCAAAGCTCAAACAATATGATGCAAAGATGATATGCTATGCGGGATGCATATGCAAGATGTGACAAGGAATGCATGAACCTGGACTCAACTTGGGAATCCAAGTGTGCCACTGGAAATATGAGATGAAATCGCTTGAAAACGATATAAAGAACGCCGGAATCGGAGTTACGGTTTGGAAATGGCAAGCAAATCAAATATGACACCGGTCTGCCATTTACAACAAGTAGCCATCTAAATGCAACAAGATGAACATGCTACAGCACCCAAACATGGCAAAAAAATACATGGCAGGGATGTATTCAAGATGCTTAACAAAAGTCTAGCACTGAGCCACGGCCAAATCATCCATTAACAGGTTCAAACAAGCATGGCAAAAATGCATATGGCAAACAGATTTCAGACTTAGTGAAATTAACACTTGTCTGGAATTTCAGATCAGGTAGCACTCTTCGGAGCAACAAAACTACATGCTACGGGACCTGAACATGGCAAAGTAAAGCATGGCATGGAGCTACTCAAAGATCTTAACAAAAGTCCCTTAGTGACCTTGAGCCAAAAGGGATCAGAAAATACAATTGCAAGCATGTGAACATGGCAAAAACATAATCAGTTCTCAGACTTTGTGAAAACTGGAGCATGCTGAAAACAGATATCAAGTAGGCATGTTTACGAGCTCGATGCACTCACTACGGAGCAAGTCATGACAATCTAAGCATACACCCATCAAGAATACACAAAATTCAAGCTAGACATGGCAAGAACAATAGCATAGCATGCACGGATCAACTACAACATCCTCGGCAAAATCGCTAACAAGTAGACAATCTGCCCAGATTCACGAAGTAGCAAAAGTAGAGCTCGATTGACTCAAGCTAGGGTGCTCCATAATTGCAACCAAAGACATGGATTGATAGAGCACTACAAGATTAACAAAACATCCTAACTGATCATCCTCAAAAGAGGCACGGATCACTAGGAAACAACATGAACATATGGCCATATAAAATAAACAGGTCAAGGACTTGGTGGAAATGCTAAGTCCGTGAAATCAGCATTACCAAGTGCCTCACTTTGCAAGCTTGTGCTAGTAACCACACACATCACAAAAATACATGGGTTGCACCTCTGGAAAGATGGCAAAACCCTTAACAAAACATATGTAGAGCTCATGGGCATATCATGCACACAATAATCATGGCAAAAATGACAAATATCTAAATGGAGTAGCAGATCTGACAATTATCTCAAGTAGCACTCTTCTAACAGCATTTCGGGCATCAATATGAACTCAAATGAAAATGATGCAATGGAATGAAATGATGTACTCTCTGAGACGAACATTATGATATGCTATATGCCAAAAACGGAGTTACGGATGCAAAGTTACGATGCGATGAACAGGAGCATATGAGCTAGGGTTTCGGGCAAAAAGTCAACCGTCGAGATCCAGATCCGGGGTACGCGGTTCGAGGTTCGTCGGCCGAAGTTCGCTCGAGCTCGTCGGAGCAGGGGCTTGCCAGAGAGAGGCCTTGAGAGGAGGAGGGGCCGGCCAGGGAGGCGCCGGCGACGAGGTCCGCGGGGTCGGCGGCGGCCGGGCGCGCGGTGGCCGGCGAGGCAGCCGACGGGCGCGGCGGCCGGCGTCGAGTGGCGGGGCGGCGCCGGCGGACTCGGGCGGCGCGCGGAGGAGAGGAGCGGCGCGGGGCGCGGTGGAGGCGTGGCCCGGGAGGCAGTGGAGGAGGGCCGGCCGCGGGCTTCCGCGTGCCGCGGCGGCGGCGGGCGCCGGGGTGCCACGTGGCATGCTGTGGCTGGCTGGGCGCGGCGGGTGGACGTGTCCGGTCGCGGCCGGACGTGTCTGATGACGGCGGAGCTGAATTTTTAGGGTTAGGGGGAGAGGAGATCCGGATTTCGGGGAAGAGGTCTATATATAGGCATAGAGGGAGCTAGGATTGTCCAAATGAGGTGCGGTTTTCGGCCACGCGATCGTGATCGAACGCACTAGATGATGGAGAGAGTTTACATGGGTTTTGGGCCAAAATGGAGGGGTGTTGGGCTGCAACACACACGAGGCCTTTTCGGTCCCTCGGTTAACCGCTGGAGCATCAAACGAAGTCCAAATGGTACGCAACTTGACAGGCGGTCTACCGGTAGTAAACCAAGGCCGCTTGGCAAGTCTCGGTCCAATCCGGAAATGTTTAATCCCCACACACGAAAGAAAGCTAGAAATGACCACTGGAGGAGAACGGAGTGCCGAATGCAAAACGGACAACGGGGAAAATGCTCGAATGCATGAGATGAACACGTATGCAAATGCAATGCACATGAAGACATGATATGAGATGCATGACAACGATAACAACACACAGAGAAAAAGACCCGAACCCGAGAAAATAAAATAACTTAAAGCCGGAAACGGCAAGAGTTGGGGTACAAATTGGGTAAGTTACATCCAGGGTGTTACAACACTCCACCACTACGAAAGGATCTCGTCCCGAGATCTAGGACTGAAAGAACGCCGGGTACTCAGAACGGAGGTGATCCTCGCATTCCCAGGTAGCTTCACGGTCGGAATGGTGTGACCACTTGACTTTGAAGAATTTGATTGACTTGTTGCAAGTCTTGCGTTCAGTCTCTTCAAGAATAGCAACGGGGTGCTCACGATAAGAGAGATCTTCTTGGAGCTCAATGTCCTCGAAGTTGACGGTGCGGTCAAGAGTCTTGAAGCACTTTCGAAGCTGAGAGACATGGAACACATCATGAACATTTGCAAAGTTTGAAGGAAGCTCGAGTTGATAGGCGAGATCGCCTCTCTTGTTGACAATCTTGAAAGGTCCCACGTATCTGGGGGCAAGCTTCCCTTTGATACCGAAGCGACGAGTACCTTTCATAGGAGAGACGCGGAGGTAAACATGATCTCCGATCTCGAAAGCCAAATCACGGTGCTTACTATCATAGTAGCTCTTCTGGCGGGATTGGGCTGCTTTGAGGTTATCTCGAATGACTTTGCACATTTCCTCTGACTCTGTGATTAAGTCATTTCCAAGAAGCTGACGTTCACCGGTTTCAGACCAGTTGAGAGGGGTACGACACTTCCTGCCATACAGAATTTCAAATGGGGCCTTGCCCGAACTTGCTTGAAAACTGTTGTTGTAGGAGAATTCAGCATATGGAAGACAATCCTCCCACTTCATGCCGAAGGAGATCACACAAGCCCTGAGCATATCTTCAAGAATCTGATTGACACGCTCGACATGACCGCTAGTTTGAGGATGGAAAGCTGTGCTGAAGTGGATGTTGGTGCCCATGGCCTTCTAAAAAGAATCCCAAAACTTGGTGGTAAAGATGCTGCCACGGTCTGAAGAGATCACCTGTGGAATACTGTGCAGAGAGACAATTCGAGAGGTATAGAGTTCTGCCAATTGAGTTGCAGTGATCAACTCTTTGATAGGCAGAAAATGAGCCACTTTGGTGAGTTTGTCGATGACAACAAATATAGCATCATTGCCACGCTTGGACTATGGAAACCCAGTCACGAAGTCCATCTCAATGTGGTCAAACTTCCATTCTGGAATGGCAAGAGGTTGGAGGAGACCAGCTGGCCTTTGGTGTTCTGCCTTCACTCTTCTGCAGACATCACATTCATTCACGAATTGAGCAATCTCTTGCTTCATTCGAGTCCACCAATAAGCCTGCTTGAGGTCCTGATACATCTTCATGCTCCCAGGGTGGATGGAGAGGAGAGAATTGTGAGCCTCGTTCATGATCACTTTACGAAGGTCACCTTTGGGCACAACAATACGATCCTCGAAGAAGAGAGTGTCCTTGTCGTCAAGGCGGTAGCACTTGTACTTGGGTTGACTCTTGGCAATCCCAATCTTCACCTTTTTCACCATAGCATCAAGAAGCTGGGCTTAGCGAATCTGGTCTTCCAAGGTAGGAGAGACTTGAAGGTTGGCGAGGAAACCTTGAGGAACAACTTGCAGATTAAGTTTGCGGAAAGCTTCACAAAGCTCGGGTTGATAAGGCTTGAGAATCAGACTGTTGCAATAAGCCTTCCTGCTCAATGCGTCAGCAATCACATTGGCCTTGCCTAGAGTATACTCGATACTCGGATTATACTCTTGAATCATTTCGACCCATCGAGTTTGCTTGAGGTTGAGATTAGGCTGAGTGAAGATGTACTTGAGACTCTTGTGGTCAGTGAAAATGTCCACTTTTCTTCCCAATAAGAGATGTCTCCAAGTCAAAAGAGCGTGCACAACTGCCGCCAACTCGAGATCATGAGTGGGGTAGTTTTTCTCATTGGGCTTCAATTGGCGAGAGGTATAAGCAACAACTTTCTTCTCTTGCATCAATACTGCGCCAAGACCTTGGAGAGAGGCATCACAAAAGACCTCGTACGGCTTGGATTCATCAGGCGGAGTCAGAACTGGAGCAGTGATCAATTTCTCTTTCAAAGTGTTGAAAGCAATGTCACACTCCGGAGACCAAACGTACTTGACGTGCTTCTGGAGAAGGTTAGAGAGAGGCTTCACGATCTTAGAAAAGTTTTCAACGAATCTTCGACAGTAGCTTGCGAGACCGAGGAAGCTACGGAGTCGCTTCACGTTCTGAGGAGGTTCCCAATTCACAATTGCAGACACCTTCTCAGGATTCACCGCAATGCCCTTGGCAGAGATGATATGACCAAGATAAAGAACCTCATCGAGCCAAAATTCACACTTGGAGAACTTGTCGTAGAACTTGTGTTCGCTCAACTTATCGAGTACCAAACGCAAGTGCTTGGCATGATCTTCCTTGTTCTTCGAGAAAACCAGAATGTCGTCGAGATAGACCAAAACGAAGTCATTGGTGTAGGCGTTGAAGATGAAGTTCATCATGCGAGAGAAAGTCGGAGGAGCGTTGACGAGGCCAAAAGACATGACAGTGTATTCATATGAACCATAGCTTGTCCTGAAAGCCGTCTTGGGAATATCTTGCTCACGGATTCGAATCTGATGATAACCCATACAGAGATCAAGCTTGGAGAATACTTGGGCACCTTTGAGTTGTTCGAACAGCTCATTGATGTTGGGAAGTGGGTATTTGTTCTTGATGGTCTTCTTGTTCAATGGACGGTAATCAACACAAAGTCGGTCCGTTCCATCCTTCTTCTTCACATAAAGAACACCACAACCCCACGGAGAAGAACTAGGCCGGATGAGACCCATTCTCTCTTGAATATCGAGTTGCTTCTTCAGCTCCTTCAACTCTTCTGGTCCGAGCTTGTAAGGACGCTTGCACACTGGTTCCATGCCGGGCTCAAGATCAATAACGAATTCAACTGGCCGGTGCGGAGGCAATCCTGGAAGCTCTTCTGGAAAGACGTCTTGATATTCGCAAACGACTGGAATTTGCGAGATAGCATCCAGTTCACCCTTCTCATTGAGAGAAAACAGACGGATAGTATCATCATGAGCGGCAAAGACAATTACATCCTCAGACGAATGAGTCAATTGAATCTGCCTGGCTGCACAGTCAAGATGTGCCTTGTGCTTAGAAAGCCAATCCATTATGAGAATAAGATCAATATCCAAATCACCCAGAACAATAGGAGAAGCTAGAAATTTGTAGTCGCCCAACGTGATAGTAATATCCGGGACGCAGAAATTAGCTGTCATTTGCTTGCCCGGTGACACGATTTGCAAAGAATTTTGCAGATACTGATAGTCGCACTCATACTTCGATGCAAAAGGTTTGGAAATGAAACAATGCAATGCACCAGTGTCAAAAAGAACTTTTGCAGGAATATCGTTAACTGGAAGGTTACCCATGATGACATCTGACGAGTCCTCTACCTGAGCTGCATTCATCAAGTTGACCTTGGCGTGCTTGGGGTTATGCTTGACCACAGCTGTACTTGCTGATCTGACAGGAGGAGGAGGAAGACGCCTCTGATTGAGACATTTGTTGGCATAGTGACTCTTCTGTTGGCACTTGTTGCACGTGAGCTCTGAAAGCGGACGGTGGTACGGAGCACTCGATCTTGGAGGTTGAGATGAAGTCTTGTTCTGAAAGCCAGGGTTGGGTGGGTGGGAAGATCCACTGCCACCTTTGCTCTTCTGCTGATATGGCTGACGGAACGAAGGAGGAGGAAGCCAATACTTCTGCTGCTTGGCCACTTGAATAGAGGAAGAAGGAGTAACATCTCTGACTCGCTTCTTGGAAGCATCACACCTCAATTGAGCAGCCTCTTGCTTCAATGCCATGTTGTAGAACTCATCGTACCTCAAGGGCTCAAAGAGAACAAGAGCTAGCTGAATTTCTTCTCTGAGACCACCCCTGAACTGGTATATCATGCTCTTCTCATCAGGGACGTCCTGCTTAGCAAAGCGGGCAAGCTTCCGAAACAACTTGTTGTAGTCATAGACAGACAAAGAGCCTTGCTTCAGGTTGCGGAATTCCTCACGCTTGCTTTCAACCACGCTCTGATGGATATGGTGAGCTCTGAAATCTTGACGGAATTCATCCCAAGTGATAACACGTCCACCTCTAGAATCCTTGTACCGCTGGAACCATTCTGCAGCTTGATCTTTGAGTTGGAAGGAAGCGAACTTGACAAAGTCCTCAGGCCTGACATTACTGCACTCGAAATGCTTGCACAGATCCACAAGCCAATCGTCAGCATCGGTTGCCTCAACACAATTGCTGAAAGTCTTTGGCCCGTTAGCAAGGAACTGGGTGAGTGTAGCAGAGTGATTCTGATTGTTGCCTTGGTTCCCTTGGTTGCCTTGATTGCGCTCTTGGAGAATTTGCATGATCAACTGTGTGTTTGCATTGGTTGCGGCCATCACAGCTTGCCATGCCTCCGGAGGAGGTGGAGGTGGTGGCGAATCAGGATTCGGAGAAATGCGCATTGGAGGAGCCATCCTGAAGAGGTTGACCACCGTTAGCACATAGACAGATAAAATGAAGCTGAATCCAACGGAATGAAAATTGCAACATATAGTCTTCACATCCGAACAAAATGAACGAATGCATTCCTCTTGAAATGGTCACATATCCATAAATTGAGAAGCCACTCAGAATTTAGGTAGAGAAATAAATCAACAAGGTACGGATCAAGAACAAATAATCGGTAAGAAATCCCAATCTCAAACCAACTATCCGTGGAAGAAGAACTAGAGCTACTAGAATTCCCTCCTATGAAACTCCCGAACCTTTCCGGTTATGCAATCAGGTGTTGGGGATATAGGGGAAGCATAATATCTCACCCAATTCTAGCAAATCCTACATCCAGCTGTATCCATCCTTCAACACATAACCAAGAAAAACTTCGGAAACCATCTACCTCAACCTTTGAAAAGCATCCGTTATACAAGTTATGGCGATACTCCCGAACTCCCGCCCCAGTACTGGGTGGCGTCGAGGTTATCTCACCAACGAACTGCATAAAAGAGATTTTCGATGTCGGCGTACTAAACTCAGGTATTCCAGAACTGCAACGATAAAATTATGACGACAACACCTCAGAGCTCAACTCCCCGGGACACTTCCACAAAACCCCTGACAGGAGGCACCAAGGCAATGTTCTCGTCATAAAACCATCGGAACGATTCTATGATACCCGCGTGATCCTAAATTTTTTTAGTGAAATTTGAGAAGAGAAGAGTCAAAACTCTACGTCAGGATGCCTTACCAGAGCTATGAGGAGACTGGGAAGTAAAAAGAATTCCTAAACTCTCTGATATATAATTCCTAAATGACTCAAAACAGTTTTCTAGACACAACTCGACTGCTAAAAACGATCAAGCAATGGGGCTCCTAAGGTCGGGGAAGGCTCTGATTACCAACTTGTAACACCCTCGATGCGACTATATCTCCCACGTGTCGAGGCATGACTTAGAGGCATAATCGCATTGAAGGCATATGTCGCAAGTTAGGAAATCTTCACAACATCCCATGTAATATAGATAATAAAAGGGGAGATAACATAGTTGGCTTACACTCGCCACGTCAATCAAGTACATAAATAACATTACATCATCCAAATACTCATGGCCCGACTACGGCGCCAAAATAAAAGATAACCCAACATGCGACACGGTCCCGATCACCCCCAACTGGGCTCCACTACTGATCATCAGGAAAGGAAACATAGTACGTTGAGAGTCCTCGTCGAACTCCCACTTGAGCTCGAGCGCATCACCTGGAGCAGAATCATCAGGCCCTGCATCTGGTGTAATAGTAAACTGTGAGCCACAGGGACTCAACAATCTCGCACCCTCGCGATCAAGACTATTTAAGCTTATAGGTAAGGCAAGGTAAAAATATATGTGGAGCTGCAGCAAGCGACTAGCAAATATGGTGGCTATCCTGTTCGCAAAAGAGAGCGAGAAGAGGAGGCAAAGCGCGAGCGATAAACTAGAGAGCAACCTGCGCAAACATTACTCCAACACCGTGTCCACTTCCCGGACTCCGCCGAGAAGAGGCCATCACGGTAACTCACACGGTTGATTCATTTTAGTTAAGTTAAGGTTCAAGTTATCTACAACCGGACATTAACAAATTCCCATCTGCCCATAACCGCAGGCACGGCTTTCAAAAGTTCAAAACCCTGCAGGGGAGTCCCAACTTAGCCCATGACAAGCTCTCATGGTCAACAAAGGAATGGACCTCCTCCCGAGACGTTCCGATCAGGCTCGGTACCTCGGTTCTTCAAGACACTTTGACAGGTTAAAACAAGACCAGCAACACCACCCGAATGTGCCGACAAATCCCGATAGGAGCTGCACATATCTCGTTCTCAGGGCACACTCAGATGAGCTCTCCATACAACTAAAACCAAACCTCGAGTTTCCCTGAGGGGGCGCTGCACAGGACTCTAGTTTGGACCAACACTCAGAGGAGCACTGCCCAGGGGGGCTAAAATAAGATGACCCTCGGGCTCCGGAAACCCAAGGGAAAAATAGGCTAGGTGGCAAATGGTAAAACCAAGGTTGGGCATTGCTGGAAAAGCTTTAATCAAGGCGAATTATCAAGGGGTTCCCATTATAACGCAACCGCGCAAGGAACGCAATATCCGGGAACATAACACCGATATGACCGAAACTAGGGTGGCAAGAGTGGAACAAAACACTAGGCGAGAGGCCGAGCCTTCCACCCTTTACCAAGTATATAGATGCATTAAGATAACATGGCAATATAATGGTATCCCAACAAGTAAATAAATGTTCCAACAAGGAACGGCCTCCAATCTTCACCTGCAACTAGCAACGCTATAAGAGGGGCTGAGCAAAGTGGTAACATAGCCAATCAACGGTTTGCTAGGACATGGTGGGTTAGAGGTTTGACATGGCAATTTGGGAGGCTTGAAGGCAAGTGGTAGGCATCGTAGCATTGGCATAGCAAAAGAGCGAGCATCTAGCAAAGCAAAGATAGTAGTGATTTCGAGGGTATGATCATCTTGCCTGCAAAGTTGTCAGAGTTGACTGGATCCTCGAAAGCAAACTCAACAGGCTCCTCGTTAGCGAACTCGTCTCCCGGCTCTACCCAAACAAGACAAATAAGCAAACGGAACACAATCAACCACGTGCAAAGCTCAAACAATATGATGCAAAGATGATATGCTATGCGGGATGCGATGCGGGATGCATATGCAAGATGTGACAAGGAATGCATGAACCTGGACTCAACTTGGGAATTCAAGTGTGCCACTGGAAAGATGAGATGAAATCTCTTGAAAACGATATAAAGAACGCCGGAATCGGAGTTACGGTTTGGAAATGGCAAGCAAATCAAATATGACACCGGTCTGCGATTTACAGCAAGTAGCCATCTAAATGCAACAAGATGAACATGCTACAGCACCCAAACATGGCAAAAAAAATACATGGCAGGGATGTATTCAAGATGCTTAACAAAAGTCTAGCACTGAGCCACGGCCAAATCATCCATTAACAGGTTCAAACAAGCATGGCAAAAATGCATATGGCAAACCGATTTCAGACTTGGTGAAATTTACACTTGTCTGGAATTTCAGATCAGGTAGCACTCTTTGGAGCAACAAAACTACATGCTACAGGACCTGAACATGGCAAAGTAAAGCATGGCATGGAGCTACTCAAAGATCTTAACAAAAGTCCCTTAGTGACCTTGAGCCAAAAGGGATCAGAAAATACAATTGCAAGCATGTGAACATGGCAAAAACATAATCAGTTCTCAGACTTTGTGAAAACTGGAGCATGCTGAAAACAGATATCAAGTAGGCATGTTTACGAGCTCGATGCACTCACTACGGAGCAAGTCATGACAATCTAAGCATACACCCATCAAGAATACACAAAATTCAAGCTAGACATGGCAAGAACAATAGCATAGCATGCACGGATCAACTACAACATCCTCGGCAAAATCGCTAACAAGTAGACAATCTGCCCAGATTCACGAAGTAGCAAAAGTAGAGCTCGATTGACTCAAGCTAGGGTGCTCCATAATTGCAACCAAAGACATGGATTGATAGAGCACTACAAGATTAACAAAACATCCTTACTGATCATCCTCAAAAGAGGCACGGATCACTAGGAAACAACATGAACAAATAGCCATATAAAATAAACAGGTCAAGGACTTAGTGGAAATGCTAAGTCCCTGAAATCAGCATTACCAAGTGCCTCACTTTGCAAGCTTGTGCTAGTCACCACACACATCACAAAAATACATGGGTTGCACCTATGGAAAGATGGCAAAACCCTTAACAAAACATATGTAGAGCTCATGGGCATATCATGCACACAATAATCATGGCAAAAATGACAAATATCTAAATGGAGTAGCAGATCTGACAATTATCTCAAGTAGCACTCTTCTAACAGCATTTCGGGCATCAAGATGAACTCAAATGAAAATGATGCAATGGAATGAAATGATGTACTCTCTGAGACGAATATTTTGATATGCTATATGCCAAAAATGGTGTTACGGATGCAAAGTTACGATGCGATGAACAGGAGCATATGAGCTAGGGTTTCGGGAAAAAAGTCAACCGTCGGGATCCAGATCCAGATCCGGGGCACGTGGTTCGAGGTTCGTCGGCCGAAGTTCGCTCGAGCTCGCCGGAGCAGGGGCTTGCCGGAGAGAGGCCTTGAGAGGAGGAGGGGCCGGCCGGGGAGGCGCCGGCGACGAGGTCGGCAGGGTCGGCGGCGGCCGGGCGCGCGGTGGACGGTGAGGCGGCCGACGGGCGAGGCAGCGCAGCGGCCGGCGTCGAGTGGCGGGGCGGCGCTGGCGGACTCAGGCGGCGCGCGGAGGAGAGGAGTGGCGCGGGGCGCGGTGGAGGCGCGGCCCGGGAGGCGGTGGAGAAGGGCCGGCCGCGGGCTTCCGCGGGCCGCGGCGGCGGCGGGCGCCGGGGTGCCACGTGGCACGCTGTGGCTGGCTGGGCGCGGCGGGTGGACGCGTCCGGTCGCGGCCGGACGGGTCCGATGACGGCGGAGCTGAATTTTTAGGGTTAGGGGGGAGAGGAGATCCGTATTTCGGGGAAGGGAGCTAGGAGCGTCCAAATGAGGTGCGGTTTCCGGCCACGCGATCGTGATCGAATGCTCTAGATGATGGAGATGGTTTAGGTGGGTTTTGGGCCAAAATGGAGGGGTGTTGGGCTGCAACACACACGAGGCCTTTTCGGTCCCTCGGTTAACCGTTGGAGCATCAAACGAAGTCCAAATGGTACGGAACTTGACAGGCGGTCTACCGGTAGTAAACCAAGGCCGCTTGGAAAGTCTCAGTCCAATCTGGAAATGTTTAATCCCCACACACGAAAGAAAGCTAGAAATGACCGCCGGAGGAGAACGGAGCGCCGGAATGCAAAACGGACAACGGGGAAAATGCTCGAATGCATGAGATGAACACGTATGCAAATGCAATGCACATGAAGACATGATATGAGATGCATGACAACGATAACAACACACGGAGACAAAGACCCGAACCCGAGAAAATAAAATAACTTAAAGCCAGAAACGGCAAGAGTTGGAGTACAAATTGGGTAAGTTACATCCGGGGTGTTACAGATCTGCCCCGCATTTGGCAGCCGGTGCGCGATATTCGCAGCTAGGTATCCGGCCTCTCATAACTTTTTGATGTTATCCTCCGTGACAGAGGAGACCATCCACTTGCCTCCTGCTCCGGACATGATTGGAGTGGTTCGAGAAGAAGAACGCGAGCTTGGGCGGTAGAGCTCGGGTGTGCGGTAATGGGTAAGCGAGAAGGAAGAAGGCGTGGGTGAAGAAAGTAAATCTTTGTCCCTTTATAAGGGCGGAGGAGGCGATGAGTCTCCCCACTTGCCTGGCAAAACCGCTTATTCCCCAGGCGCCATCATTGATGGCGCGGTTGGGTTACCCACGTCTGTATTGATGAGAATCCCGTGATAAGGGGAACACGATCTCTGCTTTGACAAGATGTATCAAGAAAACTGTCTCACGATATGTGCGGAGCTGGTGGAGAAAAGCAGTTAGAATAATAACCGGGCCATGAAGTGATGTCATACTATCGAAACGTGTCAGCAGATTAGATTTGTGGAAGTATTATTCTCTCTACGGTGGTATGTGGAACTTATTTTGCAGGGTCGGACACTATCCTTGTATTCAAACTCTTCCATGGTGTATTCGGAGGAGGAACCCGCCTTGCAATGCCGAAGACAACACTGCGTGCCGGACTCATCATCATTGAAGCCTGGTTCAGGGGCTACTAAGGGAGTCCTGGATTAGGGGGTCTCCGGACAGCCGGACTATATCCTTTGGCCGGACTGTTGGACTATTAAGATACAAGATTGAAGACTTCGTCCCGTGTCCGGATGGGACTCTACTTGGCGTGGAAGGCAAGCTAGGCAATACGGATATGTATATCTCCTCCTTTGTAACCGACCTTATGTAACCCTAGCCCCCTCTAGTGTCTATATAAACCGGAGGGTTTTAGTCCGTAGGACAACATACAACTCTTGTAATACTCATATCATCAAGAACAATCAAGAAGGACGTTGGGTTTTACCTCCATTAAGAGGGCTCGAACCTGGGTAAACATCGTGTCCCCTACCTCCTGTTACCATCCGCCTTAGACGCACAGTTCGGGACCCCCTACCCGAGATCCGCCAGTTTTGACACCGACAACCGGGTTGCCAAATGGGCCATTGAGCTTGGACCTCATGGGTTAAAATATATGCCTCGCACAACAATCAAGTCCCAAGCACTTGTGGATTTCATCAATGACTGGACAGAGTTGCAGGCACCAGAGGAAAAGCCAGATAACACTTATTGGACTATTCATTTTGATGGGTCCAGACAATTGGAGGGCTCAGGGGCTGGACTCCTATTAACTTCCCCACGAGGTGATACATTTTGTTATGTTCTCCGTCTAATGTCCCCTTGCAGTAACAATGTAGCTGAATATGAGGCCTTGCTCCATGGTCTTCGGATAGCTAAGGAGATGAATTTAAGCCGGGTTAAGTGCTTTGATGACTTGGACCTGGTAGCTCAACAAGTGTCTGGCACTTGGGATTCCAAGGATCCACTCATGGCAGCATATCATCGAAAAGTAGATATTATTGCAGGTCATTTCAAGGGCTATCAAGTCGACCATGTGGACCGGCGAAAGAATGATGCGGCGGACGCTTTAAGCCATCTAGGTTCCCAACATAAACCAGTTCCACCCAATGTGTTTTTGGATGTTTTGCATAACCCGTCAGTCAAGTTACCTACGGAGGAGGATTTGGCTATTCCTGACCCGGAGGCTCAGTTAGTGGCAGCTCTTCATGTTATTCCGAATTGGACGGTCCCATACTTGGCGTATATGAACCGGGGTGAGTTTGCGAAGGACGAAACCTTGGCCCGGCAGATAATCCGGCGATCCAAGTCAATGACCATTATCAATGGGGAGTTGCATCATTGCAGTGTAACAGGGGCGTTTCAGCGTTGTGTGTCTCCTCAAGAAGGCTGTGAGATTTTACATGAGATCCACGAAGGAGATTGTGGTCACCATGCTGGTTCAAAATCCTTGGTAGCTAAGGCTTTTCGTCACGGCTTCTATTGGTTGATGGCTCATGCTGATGCTGAGGATTTGGTAAACAGGTGAGATGGTTGTCAGAAGTTTGCATGCCGTGCTCATGTTCCGGCTCAAGAATTAAGGATGATTCCAATCACTTGGCCGTTTGCAACTTGGAGGCTGGATATGGTTGGGCCCTTTAAGAGGTCCAAGGACAAGAAGACCCACCTTCTGGTGGTGGTTGATAAGTTCACCAAGTGGGTGGAGGCAGAGCCAGTCAGTAAGTGTGATGCAGCTGCGGCGGGTCAATTCATCAAAAAGGTGATCTTCCGTTTTGGTTTTCCACACAGCATCATAACCGATAATGGTACTAATACGTCCAAGGGTGCTATGGAAGAATTTTGTCAATGTGAGCACATCTGGCTTGACGTGTCATCAGTGGCTCACCCCCAATCTAAAGGTCAAGCAGAGAGAGCCAATCAAGAGATTTTGAGAGGCATCAAGCCCCAGCTTATGGTTCCTTTAAAGCGGACGCCGGGTTGTTGGGTGGAGGAGTTACCTTCTGTGTTATGGAGTATCAATACCACACTGAACAGATGTACGGGTTACACGCCTTTCTTCATGGTTTACGGAGCAGAGGCGGTTCTCCCTAGTGACATCCGTCATGACTCTTCCCGCGTGACGACTTATGTTGAAGCTGATAATGAGAAAGCACGTCAGGATTCACTGGACCTGTTAGATGAGGAGCGTGATATTGCAGCGGCTCATTCGTTGATTTACTAGCAAGACCTGCGTCGTTATCACAGCTGCCAGGTTAAAACCAGAACTTTCAAGAAGGTGATCTAGTGCTCCAGCTCATCCAGGATCAGACTGATATGCACAAGTTGTCCCCACCTTGGGAAGGACCTTTTGTGGTCAGCAAAAATCTGCACAACGGATCATACTATCTTATCGATGTTCGAGAGCACAAAGACTCACGTAAATCGGAGGAGGAGACCCAACAGCCGTGGAATATAGCTCATCTTGGCCTTACTATACTTGAGCCACAGGCTTTTCTTATGTACATAATTATGACAATGTATATATTATGTTCAATATAATAAACTGGAGCCTTAGCTAAAGCGGGGTCTCTATTGTTTTTCTTACATCATGTGTGGTTACATGGGGGCTTCTGTTTATAAAGCGGAGTTCTGTTTGCCCATTGATCCGGCTTATAAAGCCATGTATATAAAAAATCACTTGGGAGATTGGTCGTATTCGAACCATAGCTACACCTCTTGATCGACATAAGGCCACCAGGGAAATCACTTGGGGGCTTGGTTGTATTTGAACCATATCTACACCTCTTGATCGGCTTAAGGCCAAAAGGAAATCATGTGGGGGCCAAAGAGAGTGTTGCAAAAGCACACTCAAACATAGGCACACACTAAGCACAACACAAATGTTGCTTGGGGGCTCTTTGCTTCTCAAAGAACAAAGAGTTTGCATCCTTGCAATAGGCTATCAAGCCAGGCTTGGAAGCCAGGTGTATTCACCTAAAACCCCGGGTTATCCTGCCTTTTTAAGTAAGCCACTCCGTCCAAGTAATCCTGGTATGACCCGCCAAACGTTTGACTAGTCAATCTCATAGACCCTAAACTTGTCAAAGTTAAAATGACGATTGGTTAATGTGAGGTCCATCTTAAAAGGCTTTGTAAAATGGTTTAACTCAGTGGCCTGGCAGCCCATGAAAAGCCTCGATTTGGGCCTGCCAGCCCATGAAAAGCCTCGCATGTTCTTCTTATGTTTTTGTTTGCCAAGTTCTTTCTCCTTTGATGAGGTTTATAATAACTTATGATAAACCGGTGTTTAATAACCTGGCTTGGCTTTCAACTATAAGTTGTCAGTACATGATCAGTTATAATCCGGTGTTGATTAACCCGGTTTGGCTTTGATTACAAGTCGCCAGTATGATATAAGAATAATCCGGTGTTTATTACAACACGACATGGGCGCGCCTAGGCCCCAGGTGCGCCCTGGTGGGTTGTGCTCCCCTCAGAGCCCCCTTTGGTACTTCTTTGGCCCAACAGGTGCCCTCTGGTCCAGAAAAAATCTCCAAAAAGTTTCGCTGCATTTGGACTCTGTTCGGTATTGATTTTCTGTGAAGTAAAAAACAAGCAAAAAACAACAAGTGGCACTAGGCACTATGTCAATAGGTTAGTCCCAAAAAATGATATAAAGTTGCTACAAAATGATTGTAAAACATCCAAGAATGATAGTATAACAGCATGGAACAATCAAATTTTTTAGATACATTGGAGACGTATCAATCTCAACCTCTCAAGTCTCAAGCTTGTCGCCCTATTGCCTAGCCTCATCGGGTACACGCTCAAGCGGGTCAGAAGACACATGCTATAGTTTAGCCAGGTTCAGGCCACCTTGCGGTGTAAAACCCTACTCCTGCTTTGTGGTGGATTGGCCTCACGAGGGGCTGAGGATGAACAAGTACAGTGGATGAACAGCCTCGCGAGGGCTATGGTGGTGAGGGAGGAAAAGGATCCCTCCTATGGTGGTGGCTAACCTACATTTATAGTGGCCTTGGTCCTCTTCCCTCAAAACTTAGGCGAGAAGGGATCCCATAGTTGCCAATTCGAAAGGGGACAAGAAGTATATCTAATCTTGTTTAAAAGCTGGTCTTCACCGGCAAAGCTTCTGGTCGTGACGCTGCGGTGGGCTCGATGATGACATCCATCCTTCCGAGCTCGCGGTCGTCGGATTCAGGGTTTCGCAGACCCTTGAGAGGTTCGAACACTAGGGTGCGTGCGAAGAACTCGTCCTCCCCAACCTACCTGCTCGCTGATCCTACAGCCTAGCTCGACGGACCCAATAGACAAGAGACACAACTATTTACCCAGGTTCGGGCCACCTTGCGGTGTAAAACCCTACTCTTGCTATGTGATGGATTGGCCTCAAGGGGATGAGGATGAACTAGTACAATGGATGAACAACCTCAGGAGGTGAGGTGTTCTTAGGCTCGATGAGCTGGTGAGGTGGTCAGGGTGGAATGGATCCGTGCCCCCGATGGTGGTGGCTAGGTCCTATTTATAGTGGACTTGGTCCTCTTTGCAAATGTAGGCGGGAAGGGATCCCGCAATGGCCAAATTCAAAGGGAGACAACTAGTACAAGTTATCCCAACAAAAGTAGTCTTCGCTTGCCAAAAGTTCCTGGTCGTGACGTCGCGGTTGGCTCCGCGATGACCTCCGTCCTGCCGTCCTAGCGGTCTTGGTCTTGTTGCATCGAAATAGAAACCTTTGCTTGATTCCTCGGGACTCCGCGCCTGCGCTTGCCTCCTTAGCACCAAAGAGGAAACTAGTACACTGTGCCCGTTGGCACCGCCTGGCCTTGGTCGTCATGGATCACGTCATATGAACCTCGCAAGGTGCACCTTGTATTGATATCTCCGCTCCTTGGGAGCCAGCCTGGGGAGGCTGCCCCCAGGGAGGTCTTGGCGTCATCTGCCTCGCGAGGCTTGGCTCCTCATGAGGGTCTTGAGCTGTCGATGCTAAAGCTGGGCTGTACCGGGCCACTGGCAGAGCAACGCCGTGGGCCGCAGGCACGCAAGTTTGGGTACCCCCGTTCCCAAAACACCGACAGTAGCCCCCAGGCCCAAGGCGCACTCGTACTTGGCTTCGAGGTGAAGCCAAAGGGCAAGTGTGGAGTGCCGTGGGCCCTAACCACCTGCGGCCCTGGTCGACACGTGGCGATTGATGGGACGTGGGCGCCTCCACTTTCCCACGCTTCCTCGACAACTGTTCGACTTGACAAGACAGTGATGCATGCAGAGAAAGCCATCATTGCGTGAGATCATGGAGGCTGGCGGTTGGCCTCCCTCGGCTATAAATGAAGAGAGGGGCGGAGCCCCTTGCTCATCTCCATCTTCTCGCCTCCTTCTTCTTCTTCCTCCACTCTGCCTCACCACCTTGCTGTAGTCCTCATGGCGCCGACGAGGAAGTTGTCCGCCACCAAGAATGGGAAGGCCCCAAGGAGGGACTTGATTCGCCACCCCCCAAGAGAGGGCGAGGCCACCCCAGCAAGCACGTCGCGACTCCTACGGTGGCTCCTCGGGGGCGCAGGCGTGCCTTGGCCAGTCGTGGAGGTGTTTCTTCTCGTGGCGGGTGCCGCCAAGGGCGAGGCAGCCCCTGCGACGAGGGATGGCGTGCCATGGTTGCCCGGCCTCCTCGACCGCGCTTCCACTCGGCCGAGGTGCTCCCTGGCTCCTGCTCTCCTGCTTCTTCGCTGGTGAGCTACCAGTCGCGGGGCCTGACGGCCTCTGGCTGGAGGCTCATGGCTATTGCAGCAAGGCCTCATGGGTCAGGGTCGAAGTTTCCACCGCTGGGAATGTGTCCCTGGCTCGCGACTGGCAGGCGTTTGCCCGTGCGCGCGACCTAAGCAGGAGGTGCACCCTCAACATCAAGTTTGACATCGTCGCAACCATCTATGTTAGGGTGTTTGGGGAGGACGGCCATCACACAGGGTGCTGCCCCAAAGACAATGGTGGTGACGATGAGCTTGGCCTTGACGACAGCCACGACGACGTCGAGGGTGAGCTCGCCCTTGGCGACGGCCACGGCTCGTTCAGCAGCGATGGCTCCTCCAGCAAGAGCACAAGCAGCGACCAGCCGCCTCGTCGCCGGGCTCTCTTCGAGGATGGTGGCTGATCGTCTTGTCGCCGCGCTCCGGTGAAGTGGGAGGAAGGCTCGGGCTGATCCCGGAGGCCTCCGGAGCCCGGCCTCGGGAGCTGCTATGGTCGCGGGTGACTTTTGTTTAGCCTTCCCTTTTCCCTGCATTTTGAAAAAACTAGAGGGCCCTGCTGGGGTGTGTAATCAACCATGGTACTTATGCCACTATGCTATGCTTATTGTTCCGATGTATGCTGTGATGTTCATGTCCGGGGAGGTGCGGTAGAATAACTTAGCTTGATACACTCGCGGTAGTCTCGCACCTTGAGATGGCACGCCCTCCATCATCTTGTGAGGCCCCCTTGCTGCTGGCTCAGGGGTCGCTGGCCTCAGGAGACATCATGAAGGTGCAGAATTGTTAGAAAATTTTGTTGGGTGTCCTGTTCTTCCTTGCGTGAGTCCTCAGGCGTGGGCTAGTCATGGCTTAGTGCATCGCGTCGTGGTATCCAGGGGGCACGGACTTAAGAAGATGCGCAAATCACAAGCTTGTTCGAGGGTGTCTCGTGAGGATAGAAAAAGCCATGGCCCTGGGGGGACAGGGCTGTGACAAAGTGTGTTTGTGGCGCGGGTCCAAAACCGCGCACGCACACACCTACCCAGCCCCCGCGCGTGAGATGCGTGAGGAAGAGAAACGGGAAACTGCCGCTCCTCCTGGGCCAAGAACGAAGGGCAAGAGAGAAGGCGTAGGGGAAATCCAACTTGGCAATCGAAAATGCGAGAACTCCAAATTCATTAAAAGAAAGGGGGGGCAAACCAACTACAGAAAGCAAGCAAATGAACAGTCGCGTCCGGCACCTAGACTAGTCTTCTCACCAGCGCGGAGCTAACTGCTGCCACTAGGACGTGGGAGGGGGCCCCCGAGGCCCGAGGGCGGCTCTCTGGAGACTCTGGGGCGTGTACAGCCCCACTCATTATTACTTGAGAGTGTCACGAGTGGAGACCTTCACAGGCACTGGGCCTTGCTTCATGGGTAGAACTTCTGGAGGTGCTAGATATGTTCCAGGAATTCTGGATGGGGATCCCGTCATGCGTCTCCAGGCGCACGGCGCCAGGCCTGGAGACGCGGGTAATCCTAAACGGGCCCTCCCACATGGGCGAGAGCTTGTGCAGCCCTTCCTTGGAGAGCACTGTCGGTGTCAAAACCGGCGGATCTCGGGTAGGGGGTCCCGAACTGTGCGTCTATGATCGATGGTAACAGGAGACGGGGGACACGATGTTTACCCAGGTTCGGGCCCTCTCTATGGAGGTAATACCCTACGTCCTGCTTGATTGATCTTGATGAAAATGAGTGTTACAAGAGTTGATCTACCACGAGATCGTAATGGCTAAACCCTAGAAGTCTAACCTGTATGACTATGGTAATGAGTATATCCTTTCCAGACTAACCCCTCCGGTTTATATAGACACCGGGAGGATCTAGGGTTTACATAGAGTCGGTTACATAAGAAGGAATCTTCATAGTCAGTCGCCAAGCTTGCCTTCCACACTAAGGAGAGTCCAATTCGGACACGGATACAATCTTCGGCCTTCATGTCTTCACAGCCCATCAGTCCGGCCCATGGATAACAGGCCGGACGCCCGAGGACCCCTTAGTCCAGGACTCCCTTAGTAGCCCCCGAACCAGTCTTCAATAGCGAGGTGTTCGGCATACGAATTGTCTTCGGCATTGCAAGGCGGGTTCCTCCTTTAATGATCTCCAAGTGATGTATTCGGCCATCAGTTCAATGTTGCTCCCCTCGGCTTCTGCGCATTAAATAACTTCGCCTCCCACATGTCAAGCGAAGGTGGAAGGTCAGGGTATTTTTGCAGATAACACCCCATCCACGCAAGGAAGAGCACCTATTAAAGAGATTGGATCCTAGATCCATTCCGCACCACACAGAGGAAATACCTAGAAACTACTTAGAAGAAACCATTCCAGCATGGCTAGTGCCCCTAGCTCCTCCACCCGTTTCGGCCCAGAGAAAGGCCAGTGGGAGAGGTGTTCAGTGTCCCATAGTCAATTGACGAAGCTGCAGACGCAGGGATTTCTACCCCTCGCAGATCTAGTTTCTGTTCGAGCGGGGCTAGATTCCATCGACGGTGGGACTCAGGGAGAGGACTTCCCCAATCCATCTGGGGGAGAGCAAGTATGTTTCGCCCCCTACATGCTAAGGGGCGTTGGTTTTCCCATTCATCCATTCCTCTGAGGGATCTTGGAATACTATGGCCCCCAGCTGCACAACTTCACCCCTGCCTCCATTCTGCACATTGCGGGTTACGTCGCTTTATGCGAACTATTCCTGGGTATCGAGGCTCATTTCGAGCTATGGTGGAAGTTGTTTTGTCTTGTCCCACGTAATCACGAGGGGTCAATATTTGAAGTGGGCAGAGCCGAAGTATGGCGTATCGCCGATACTGAATATTTGTCCGGCACACCAAGGAAGGCCCGAAGAATGGCCTTCCGAATGGTTCTATATTGAGGACATCGCCCTCCCTGACCCTGTTCGAAAGGGTTTTCCTGAATTTGCGAGCGTTCCGCTGAAGAAACTCCACAGTTGGCATCCCCGGAGTCTTGAAGAGGATGACAACACAAAAGTTTGCCAGCTTATGAGCAAGATGAAGACGCTCGCTCAGTCCGGACTCACAATAATTGGGGTAATGGCGACCTCCATAGTGCGAGAGGTTCAGCCGCTACAATATAGAGGGCTGCCCATGTGGCACTACAATGGAGAGGATGACGCCTCCCGCTATGGCCGAAAGGGTCCGGATACCCCCGCCGCTCTGGCCAAAATATTGGCCGAGCCATTTAAAGGGGAGGAAGAGGAGTTTCTTCGCATTAAGCACAGAGATGGGTATTCTATGTATGATCCTCCCAGTTGGGTAAGCTTCGAATCCTCTATTCCACTCATTCCCCTTCCGGATTACTTTTGATAAATTTCAAGTCTGTTTTTTATGACAACACTAGCGGAAGGTCACCGAAGGACTTTATAGTCCTGCCCCACAGCCGGAGATCCACAACCGGGAGCTAGATCCTGGGTTTAAAGAGGATCCAGATATATTCGTGGTGCTTGTGGGGCGAGTGTTTTACCAGACAAGCTATGATGGCACAGAAGTGGCCATCACCGCCGACTACCCTGGCCTTCTTCCTGCTTCACATGTAAATAATTAAGAAACACCTTCTCTAAAAGAGTGCTCTTATTCTACCTCACCCACCGCACTGTATCATGCTTCACAGGGGAGACGTTCGGCGAGTTCGAAGAGAACGGCTCCCGCGCCGGGCAAGCCTTCGAAGAGGAAGGCGGGTGAAGACACAGCCATGCCTTCATCGAGGAGGTACGGATAAACATGCTTTTCAGTGGTCGCATTCGACTGTGACTCGTGTGTTTGTTTGGTTACAAGAAGAAGGTTCGCCTAACTGTGTCCAGGGATCCGGTCGGTGGTGTTCCCAACAACTGGGATTTAGATCCAATCGGGGAGACTGGGGCTGGTGCAGGAACAGCGCCGGACTACCCTTCGGCCAAGGGTTCGGAAAATATGTCCGTCACCAACTCAGAGGTAGAGAGCGCCATGAACCATCAATGCTGCAGGGCTGTCTTGCGAGATCCCAAGTTCTCGGAGGAGGCTTTTAATGCCTTTAACCCGGGCGACGCATGCATCCGAGCTGCTCGAGATGGGCTTAGAAGAGCCACGAAGCAATATCTAAGAGATGTGCAGGTAAATTTTCTTTGTCAAAAAGGATAACCATATGCCCGTAGCCCCTGAGACTAAAAGCAGTTGGCACAACTGATTTAAGGATCGTTGTACAACCAGGTCCTTACAGAGAAGAATTGCTTGCTAGCCCAAGAGCTGGAGCAGTGCCAGGCGCAGCTAAATGCTGCTACTGCCGAACTGGATAACATCAAGAAGTCGTCTTCTGGTAATGTTCCCCTCCACCGAGGAACAATAACTGTATACCAGCTGTGCTAATTCTGCTGGTGATCGCATAATAGGGTCGTCTGATCAACTTGAAGAGAATTTGAAGATCGCCCAAGAGGGAGAAAAAGAGGCGAAAAGGCAACACGCCGCAGGCAAGCGTGTGCTGACCCGCGTCAGAGACAAGAAAAACAAGCTACATGATTCCAACACTACATTGGGTGAGGAATTGAAAGATGTTCGAGCCTAGCTAGCCGATTCCGTGAAGGAGAACAAGAAGCTGCGGGGAGGTATATTCAGTATGTGTCCGAACTATTGTTAAAGTAGTCTAGAGATAAATGGGACTGATATAGTCATGTTTGCAGGTATACTGACAGGCCGTCTTGAAGAGGAGGTATCCGGATCATCGAGTGATCTGCTGCAAAGACTGTCGCAAGTGCACGAGCATGCCCGGCTGGCCATGCGGAGTGTTGCCAAGGCATTATGGCCATCCACCTCCCCTCCAGGAAGTATGGAGGAGCTTGTAGAGCTGTTCAAGGGAGCACAACGGCGTATCCGACTATGGAAGATATCGGCCTGCCGAGAGGGCGCGCGAGAGGCCTGGGCCATGGTGAAAACGCGATATACCAAGATGGATCCAAATCACAAGGCCCGGGTTGGACCGTTAGGGTCTAATGGGGAAGAAATTCCCGTTAGTTCAGTATATGACCAAGTAGAGGTGGCCACCAAATATTCCCAACAAGATTGTAAGTTAGACTGCCTGTTGGAAGGTGTAGAGGAAGAGGTGTTCGAGTCCAGGTGACTGTGTACTTTCCTCATCTAGCTGAATTGTATATCATTTGTCATGGAAAACCTTTTCGCTTCAACCTCCAGACCCGAAGGTGCGGAGTGTTTTTGAATACCATCGTGGCTGAATAGGCCGGGGTATGCCTGGAAAACTAGGCGTAGGGATCATAGTTGCTTGAACAGACAAGTTGTATCCTGCTAGCTATGTTATATTACATTGATATCGTAAGAAATATCTTCCAGAGAGAATAGTTCTGTTAAGGGTTCCTTTCCCTGGGTGTGCATGCATTTAACGCACATGTCCAAATTGTGATGTGAGCACCACAGTTTGTATAACCTCTAGGGGTGCACAATGGAGTGAGTTTTAAAAAACATCTTTAATTCACCGACCGAATATTCCCTTAAGAACGCTAGCTTTCGGCTTCACCCAGTCTGAGGTACACATCCAGATGACCCAGTAGTAACAATCGCAGAGGTGCTCCCTTTATGCCCTAGCCGAACTAACGGGAACGTAGTGCATAAGCACAGGAGCCAGGCAACCCAGCTTGACCAAAACTTAAGTCATACGATTGATGTCTACTACACAACCTTCTTCTTGTAGACGTTGTTGGGCCTCCAAGTGCAGAGGTTTGTAGGACAGTAGCAAATTTCCCTCAAGTGGATGACTTAAGGTTTATCAATCCGTAGGAGGCGTAGGATGAAGATGGTCTCTCTCAAGCAACCCTGCAACCAAATAACAAAGAGTCTCTAGTGTCCCCAACACACCCAATACAATGGTAAATTGTATAGGTGCACTAGTTCAGCGAAGAGATGGTGATACAAGTGCAATATGGATGGTAGATAAAGGTATTTGTAATCTGAAATTTTAAAAACAGCAAGGTAACTAATGATAAAAGTGAGCGTAAACGGTATTGCAATGCTAGGAAATAAGGCCTAGGGTTCATACTTTCGCTAGTGTAAGTTCCCTCAACAATAATAACATAATTGGATCACATAACTATCCCTCAACATGCAACAAAGAGTCACTCCAAAGTCACTAATAGCGGAGAACGAACGAAGAGATTATGGTAGGGTACGAAACCACCTCAAAGATATTCTTTCCAATCAATCTAGTGGGCTATTCCTATGAGTGTCACAAACAGCCCTAGAGTTCGTACTAGAATAACACCTTAAGACACAAATCAACCAAAACCCTAATGTCACCTAGATACTCCAATGTCACCTCAAGTATCCGTGGGTATGATTATACGATATGCATCACACAATCTCAGATTCATCTATTCAACAAACACAAAGGACCTCAAAGATTGCCCCAAAGTCCTACCAGAGAATCACAACGAAAACGTGTGCCAACCCCTATGCATAGGTTCATGGGCGGAACCCGCAAGTTGATCACCAAAACATACATCAAGTTAATCACGTGGTATCCCATTGTCACAACAGATATGCACGGCAAGACATACATCAAGTGTTCTCAAATCTTTAAAGACTCAATCCGATAAGATAACTTCAAAGGGGAAACTCAATCCATTACAAGAGAGTAGAGGGGGGAAGAAATATCATAGGATCCAAATATAATAGCAAAGCTCGCGATACATCAAGATCATATCATCTCAAGAACACGAGAGAGAGAGAGAGAGATCAAAAACATAGCTACTGGTACATACCCTCAGCCCCGAGGGAGAACTACTCCCGCCTCATCATGGAGAGAATCGGGATGATGAAGATGGCCACCGGAGAGAGATTGCCCCCTCCGGCAGGGTGCCGGAACGGGTCTAGATTTGCTTTCGGTGGCTACGAAGGCTTCTGGCAGCGGAACTCCCGATCTATTCTCTGTTCTGCAAGTTTTAGGATACGTGGGTATATATGAGTGAAAGGAGTACGTCGGTGGACCGAAGGGGGGGCACGAGGCAGGGGGTGCGCCCCAGGGGGTTGGGCGCACCCCCTACCCTCGTGAGCACCTCCTTCATCTTCTGACGTAGGGTCCAAGTCTATCCAATAGGTTTCCTTCCAAAAATAACTTCTCCAATTGATTTCGTTCCGTTTCGAATCCATTTGATATTCCTTTTCTTCGAAACACTGAAATAGGCATAAAACATCAAATCTGGGCTGGGCCTCCGGTTAATAGGTTAGTCCCAAAAGTAATATAAAAGTGGACAATAAAGCCCAATATTGCCCAAAACAGTAGATAATATAGCATGGAGCAATCAAAATTATAGATACGTTGGAGATGTATCAAGCATCCCCAAGCTTAATTCCTGCTCGTCCTTGAGTAGGTAAATGATAAAAAATATAATTTTTGATGTGGAATGCTAGTTGGCATAATTTCAATGTAATTCTTCCTACTTGTGATATGAATATTCAGATCCGAAAGATTCAAGACAAAAGTTCATTTTGACATAAAAATAATAATACTTCAAGCATACTAACTAAGCAATCATGTCTTCTCAAAATAACATGGCCAAAGAAAGTTATCCCTACAAAATCATATAGTCTGGCTATGCTCTATCTTCACCACACAAAATATTTAAATCATGCACAACCCCGATGACAAGCCAAGCAATTGTTTCATACTTTTGATGTTCTCAAACTTTTTCAATCTTCATGCAATACATGAACGTGAGCCATGGACATAGCACTATAGGTGGAATAGAATGGTGGTTGTGGAGAAGACAAAAAGGAGAAGATAGTCTCACATCAACTAGGCATATCAACGGGCTATGGAGATGCCCATCAATAGATATCAATGTGAGTGAGTAGGGATTGCCATGCAACGGATGCACTAGAGCTATAAATTTATGAAAGCTCAAAAGAAACTAAGTGGGTGTGCATCCAACTTGCTTGCTCATGAAGACCTAGGGCATTTTGAGGAAGCCCATCATTGGAATATACAAGCCAAGTTCTATAATGAAATATTCCCACTAGTATATGAAAGTGACAACATAGGATACTCTCTATCATGAAGATCATGGTGCTACTTCGAAGCACAAGTGTGGTAAAAGGATAGTAGCATTGTCCCTTCTCTCTTTTTCTCTCTTTTTTTTATTTTTTTATTTGGGCCTTCTCTTTTTTTATGGCCTCTTTTTTTTTCATTGGGGCTTCTTTGGCTCTTTTTTTATTTGGGCTTCTTTGGCCTCTTTTAGTTATTTTTCGTCCGGAGTCTCATCCCGACTTGTGGGGGAATCATAGTCTCCATCATCCTTTCCTTACTGGGACAATGCTCTAATAATAATGATCATCACACTTTTATTTTCTTACAGCTCAAGAATTACAAATCGATACTTAGAACAAGATATGACTCTATATGAATGCCTCCGGCGGTGTACCGGGATGTGCAATGATGCATGAGTGACATGTATGAAAGAATTATGAACGGTGGCTTTGCCCCAAATACAATGTCAACTACATGATCATGCAAGCAATATGACAATGATGGAGTGTGTCATAATAAACGGAACGGTGGAAAGTTGCATGGCAATATATCTCGGAATGGCTATGGAAATGCCATAATAGGTAGGTATGGTGGCTGTTTTGAGGAAGGTATATGGTGGGTTTATGGTACCGGCAAAAGTTGCGCGGTACTAGAGAGGCTAGCAATTGTGGGAGGGTGAGAGTGCGTATAATCCATGGAATCAACATTAGTCATAAAGAACTCACATACTTATTGCAAAAAATCTATTATTTATCGAAACAAAGTACTACGCGAATGCTCCTAGGGGGATAGATTGGTAGGAAAAGACCATCGCTCGTCCCCGACCGCCACTCATAAGGAAGACAATCAATAAATAAATCATGCTCCGACTTCATCACATAACGGTTCACCATACGTGCATGCTACGAGAATCACAAACTTCAACACAAGTATTTCTCAAATTCACAGCTACTCAACTAGCATGACTCTAATATTACCATCCTCATATCTCAAAACAATTATCAAGTATCAAACTTCTCATAGTATTCAGCACACTCATAAGAGAATTTTATTATTCTTGAATACCTAGCATATTAGGATTTTAGTAAATTACCATGCTATTAAGACTCTCAAAATAATATAAGTGAAGCATGAGAGTTCATCTATTTCTTCAAAATAAAACTACCACCATGCTCTAAAAGGATATAAGTGAAGCACTAGAGCAACAACAAACTACTCCGAAAGATATAAGTGAAGATCAATGAGTAGTCGAATAATTATGAAACTATGTGAAGACTCTCTAACATTTAAGAATTTCAGATCTTGGTATTTTATTCAAACAGAAAGCAAAGCAAAATAAAATGACATCTAAGAATACCAAACATCATGTGAAGAAGCAAAAACTTAGGATCAACCGATACTAACCGATAATTGTTGAAGAAGAAAGGTGGGATGCCAACCGGGGCATCCCCAAGCTTAGACGCTTGAGACTTCTTGAGTTATTATCTTGGGGTGCCTTGGGCATCCCAAAGCTTGAGCTTTTGCATCTCCTTAATTCCTCTCATATCACGGTCTCCCTAAATCTCAAAAGCTTCATCCACACAAAACTCAACAAGGACTCATGAGATAAGTTAGTATAAACCATTGCAAAAACCTTATCATACTCTACTGTAGAAAATCACTAAAATTATTATTCAACATTGCATACTAAATGCCTCTGCATATTTAATAGTTCTATCCTCAAATAGAATCATTAAAGAAGCAAACATATGCAAACAATGCAACCATAACAGCAATCTGCCTAAACAGGACAGTTTGTAAAGAATGCAGCAACATCCACACTTCCCTAGCTCCAAGAATTATGAAAGAAAATTACCACTGTAGTAAATTTATCAGAGCTTAATATTCAAAAGGCTTCAACATTTTATCACATTCTGACTTTTCTGGGGAATTATTGCAACATCGGTAAACTTTCTGTTTTCAAACAGCAACATGTATACTTGTAACATAGGCATAGTAAAGGCTATCAATGCCACTTTTATTGAAATAAAAGATGCAAAACATTATTATAAATAACAGAAAGCAAATCCTAACAAAATAAATTGAAGCTCCAAGCAAAACACATATCATGTGGCGAATAAAATATAGCTCCAAGTAAAGTTACCGATGAACGAAGACGAAAGAGGGGATGCCTTCCGGGGCATCCCCAAGCTTAGGCTCTTGGTTGTACTTGAATATTACCTTGGGGTGCCTTGGGAATCCCCAATCTTAGGCTCTTACCACTCCTTATTCCATAGTCCATCAAATCCTTACCCAAAACTTGAAAACTTCACAACACAAAACTTAACAGAAAACTCGTAAGCTCCGTTAGTATAAGAAAATAAATCACCACTTCAAGGTACTGTAATGAACTCATTCTTTATTTATATTGGTGTTAAACCTACTGTATTAAAACTTATCTATGGTTTATAAACTATTTTACTAGCCATAGATTCATCAAAATAAGTAAACAACACATGAAAAACAGAATCTGTCAAAAACAGAACAGTCTGTAGTAATCTGGATCAAACATATACTTATGGAACTCATAAAATTCTCAAATAAATTGATGGACCTTAGTAATTTATCTATTAACCATCTTAAAAAAGAATTAACTAAATCTCACTCTCCAAATAAAAATGGCAGCAATTCTCGTGAGCGCTAAAGTTTCTGTTTTTGACAGCATGATCAACAAGACTTTCCCCAAGTCTTCCCAAAGGTTCTACTTGGCACAAACACTAATTAAAAGCATAAAACCACATCTAAACAGAGGCTAGATGAATTATTTATTACTAAACAGGAACAAAATGCAAAGAATAAGAATAAAGTTGTGTTGCCTCCCAACAAGCGCTATCGTTTAACGCCCCTAGCTAGGCATGATGATTTCAATGATGCTCACATAAAAGATAAAGATTGAAACATAAAGAGAGCAACATGAAGAATATGACTAGCATATTTAAGTCTAACATACTTCCTATGCATAGGGATTTTGTGAGCAACCAACTTGTGGGAACAATAATCAACTAGCATAGGAGAGCAAAACAAGCATAATTTCAAGATTTTAAGCACATAGAGAGGAAACTTGATATTATTGCAATTCCTACAAGCATATGTTCCTCCCTCATAATAATTTTCAGTACCATCATGAATGAATTAAACAATATAACCAGCACCTAAAGCATTCTTTTCATGATCTACAAGCATAGAAAATTTACTACTCTCCACATAAGCAAAATTCTTCTCTTTCCGGATAGTGGGAGTATCATAAGAGACTTGAATATTATAAATTGTTTCCACATTAAAAGAGTAATGTTCAGAGAAGGGGTAATCATAATCATGACAAGTTCTATAAATATAATCCTCACTACTTTTTATAGCATATGTATCATCACAATAATTATCGTAAGTAGGAGGCATGTTATTATCTTTATAAATTTGCATATCAAAACTTGGGATACTAAAAATATCATCTTCATTAATCATAGCTTCCCCAAGCTTGGGACAAACATTAATTGCAGCAAATATATTCTCAAAAACATCATCTTCATCAAACAGAGCATCCCCAAGCTTGGGCCTTTTCATATCATAAGCATAATCACTCTCATAATTAATAGTATGGATAGCACCAATAGTATAGCAATTATCATATTCTTCCAAGCAAGTGCAAAAAAGATTTTAAAGATCATAAGAAGTATCATTATCTTCCACAATTATATTTTCATGAGGCACAATAGTAATAGGAGCAGCATTATTTGGGAGAGATATCTTTTTACCTCTCTTCCTTTTTCTTTTCTTCTTCTTCACCACATCATGTGTGGGTTCAATCCTCTTTTTGGAGCGCCTTATTAATGAGATTGGTTGAATAGGAGGCTCCTCCTCGTTACCTGATTCATCGTGAGAAATAATAGGAGGATATTGGGAAGTCTCTTCCCTTTCATTAGTATTCTCTTCATCTGTATTTGTTTTCTTTTCTTTATGTAGTTAGCAATATAAGGATTTTCAATGCAATTCACCGCACAATACATATATATTTTCTCTAGATCAAAATGAAGAACTTTATCAAGGGAAAATTTTGGAATATCCTTAATTCTATGTTTAATTTCTTCATAACCCAAAATCAAACTAAGTTCATTATGATGTGCAAGGGAAATCAAGTCATCACAATTTTTGGACACGATACGCTCATGAAACAATTTGCATTGGGCACTAAAATGATCATGTTCATTGCAAAGTTCACAAGTAGGGCTAAGAAATAATAAATTTTCAGCACATTCATCTAGCTCTTCTTGCAACAATTTGGTTTCTAAGTACTTATGCCTCTTGCAATATCTATCTTCCCTATTGGGTGCATACTTGCAAACCCAATGTACTCCACAAAAATTGACATGTTTATAGGAGACATTTTCATCATAACTAGTGCAATCATCATTAGAATCATGGATATTCAAAGAATTCATACTAACAACATTGCAATCATGCTCATCATTCAAATATTTAGTGCCAAACATTTTAGAGATCTCTTCTTCTAGCACTTGAGCACAATTATCCTTTCCATCATACTCACGAAAGATATTAAAAAGGTGAAGCGTATGAGACAAACTCAATTCCATATTTTTGTAATTTTCTTTTATAAACTAAACTAGTGATAAAACAAGAAACTAAAAGACTAGATTTCAAGATCTAAAGATATACCTTCAAGCACTCACCTCCCCGGCAACGGCGCCAGAAAAGAGCTTTATGTCTACTACACAACCTTCTTATTGTAGACGTTGTTGGGCCTCCAAGTGCAGAGGTTTGTAGGACAGTAGCAAATTTCCCTCAAGTGGATGACCTAAGGTTTATCAATCCGTAGGAGGCGTAGGATGAAGATGGTCTCTCTCAAGCAACCCTGCAACCAAATAACAAAGAGTCTCTTGTGTCCCCAACACACCCAATACAATGGTAAATTGTATAGGTGCGCTAGTTCGGCGAAGAGATGGTGATACAAGTGCAATATGGATGGTAGATAAAGGTATTTGTAATCTGAAATTATAAAAACAGCAAGGTAACTAATGATAAAAGTGAGCGTAAACGTTATTGCAATGCTAGGAAATAAGGCCTAGGGTTCATACTTTCGCTAGTGTAAGTTCCCTCAACAATAATAACATAATTGGATCACATAACTATCCCTCAAAATGCAACAAAGAGTCACTCCAAAGTCACTAATAGCGGAGAACGAACGAAGAGATTATGGTAGGGTACGAAACCACCTCAAAGTTATTCTTTCCAATCAATCCGGTGGGCTATTCCTATGAGTGTCACAAACAGCCCTAGAGTTTGTACTAGAATAACAACTTAAGACACAAATCAACCAAAACCCTAATGTCACCTAGATACTCCAATGTCACCTCAAGTATCCGTGGGTATGATTATATGATATGCATCACACAATCTCAGATTCATCTATTCAACCAACACAAAGGACCTCAAAGAGTGCCCCAAAGTCCTACCGGAGAATCACGACGAAAACGTGTGCCAACCCCTATGCATAGGTTCACGGGCGGAACCCGCAAGTTGATCACCAAAACATACATCAAGTTAATCACGTGGTATCCCATTGTCACCACAGATACGCACGGCAAGACATACATCAAGTGTTCTCAAATCTTTAAAGAATCAATCCGATAAGATAACTTTAAAGGGGAAACTCAATCCATTACAAGAGAGTAGAGGGGGAAGAAACATCATAGGATCCAAATATAATAGCAAAGATCGCGATACATCAAGATCGTATCATCTCAAGAACACGAGAGAGAGAGAGAGATCAAACACATAGCTACTGGTACATACCCTCAGCCCCGAGGGAGAACTACTCCCTCCTTGTCATGGAGAGCACCGGGATGATGAAAATGGCCACCGGAGAGAGATTGCCCCCTCCGGCAGGGTGCCGAAACGGGTCTAGATTGGCTTTCAATGGCTACGGAGGCTTCTGGCGGCGGAACTCCCGATCTATTCTCTGTTCTGGAAGTTTTAGGATATGTGGTTATATATGGGTGAAAGGAGTATGTTGGTGGACCGAAGGAGGGGCCACGAGGTAGGGGGCGCGCCCCAGGGGGGTGGGCGCCCCCCTACCCTCGTGAGCACCTCCTTCATCTTCTGACATAGGGTCCAAGTCTATCTGGTAGGTTTCCTTCCAAAAATAACTTCTCTAGTTGATTTCGTTCCGTTTCGACTCCGTTTGATATTCCTTTTCTTCGAAACACTGAAATAGGCATAACACAATAAATCTGTGCCGGGCCTCCGGTTAATAGGTTAGTCCCAAAAGTAATATAAAAGTGGATAATAAAGCCCAATATTGCCCAAAACAGTAGATAATATAGCATGGAGCAATCAAAAATTATAGATACGTTGGAGACGTATCATCGATGCATATAGTGGAAAAGAAAAGGTACATATGGAAAAACTCATATGTGAGGAGCTTGATGCTCAAGGAATGACAAGAACCTCCGTCCAAGAAGCCCCCAGGTACAGGTGGCATACATATTTAAAGATGTGTGTGTCAATGGTGTGCGGTCTAGCCGTACCAAAGCTTTAGAGCGAGAAAGAAGAAAGTAATCGGAAAAGAGAGAGAAAATAATGGAAACTACAGGGGAGGAGGAAACGAACAAGGGGTTTGGCGCTAGGCATAGAATCTTTGGAGTCTGGCCATGTTCCAGGGGTTCGGCTCGAGGTGATTATCTGATGCATCACGAAGACGGTACGCTCCTCCGGTGAGAACTTCGTCAATTATGAAGGCACCCTCCCATTTGGGCTTGAGTTTGTCCTTTTTCTTCTCCGGCAGGCGTAGAATGAGTTCGCCAATGTTGTAAGTCTTGGCCCGTACTTCTCTGCTTTGATATGTTCGAGCCTGCTGTTGGTAAAATGCTGAACGGGCTTTTGCGACATCGCGTTCCTCCTCCAGGGCATCTAGGTTGTCCTGCCGATCAAGCTCGGCTTCTCTCTCATCGTACATACACACTCGAGGTGAGTCGTGAATAATATCGCAGGGCAATACAACCTCTGCACCATACACCATGAAGAAAGTTGTGTATCCGATAGTACAGTTGGGCGTGGTCCGCAGCCCCCAGAGTACGGAGTCGAGCTCCTCAACCCAGTGCTTGTCTGATTCTTTCAAAGACCGCACTAGTCTAGGCTTGATGCCACTCATAATAAGACCATTGGCTCGTTCGACTTGACCGTTGGTTTGTGGGTGGTAGACGGAGGCGTAATCGAGTTTAATACCCAGATTAGTACACCAGGTTTTTACCTCGTCGACTGTGAAATTTGAGCCGTTGTCAGTGATGATGCTGTGTGGGACACCATTACAGTGCACAACATCTGATATGAAGTCTATCACCGGGCCGGACTCAGCCGTTTTCACCGGCTTAGCCTCTATCCACTTAGTGAATTTGTCCACCATGACCAGCAGATATTTTTTCTTATGGCTTCCCCCTTTAAGGGGTCCAACCATATCGAGTCCCCAGATCGAAAAAGGCCAAGTGATGTGGATTTTTTGTAAGGCGATGGGGGGCATATGGCTATGATTGGCAAAGAGTTGGTATCCGACGCAACGTTGGACAAGATCTTGTGCATCTGCTCGGGCCGTCGGCCAATAAAACCATGTACGGAAGGCCTTGCTAACAAGGGCCCGAGCTGCGGCCTGGTGACCGCCGAGTCCTGCATGAATTTCAGCCAAGAGCTGCCGTCCCTCTTCCTCGGATATACATCGTTGAAGGACTCCGGTGGCGCTTTTCTCCATCATGAACCTTGTAGGCCTTTGAATGCCGGACAATGCAACGGGCCTCATTCTGGTCCTCAGGAAGCTCTTTCCTGTTGAGGTAGGCTAGGAATGGTTCGGTCCATGGGGCAATGACTGCCATGATGAGATGTGCCGATGGTGTTATTTCGGTGGCTGAGCCCCTGACGACGTTGGTATTTCCAGGATCTGGGATTATGTTTAGTTCCGGACTAATATTGCTGTTTCCCCCTGCCACACCATGGATGGCTTAAAGAGCCTTTCCAGGAAGATATTAGGTGGGACGGGGTCGCGCTTAGCGCCGATACGAGCAAGAACATCCGCCGCTTGATTACTTTCTCGAGCCACATGCTGGAACTCGAGCCCCTCGAACCGGGCCGACATTTTTATGACTGCGTTACGATACGTTGCCATCTTCTGATCTTTAGCGTCAAAATCTCCATTTATTTGAGATATTGCAAGGTTGGAGTCCTCGCGTACTTCTAGGCATTGTATGCCCATGGAGACAGCCATCCGGAGACAATGTAATAAGGCCTCGTATTCGGCTGCGTTATTGGAGTCTCTGTATAGTATTTGGATAACGCACTAGACGATGTCTCCAGTAGGGGACGTTAAAACGATGCCCGCTCCTAACCCTGCCAGCATTTTGGAGCCGTCGAAGTACATGACCCAATTGGAGTATGTGTCGTAATCTTTAGGGAGTTCGGCCTCTGTCCATTCGGCGACGAAGTCGGCCAGTACTTGGGATTTGATTGCTCGACGTGGTTTATATGCAATGTCAAATGGGAGGAGTTCAATGCCCCATCTGGCAATCCGGCCCGTAGCATCACGGTTGCTTATAATGTCATTGAGTGGTACTTCCGAGGCCACCGTGATCGAACACTCCTGGAAGTAGTGACGGAGCTTTCGGGATGCCATGAAGACCGCATATGCTATTTTTTGATAATGAGGGTACCAGGATTTGCATGGTGTAAGGATAGTAGATACGTAGTATACTAACTTCTGAAGCGGGAATTTATGTCCGTCCTGTTCTCGTTCAACGACGAGTATGGCGCTCACCACCTGGTGTGTTGCCGATATGTATAATAACATCGGTTCTCCGGTGTTTGGTGCGGCCAGGATTGGATTGCTCGCAAGAAGGGTTTTTATTTCCTCCAGTCCGGCTGTTGCCACGTCCGTCCACTCGAAGTGGTCAGTTCGCCGTAGAAGGCGATAGAGTGGCAGTGCCTTTTCCCCCAATCTGGAGATAAAGTGGCTTAGAGCTGGTACGCAACCTGCAAGCTTTTGAACTTGTTTAAGGTCTGTTGGCTTAGCCAATTGTGACAAATCTTAGAATTTGGCTGGGTTTGCTTTGATTCCTCTATTGGAAACAATGAAGCCCAGCAGTTTTCCAGCGGGGACGCAGAAGACACACTTTTCTGGGTTGATCTTAATGTCATACGCCCAGAGGTTGTCGAATGTAAGATGTAAGTCGTCTATTAGTGTTTCGACATGCCTGGTTTTGATGACGACGTCATCGACGTAAGCTTCTACTATTTTGCCGATCTTTTTCTCCAGGCATGTTTGAATCATGCGTTGGTATGTGGCGCCAGCATTCATGAGCCCAAAGGGCATGGTGTTGAAGCAGAATGGCCCATATGGGGTGATAAATGTTGTTGCGGCTTGATCGGACTCCTTCATTTTGATTTGATGGTATCCAGAATATGCATCGAGGAAACACAGTGAGTCATGTCCTGCGGTGGCGTCGATGATTTGATCAATGTGGGGGAGGGGGAAGGGATCCTAAGGGAAAGCCTTGTTGAGGTATTTGAAATCGACGCAAAGGCGCCAGGAGTTGTCCTTCTTTGGTACCATCACCAGGTTTGCCAGCCAGTCCGGATGTTTGATTTGTCTAATGAATCCGGCCTCGATGTGTTTGGCCAGCTCCTTCCCCACGGCTTGTTGCTTGGCTTCGGAAAAGGGCCGCAGTGTTTGCTTAACCGGTTTAAACCCCTTTAATATATTGAGGCTATGTTCGGCCAGCTCACGTGGGATCCTTGGCATATCTGAAGGGTGCCAGGCGAATATGTCCCAGTTTTTGCGCAGGAATTCTCGTAGTGTGGTGTCAACTGTTGGGTTCAGTTGAGCTCCGATAGATGCTACCTTCTTGGGGTCCGTTGGGTGGACCTGGAATTTGACTATTTCTTCTGCTGGTTTGAAGGAGGTGGATTTAGGGCGTTTGTCGAGTCTCACGTCATCCCTGTCCACCGTGGAGCATAATGCAGTTAATTCTTCAGCCATGAGGTCTTCGTATAGCGCCTCCAGGGCCAGGGATGCGGTTTTGTTTTCAGCGCGGAGTGCTATGTCCGGATCACTGATGAGAGTGATTATACCGTTTGGTCCGGGCATTTTGAGCTTCATATACCCGTAATGGGGTATGGCCTGGAAGTATATAAAAGCATCCCGCCCCAAAAGGGCATGATATCCGATGCTGAAAGGGGCCACTTCGAAAGTTATTTCTTCAGACCGATAGTTCGCCGGCGTGCCGAATACTACCTCAAGTGTGATTTGGACCGCGCACCACGCCTCCCGACTGGGAATAATTCCTCGGAAGGTTGTGTTACTTTTCTTGATGCGGCACCTGTCTATTTCCATTTTATGGAGTGTGTCCTCATAAATGAGGTTTAGTCCCCTGCCGCCGTCCATGAGGACCTTTGTAAGTCGAAACCCGTCCATGATGGGACTAAGGACTAACGCGGCTGGCGCTCGTACTATTTTGTACTTTGGTTCGTCACCGACATTGAATGTTATAGCCGTGTCGTTCCAGGGGTTTATTGTAGCAACTTGGAAGACTTCGGCGAGCTCGCGAAGGGCCCTTTTGTGCTTGTTGGTTGAAGCGAATGTCTCAAAGACCGTCAATACTCTTGAGTTATCATCTTCTGGGGGATGCTTTTTCTGGGTCATCCTTGATAAGGATGTCCTAGCCGCTCTTGGCTACATGTTGTAGTATCCAACATGCTCTAAGGCTGTGGGTTGCCACGGTATCTGGTGTTGTATGTATTTTGCACGGGCCATCGAGCCACCCCTCCAGAACGATGCCGTGCCGCATAGCGGTTTTGTGTTTCATGACTGTTGGACTAGGTGTGCCACGTGGGTGCTCCCTTTTCGCCTTTAGGGGGAGTTGAGTTGGGACCGATGGTTCCCAGCGAGCTGCCTGAGTTTTCTAAGCGCTCTCCATCGCGCTATACTTTTGTACGATGGTTGCTAAGTCAACGAATTTCAGTAGGCGGCGGTGATTGATGGCGTTGAGGATTCCTTCATCTGCGCAATTGTTGCAGAACACTGATATTGCGTCATCGTCACGAAAATCATTTACCTTGTCCTTGACAAGGAGGAATCTGGACCAGAAGTGGTGGACCGTTTCCTGAGACTGCTGTTTTACGCTTATGAGAGCGTCTATGTCCGGGTGGGTGGGTGGAATTAAATCCGAACCCCGACCTGACCAATATCCGGAGTCTGACGACCTTCCGGGCTTAAACATCCGGGTTCCGGAATATCTTCTGATTATTTAGGACCACCGTCCGACGCTATGTTCGGAGGGCTGGTCACATCCTTTCGCGGGTGAGTATCTGGCTCTTCCTGAACGGCGATCCTAACATAGTCCGTCTTCGATATAGAAGAAGACTTGCCGTCCTGCTCCATGACCACCGTAATCTAGTGGGTGACCAGTGGGGCCTTGATTTCTCCTTGATCGGTTTTAGGCCTGATCCGATCGTAGTCTGTGGCGATTCCCAAAGTGGCGATGCGATCTAGGAGTTCGTTCAAAGACGAAAACTCTGCCGGATCCATCTTCTTGGAGTGCTCGGAGTTAATGCGAAGGGGGTTTTTGATGGCCCGAGAGGTCATCGTCGGCTCAACGGCCGAACGGGCGATCATAGTAAAGCCGCCCACTGGAGGGTTTGGCCTGGGGCCAGAGCTCCCCCGGAGGTGATGTTGTATTTAAGGACAAGGTGAGCCATCGAGCCTTTCGTCAACGGCACAGTGGAACTCTCAATGAAAGCACCAATGTCGGTGTCAAAACCGGAGGATCTCGGGTAGGGGGTCCCGAACTGTGCGTCTAGGATCGACGGTAACAGGAGACGGGGGACACGATGTTTACCCAGGTTCGGGCCCTCTCTATGGAGGTAATACCCTACGTCCTGCTTGATTGATCTTGATGAATATGAGTGTTACAAGAGTTGATCTACCACGAGATCGTAATGGCTAAACCCTAGAAGTCTAACCTGTATGACTATGGTAATGAGTATATCCTTTCCGGACTAACCCCTCCAGTTTATATAGACACCGGGAGGATCTAGGGTTTACATAGAGTCGGTCACATAAGAAGGAATCTTCATGGTTGGTCGCCAAGCTTGCCTTCCATGCCAAGGAGAGTCCAATCCGGACAAGGGTACAGTCTCCGGCCTTCATGTCTTCACAGCCCATCAGTCCGGCCCATGGATAACAGGCCGGACGCCCGAGGACCCCTTAGTCCAGGACTCCCGCAAGCACCCGCCTTAGGACAAGATCACCCACCTCGAGTATCTTGGAGCGGATGCTGCGGCAGTGGTACCGCGGCAACGCCTGCTAGTACCTGGCTACCCGGAGCGAGGCTTGATGGCGACGTTCCTCCCCCAGCAGAAGGTCCATCCCCTACGTGGCGTCCTAGTGTGCCTCGTTAAATGCCAAGACCCATGTGGACCGATGCCTGACCTTGTGATGGAGAACCGCTTCGGCTCCATAAATGAGGAAGAATGGAGTCACACCCGTCGGCTTGGTGGCGGTGGTGCGGATGGACCACAACACAGACTAGAGCTCATCCAGACAGCCCCTGCCGCAGGCCTCGAGCTTCTTCTTGAAGGTTCTTGTCTTGAGGCCTCTCAGGAACTCCGCGTTGGCACGCTCAGCTTGGCCGTTGCTCCTAGGGTGTGCCACCGAGGCGTAGCATATCTGTGTTCCAAGGTTAGCACAATACATTTTGAAGAGGTTACTTGTAACGCCCCAAGACCGGAGCTTCAGATGCCTTCCAGGGTTTCCGGGTTTCGTCGTGTGATTTGTTTGGTTCATCATTTTCATATTTGCATCATGTGCATTGCATCATGTCATTTCTTTTCTTAACTCAACTAAATAAATTGCATGGATCTTCGGTCCATTTAAATCAAGGGATATTCACTATGGTGATTACTCTTTAAAACATATTCTCCCAATATTTTAGAGAGCTATATAAATTATATTCCAATAATTTGGAATCACCCATAACACACGTGCAGATAATCCCATGCCTTTCTGCTTCGAGTTGATCTCCAAACCTTGCCGAAAATTCTTTCTTCTTTTTTTGAGGCTCCTCCAAAAGTCTCAACATTTTTGGATCTTCCCAAACCTCACTTCCTATTCAAATCATTTGAATTAATTTCAAATGAGTTTGAATTCAACTTCAACCGCGTGCCCACTTCTATTTTGCGGGATCAAGCTCATTTTTGCAAGTCCGGGGAAATTATCCCTATGCGCAAAATCCTTCCCTAACCCTCTCCTGCTTTTCCCTCTCTCGATTTTCTTTTCTGCCAAAGAATATAAGAGAAGAGAGGGAGAAGCCTAGCCTAGGCCGGCCTGCTAGGCCCATCTTGCGGCCCATCTTACCTACCTAACCCTAAACCTCTCCCTGGACCGACCCCCATCTCCTCACGATCCCCCACTCCCTCTCGATCCCCAGTGCCGCCTCCTCTCGATCCCCACTCCTCTTCTGTTCCACCTCGACTCAAAAGAGGAGCCCCGCGCCCGTTTCCCCAGCGCCGCCGACGACAACCAAGCCTCCCCTGCCGGCGCACCTCTTCTCCTTCCTCTGCCTAGTACCTGCGGAACCCCGCGCCCCTGTCATCCCCACGCTCGTCCGCCTCCCCTTCGCTCAAGCCCTGCATCCCTGCCGAGGCGAGCGCCGAGTTCCATCGCAAGCCGCTGCCCGGACCAGGCCGGAGCCCGTCGGCCTCCTCGCTGTCGTCGTGCCCACAGGGCCACCAGCATGACCTGCGCCTCCTCCATGGCCTCCCTCCTTGCTGCCATGGACGCGAGGGTCGAGCTCACCGCCCCACCGCGTCGCTAAGGCCGACGGGCACTGCAGCCTACCGGCCTACCCCCTGCGTCGTCATCTACAGCCACCTCGCCGTGGCCTCTCCGAGCTCTGCCCGCGTTGACGCCTCAGGCCTCCATCGATCCACCCGTCCATCCATGCCCGGAGCAGCGCCGCACTCGCCGGAGCAAGCGCCAAGGTTGCCTCCGCCGACTGGTCCTCCTCAGCGCCTCCTCCCACTCGCGCCTCCTCCTGCCTCGTCCTCGTTCCCACGCCGCTAGTCACCAGAAACTAGCAGGAGAAGCCCCGCCTCCGCTCGAGGACCCGTGCCATTCACTGCTGCCTGCTCCGTTTTCCCTGCGCACCTCCCGGTCCCGTGCTGCATAGCCAAGTTGTCATCGGTGGCCTCATCAATCACCACCCAGGCTGCTATCTTGAACAGCTCCTCCACGGCTTCTAGTCTATACATGGAGTTCCATCAGTTGGTAGAGTACCACGGATCCGCAAGTAGTTCTACGCACGGATACGCCAAGACCTGGACCGGCTAGTACCACGACGTCCGTTGATCGTCAAGTACCATTTGGATGCGCCAAGTTCCATGACGCTGTATAAGTTTCTTCCTGAACATGTACGACTACGACGTGAACGAGTTCCATGGCGGCCCAAGTACCGCGAGAATGTTTGTGCCCCTACCATTGTCGCGAATCCGACAAGACCAAGTGTACGACTACGCCCAGCGTTGCAACAAGTTCCTCTTCGAAACAACCAAGTACCACTACGTCGACCCTCGAAGACCCGTGTAACGCAAATGTCAAGTTCAACTACCGTCGCATGAACCGCTACTTCCCACGACGACCCCGTGAACAACTACTTCCCCTTCGACAAGTGTACCCCTACCGCCGAACTCGATCTATTCCGTTAATGCACGCTTCGAAGGTATAACCCCGAGACGACCGTCCATGAACAAATGCTTGTGTTGTATGAGATGCATGTTTGGATGTTGTATCCTCCCGCGAACGCTACTTGTTTTCCCCGCTTGGCACCGTCGCCGACATGTGGGAACCCGGTTACCGGGATCACCCCACCTTCTATCGCACGTCACGCTTCCATCACTTTTCCTTTTGTATCGGTATCTCCATGAGCTACCCGAACCAATATGGTGCCATGACATCATTTTCGGATTCGTCTCTGTGGCACCCTTTCTTTCCACCACGGTGACAAATGCTTCATAATGTTCTTATCAACATTTTCATAAAAATCGCATAAACTTGTCCATGTCATCTGCATCATGATAACAACAATTAAAATGTTTAAATTGTTGTTGCAATAAATTACTAAGGCATATGGGGATTTACCAGATTTGTTGTTTGTTATATCCGGCCCCATTTAAATTGGTTAGATGGTATAGTTTTTGTTATGCTTCACCTCTTGCCATGTTAATCAACATTTAATATTGTTGAGTACCTAAACAAGAGAGAACTAAATAATTGACGTGGTGTTCCGTCAATATGCAACCCGTTGCATATTGAGATCCTCCTAATTTGTAGTATTGTTTGTTGCACTTTGCCATGCCATGTATCTTTTAGACCCGACATGCATCATACTTGATTGTGCATCATACCATGTTTATGTGGTGGTTGTTTACTATGTTGTTTGCTTCTTTCCGGTGTTGCTTCTTCGGGTTAGTTCCGATAACGTCGCGTTTGTGAGGATCCGTTTGACTTCGTCCGCTCGTCTTCTTCATGGACTCGTTCTTCTTCCTTGCGAGATCTCAGGCAAGATGACCATACGCTCGAAATCACTTCTATCTTTGCTTGCTAGTTGCTCGATCTTTTCCTATGCCTATGCTGCGATACCTACCACTTGCTTATCATGCCTCCCATATTGTTGAACCAAGCTTCTATCCACCTTGTCCTAGCAAACCGTTGTTTGGCTATGTTACCGCTTTGCTCAGCCCCTCTTATATCATTGTTAGTTGCAGGTGAAGATTGGAGCTTGTTCCTTGTTGGAACATGGATATTTTGTTGGGATATCACAATATCTCTTATTTAATTAATGCATCTATATACTTGGTAAAGGGTGGAAGGCTCGGCCTTATGCCTGGTGTTTTGTTCCACTCTTGCCGCCCTAGTTTCCGTCATATCGGTGTTATGTTCCCGGATTTTGCGTTCCTTATGCGGTTGGGTTATAATGGGAACCCCTTGACAGTTTGCCTTGAATAAAACTCCTCCAGAAAGGACCAACCTTGGTTTTACCATTCGCCACCTAGCCTTTTTCCCTTGGGAGTCACGCATCCCGAGGGTCATCTTTATTTTAACCCCCTCGGGCCAGTGCTTGTCTAAGTGTTGGTCCAAACTAGAGCCCCTTGCAGCGCCACCTCGGGGAAACTCGAGGGCTAGTTTTAGTTGTACGGATTGGTTATCCGGTGTTGCCCTGAGAACGAGATATGTGCAGCTCCTATCGGGATGTCGGTGCATCGGGTGGTCTTGCTAGACTTGTTTTACCATTGTCGAGGATGTCTTGTAACCGGGATTCCGAGCCTGATCGGGTCTTCCCGCTAGAAGGAATATCCTTCGTTGACCGTGAGAGCTTCTGATGGGCTAAGTTGGGACACCCCTGCAGGGATTTGAACTTTTGAAAGCCGTGCCCGCGGTTATGGGCAGATGGGAATTTGCTAATGTCCGGTTGTAGAAAACCTGATGTTGACCTTAACTAAAATACATCAACCGTGTGTGTTACCGTGATGGTCTCTTTCCGGCGGAGTCCGGGAAGTGAACACGGTGTTGGAGTTATGCTTGACGCAGGTTGTTCTAGGATCACTTCTTGATCATAGTTTCTCGACCGTGCCTTTGCCTTCTCTTCTCGCTCTCATTTGCGTATGTTATCCACCATATATGCTAGTCGCTTGCTGCAGCTCCACATCATACCTTTACCTTACCCATAAGCTTAAATAGTCTTGATCGTGAGGGTGCGAGATTGCTGAGTCCCTGTGACTCACAGACACTTCCAAAACCAGTTTGCAGGTGCCGATGTTACTGAGCAGGTGACGCAAACAAGCTCAAAGAGGAGCTCGATGAAGATCTTGTCCTTTGTGTTGTTTCGTTCTAGTTGATCAGTAGTGGAGCCCAGTCGGGACGATCGGGGATCTGTGTAGCATTTGGGGTAGTCTTCTTTTATTTTGGTTCCGTAGTCGGACCTTGAGTGTATTTGGATGATGTAATGCTTTATTCATGTAATTGTGTGAAGTGGCGAGTGTAAGCCAACTATGTATATTTTCCCTTATTGTATTACATGGGTTATTTGCGAAGATTACCTCACTTGCGACATTGCTTTCAATGCGGTTATGCCTCTAAGTCGTGCTTCGACACGTGGGAGATATAGCCGCATCGAGGGCGTTACAAGTTGGTAATCAGAGCCTTCCCCGACCTTAGGAGCCCCCTGCTTGATCGAATCGTTGGCGTTATTGAGTCTAGAAATGTTTTGAGTCATTTAGGAATTATATATATCGGAGAGTTAGGACTTCTTTTTACTCCTCAGTCCCTTCGTCGCTCTGGTGAGGCATCCTGACGTAGAGTTTTGACTCTTCTCTTCTCAAATTTCACTAAATTTTTTTAGGATCACACGGGTATCTTGGATTCATTCCGATGATTTTGTGACGAGAACATTGTTCTTGGTGCCTCCTGTCATTTAGGGGTTGTGGCAGTGTCCCGGGGAGTTGAGCTCCGAGGTGTTGTCGTCACAATTTTATCATTGCAGTTCTGGAATACCCGAGATTAGTTTCGTTGACATCGAAAATCTCTTTTATGCAGTTGTTGGTGAGATAACCTCGACGCCACCCAGTACTGGGGCGGGACTTCGGGAGTATTGCCATAACTCGTATAACGGATGCTTTTTGAAGGTTGACGTACACGATTTCCGAAGGTTTCTTGGTTATGTGTTTAAGGATGGATACAGCTGGATGTAGGATTTGCTAGTTTTGGGTGAGATATTATGCTTCCCATGTATCCCGAACACATGATTGCATAACCGGAAAGTTTTGGGAGTTGATAAGTGGGAATTCAAGTAGCTCTTAGGATATCTTTCCGACAGATGTATGATATGAAATTGGGGTTCGACGTCTAGTGGTCCGCCTATCCACGGTTGGTTTTACAGTGGTCTCCTTGTGTCTTAACGAGTCCTTGGCTATGCCGACTCGGGGACGCTTCGTATGTCATGTGCACTGCCTTGTACATGATGGTGCTGTACGATCAAGCCCGTGTAGGCCCCACCATGAAAACTTTGGAAGAAATCTCTATCATATGTTTGTTCTCGCTTATTCTGCAAGCCAATCCTTTGTTTTGTTTTTGAGCTGTGGTATTCGAGTTGCTTCGAAGTCAAATGTTGATTCCATAACTTTTCCTAAGCGGTGTTCTCATATTCCTATGTGAATACCAATCCTTCATGATAATCGATATTGTCATGCCAATCCTCTTCTTAACCGGTGTGTTTCTCTTCAAGTGGATCCGATTACTTCAACATTGGCAAGATCAATTATCAGTTCCTCTCAACGATGTTTGTTTCATTCGTTCTGAGCTGCCTTTGTTTTTCCCGCCCGCCCACCCCTTTTTCCTCAAGGACTCAGATGTCTTAATCAAGTATCCTTTTATTCTTGTGAAGTCTCTCCATTCCTTTTCCGTCAATGTTCTTATCCGGTGATTCTCATGAAGATTCTAATGAAGCTTCAAGTTCATCATTCTTTGTTCTTTTTCTCCTCCAGTGGATTCAATTCAAGCTTTTGGTGTTTTTTACCCTTTTCCTCATTTCATGGTTTTCTCATGCCGGTGAAATTCTTAATCGTTCACCTCTCGCTATTCTATTGTCTCGGAGTGCTCAAAATATCTCAGAAGGCTCGTCTTTTCATTCAAGACCAGTTCAACCTATTTCGAGGATGTTATCTCATTCAAGTCATTTAATTCAACCGGCACAATCTATCTTTTAAATCATTCAATGGTGTTTCTTTTGAGTGGGCCTAACCCACAGGTCTTTTCCCAGGATCTTACCTGACTCTTCTTATTTTCCCGGAGCTATCCTCAAATTTCTTTTCAAAGTTTGACGTAAGAATGATTTATCATCAGTCAAATGTCTTTCTCCAAGATCTTTCAAATTCTTTTCATCGTTGGCTCAACTTTTCCATTCTTCATTCAGGTGTGCCTCAATAATTCTTGGTGGTGCTTCTCGTTGTCATTCTCATCATCTAAAGACCAAAGAAGTTTTTTCTGTCAATCTTGTTCTTTTCTCTTCAAGATTCATGGTTCTAGTTCGAGGCCATCCTCTCATAATTGTTTTGATTGTGAAAATTCTTTTTACCTATCCGGAGCAATTCAAGATTCTTCTCAGTTTGTTATCCGGAGTCCATCAATTCTGGATTATTCATGTCAGCTTCCAGTTATCATTCTCCAATCTTACCGGTGCATCATTCAAATATTCTCTAATCAATTCTTGATCTCTTCGTTCTCATGTATCTAAATCCTAGCAAACATTTTCGTTCACTTGCTAATTCTTCCCGGTGTCTCTTTATCTTTTCTTCATTCATTTTAATTCTTACGGTGGTTCGTGCAAGATTCCTCTTCTTTCGTTATCTTATCAATTCATTCGTTGTTTCGATTCCACCGGTGTTTCGTTGAAGGCATTCTCAAGTTGGCGCGATATCTATCTTAATATTTTCTACGAGAATAAGTAATATGCCAAATCCATTGATTGTCATCAATTTAAATTGGTGATGGATACGCATAACGTAATTCTTATTCTTGCTTCATCAAGTGTTTAATTCCCTATTCCGAAGGCTCATCAAATTCTTGTTTCCATTTGTTCATATTTCTTTTCTGGAGTTCCAAGTTTTGTCTTTATCTCATCGCAAAGCTTCATCCAATTATTGCAAGGCTTCAACCTTACTCTTCTCATCTTTCTTTTCATTTGATCATTCTTTTGTTTACCGGAGTTCTTCATGAAATTTGTGCTTGATGGTCCATAAAGAACTTAATCCGTTCTCGAAACGTTCATCAAGATTATTTTCAGAGGAGTTCAAGCTTTCTTCTTCTTGCAATCCGGAGTGCAATTCTTTCTACCATATTATTGGAGGTGGTATTATGTCATTCTTGATAATTTGAGTTCATGTTTCATGATTCACATGTTGTTAAGAATGAGGTATTTTAAACCCATAACTTTCTTCCATGGAGTTATCTTGGGTTATATTTCACCTAAAGCTTTTTTCTAAGGATTGTTGCTAATTATGGTGCTTATAAATGATCCAAGTTCTTCTTTTATCCTTACGGTGAAATAGTTTCTCGTCTCCTTATTCTTATCAATCCAATCTATTGTTTCCATTAGTGGCAGAATTTCACCTCATAATTTCGAGATGTTTTAAATAAGCCCACAACAAGCTTATTCTTTTCGTTGTTGGTTTTTCCAACAACTCCGTTCGACCCTTCCCCTAAAGATGCCTCTTCAAGCTCTTTTGTGGCAGAAGTTGGCATTTTCTTCTCAATTCTCCTATGGCAATTATCTATCTTCTATTCTTCCGTTCTGGAGGCATTGTGATGTTGCTCTCCTCAACCCATCTTCTCGGATTGTCAGGACCATGTTTTGATCGTGCTTATCCTTTTAACCGGAGTATTGTGTCCCTTTGCTCAAGCTCTTTCATTTTATCAAGTTTTTCATTTCTTTTAAACCAGAGTGCTGTCCTAGATCTTTCTTACCCCTTGTTCCATTCATTCAATAGTTACGGAGGCAGTGTATTGTGATTTCATCAAGTATCTTCTCATCTTATCAAGTTCTTATTTAATTCCTTTTCTTTTCAATCAGAGTGCTGCCCGAAGTTGTTCTCCCTTGTTCCTCTTTTCTAACGGAGTGTTTTCAGCTTCGTCATCTCCGTTGTATTCTTTTCTCGAAATGGCTTAACCTTTGCAAGGTTCTTTGGTTTCACTCATTGGTCAAAGAAGCAACTTAGTTTTACCTCTTCTCTTTCTCTTCCGTTTTCCCTCCGGTGCCATCCTAGATCTCGGGACGAGATCCTCTAATAGTGGTGGAGTGTTGTAACGCCCCAAGACCGGAGCTTCAGATGCCTTCCAGGGTTTCCAGGTTTCATCGTGTGATTTGTTTGGTTCATCGTCTTCATCTTTGCATCATGTGCATTGCATCATCTCATTTCTTTTCTTAACTCAACTAAATAAATTGCATGGATCTTCGGTCCATTTAAATCGAGGGATATTCACTATGGTGATTACTCTTTAAAACATATTCTCCCAATATTTTAGGGAGCTATATAAATTATATTCTAATAATTTGGAATCACCCATAACACATGTGCAGATAATCCCATGCCTTTCTGCTTCGAGTTGATCTCCAAACCTTGCCGAAAATTCTTTCTCCTTTTTTTGAGGCTCCTCCAAAAGTCTCAACATTTTTGGACCTCCAAACCTCACTTCCTATTCAAATCATTTGAATTAATTTCAAATGAGTTTGAATTCAACTTCAACCGCGTGCCGACTTCTATTTTGTGGGATCAAGCTCATTTTTGCAAGTCCGGGGAAATTATCCCTATGCGGGCACTGCAGCCTGCCGGCCTACCCCCTGCTTCGTCATCTACAGCCACCTCGCCGTGGCCTCTCCGAGCTCTGTCCACGTCAACGCCTCAGGCCTCCATCGATCCACCCGTCCATCCATGCCCGGAGCAGCGCCACCCTCGCCGGAGCAAGCGCCAAGGTTGCCTCCGCCGACCGGTCCGCCTCAGCGCCTCCTCCCACTCGCGCCTCCTCCAGCCTCATCCTCGTTCCCGCGCCGCTGGTCGCCGGAAACCAGCAGGAGAAGCCCTGCCTCCGCTCGAGGACCCGTGCCATTCGCTGCTGCCTGCTCCGTTTTCCCTGCGCACCTCCCGGTCCCGTGCTGCACGGCCAAGTTGTCATCGGTGGCCTCGTCAATCACCACCCAGGCTGCTATCTTGAACAGCTCCTCCACGGCTTCTAGTCTGTACGTGGAGTTCCATCAGTTGCTAGAGCACCACAGATCTGCAAGTAGCTCTACGCACGGATACGCCAAGACCTGGACCGGCTAGTACCACGATGTCCGTCGATCGTCAAGTACCATTTGGATGCGCCAAGTTCCACGACGCTGTATATGTTTCTTCCTGAACATGTACGACTACAACGTGAACGAGTTCCACGACGGCCCAAGTACCGCAAGAACGTTTGTGCCCCTACCGTTGTCGCGAATCCGACAAGACCAAGTGTATGACTACGCCCAGCGTTGCAACAAGTTCCTCTTTGAAACAACCAAGTACCACTACGTCGACCCTCGAAGACCCGTGTAACGCAAACGTCAAGTTCAACTACCGTTGCATGTACCGCTACTTCCCACGACGACCCCGTGAACAACTACTTCCCCTTGGACACGTGTACCCCTACCGCCGAACTTGATCCGTTCCGTTAATGCATGCTTCGAAGGTATAACCCCGAGACGACTGTCCGTGAACAAATGCTTGTGTTGTATGAGATGCATGTTTGGATGTTGTATCCTCCCGTGAATGCTACTTGTTTTCCCCGCTTGGCACCGTCGTCGGCATGTGGGAACCCGGTTACCGGGATCACCCCACCTTCTATCGCATGTCACGCTTCCGTCACTTTTCCTTTTGTACCGGTATCTCCGTGAGCTACCGGAACCGATATGGTGCCGTGACATCATTTTCGGATTCGTCGCCGTGGCACTCTTTCTTTCCACCACGGTGACAAATGCTTCATAATGTTGTTATCAACATTTTCATAAAAATCGCATAAACTTGTCCATGTCATCCGCATCATGATAACAAAAATTAAAATGTTTAAATTGTTGTTGTAATAAATTACTAAGGCATATGGGGATTTACCGGATTTGTTGTTTGTTATATCCGGCCCCATTTAAATTGGTTAGATGGTATAGTTTTTGTTATGCTTCACCTCTTGCCATGTTAATCAACATTTAATATTGTTGAGTACCTAAACGAGAGAGAACTAAATAATTGACGTGGTGTTCCGTCAATATGCAACCCATTGCATATTGAGCTCCACTTAATTTGTAGTATTGTTTGTTGCACTTTGCCATGCCATGTATCTTTTAAACCAGACATGCATCATACTTGATTGTGCATCATACCATGTTTATGTGGTGGTTGTTTACTATGCTGTTTGCTTCTTTCCAGTGTTGCTTCTTTGGGTTAGTTCCGATAACGTAGCATTTGTGAGGATCCGTCCGACTTCGTCCGTTTGTCTTCTTCATGGACTCGTTCTTCTTCCTTGCGAGATCTCAGGCAAGATGACCATACCCTCGAAATCACTTCTATCTTTGCTTGCTAGTTGCTCGCTCTTTTGCTATGCCTATGCTGCGATACCTACCACTGGCTTATCATGCCTCCCATATTGTTGAACCAAGCCTCCAACCCACCTTGTCCTAGCAAACCGTTGTTTGGCTATGTTACCGCTTTGCTCAGCCCCTCTTATAGCGTTGTTAGTTGCAGGTGAAGATTGGAGCTTGTTCCTTGTTGGAACATGGATATTTTGTTGGGATATCACAATATCTCTTATTTAATTAATGCATCTATGTACTTGGTAAAGGGTGGAAGGCTCGGCCTTATGCCTGGTATTTTGTTCCACTCTTGTCGCCCTAGTTTCCGTCATATTGGTGTTATGTTCCTGGATTTTGCGTTCCTTACACGGTTGGGTTAAAATGGGAACCCCTTGACAGTTCGCCTTGAATAAAGCTCCTCCAGCAAGGCCCAACCTTGGTTTTACCATTCGCCACCTAGCCTTTTTCCCTTGGGAGTCACGCATCCCGAGGGTCATCATTATTTTAACCCCCTCGGGCCAGTGCTTGTCTAAGTGTTGGTACAAACTAGAGCCACTTGCAGCGCCACCTCGGGGAAACTCGAGGGCTGGTTCTAGTTGTATGGATTGCTTATCCGGTGTTGCCCTGAGAACGAGATATGTGCAGCTCCTATCGGGATGTCGGCGCATCGGGTGGTCTTGCTGGACTTGTTTTACCACTGTCGAGGATGTCTTGTAACCGGGATTCCGAGCCTGATAGGGTGTAACGCCCCAAGACCGGAGCCTCAGATGTATTCCAGGGTTTCCGACATTCGTTGTGTGATTTGTTTTGTCTGTTGCATTCATCTTTGCATCATGTGCATTGCATCATGTCATCTTGTGAAAGTGCAACTATCCATAGGTGGTTTTGGTAATTCATAACAACATATAGCTCATTGAGCTAATGCTATTCCAAGATGATTATTTCAGGAAAGCTCAATGATTGGCATGGCATGGATATGAAAGTGGAACCCTCAAAATGCTAAGGACAATGGATTGGCTCAAGCTCAAAAGCTCAAGACTCTTCATTTTATATTTTAGTGATCCAAGATCACATTGAGTCCATAGGAAAAGCCAATACTATTAAGGAGGGATGAGGTGTTGCTTAATGAGCCTCTTGCTTCATGTGCTTAGTGATATGCTCCAAAACCCTCAACTACTTTCCCATATCCACATATGACCAAAACTCTAAGCCAAACTCGGTCCTACCGATTCTTCCTATCCGGCGCCACCGAGTTTCACTTGTCATTAGCCACTGCCAAACCCTAGCAATTCGGTTCTACCGATAAGGATCTCGGTCCCACCGAGATGGGGTTGCAAACTCTCTGTTTCCCTTTCGTAACTTTTCGGTCCCACCGAAAGAGCGAATCGGTCCCACCGAGATTGCAATGTAAACTCAGTGTTTCCCCTTTGTAACTTTTCGGTCTCACCGAGTTCCACTCGGTCTCACCGAAAGAGCAAATCGGTCCCACCGAGTTTGCCTGACCAACTCTCTGGTTAGCTAATTACCAAACTCGGTCTCACCGAGTTTGTGTAATCGGTCTCACCGAGATTACGTTATGCCCAAACCCTAACCGAATCGGTCCTACCGAGTTGCATGTCGGTCCCACCAAAATCACTAACGGTCACTAGGTTTACATTTTCGGTCCGACTGAGTTTATTGATTCGGTCCCACCGAGATTGGAAAACTGTGTAACGGTTGGATTTAGTGTGGAGGCTATATATACCCCTCCACCTCTTTCTCATTCAGTGAGAGAGCCATCAGAACACACACATCATTCCAACTCATTTGTTCTGAGAGAGAACCACCTACTCATGTGTTGAGACCAAGACATTCCATTCCTACCATATGAATCTTGATCTCTAGCCTTCCCAAGTTGCTTTCCACTCAAATCTTCTTTCCACCAAATCCAAATCCTATGAGAGAGAGTTGAGTGTTGGGGAGACTATCATTTGAAGCACAAGAGCAAGGAGTTCATTACCTACACACCATTTGTTACTTCTTGGAGAGTGGTGTCTCCTAGATTGGCTAGGTGTCACTTGGGAGCCTCCGACAAGATTGTGGAGTTGAACCAAGGAGTTTGTAAGGGCAAGGAGATCGCCTACTTCGTGAAGATCTACCGCTAGTGAGGCAAGTCCTTCGTGGGCGATGGCCATGGTGGGATAGACAAGGTTGCTTCTTCGTGGACCCTTCGTGGGTGGAGCCCTTCGTGGACTCGCGCAACCGTTGCCCTTGGGTGGAGCCCTGTGTGGACTCGCGCAACCGTTACCCTTCGTGGGTTGAAGTCTCCATCAACGTGGATGTAGGATAGCACCACCTATCCGAACCACGGGAAAAACACCCGTGTCTCCAATAGCGTTTGAATTCTCCAAACCCTTCCCTTTATATTCTTGCAAGTTGCATGCTTTACTTTCCGCTGCCCATAAACTCTTTGCATGCTTGCTTGAATTGTGTGATGATTGCTTGACTTGTCCTAAACTAGCTAAAATCTGCCAAGAACTAAAATTGGGAAAAGGTTAAGTTTTTATTTGGTCAAGTAGTCTAATCACCCCCCCTCTAGACATACTTTCGATCCTACAAGTGGTATCAGAGCTTTGGTCTCCATTTGCTTGATCTCCATAGCTTTTGGTGGTCATAGCCTTGGTTTCACAACCTAGGAGAGTATGGCGTCTAGCGAGGGAAATTATCACCATAGAGGTCCTTACTTTGATGGTACTAATTTTGCTAGTTGGAAGCATAAAATGAAAATGCATATTCTTGGACATAACCCCGCCGTTTGGGCTATTGTGTGTGTTGGTTTGCAAGGTGACTTCTTTGACGGGAGAGAACCAAACCGTGAAGCTACCGCGGATGAGTTGAAGATGTTGCAATACAATGCTCAAGCTTGTGATATTCTCTTCAACGGATTGTGCCCCGAAGAATTCAACAAAATCAGTCGCCTTGAGAATGCAAAGGAAATTTGGGACACTTTGATTGATATGCATGAAGGTACCGACTCCGTCAAGGAATCCAAGTTGGATGTGCTTCAAAGCCAACTTGACAAGTTCAAGATGAAGGATGGTGAAGGTGTCACTGAAATGTACTCTAGGCTTGCTCTCATCACAAATGAGATTGCCGGCTTAGGAAGTGAAGAGATGACCGATAGATTCATCATCAAGAAGATCCTAAGAGCCTTGGATGGAAAATATGATACCGTGTGCACATTGATCCAAATGATGCCCAATTACAAAGATCTCAAGCCAACGGAGGTGATTGGAAGAATTGTTGCTCATGAGATGTCACTTAAGGATAAAGAGGAACTTCACAACAAATCAAGTGGTGCCTACAAAGCCTCATGTGAAGCCCCTACATCATCAAGTGAGAAACAAGACTTCAATGAAGAATTGAGCTTAATGGTGAAGAACTTCAACAAGTTCTACAAGAATAGAAGCAAATATAGAAGCTCCAAATCAAGGTCCTACAATGACAAAAGATCTTCTAGTCGAGAGCGAAACTGTTACAATTGTGGAAGACCCGGACACTATTCCAATGAGTGTACGGCTCCCTACAAGAGAAGAGAAGATTATCCAAGAAGAAGAAGCAAAGGATCACCACCAAGAGAGAGAAGGAGTAGAGATGATCATTATGAACGAAGATACTCACGGAGAAGCAAGGATTCGGAAAGGAAGGAAAAATCATCAAGGAGCTACACAAGACGAAGACATCAAGCTCATATTGGTGAATGGGTATCCGGCTCTGACTCCGACAGCCACTCCGAGAGAAGTTATCACTCCGACTCCGAAGATACTCAAAATGAAGGTGTTGCCGGTCTAGCACTTGTGTCAACCAACTCCTACGACATATTTGACTCACCAAATGAAGGAATTGGAAGATGCTACATGGCCAAAGGTCCTAAGGTAACACACCCCGAGTATGTTGATTTCAATAGTGATGAAGATGACTTGTTAGGTGATGATTTGATTGGTGACAACTCTAGTGATGAATACTATGATGAAAGACCAATTAATCATGCTAATCAAGATAAAACGAATGACAATGATAAGGAGAAGATTGAGGCTCTAACTAAAGAACTAAAAACTCTTAAGTTAGCTCATGACACTATCTTCGAAGATCATCGAGAACTTTTAAGGGCTCATGAGAAGCTACGCTTTGAAAAGCTCAATCTTGAGCAAGAGCATGAGTTCTTAAAGGCAATCAATGATGATATCCGCAAGAAAAGTTCTTCTTACATTGCCAAGCGTTTACTCTTATCCACTTACATGCCTCAAGTAAAATCTAACAAGAAAGATTCTTCCTCTAGTAGTAACAATGATCATGCTAAATCCAATATTGTTGCTTCTAGTAGTTCTCTTGATTCCACTAATGATTCTCTTAGCCAAGTTACACTTGAGCAAGAAAATAGCTTATTGAAGGGAATTATAGAGAAAGGAGTGTACAAAAGCCTTGCCGGGAGTAAGCAATTCGAGGAAATTGTGCGCAAGCAAGGAATGCACCGGAAGAATCAAGGTGTTGGTTTTGAACGAAAGTTCAATGCCAATGGAGTTGAATGGGAAGAAGATCAATACCCCAAGACAAAGTTTGTCCCTCAACAAGATAAGTATACTTCTTTCAAAGGGACACAAGCTCAAGATGATCTTCCACCACAAGACTACGAGCAAAAAGGCAAGGACAAGCTTCAAGAGGAAATTGATGCATTTGAAGAATCTCCTAAGACCTTAGTCAAGTGGATTCCCAAGACTTCTTCAAGTTCCACTTCATCAAGTACGACTACAACTCCAAGGATTCCCATCAAGATGATGTGGATCCAAAAGAAGAAGAACTAGAGAGTTCTTGAGGGTGACTCCGCCAACATACTTCACTCTTATCATTTTGGCAAGAACAAGTGCAATCCACTTCCACATCTTGCACTAGTTCAAGGAGTCACAAACCCTCTTGTTGGTAAGACAAGGGACAAGGTAACCTAAAGTTTTCATGGACATCATCTTGTGTGTGCATCACTCTATGTCTATGGATATCCTTGTTTGTTCCTTGTGGGACTAACCCATGTAGGTATTGAAAGTGCAATTCACTCAAATGGATAGCTCCAAGAGATCTACATCAACATTGAGCATCCACATCTTCAATATCTACATGAAGTCATCATCGAAAAAACCCAAGGTTAGTTCATCCCTCTTAGGGGGGATATCACATCTAGGGGGAGCTTTACTCTAAGACTTGAGCTAAAGCAACTCTAAAGATGTGAACAAAACAGTGCTTTATGTAAAAGTGGTAACCCCACTTGAGCTTAAACGATGAGTATGACCTACGATCAAGTGTTCTCACTTGACTCCTAAGTCAATATACTCATATATAGATGACCTAGTCATCGCAAATTGCTTGATAGATGCTAGAATTGGTTGTGCATGCTTTGCCACATATTTCATTTGCTATCTTATTGTGTGAGCATGCTGATTGCATACTTTACTCATTCGAGGACATCCACTTGTTGTTTTGATTGTTTGGCTTTATCTTCTTTTGCCAAGTGGATGGACAAGAATGCCTAAGAACCTCCTCTAGCTATCTATGCTTTTCTCGTCTCAAACTCTATTCATGCTGCATCACAAAATTTGATCAAGTCAGATTCGAACCACTCTGTGTGAGGAGCGCTCGGAGTCCCCGATTCGTCATAGACTTAAACTTCCAAAACCTCTTTATGAATCTCGGTCTGACCGATACTCCATTTTCGGTCCTACCGAGTTCATTAAGTTGATCTAGGTTTTCGATCTCGGTGCAACCGATTTGAATGTTTCGGTCACACCGAGTTGCAATAACTGCACACAGTTTTGCATCTCGGTGCCACCGAGTTGTTCCACTCGGTCACACCGACAGGGTCGGGCTATATATAGTGACGGGCAGAATTTTGGAAATTTCTCCGAAACCTCCTCGCCCGCGCGATAGCCTGCTCTGCCTTCGTGGTCTCCGGATCATCTTCTCGCCGCCAGCAGCCTCTAGTCACTGGTCTCCGCCGCCGTCAACGGAATTCTGCCCCGCCATTGCCGCATTAGCGAGTCTCCGCCGAACTAGGGTATGGACTCGATCTTTGTGCTATTCTCCACTCCGATTCCTAGCACATTGTGATCATCATGATTCTTGCCACGATTGAAACACTCCTATCCAGTCAATAAACTCGTAGATTAGGCTTAATTTGAAAATTTTAGGGTTAGGTTTCCGTCGAAACCATCTCGGACCCACCGAATTGAAAAACTCGGTCCCACCGATCTGGCTTTTGCCATTGCACAAGTGAAACTCGGTCTGACCGAGAATAACTTATCGGTGCGACCGATTTTGGAATTCTGTGAAACCCTAGCAGTCTCGGTGCCACCGAACTGTGACTCGGTCTGACCGAGTTCACCAGTTCTGGTGCCAAAACTGCTTCGGTGTCACCGAGTTTGAAAATCGGTAGATCCGAGATGCTTTCTGTGGAAAACTAAAACTAAGTTTTTGAATTAATCTTTTGAAAAAATCTCTGCTTTTTGTGATGCTCATCCACTCTATCTTATCCATAATCTATTCACAGGGTCAGCAGTCAGTTTGCAACATGTCTGATCAAAGTGACAGCCAGAACCTCTCAGAGCAGCAAGTGGTCATGAGTGAGGGCACTAGTCCCTCCAGTTCATCTGATGAAGGCAGTAGGAGCACCCCCAGCAATCTGCCTAAGGCTGCCACACGTCAAAGGAAGAAGAGAACGTCTGATTCTGAAGATGATGACTATGTGGCAGAGGAGGAGGCCACTTCCAAAAGAGTTGAGCCAGCTCAAGGCTCAAAGCCAGGCCTGAAAGTCAAGAGGCCAGCAGGCAGGCAGCCAATGTCAAAGGCTAGAGCCTCAACTGAGAAGCCTGCTCCCATTGAGCCCGTTGCTGCTGAGGGCAAAAAGAGGAAGGAGAGAGTAAAGAAGACTGTAGCCAAAGTGCTTGGGAGAGCCTCCATCATGGTAGAAGAGGAGGAGGAAGAAGAGGCAGCTGCACCAGCGCCCAAGGCAGCCAAACTTATGGGAGATGCCATAAGGTCAAGAACAGCTGCATCCAAGCCCAAGGAAGCACCCAAGGCTGCATCTAAGCATAAGACAGCACCAAAGAGAAACACAAGGAGTATACCTGCTGCAGAAAAGAACAAGGCCCCAGTGCCTGAAGCTACTGAAGAAGAGGAAGAGAGTGTCCTTCGGAAGCTCAAGCCCAAGATCCCAGACCACAACGATGCTCATCCTGTGGCTGAGGATATGAAGCTCAGGAGAGACTCAGGGCTCAGGAAGTGGAGAGAAGCAGATCCATATGCTTCTAGGAGAAGGACTGCCGTGGATTACAGATTTCACACCAAGGAACAGCAAGATTTTTATGAGACTGTTTTGCTTGACAAGAAGCCAATCGTTTGTGACATGAGATGGGTCGACTGGACCTACATCAAGGAGAATGAAGAGTACTACCCAGGAGTTCAGGACAGCTTCAGAGCGTGTGGAGTAGAGGACTTTGTTGGGCAGAAGCTCACAAAGTGGAACGAGGAACTCATCATGCAGTTCTACTCCACAGCTCACTTCTATCCAGATGGGAGGATTACATGGATGTCTGAGGGTACAAGGTACCAATCTACAGTGGCTGAGTGGGCACAGATCATCAATGCCCCAGAAGAGCAAGATGAGGACTTGGATATCTATGCCAAGAAGAAGATGGACCATAACTCCATATCCAACATGTACAAGGAAATTCCTAATGAAGCTCTTGACACATTCAAGTTTGGCTCAGTGCATTACTGCTCTCAGGATTGCCTACTATCAATTGGATACTAAGGCACACTCTGTTGCCTAAGTCTAGAGATCACAAGATGATCAGAGGTCACGCGATCAACTTGCTTCATGTCTTTGACGTGCCTCAGAAATTCAAGGTCATGAGTCTCATTGTGGAAACCGTTAAGAGGACAGCTGCAGATCAGAAGAGGAGCTGTGGATATGCCCCTCAGATTCAGGAGCTCATCAACTCCAAGATGGGCACGGGCGTATATTTGTTGGATAAGGAACACCTGCCCATCCGTCCAGATTTTGAGAACAATGAAGTTCTGATGACAGAGAATGATCCATCGTCTGCACAAGCATATGCAAAGAAGGAGAAGGCGAGGAAGGAGAAAGATGCCAGGATGCCTACTCAAGCGGAGGCATCTGAGTACTTCTTGAAGACCAAACAAGAGCAGCTTGGTTACTTGATTGCATCCACGCTGAGAATTGAGCAAAGTCTGGCCAACCTCACTAAAAATCAGCAGAGCCTAGAGAGGATCATGGAACAGAAGTTCTATGACTTGGATGTCAAGGTAACGGAAGTTCAGTCTGCAGTGGAGCAGCTCCAGGAGGACATGAATGAGAGGAGAGGAAGGACTACCACTCATGCTTTTTCTAGAGTGCCACGAGGCCCGAGGTCGTCTGCCGTGCCAGTTGCTGACACCAGAGCCACTACCTCAGCACCAGCTACAGCCTCAGCTCCAGCATCTACTTCAGCTCCAACTCCAGCGACTACTTCAACATCTACAGAAGTCTTCGTCCTTGGAGTGATCCGGACTCCACCACCACCTGAAGATCAAGCCTGAGCGACGACTTAGCACTATGCATTTTCTAGGAACTTTTTGGTAACTTGTTGCCAAAGGGGGAGAAGATGTATAGATCATAGGCTTCGAGAGAGAGAGTGTTGCTTTTCTCCCTTGTTTTATTTGGTGGTTTTTCGAACCTTTTCTGCTTTTGTGTGTGAGATACTACGTCCTTATGCCTGTGAGACATCGATGATCATGTGTTTGATCATAAGCTACACTTAATGTTTGCTTAATGCTTGCTTAAATATTATCATTCTATCTATCGTTTGTGATCATTCACTATTCTTGGTAATGAGTGCATGTATTTCATTCTTATCATTTTGAGCGCTCCACCAAGATGTATGTGACATGGAAGAGTAACCCATGACTCTAACTCTTTGTGCATTTGCATTCCAAAGCAAATTTTAAATATGCACAAATTTAGGGGGAGCTCTTACTTATCACATACTTCTCAAAGCGACGATATATTTCATGCTTATTATCATTTGTCGAAGCTTTGATCTATATGTTGTCATCAATTACCAAAAAGGGGGAGATTGAAAGTGCAACTATCCCTAGGTGGTTTTGGTAATTCATAACAACATATAGCTCATTGAGCTAATGCTATTCCAAGATGATTATTTCAGGAAAGCTCAATGATTGGCATGGCATGGATATGAAAGTGGAACCCTCAAAATGCTAAGGACAATGGATTGGCTCAAGCTCAAAATCTCAAGACTCTTCATTTTATATTTTAGTGATCCAAGATCACATTGAGTCCATAGGAAAAGCCAATACTATTAAGGAGGGATGAGGTGTTGCTTAATGAGCCTCTTGCTTCATGTGCTTAGTGATATGCTCCAAAACCCTCAACTACTTTCCCATATCCACATATGACCAAAACTCTAAGACAAACTCGGTCCTACCGATTCTTCCTATCCGGCGCCACCGAGTTTCACTTGTCATTAGCCACTGCCAAACCCTAGCAATTCGGTTCTACCGATAAGGATCTCGGTCTCACCGAGATGGGGTTGCAAACTCTTTGTTTCCCTTTTGTAACTTTTCGGTCCCACCGAAAGAGCGAATCGGTCCCACCGAGATTGCAATGTAAACTCAGTGTTTCCCCTTTGTAACTTTTCGGTCTTACCGAGTTCCACTCGATCTCACCGAAAGAGCAAATCGGTCCCACCGAGTTTGCCTGACCAACTCTCTGGTTAGCTAATTACCAAACTCGGTCTCACCGAGTTTGTGTAATCGGTCTCACCGAGATTACGTTATGCCCAAACCCTAACCGAATCGGTCCTACCGAGTTGCATGTCGGTCCCACCGAAATCACTAACGGTCACTAGGTTTACATTTTCGGTCCGACCGAGTTTATTGATTCGGTCCCACCGAGATTGGAAAACCGTGTAACGGTTGGATTTTGCGTGGAGGCTATATATACCCCTTCACCTCTTTCTCATTCAGTGAGAGAGCCATCAGAACACACACATCATTCCAACTCATTTGTTCTGAGAGAGAACCACCTACTCATGTGTTGAGACCAAGACATTCCATTCCTACCATATGAATCTTGATCTCTAGCCTTCCCAAGTTGCTTTCCACTCAAATCTTCTTTCCACCAAATCCAAATCCTATGAGAGAGAGTTGAGTGTTGGGGAGACTATCATTTGAAGCACAAGAGCAAGGATTTCATTACCTACACACCATTTGTTACTTCTTGGAGAGTGGTGTCTCCTAGATTGGCTAGGTGTCACTTGGGAGCCTCCGACAAGATTGTGGAGTTGAACCAAGGAGTTTGTAAGGGCAAGGAGATCGCCTACTTCGTGAAGATGTACCGCTAGTGAGGCAAGTCCTTCGTGGGCGATGGCCATGGTGGGATAGACAAGGTTGCTTCTTCGTGGACCCTTTGTGGGTGGTTGCTTCTTCGTGGACCCTTCGTGGGTGGAGCCCTTCGTGGACTCGCGCAACCGTTGCCCTTGGGTGGAGCCCTGTGTGGACTCGCGTAACCGTTGCCCTTCGTGGGTTGAAGTCTCCATCAACGTGGATGTAGGATAGCACCACCTATCCGAACCACGGGAAAAACATCCATGTCTCCAATAGCGCTTGAATTCTCCAAACCCTTCCCTTTATAATCTTGCAAGTTGCATGCTTTACTTTCCGCTGCCCATAAAGTCTTTGCATGCTTGCTTGAATTGTGTGATGATTGCTTGACTTGTCCTAAAATAGCTAAAATCTGCCAAGAACTAAAATTGGGAAAAGGTTAAGTTTTTATTTGGTCAAGTAGTCTAATCACCCCCCCTCTAGACATACTTTCGATCCTACATCATGCAACCCGTTTTAAAACTCAACTAAATAAATTGCATGGATCTTCGGTCCATTTAAATCGAGGGAATTGACATGGTGATTCTCTTTAAAACATATCCTCCCAATAGTAGGGAGCTATATTAAATATTTCATTAATGTGGAATTACCTTCACACACTTGCAAAATAATTCCCCATGCCTTTGTCCCATGCATCATCTCCTTCTCCTTTCCTTCTATTACCTTTCTTTTGCAAGTGCCATTTTCCCCTTCTCTATTAATGTTCATTCTTTTCCTATAAATTCTCGACCATGCCTTCAACCTCTCTACCAAATTTCATCTCTTTTGACGTTGTTTTGGTTGGGGTTCAAAATTGCATCAAGTTTGAAGTTAATTTAAACTTGGTTTAATTTTCTACCCTTAAAAATGCCCTAAGCAATTTATTCAAATATTACTTAAATCCTGGACCCCATAGCTTTTTACCTCCTTGTCAGAAACCTCCTTTAGATACATGCTCTTTTCTTTTTATTTTGCTATCTGAGGTTTTTTTTAAAAGAGAAGAGGGAAGGAGTGAGGAGCCCAGCCAGGCCTTTTCCCTGTAGCTAGGCCGGCCGATTCGGCCCAAGGCCAAGGCCCAGCCAGCCGCACTCTGTCTTAACCCTAGCCCGATTCCCCGATCCAATCTCTCCCTCTTGTTCCTCTCTCAGCGCCGCCAACTGCCCTTGTCCTCTCGCTTGACCCCTCTCTCTCTTTTCCCAGCTCGCGCCGCCAGGGACGAGCGCAATCGGCGCCTCCCGATCCGACGTCCCGCGTCCTCCTCCGCCTTCGATCCGGTGCCGTCGGAGGCCACAAGCGCCGCCCAGGCGCCACACCTCCTTCCTTAACACGCCTCCTTCCTTCCCTGGCCTCCTCCTCACGCCAGTCGCCAGGGACGCGCCTCCCTGCTACCGAAGACGCCGCCAAGCTGCGCCCCGCGGTCCTATCCTCCGACCGCGCCAAGGCCACTAAATCCAGGGACACAAGACCGCCTTGTTGCCTTTTGACAAGTACCACGACGACCGTCGAGACCGCCAAGTTCCACTACCGATGAACGTTTTGGAATCACCAAGTCAGACTACGACGCGAAGACCATCTACAACTACTGACACCCGTGGATTTCACCAAGTACCTATACCGATGACCGAGACCCTGTTTTCGACAAGTTCACGAGTACGACCACTTCCCACGACGACCTTGTACTACTACCGTTGACGAAGACATGTGCACCGCAAGCATAAAGTTCAACTACCGTCGACCGCGAAGGGTTTGGAGTCATCAAGTACCTCTCCGAAACGAACATGAATGACTACCGTCGCAAGAACGGGACCGGAAAGTCCGAAGACCCCAAGTACCTCGACACTGATGAACGTCTACGGAAACTCGTGCAACGATTAAAATGTACCACTACCGTCGCCGAGATCACGAGAACCTCTACCCTCGACCCTAGAGCGTGCGAGGACGACTACTTCGACTACCGTCGCGTGAACCACTACTTCCCTCGACGTCCGAGAACGTCTACTTCCACTACTTCCTCTACACCGACTTGAACCACTCCGATAATGCACGCTTCAGAGGTATAACGTCGAGACGACCGTCGTGGACGAATGCTTGTGATGTTTGAGATGCTCGTGTTTGCGCCGTGTCCAAATTGTCACTCGTTTCCTTGTCGCCAACTCGTGGGACACCCAGAATCCGGGAGCGCCCCACCATCTTTTGCACGCATCCATACACTTCTCCTTTGCATCGGTATCTCAATCAAGTACCAGAACCGGAATGTTGCCATGGCATCATTACCGTTTCGACGTCGTGGCACCCCTTTCTTTCTACCACGACGACAAATGCTTCATAAAGTGCTCATATCAACATTTTCATAAATATTGCATAAAACCTTGCATAAATTTGTTCATGTCATCCGCATCATAATAACAACAATTAAAATGTTTAAAATTGTTGTTGCACCAGATTGATAAATGCTTATGGGGATCTACCGGAATTGTTGTTTGTTGTTCCGGCCTCATTTAAACTTGCCTAATTAGGTAGTTTTATTATGCTTCTCCTCTTTCCATGTTTAACAACATTTAATATTGTTGAGTACCTAAACGAGAGACAACTGAATAAGTCATCTGGTGTTTTCTTCAATATGCAACTCCGTTGCATATTGAGCTCCATTTAATTTGTAGGATTGCTTGTGCACTTTGCCATGCCATGCATATTAAACCGGACATGCATCATACTTGGTTGTGCATCGTGCCATGCTTATGTGGTGGTTGTTTATTATGTTGTTTGCTCCTTTCCGGTGTTGCATCTTCGGGCTAGTTCCGATATCATCGTGTTTGTGAGGACCCGTTCGACTACGTACGTTTGTCTTCTTCATGGACTCGTTCTTCTGTCTTGCGGGATTTCAGGCAAGATGACCATATCCTCGAAATCACTTCTATCTTTGCTTGCTAGTTGCTCGCTCTTTTGCTATACCTATGCTATGATACCTACGTTATGGGCAGATGGGAATTTGTTAATGTCCGGTTGTGGAAAACTTGAAGTTGATCTTAATTAAAATACATCAACCGCATGTGTAACCGTGATAGTCTCTTCTCGGTGGAGTCCGGGAAGTGAACACGGTGTTGGAGTTATGCTTGACGTAGGTTGTTCTAGGATCACTTCTTGATCATAGTTTTATCGACCGTGCCTTGCCTTCTCTTCTCGCTCTCATTTGCGTATGTTTAGCCACCATATATGCTAGTCGCTTGCTGCAGCTCCACCTCATACCTTTTACCTTACCCATAAGCTTAAATAGTCTGGATCGCAAGGGTGTGAGATTGCTGAGTCCCCGTGACTCACAGATTACTTCCAAAACCAGTTTGCAGGTGCTCGATGACATCGTGCAGGTGACGCAACCAAGCTCAGGAGGAGCTTGATGAAGATCGTGTTCGTTAGGTTGTCCCGTTTCCATTTGATCAGTAGTGGAGCCCAGTTGGGATGATCAGGGATCTGTGTAGCATTTGGGGTTGTCTTCTTTTATTTTGGTTCCGTAGTCGGACCTTGTCTGTATCTGGATGATGTAATGCTTTATTCATGTATTGTGTGAAGTGGCGATTGTAAGCCAACTATGTATCTCTTTCCCTTATGTATTACATGGTTTGTGTGAAGATTACCTCACTTGCGACATTGCTTACAATGCGGTTATGCCTCTAAGTCGTTCTTCGACACGTGGGAGATATAGCCGCATCGTGGGCGTCACAAGTTGGTAATCAGAGCCTTCCCTGACTTAGGAGCCCCCTGCTTGATCGAATCGTTGGCGTTGTTGAGTCTAGAAAATTGTTTTGAGTCATTTAGGAATTATATATATCGGAGAGTTAGGAATTCTTTTTACTCCTCAGTCCCTTCGTCGCTCTGGTGAGGCATCGTGACGTAGAGTTTTGACTCTTCTCTTCTTAAATTTCACTAAAATTTTTTCTTAGGATCACGCTGGTATCTTGGAATTGTTCTGATGGTTTTGTGATGAGAACATTGTTCTTGGTGCCTCCTGTCATTTACGGGTTGTGGCAGTGTCCCGGGGAGTTGAGCTCCGAGGTGTTGTCGTCACAATTTTATCGTTGCAGTTCTGGAATACCTGAGATTAGTTTCGCCGACATCGAAAATCTCTTTTATGCAGTTGTTGGTGAGATAACCTCGACGCCACCCAGTACTGGGGCGGGAGTTCGGGAGTATTGCCATGACTCGTATAACATATGCTTTTCGAAGGTTGAGGTAAACGATTTCCGAAGGTTTCTTGATTATGTGTTGAAGGATGGATACAGCTGGATGTAGGATTTGCTAGTTTTGGGTGACATATTATGCTTCCCCTGTATCCCCAACACCTCATTGCATAACCGGAATTTTTTTGGGAGTTTGTAAGTGGGAATTCAAGTAGCTCTTAGGATATCTTTCCGACAGATGTATGATATGAAATTGGGGTTCGACGTCTAGTGGTCCGCCTATCCACGGTTGGTTTTACAGTGGTCTCGTTGTGTCTTAAAGAGTCCTTTGCTATGCCGACTCGGGGACGCTTCGTATGTCATGTGCACTGCCTTGTACATGATGGTGCTATACGATCGAGCCCGTGTAGGCCCCACCACGAAAACTTCGGACGAAATCTCTATCATATGTTTGTTCCGGCTTATTCTGCAAGCCAACCCTTTGTTTTTGGTTTTGAGTGGTGGTATTCGAGTTGCTTCGAAGTCAAATGTTGATTCCATACCTTTCCTAAGCGGTGTTCTCATACTCCTATGTGAATACTAATCCCTCATGATAATCGAGATTGTCATGCAAATCCTTTTCAACCGGCATGTTTTCTCTCCAAGTGGTTCCGATCATTTCAACATCAGCAAGATCAATTATCAGTTTTTTTCTCAACGGTGTTCATTTCATCCGTCTCCAAGTTGCCTTTGTTTTTCCCTCCCACCCACCCTTTTTCTTCAAGGACTCAGATTTCTTAATCAAGTATCCTTTGATTCATGTGATGTCTCTCCATTCTTTCCTTCATGTTCTTACGCGGTGATTCTCATGAAAATTCTAATGGAGCTTCAAGTTCGTCACTCTTCACTCATTTTCTTCTCCGGTGGATTCAAATCAAGCTTTCGGTGTTGATCTCATACCCCTTTTTCCTCATTTAAAATACCTTCTCATACCGGTGCACCTCATAATAATTTACTTCACGCTATTCATTTGTTCAGGAGTGCTGAAGATATCTCAGAAGGCTCGTCTTGTCTTTCAAGATCAGTTCAACCTTTCTCGAGGCTGTTATCTCATTCAAGTCTTTTAGTTCAACCAGTGCAATCTCTCTCTTTAAATCATTTCAACGGTGTTTCTCTTGAGTGGGCCCTAACCCACAGGTCTTTTCCCAGGATCTTACCTGACTCTTCTTATTTTCCCGGAGCTATCCTCGAATTTCTTTTCGAAGTTTGACGTAAGAATGATTTATCATCAGTCAAATGTCTTTCTCCAAGATCTTCCAAATTCTTTTCATCATTGGTTCAACTTTTCTATTTTTCTTTATTCCGGAGTGTCTCAACAATTCATGGTGGTGTTTCTCGTAGTCTTTCTCATCATTTGAAGACCGAAGAAGAGTTTTACCTCCATATCTTATCCGTTCTCTCAGAGATTCGTGGTTCTAGTTCAAGGCCATCCTCTCATAATTGTTTTGAACGCGAAAATTCTTTTCTTTCCTCCGGAGCCCATTATTTCACAAGACTTATTCATTCTCAGCCTTCAGCTATCATTCTCCAAATCTTACCGGTGCATCATTCAATATTCTCTAATCAGTTCGTGATCCCTTCGTTCACTTGTATCTAAATTCTCTCAAGCATCTTCATTCATTTGCTAATTCTTACCGGTGATTCATCCCTTTTACTTTGTTTTTTTAATTCTTACTAGTGATTCATTCTAGATTCTATTACATTGTTGTCATATCAACTCATTCGTTATTTTTCCAAATCCTACCGGTGGTGCGTTGAAGACTTCCCCAAGTTGACGCTATATCTATTTAATCCTTTCGACGAGAATAAGTGGTATGCCAAATCCGCTGCTTGTCATCAATTTAAAATGGTGAAGGATAAGCATAATAAATTCTTATTCTTGTTTCATCGAGTGAATTCAATTCCGTATTCCAGAGGCTCATCAAATTCTCGGTTTCATTTTCTTCATCTTTATTTTCTGGAGTTCCTAGCTTTTCCACATTATCTCGTCGCAAAGCTCCTTCTAAATCATCGCAAGGATTCACCTTGTGCTTTCAACTTCTCATTCCTTTTCTTTGATCATCCTTCTATTACCGGAGTTCCTCATGGTGGTTCGTCAAGGATTTCTTTTCATTCTTCAATTTCTCTTCAAGATATCTCTCGAATCTATGATCCGCCAAGATATACTTCAAGCATTCTTCATCTTGCAATCCGGAGTGCTATTATTTCTACCATATTATTGGAGGTGGTATTATGTCATTCTTGATAATTTGGGTTCATGTTTCATGATTCACATGTTGTTAGGAATGAGGTATTTTAAATCCATCAATCTCTTCTTTGAAGTAATCTTGGGTTATATTTCACCTAAAGCCTTCCCTAAGGATTGTTGCTATTATGGTGCTCATAAATGACCCAAGTTCCTCATTTATCCTCCCGGTGAAATAGTTTCTCGTCACCTTGGTCATACCAATCCAATTCTTTTTTCCTTGAGTTGCAGGTTGTCACCTCATAATTTGAGACGTATTCCATAAGACCATATCAAGCTTATCTTTTCGTTGTTGATAATCCAACAACTCCATTCTAGCCTTGGTTGTAAGCGTGCGCTGCCAAGATCTTGGTTTTTACTTCGTTCATTCCATTCCATTCTTCATTTTGTTCCGGAGGCTTTGTGATGTTGCTCTCTTCAACCCATCTTTTCGTTTTGTCAGGATCGTGTTCTTTTCTTGGTTTATCCATTTAACCGGAGTGTTGTGTCCTTTTGCTCAAGCTTTTCCATTTTATCAAGTCTTTCATCTATTTTCAACCAGAATGCTACCCGAATCGGTTCTTCCTTTTCCTCTTTCTTAACAGAGTGTTTTCAACTTTGTTCTTCTCCGTTGTTTTATTTCTTTCAATTTGTTTAACCTTCTCAAGGTTCTTTGGTCTCACTCATTCGTCAAAGAAGCAACTTAGTTTTACCTCTTCTCTTCCTCTTCCTTTTTCCCTCCGGTGCCATTCTAGATCTCGGGACGAGATCCTCTCCTAGTGGTGGAGTGTTGTAACGCCCCAAGACCGGAGCTTCAGATGTCTTCCAGGGTTTCCGAGATTCGTCGTGTGATTTGTTTTGTCTGTTGCATTCATCTTTGCATCATGTGCATTGCATCATGTCATCATGCAACCCATTTTAAAACTCAACTAAATAAATTGCATGGATCTTCGGTCCATTTAAATCGAGGGAATTCACATGGTGATTCTCTTTAAAACATATCCTCCCAATAGTAGGGAGCTATATTAAATATTTCATTAATGTGGAATTACCTTGACACACTTGCAAAATAATTCCCCATGCCTTTGTCCCATGCATCATCTCCTTCTCCTTTCCTTCTATTTCCTTTCTTTTGCAAGTGCCATTTTCCCCTTCTCTATTAATGTTCATTCTTTTCCTATAAATTCTCGACCATGCCTTCAACCTCTCTACCAAATTTCATCTCTTTTGACATTGTTTTGGTTGGGTTCAAAATTGCATCAAGTTTGAAGTTAATTTAAACTTGGTTTAATTTTCTACCCTTAAAAATGCCCTAAGCAATTTATTCAAATATTACTTAAATCCTGGACCCCATAGCTTTTTACCTCCTTGTCAGAAACCTCCCTTAGATACCTGCTCTTTTCTTTTTATTTTGCTATCTAAGGGTTTTTTTAAAAGAGAAGAGGGAAGGAGTGAGGAGCCCAGCCAGGCCTTTTCCCTGTAGCTAGGCCAGCCCATTCGGCCCAAGGCCAAGGCCCAGCCAGCCGCACTCTGTCTTAACCCTAGCCCGATTCCCCGATTCAATCTCTCCCTCTCGTTCCTCTCTCAGCGCCGCCAACTGCCCTTTTCCTCTCGCTCGACCCCTCTCTCTCTTTTCCCTGCTCGCGCCGCCAGGGACGAGCGCAGTTGGCGCCTCCCGATCCGACGTCCCGCGTCCTCCTCTGCCTTCGATCCGGTGTCGCCGGAGGCCACCAGCGCCGCCCAGGCGCCACACCTCCTTCCTTAGCGCGCCTCCTTCTTTCCCCGGCCTCCTCCTCACGCCAGTCGCCAGGGACGCGCCTCCCTGCTACCAAAGATGCCGCCAAGCTACGCCCTGCGGTCCTGTCATCCGACCGCGCCAAGCCCCGCCACCGGCCTGCTACCTCGCCTCCCCAACCCGAGTTGGCCCGGATTCGGCCATCTTCGACACCTTTGGTCGCTGGCCATGGACGCCTCTACTTCATCACCAGACGGCTGCTTCTCCGCGCGCCTCTGTTCGTCGTCGTTGTCACCGTGAGCCCGCGTTGACTTCCCCCGCTCCACCACCATCAGTGCCTGGCAGCACCTCCTCTGTCTGTGACTCGTTTTGCTGCTGCATGTCTTGCCGCTGCCATGGCCTCTCACTTGTAGCCCCTCGCCAAGCATGCTACGTGATGCTGCCCCTTTTGTCATTGCCAAGGCCACTGAATCCAGGGACACAAGACCGCCTCATTGGATTCCTTTCGACAAGTAGCACGACGACCGTCGAGACCGCCAAGTCCCACTACCGATGAAAGTTTTGGAATCGCCAGGTCAGACTACAACGCGAAGACCATGTGCAACTACTGACACCCGTGGATTTCACCAAGTACCTATACCGACGACCGAGACCCTATTTTCGACAAGTTGGCGAGTACTACCACTTCCCACGACGACCTTGTACTACTACCGTTGACGAAGACATGTGCACCGCAAGCATCACGTTCAACTACCGTCGACCGCAAAGGGTTTGGAGTCATCAAGTACCTCTCCGAAACGAACGTGAATGACTACCGTCGCAAGAACGGGACCGAAAAGTCCGAAGACCCCAAGTACCTAGACACCGATGACATGAACGTCTACGGAAACTCGTGCAACGATAAACATGTACCACTACCGTCGCCGAGATCACGAGAACCTCTACCCTAGAGCGTGCGAGAATGACTACTTCGAGTACCGTCGCGTGAACCACTACTTCCCTCGACGTCCGAGAACGTCTACTTCCACTACTTCCTCTACGCCGAGTCGAACCGCTCCGATAATGCACGCTTCGCAGGTATAACGTCGAGACGACCATCATGGACGAATGTTTGCGATGTTTGAGATGCTTGTGTTTGCGCCATGTCCAAATTGTCACTCGTTTCCTTGTCGCCAACTCGTGGGACACCCGAATCCGGGAGCGCCCCACCATCTTTTGCACGCATCCGCACACTTCTCCTTTGCATCGGTATCTCAATCAAGTACCGGAACCGGAATGTTGCCATGGCATCATTACCGTTTCGACGTCGTGGCACCCCTTTCTTTCTACCACGATGACAAATGCTTCATAAAATGCTCGTATCAACATTTTCTTAAATATTGCATAAAACCTTGCATAAATTTGTTCATGTCATCCGCATCATGATAACAATAATTAAAATGTTTAAAATTGTTGTTGCACCAGATTGATAAATGCAAATGGTATCTACAGGAATTGTTGTTTGTTGTTCCGGCCTCATTTAAACTTGCCTAATTTGGTAGTTTTATTATGCTTCTCCTCTTGCCATGTTTAACAACATTTAATATTGTTGAGTACCTAAACGAGAGAGAACTAAACAAGTCATGTGGTGTTTTATTCAATATGCAACTCCGTTGCATATTGAGCTCCATTTAATTTGTAGGATTGCTTGTGCACTTTGCCATGCCATGCATATTAAACCGGACATGCATCATACTTGGTTGTGCATCGTGCCATGCTTATGTGGTGGTTGTTTATTATGTTGTTTGCTCCTTTCCGGTGTTGCATCTTCGGGCTAGTTCCGATATCATCGTGTTTGTGAGGACCCGTTCGACTACGTACGTTTGTCTTCTTCATGGACTCGTTCTTCTGTCTTGCGGGATTTCAGGCAAGATGACCATATCCTCGAAATCACTTCTATCTTTGCTTGCTAGTTGCTCGCTCTTTTGCTATACCTATGCTATGATACCTACCACTTGCTTATCATGCCTCCCATATTGTTAAGCCAAGCCTCTAACCCACCTTGTCCTAGCAAACCGTTGTTTAGCTATGTTACCGCTTTGCTCAGCCCCTCTTATAGTGTTGTTAGTTGCAGGTGAAGATTGGAGCTTGTTCCATGTTTGGAACATGGATATTTTGTTGGGATATCACAATATCTCTTATTTAATTAATGCATCTATATACTTGGTAAAGGGTGGAAGGCTCGGCCTTATGCCTGGTGTTTTGTTCCACTCTTGCCGCCCTAGTTTCTGTCATATCGGTGTTATGTTCCCGGATTTTGCGTTCCTTATGCGGTTGGGTTATAATGGGAACCCCTTGACAGTTCGCCTTGAATAAAATTCCTCCAGCAAGGCCCAACATTGGTTTTACCATTTGCCAGCTAGACTTTTCATTTCCCTTGGGCTGGCCGGCTCAAGGGTCATCTTTGTTAAATCCCCAGGCCAGTGCTTCTCTAAGTGTTGGTCCAACCCAGAGCATAGTGTGGGGCCGTCTCTTGGCAACTTGGGTTACGTTGGCTCCCGTATGCTTAGCTTATCCGGTGTGCCCTGAGAACGAGATATGTGCAGATCCTATCGGGATTTGTCGGCACAGCGGGTGGTCTTGCTGGACTTGTTTTACCATTGTTGAGGATGTCTTGTAACCGGGATTCCGAGCCTGATCGGGTCTTCCCGCTAGAAGGAATATCCTTGGTTGACCGTGAGAGCTTGTGATGGGCTAAGTTGGGACACCCCTGCAGGGATTTGAACTTTCGAAAGCCGTGCCCGCGGTTATGGGCAGATGGGAATTTGTTAATGTCCGGTTGTGGAAAACTTGAAGTTGATCTTAATTAAAATACATCAACCGCATGTGTAACCGTGATAGTCTCTTCTCGGTGGAGTCCGGGAAGTGAACACGGTGTTGGAGTTATGCTTGACGTAGGTTGTTCTAGGATCACTTCTTGATCATAGTTTTATCGACCGTGCCTTGCCTTCTCTTCTCGCTCTCATTTGCGTATGTTTAGCCACCATATATGCTAGTCGCTTGCTGCAGCTCCACCTCATACCTTTTACCTTACCCATAAGCTTAAATAGTCTGGATCGCAAGGGTGTGAGATTGCTGAGTCCCCGTGACTCACAGATTACTTCCAAAACCAGTTTGCAGGTGCTCGATGACATCGTGCAGGTGACGCAACCAAGCTCAGGAGGAGCTTGATGAAGATCGTGTTCGTTAGGTTGTCCCGTTTCCATTTGATCAGTAGTGGAGCCCAGTTGGGACGATCAGGGATCTGTGTAGCATTTGGGGTTGTCTTCTTTTATTTTGGTTCCGTAGTCGGACCTTGTCTGTATCTGGATGATGTAATGCTTTATTCATGTATTGTGTGAAGTGGCGATTGTAAGCCAACTATGTATCTCTTTCCCTTATGTATTACATGGGTTGTGTGAAGATTACCTCACTTGCGACATTGCTTACAATGCGGTTATGCCTCTAAGTCGTGCTTCAACACGTGGGAGATATAGCCGCATCAAGGGCGTCACATCGGGTCTTCCCGCTAGAAGGAATATCCTTCGTTGACCGTGAGAGCTTGTGATGGGCTAAGTTGGGACACCCCTACAGGGATTTGAACTTTCGAAAGCCGTGCCCACGGTTATGGGCAGATGGGAATTTGTTAATGTCCGGTTGTAGAAAACCTGAAGTTGACCTTAACTAAAATACATCAACCGTGTGTGTTACCGTGATGGTCTCTTTTCGGCGGAGTCCGGGAAGTGAACACGGTGTTGGAGTTATGCTTGACGCAGGTTGTTCCAGGATCACTTCTTGATCATATTTTCTCGACCGTGCCTTCGTGTAATGCCCTCGATGCGGGTATATGTCCCACGTGTCGAAGAATGACTTAGAGGCATAACCGCTTTGAAAGCAATGTCGCAAGTGAGGTAATCTTCACACAACCCATGTAATACATAAGGGAAAGAGATACATAGTTGGATTACAATCGCCACTTCACACAAATACATGAATAAAGCATTACATCATCCAAATACAATCAGGGCCCCACTACGGAGCCAAAGTAAAAGAAGAACCCCAAATGCGACACAGATCCCCGATCGACCCCAACTGGGCTCCACTACTGATCAACTAGAACGAAACAACACAAAGGACAAGATCTTCATAGAGCTCCTCCTTGAGCTTGGTTGCGTCACCTGCTCGGTAACATCGGCACCTGCAAACTGGTTTTGGAAGTATCTATGAGCCACGGGGACTCAGCAATCTCGCACCCTCGCGATCAAGACTATTTAAGCTTATGGGTAAGGTAAAGGTATGAGGTGGAGCTGCAGCAAGCGACTAGCATATATGGTGGCTAAACATACGCAAAAGAGAGCGAGAAGAGAAGGCAAAGCACGATCGAGATACTATGATCAAGAAGTGATCCTAGAACAACCTACGTCAAGCATAACTCCAACACCGTGTTCACTTCCCGGACTCCGTCGGAAAGAGACCATCACGGTTACACACGCGGTTGATTCATTTTAATGAAGTTAAGATTCAAGTTATCTACAACCGGACATTAACAAATTCCCATCTGCCCATAACCGTGGGCACGGCTTTCAAAAGTTCAAATCCCTGCAGGGGTGTCCCAACTTAGCCCATGACAAGCTCTCACGGTCAACGAAGGAATAGACCTCCTCCCGAGACATTCCGATCAGACTCGGTATCCCGGTACAACAAGACATCCTCGACAATGGTAAAACAAGTCCAGCAAGACCACCCGCTGTGCCGACAAATCCTGATAGGAGCTGCACATATCTCGTTCTCAGGGCACACCGGATAAGCTAAGCGTACAGGAGCCGACGTAACCCAAGTTTCCAAGGGATGGCCCTGCACGGTGCTCTGGTTGGACCAACACTCAGAGGAGCACTTGCCCGGGGGTTTTAAATGAAGATGACCCTTGGGCTGGCCTAACCCAAGGGAAAAAGAGGCTAGGTGGCAAATGGTAAAACCAATGTTGGGCCTTGCTGGAGGAGTTTTATTCAAAGCGAACTGTCAAGGGGTTCCCACTATAACCCAACCGCGTAAGGAACGCAAAATCCGGGAACATAACACCGATATGACGGAAACTAGGGCGGCAAGAGTGGAACAAAACACCAAGCATAAGGCCGAGCCTTCCACCCTTTACCAAGTATATAGGTGCATTAAGATAAACAAGATATAATAATGATATCCCAACAATAAACATGTTCCAACAAGGAACAACATCTCCAAGTTCCAACAAGGAACAAGCTTCAATCTTCACCTGCAACTAACAACGCTATAAGAGGGGCTGAGAAAAGCGGTAACATAGCCAAACAACGGTTTGCTAGGACAAGGTGGGTTAGAGGCTTCATTCAACAATATGGGAGGCATGATAAGCAAGTGGTAGGTATCGCAGCATAGGCATAGCAAAAGAGCGAGCAACTAGCAATCAAAGATAGAAGTGATTTCGAGGGTATGGTCATCTTGCCTGAGATCCCACAAGGAAGAAGAACGAGTCCATGAAGAAGAACAATGGACATAGACAAACGGGTCCTCACAAACGCGACGTTACCGGAACCAACCCGAAGAAGCAAACACCGGAAAGAAGCACACAACATAGTAAACAACCCTCACAGAATCATGGCATGATGCACAAACAAGTATGATGCATGTACGGATTAAAGAGGCATGGCATGGCAAAGTGCACAAGCAATCCTACAAATTAAGTGGAGCTCAATATGCAACTCCGTTGCATATTGACCGAACACCACATCAATTATTTAGTTCACTCTCGGTTAGGTACTCCACAATATTAAATGTTGGTTAACATGGTAAGAGGTGTAGCATAACAAACTATACCATCTAAACAATTTAAATGGGGCCGGATATAATAAACAACAAAACCAGTAAACCCCATATGCAATTATCAATTTGGTGCAACAACAATTTTAACCAATCTTGAAGTTGTTAACATGATGCGGATGACATGTGCAAGTTTATGTAATTTTTAATAAAAGTTGACAAGAGAATTACGAAGCATTTGTAATCGTGGTGAAAAGAAAAGGGGTGTCACGGCAACGAATCCGAAAATGATGCCACGGCAACAAATCCGTTCCGGTAGCTCATGGAGATACCGGTGCAAAAGGAAAAGCGACGGGAGCGTGCCATGCAAGGACGGTGGGGTGATCCCGGATACCGGGTTCCCACATGCTGACGGAAAGACAATGAGGAACTCGCAAAGAACAACTCAGACACGTTGCAACCACGAACATCTCATACAACATGCATTCATTCACGGGCATCGTCTCGGGGTTATACCTTTGTAGCGTGCATTATCGGAGCGGTTCGAGTTTGATGCGGTGTAGGGGAAGTAGACGTCCTCGGGACGTTCGTAGTGGAAGAAGTCATACATGGGCGCAGTGGGTAGTAGTGGTACTATCAATCCTCGGTGACGAAAGTGGAAGTAGGGGTACACAACGATGGTAGTTGTACACGGTTCTTTTGGCCCTGGTAGTCGTACACACATCCGAAGAGGAACTCTGCGTTCCGATGCAGTGTAGGGGTACATGCCGATGGTTGTCGTGGTACTTGGCGTTTCGATCAGCACTCGTTCGAGCATCCGTGTGGTCTTGTCGGTGGTGTACTTGGCGATCTCCGAGGCGGCCTTGACGCATCCGTTCATAGAGGTACTTGGCGGTTTTGTTCCGTCGGTCTTGCCGGTCTCGGTAACGTAGTTGTACGATAGCGTCATCGAACTTGTCGAACCCAAACTCTTGAAGGACCGTCGTGGTACTTGGCGCTTGCGGTGCGGTGTAGGGCGAAAAACAGGGGGGTGCATTGACGAAATCTACAACAATCGAACTTGGCGCTACTCCCTGTTCGTTAGTCGTCCGACTTGGCGTCAACGGCAGCAGCATGCGGAGGTTCACCAGGACAGCGGGGACCACCGGCAGGGAACGGCTGCTACCAGGGCTGTCGCAGGGACTCGGGCAGGAGATGGAGAAGACGCAGCGGTGCGATCTCTAGCGAGAAGGCGAAGCAGAGGAGGGCAGCAGCGGTGCGCTTGAGGCCGAACGGAGGGAGGAAGAGGTGGAGGCGTGAGGTGGCCCTCGGCTGCCATGGACGAAGGTGAGGTCGGGGCAGAGGAACGCGGCACAACTCGACTGCGGCAAGGTGGCAGCGGGATCCGGGCAGCAAAGGAGAGACCGAGCCAGTGGCTGGGTGCTTCCTGGCGGCGCCATGGCGGGGAGGCGACGGTGCTGCAACAGGGCGCGGAGGACGACGGCTGTAGGCGCGTGTGCTCGAGGAGCTCCTCTCCTCGAGCGCTCAGGAGACGGGGACTTGGCGAGGAGGAGGCGCGCAGGAGGCAGGAGGTGAGGTGCAGCATCGGAGGCAACTTGCGATGGGCCATGGCAAGGAGGCGAACGTGAAAGACGACACGGCCCATGAGATGGTGCGGGGCGAGCGAGAGGGTGTGGCGGCGGCAGAAGACTAACGAGAGCAGGAGAGGGATTGAGGGAGGAGTGGCTGCGCGCCAGCGAGCGAGAAGAGGAGCACGCGCGAGGGAGATGGGGATCGGGCTGCGGGTCTCTCTGGTGGCGCGAGGGGAGAGGAGATCATGAGGAGAGGGAGGTTGGTTCGTTGGGCCTAGGGTTAGGAAGTAGGTTTAGGTGGGCTGCGGGGAAGGATGGGCCGGCCTGGGCTATCTCTCTTCTCTCTCTCTCTCATATAACCTTTAACAGAAAAACAAAGAGAGGAGAAAAAATGGAAAAGGAGGGGTTAGAGAAAACATTTGGGCATGCGGTTAAATTTCCCGGACTCATAAAAAAATGAGTTCGTTCCAAGAAAATGCATTTGGCACTACTTGGAAGGACTGCATTCAAACACGTTTGAATGTGATTGAAATAAGTTTGAATTAACAAAACATTTTTGGAGAGTCCAAAAATGTTCGGAAATTTTGTGGAGATCGGTAAAGCGATGAAAGAAAATATGGGCAAAGTTTGAGGACCAAACTTGAAGCGGGAAAAAGGCATGTGATTATTTGCAAGTGTGTTATAGGTGATTCCGAAAATGGAATATTTGATATAGCTCCCTAATATCGGGAGGATATGTTACAAAGAGAATCACCATGTGCATTCCCTCGGTTTAAATAGACCGAAGATCCATGCAATTTATTTAGTTGAGTTTTAAAACGGGTTGCATGATGACATGATGCAATACACATGATGCAAAGATGAAATGCAACGGAACAAAAGAAACACACGAAGAAACCCGAAAACCCTGGAAGGCATCTGAAGCTCCGGTCTTGGTGCGTTACAACACTCCACCACTACGAGAGGATCTCATCCTGAGATCTAGAATGGCACCGGGGAAAACAGAAAAGAAAGAGAAGAGGTAAAACTAAGTTGCTCCTTTGACAAACGAGTGAGACCAAAGAACCTTGAAAAGGTTAAGTCATTTCGAGAAAAGAATACAACGGAGGTGAACGAACTTGAAAACACTCCGTTAGAAAAGAGGAACAAGGAAGAACAAATTCAGGCAGCACTCCGGTTGAAAGGAGATGCAAGGCTTGATAAGGCGAAAAGAACTTGAGCAAAAAGGCACAACACTCCGGTTAAATGGATAAACCAAGAAAAGAACATGATCCTAACAAAACAAGAAGATGGGTTGAAGAGAGCAACATCAAAATGCCTCCGGAACAAAAGTAAGAATGGAATGGAATGAACGAAGGGGAACACGATCTTGAGAGAGCACACTTACAACAAATACTAGACCGGAGTTGTTGGAAAACCAACAACGAAAATAATAAGCTTGATATGGACTTATAGAAGACATCTCAAAATTATGAGGTGAAATTCTGCCACTAACGGAAAACAATGGATTGGTTTGATATCAACAAGAATACGAGAAGCTATATCACCGGGAGGATAAAAGAAGAAGTTGGGTCATTTATAAGCACCATAATTAGCAACAATCCTTAGGGAAAGCTTTAGGTGAAATATAATCCAAGATAACTTCAATGAAGAGGTTGATGGATTGAGAAGAGCTCATGCTCGAAGGACTTGATGGGTTTAAACTATCTCATACTTGACAACTTGCGAATCATGAAACATGAAGGGACATTGTCAAGAAAGACATAACACCATCTCAAAAGATAAGGGGGAACAATTGCACTCCGAATTGCAAGATGAAGAATGCTTGAGCTCCTTAGAAAAGAATCTCAATGAAAACTTCGAGATGGAATTAAATCCTTTATGAAACATCATGTAGAGCCTCCATGAAGAACTTCGGTAACAAAGGGTAACGACAAGAAAGAGAAGTTGAAAACACAAGGTGAAACCTTGCGATGATTGGAAGAGCTCTGCGACGAGATAAGTTGAAACTTGGAGCTCCGGAAAACAAAAGATGAATCAAGTGAAACCGAGAATTTGATGAGCCTCCATAATAAATAATTGAATATACTCAATGAAACAAGAATAAAAATTACATTATGCTTATCCTTCACCCATTAAATTGATGACAAGCAATGGATTTGGCATATTACTTATTCTCGTAGAAAGGATTAAGAGAGATATAAGTCAAACTTGAGAAGGTATTCAAAGAAGCACCGGTAGAATGAAACAACAAAAGAATTAATATGATAAACGAAGGAAGACAAAAATCTTGGAAGAACCACCGTAAGAATTAAAATGATCGAGGAAAAGATAAAGAACACCGGGAAGAATTATGAAATGAACGAAGATGCTTGAGAGGATTTAGATACATGAGAACGAAGGGATCACAAACTGATTAGAGATCACTTGAATGAAGCACCGGTAAGATTGGAGAACGATAACTGAAAGCTGGGAAATGAATAATTATGAGATGATGGGCTCCGGAGAAAAAACTGAAAAGAATCTTGAATTGCTCCGGATGGGTGAAAAGAATTTCCACAATCGCAAATAATTATGAGAGGATGGCAACAAGCTAGAATCGCGAATCTTGAAGAGAATGGAGCAAGATTTACGAGAAACTCTTCTTCGGTCTTCAAAATCTGAGAATGACGATGATTACCACCAGTGAGAATTTTTTAGGCCCTCCAGAATGAAGAATGGGAAAGGTTGAGCCAACGATGAAAATAATTTAACTGATCTTGGAGAAAGGCATTTGACTGATGAAAATTCATTATTACGTCAAACTTGAAAGGATTTTTGAATAGCTCTGGTAAAATTAGAAGAGTCAGGTAAGATCCTGGAAAAAGACTTGTGGGTTAGGGCCCACTCAAAAGAAACACCGTAGAACAATTCAAAAGAGAGAAAGCACCGGTTGAATTAAATGACTTGAATGAGGGAACATCCTCGAAAGAGCTTGAACGAATGCAGAGTGGAAGCACGAATCTTCGAGGCATCTTCAGCACTCTGGAACAATTGAATAGCAAACGGGGAATGATTGAGAGGTACGCCGGCAAGAGAAGACATTTAAAGCAAGGAAAAGAATATGATCAACACAAAAAAACTAGAATTGAAACCACCGGAGAAGAAAAGAATTAAGGATGATGACCTTGAGGCTCCGTTAGAATCTTCATGAGAATCGCCAGATAAGAACATTGAAGGAAAAGGAATGAAGAGGCCTCGCATCAATAAAATGGATACTTGATTGAGATATATGAGTCCTCGGAGAGACAAGGGGGGGTGGGCGGGAAAAACAAAGGCAACTTGGAGACGGATGAAACGAACACCGTTGAGAAGAGCTGATAATTGATCTTGCGAATGTTGAAATGATTGGATCCACTTGAAGAGAGACACGCCGGTTGAAAAGGATTAACATGACAATCTCGATTATCATGAGGGATTAGTATTCACATAGGAATATGAGAACACCGCTTGGGGAAGGTATGGAATCAACACTTGACATTGAAGCAACTCGAATACCACAACTCAAAACAAAAACAAAAGGTTGGCTTGAAGAATAAGCCGGAACAAACATATGATAGAGATTTCGTCCGAAGTTTTCGTGGTGGGGCCTACACGGGCTCGATCGTACAGCACCATCATGTACAAGGCAGTGCACATGACATACGAAGCGTTCCCGAGTCGGCATAGCCAAGGACTCTTTAAGACACAACGAGACCACTGTAAAACCGACCGTGAATAGGCGGACCACTAGACGTCGAACCCCAATTTCATATCATACATCTGACGGAAAGATATCCTAAGAGCTACTTGAATTCCCACTTATAAACTCCCGAAATTTTCCGGTTATGCAATCAGGTGTTGGGGATACAGGGGAAGCATAATATCTCACCCAAAACTAACAAATCCTACATCCATCTGTATCCATCCTTCAACACATAACCAAGAAACCTTCGGAAATCATCTACCTCAACCTTCGAAAAGCATCCGTTATACGAGTTATGGCTATACTCCCGAACTCCCGCCCCAGTACTGGGTGGCGTCGAGGTTATCTCACCAACAACTGCATAAAAGAGATTTTCGATGTCGGCGAAACTAAACTCAGTATTCCAGAACTGCAAGATAAAATTGTGACGACAACACCTCGGAGCTCAACCCCCCGGGACACTGCCACAAAACCCCTGACAGGAGGCACCAAGACAATGTTCTCGTCACAAAACCATCGGAACGATTCCAAGATACCCGCGTGATCCTAATTTTTTTTATTGAAATTTGAGAAGAGAAGAGTCAAAACTCTACGTCAGGATGCCTTACCAGAGCGATGAGGAGACTGGGGAGTAAAAAGAATTCCTAAACTCTCTGATATATAATCCCTAAATGACTCAAAACATTTTTTCTAGACACAACTTGGCCGCTAATTCGATCAAGCAGTGGGGGCTCCTAAGGTCGGGGAAGGCTCGGATACCAACTTGTAACGCCCTCGATGCGGCTATATCTCCCACGTGTCGAAGCACGACTTAGAGGCATAACCGCATTGAAAGCAATGTCGCAAGTGAGGTAATCTTCACACAACCCATGTAATACATAAGGGAAAGAGATACATAGTTGGCTTACAATCGCCACTTCACACAAATACATGAATAAAGCATTACATCATCCAAATACAATCAGGGCCCGACTACGGAGCCAAAATAAAAGAAGAACCCCAAATGCGACACAGATCCCCGATCGACCCCAACTGGGCTCCACTACTGATCAACTAGAATGAAACACCACAAAGGACAAGATCTTCATAGAGCTCCTCCTTGAGCTTGGTTGCGTCACCTGCTCGGTAACATCGGCACCTGCAAACTGGTTTTGGAAGTATCTGTGAGCCATGGGGACTCAGCAATCTCGCACCCTCGCGATCAAGACTATTTAAGCTTATGGGTAAGGTAAAGGTATGAGGTGGAGCTGCAGCAAGCGACTAGCATATATGGTGGCTAAACATACGCAAAAGAGAGCGAGAAGAGAAGGCAAAGCACGATTGAGATACTATGATCAAGAAGTGATCCTAGAACAACCTACGTCAAGCATAACTCCAACACCGTGTTCACTTCCCGGACTCCGTCGGAAAGAGACCATCACAGTTACACACGCGGTTGATTCATTTTAATGAAGTTAAGATTCAAGTTATCTACAACCGGACATTAACAAATTCCCATCTGCCCATAACCGCAGGCACGACTTTCGAAAGTTCAAATCCCTGCAGGGGTGTCCCAACTTAGCCCATGACAAGATCTCACGATCAACGAAGGAATAGACCTCCTCCCGAGACATTCCGATCAGACTCGGTATCCCGGTACTACAAGACATCCTCGACAATGGTAAAACAAGTCCAGCAAGACCACCCGCTGTGCCGACAAATCCCGATAGGAGCTGCACATATCTCGTTCTCATGGAACACCGAATAAGCTAAGCGTACAGGAGCCAACGTAACCCAAGTTGCCAAGGGATGGCCCTGCACGGTGCTCTGGGTTGGACCAACACTCAGAGGAGCACTGGCCCGGGGGTTTAAAATAAAGATGACCCTTGGGCTGGCCTAACCCAAGGGAAAAAGAGGCTAGGTGGAAAATGGTAAAACCAATGTTGGGCCTTGCTGGAGGAGTTTTATTCAAAGCGAATTGTCAAGGGGTTCCCATTATAACCCAACCGCGTAAGGAACGCAAAATCCGGGAACATAACACCGATATGACAGAAACTAGGGCGACAAGAGTGGAACAAAACACCAGGCATAAGGCCGAGCCTTCCACCCTTTACCAAGTATATAGATGCATTAATTAAATAAGAGATATTGTGATATCCCAACAAGTAAACATGTTCCAACAAGGAACAACATCTCCATGTTCCAACAAGGAACAAGCTTCAATCTTCACCTGCAACTAACAACGCTATAAGAGGGGCTGAGCAAAGAGGTAACATGGCCAAACAACGGTTTGCTAGGACAAGGTGGGTTAGAGGCTTGGTTCAACAATATGGGGGGCATGATAAGCAAGTGGTAGGTATCGCAACATAGGCATAGCAAAAGAGCGAGCAACTAGCAAGCAAAGATAGAAGTGATTTCGAGGGTATGGTCATCTTGCCTGAGATCCCGCAAGGAAGAAGAATGAGTCCATGAAGAAGACAAACGGACGTAGACAAACGGGTCCTCACAAACGCACGTTATCGGAACCAACCCGAAGAAGCAAACACCGGAAAGAAGCACACAACATAGTAAACAACCCTCACAGAATCATGGCATGATGCACAAACAAGTATGATGCATGTCCGGATTAAAGAGGCATAGCATGGCAAAGTGCACAAGCAATCCTACAAATTAAGTGGAGCTCAATATGCAACTCCGTTGCATATTTACCGAACACCACATCAATTATTTAGTTCACTCTCGGTTAGGTACTCCACAATATTAAATGTTGGTTAACATGGAAATAGGTGTAGCATAACAAACTATACCATCTAAATAATTTAAATGGGGCCGGATATAATAAACAACAAAACCGGTAAACCCCATATGCAATTATCAATTTGGTGCAACAACAATTTTAACCAATCTTGAAGTTGTTATCATGATGCGGATGACATGTGCAAGTTTATGCAATTTTTAATAAAAGTTGACAAGAGAATTATGAAGCATTTGTCACCGTGGTGAAAAGAAAAGGGGTGTCATGGCAACGAATCCGAAAATGATGCCACGGCAACATACTGGTTCCGGTAGCTCATGGAGATACCGGTGCAAAAGGAAAAGCGACGGGAGTGTGCCATGCAAGGACGGTGGGGTGATCCCGGATACCGGGTACCCACATGCCGACGGCAAGACAACGAGGAACTCGCAAAGAACAACTCGGACACGTTGCAACCACGAACATCTCATACAACATGCATTCATTCACGGGCATCGTCTCGGGGTTATACCTTTGTAGCGTGCATTATCGGAGCGGTTCGAGTTTGATGCGGTGTAGGGGAAGTAGACGTTCTCAGGACGTTCGTAGTGGAAGAAGTCATACACGGGCGCAGTGGGTAGTAGTGGTACTATCGATCCTCGGCGGCGAAAGTGGAAGTAGGGGTACAGAGCGACGGTAGTTGTACACGGTTCTTTTGGCCCTGGTAGTCGTACACACATCCGAAGAGGAACTCGGCGTTCCGATGCAGTGTAGGGGTACATGCCGATGGTTGTCGTGGTACTTGGCGTTTCGATCAGCACTCGTTCGAGCATCCGTGTGGTCTTGTCGGTGGTGTACTTGGCGATCTCCGAGGCGGCCTTGACGCATCCGTTCATAGAGGTACTTGGCGGTTTTGTTCCGTCGGTCTTGCCGGTCTCAGTAACGTAGTTGTATGATAGCGTCATCGAACTTGTCGAACCCAAACTCTTGAAGGACCGTCGTGGTACTTGGCGCTTGCGATGCGGTGTAGGGCGAAAAACAGGGGGGTGCATTGACGAAATCTACAACGATCGAACTTGGCGCTGCTCCCTGTTCGTTAGTCGTCCGACTTGGCGTCAACGGCAGCAGCATGCGGAGGTTCACCAGGACAGCGGGACCACCGGCAGGGAACGGCTGCTACCAGGGCTGTCATAGGGACTCGGGCAGGAGATGGAGAAGATGCAGCGATGCGATCTCTGGCGAGAAGGCGAAGCAGAGGAGGGCAGCAGCGGTGCGCTTGAGGCCGAACGGAGGGAGGAAGAGGTGCAGGCCTGAGGTGGCCCTCGGCTGCCATGGACGGAGGTGAGGTCGGGGCAGAGGAACGCGGCACAACTCGACTGCGGCAAGGTGGCAGCGGGATCCGGGCAGCAAAGGAGAGACCGAGCCAGCGGCTGGGTGCTTCCTGGCGGTGCCATGGCGGGGAGGCGATGGTGCTGCAATAGGGCGTGGAGGACGACGACTGCAGGCGCGTGTGCTCGAGGAGCTCCTCTCCTCGAGCGCTCAGGCGACGGGGACTTGGCGAGGAGGAGGCACGCAGGAGGCAGGAGGTGAGGCGCAACATCAGAGGCATCTTGCGATGGGCCATGGCGAGGAGGCGGACGTGAAAGACGACGCGGCCCATGAGATGGTGCGGGGCGAGCGTGAGGGTGTGGCGGCGGCAGAAGACTAATGAGAGGAGGAGAGGGATCGAGGGAGGAGTGGCTGCGGGCCAGCGAGCGAGAAGAGGAGCACGCGCGAGGGAGATGGGGATCGGGCTGCGGGTCTCTCTGGCGGCGTGAGGGGAGAGGAGATCGTGAGGAGAGGGAGGTTGGTTCGTTGGGCCTAGGGTTAGGAAGTAGGTTTAGGTGGGCTGCGGGGAAGGATGGGCCGGCCTGGGCTATCTCTCTTCTCTCTCTCTCTCATATAACCTTTAACAGAAAAACAAAGAGAGGAGAAAAAAATGGAAAAGGAGGGGTTAGAGAAAACATTTGGGCATGCGGTTAAATTTCCCGGACTCCTAAAAAATGAGTTCATTCCAAGAAAATGCATTTGGCACTGCTTGGAAGGACTGCATTCAAACACATTTGAATGTGACTCAAATAAGTTTGAATTAACAAAACATTTTTGGAGAGTCCAAAAATGTTCGGAAATTTTGTGGAGATCGGTAAAGCGATGAAAGAAAATATTGGAAAGTTTGAGGACCAAACTGGAAGCGGGAAAAAGGCATGTGATTATTTGCAAGTGTGTTATAGGTGATTCCGAAAATGGAATATTTGATATAGCTCCCTAATATCGGGAGGATAGGTTACAAAGAGAATCACCATGTGAATTCCCTCGGTTTAAATAGACCGAAGATCCATGCAATTTATTTAGTTGAGTTTTAAAATGGGTTGCATGATGACATGATGCAATGCACATGATGCAAAGATGAAATGCAACGGAACAAAAGAAACACACGAAGAAACCCGAAAACCCTGGAAGGCATCTGAAGCTCCGGTCTTGGGGCGTTACACTTTGCCTTCTCTTCTCGCTCTCATTTGTGTATGTTAGCCACCATATATGCTAGTCGCTTGTTACAGCTCCACATCATACCTTTACCTTACCCATAAGCTTAAATAGTCTTGATCGCGAGGGTGCGAGATTGCTGAGTCCCTGTGACTCACAGATACTTCCAAAACTAGTTTGCAGGTGCCGATGTTACCGAGCAGGTGACGCAAACAAGCTCAAGGAGGAGCTCGATGAAGATCTTGTCCTTTGTGTTGTTTCGTTCTAGTTGATCAGTAGTGGAGCCCAGTCGGGACAATCAGGGATCTGTGTAGCATTTGGGGTAGTCTTCTTTTATTTTGGTTCCGTAGTCGGACCTTGAGTGTATTTGGATGATGTAATGCTTTATTCATGTAATTGTGTGAAGTGGCGAGTGTAAGCCAACTATGTATATTTTCCCTTATTGTATTACATGGGTTGTTTGCGAAGATTACCTCACTTGCGACATTGCTTTCAATGCGGTTATGCCTCTAAGTCGTGCTTCGACACATGGGAGATATAGCCGCATCAAGGGCGTTACATTACTAGTGAACTGCGAGCCGTTGTCAATGATGATATGATTAGGGACCCCGAAGCGGCTCATGAGGCCGTTGATGAACTTGACTGCCGAGCTAGCCGGGATGGTGCAGACGGCTTCCAACTCGGCCCACTTGGTGAACTTGTTGATGGCGAAGTAGAGGTAGCGGTAACGCCCAAGCGCTCGTGGGAATGGCCCCAAGATGTCCAGCTCCCAGACCGCGAACGACCATGTGAGACGAATGGTCTGGAGGCCCTGAGCGGGCTGGTGGATTTTCTTGGCGTGGAATTGACATGCTTCGTAAGATCTCAATAGCTTGGTGGCATCATTGAGCGATGTGGGCCAATAGAACCCACTACGAAATGCCTTGCCCATGAGGGTGCGTGATGACGACTGATGCCCACAGTCTCCGCCATGTATGTCGGCCAATAGCTCATGCCCCTACTCCCTGGAGATGTATCACAGAGAAACATCATTTGTCGGTTTCCTATAGAGGTCACCGTCCTGGATGCGGTAGGCGGTGGCCTATCGAACCACGTGCTCCGCGTCCTCCTCCTTCTCCGGCAAGGTCCCCTGAAGTAGATACGTCTTGAAATCTTTGGTCCTGCACCCCTCCTGAGGTTCCAGCGCATGGAGGAGATGAGCTCCTGAGGTCGTTCCACAAGCCGGGTGTCGGATCATGGGTTCCGGCAAAATCCTCAAGGTTCGAACACTGGGGTGCGTGCGAAGATCTCCCCCTACCGATCCACATCCTAGCTTCGCTAAGATCTCACCAGCTAACTCGAGGAACTCGCGAACGCACATGGCACATGATTTATACTGGTTCGGGCCACCGTTGTGGTGTAATACCCTACTCCAGTGTGGTGTGGTGGATTGCCTCTTGGGCTGAGGATGAACAGTACAAGGGGAAGAACAGCCTCCTGAGGAGAGGTGTTCTTGTGCTCGGTGAACTTGTGGTTCTTCCGGTTCTTCTCTCCTACCTATGGTGGTGGCTAGTCCTATTTATAGAGGCCTTGATCCTCTCCTCAAATATTGAGCGAGAAGGGAGCCAACAATGGCCAATTCAAAAGGGAACAGCTAGTACAACTTATCCTGACAAAAGCAGTCTTCGCCTACAAAAGGATCTGGTGGTGACGCCGCCTTGGGCTCCATGGTGACCTCCATCTTGCCATCCTGCTGGTCTTGGTCTCGTTGCACTTATATGGAATCCTTTGCTTGACGCCTCGGTACTCTGCGTCTACGCTTGCCTCCTTAGCACCAAAGAGGAAACAAGGACATTGTGAGCGCTGGCGCCCGCCTGGCCTTGGTCGTCATGGCTCACGTCACTCGAACCTCGCGAGGTTTGTCTTGCCTTGAACTCTCCGCCCCTCGCGAGCTGGCTTGGCGAGGCCGCTCCTGAGGAGCACAGACGCCGTGCCTAACCCTCTCACGGGAAGGGGCCTAAAGAAAGACGACCGACGCGCGGCTCCCGCGATGGGCGACAATCAAGTAGGTGATAGTCATAGATAGATTAAGCATGAAAGGCAACCTAGCTCAGGTAAATGCATAAACGATACATGCCACTATGTCCGGCCAGAGCGGCTTGGATATGATGTAGCCCGAGGGGCGCCCCCAGCAGGGTAAGCTAAAGACATAAGCAAGAAAGGATACATGCCATAGGGACGGACCCAGGCGACCTGGGAATGATGCAGCCCTGGGGGTGCTCCCAGCTAAACGAACTTGGAAAATGTCACTTGGTTCCATCGATGAAGGGGTGTTGAGGCAGCTGAAGGTACGCGGGGAAGGGGTTGCTCTTCACGAGCCGCCGGGGCCCTGAGCCTGAGGAGGCTCTAGGGGTCCATGCGGTTCCTTGAGGACCGTCGCCATCTCTGCCAGGACTGCATGGTGCCTGGCCTCCTGACCTGCCATGACACTCCGCAGTTTGCACTGGAAGGCAGCAGCCACACTCGGCAGGTCGAACGACATGCGAACATAGCTGTGAGGTGGACCCTCGCAGCGCCCAACACGCGAAGGCCAGAAGAGCTCCTATGATGTGGCTCGGTTGAGCCCGGGGATGTCGATACAGAGGCGCAGCTCACCGCCCTCGCCTGGGTGGGGAGCAATGCCAGGTGGGCGGCGGTCGCCGCGTATTGCTCTTGCTTAGAAACAAGGAGAAAACACTCCGTTAGAAAAAGAGAAACAAGGAGCCTTACTAGAGCCTTGTAGGTTGAAAGACAAGATAGATTTTGAAGCCACTCCGGTTAAAACGAGATGAGAAAGGAAGAATTCGGGCAGCACTTCGGTTAAAATGGAAGGAATAGAACAAGAACTAAAAAAAGATGAGAGGGTACTTGATGAGATCAAAACACACTGCCTCCGGAACTATTGAAAGAAAGGCACAAGGGTTAAGAAAGATTTCAGACAGCACTCCGGTTGAGAAGGGAGGCAAAACTTGATAAGATGGAAGAACTTGAAAAGAGGGCACGACACTCCGGTAAAATGGATAAGCACGAAAAGAACATGGTCCTCCTAATCCAATATGATGAGTGAAGAGAGCAACATCACAATGCCTCCGGAATGAAAGAATAGAAGTTGGATCGTTGGAAAGGAAAGAATTGAGAAGAAAATGACATCTTCTACCACAATTGAATTTGAAAAGCATCCTTAAAAAGAAGGATTGGACGGAGTTGTTAGGAAATCAACAGCGAAAAGAACAGGCTTGTTGAGGGCTTATGGAAAACATCTCAAAAACTTGAGGTGAAAACTTGCCACAAACGGAAACAATTGCTTGCTTTAGATCGACAAGGAGATGAAAAACTTCTTCCACCTAGAGGATAGGAGAAAAAACTTGGATCATTGATAAGCACCACAATAGCAAAATTCCATAGGGAAGGCTTTAGGTGAAATATAACCCAAGATATTCCAATGAAGAGGTTGACAGGTTGCAAAGCATCTCCTGAACAAAGAGAAAATGATGGGTTTAAAATATCTCATTCTTAACAACTTGTGAATCATGAAAACATGAAAGAAAATTGTTAAGAATGGCATATCACCATCCCAAAAGATAAGGTAGAAAGAATTGCACTTTGGAATGCAAGATGAAGAATGTTTGAACTCCTCTGAAAAGAATCTCGATGAACACTTCGAGAAGGAATTAAATCCTTTATGAACCATCATGTAGAGCCTCCATGAAGAACTTCGGTAATAAAAGAATGATCAAAAAGAAGTGAAGGATGAAAAGAATAAGATTGAAGCCTTGCAATGATTAGATGAAGCTTTGAAATGATATAATTGAAATAACTTGGAGCTCCGGAAAAGAAAAGATGAACAATTGAAACCGAGAATTAATGAGCCTCCAGAATAAGGAATTAATCACTTGGATTAAACAAGAATAAGAATTACATTATTCTTATCCTTCATCAATTAAATTGATGACAAGCAACGGATTTGGCATACTACTTATTCTCGTAAGATGGATAGACATAGCGCAAACTTCAGAAGGTCTTCAACGAAACCCCGGTAGGATTGAAACAATGAATAAATTAATATGAGCACAAAAGGAGAGGAATCTTGAACGAACCACCGTAATGATTTAAAATTAACAAAGCAAAGGGAATGAATCACCGGTAAGGATTAGAAAATGAATGAAGGTACTTAAGAGAATTAAGATGCAAGAGAATGAAGAGATCGCAGACTGATTAGAGAAAACTTGAACGATGCCCCGGAAGAATTTGAGAACGAGAGCTGAAAGCTGGAATGAATAATTCTGGGATCATGGGCTCCGAAGAATCAAATTGAAAAATACTCCTGAATTGCTCCGGATGGATGAAAAGAATTCTCACAATCAAAAACAATTATGAGAGGATGGCATCAAGCTTGAATTACGCATCTTCGAGAGAACATACCAAGATTTGTGAGAAACTCGTCTTCGGTCTTCAGATGTTGAGAATGACGATGAAAAACACCACCATGAATTGTTGAGGCACTCCGTAATGAAAATTAAAAAGGTTGAACCAACGATGAAAAGAATTTGAAAGATCTTGGAGAAAGACATTTGACTGATGACACATCATTCTTGCGTCAAACTTGGAAAAGACTTTGAGAGTAAATCCAGGAAAATAGAAGAGTCAGGTAAGATCCTGGGAAAAGACCTGTGGGTTAGGGCCCACTCAAAAGACACACCTTTGAGCGATTGCTTGAAAAGAGAGATTGCACCAGTTGAATTAAATGGCTTGAATGAGATAACAACCTCAAAAGAACTTGAACGGATCGAGAATGTAACCGTGAATCTTCTAAGATATCTTCAGCACTCCGGAACAATTGAATAGCGAGAGGTGAGCGATTAAGAAGTGCACCGGCATGAGAAAACATTAAACGAGGAAAAGATATGATTGACAAAGCTTGAATTGCATCCACCAGAGAAGAAAGAGAACGAAGAATGATGAACTCGAACTTTCGTTAGAATCTTCCTGAGAATCACCGGATAAGAATGTTGACGGAAAAGAATGGATAGGTTTCCCATCAATAAGATGGATACTTGATTAAGAAATCTGAGTCCCCAAAGAAAAAGGGGTGGGTGGGCGGGAAAACAAAGGCAACTTGGGGACAGATGAAATGAACAACATTGGGAAAAACTGAGAGGTGATCTTGCGGATGTTGAAATGATCGGATCCACTTGAAGATAAATACGCCGGTGTCGGTGTCAAAACCGGCGGATCTCGGGTAGGGGGTCCCGAACTGTGCGTCTAGGCTGGATGGTAACAGGAGGCAAGGGGCACGAAGTTTTACCCAGGTTCGGGCCCTCTCAATGGAGGTAAAACCCTACGTCCTGCTTCATTAATATTGATGATATGGGTAGTACAAGAGTAGATCTACCATGAGATTGAGGAGGCTAAACCCTAGAAGCTAGCCTATGGTATGATTGTTGATGTGTATGTTGTCCTACGGACTAGAACCCTTCGGTTTATATAGACACCGGATAGGGTTAGGGTTACATAGAGTCGGTTACAATGGTAGGAGATCTAAATATCCGCATCGGCAAGCTTGCCTTCCACGCCAAGGAAAGTCCCTTCCGGACACGGGCCGGAGTATTCAATCTTGTATCTTCATAATCCTGGAGTCCGGCTGAAGGTATAGTCTGGCCATCCGGACACCCCCTAATCCAGGACTCGCTCAGTAGCCCCCGAACCAGGCTTCAATGACGATGAGTCCGGCGCGCAGATTGTCTTCGACATTGCAAGGCGGGTTCTCCTCCAAATTCCATGTACCTGTTGAATAAAGTACGGTTTCTTGTAGATGTTGCGCTCCTTGGCTTCTGCGCCCAATAATGGTCGCTCCCCACGTGTCAAACGAATATAAAAGGTCTGAGCATTTTTACATTCACACCCCTAGCCGCGCAAACAAGCTGACCTATTTAAGGAGACGAGGATTTAGATCCAAACCACACCTTCCCCCTCCGCGAGTGTTCATCAGAGCACATTTGACAAAGATCCATTCCACCATGGCCAGCCGTCGCGACTCCTCCTCCCGCCCTTCCAGCCCTAAGCCTGGATATTGGGAAAGATGCTCCGTCCCGCATAGCGAGTTAGTGACGCTCTAGACCAAGGGATTTCTCCCCCCGGCCTATATGATCCTCGTTCGAGCCGGTCTTGCCGTCTACAACAGCGGAGAGCAAGCAGAGAGCGCCCCTAATCCCTCCAAAGGAGAGCGGGTGTGCCTCATCCCTTATTTAATAAGGGGGCTCGGATTTCCAATCCATCCATTTCTCCGCGGGCTGCTAGAGTTCTGCGGCCTCCAGCTACATCATCTAATGCCCGCCTCAGTATTGCATATCGCGGGCTTTGTAGCCCTCTGCGAGCTGTTCTTGGGTGTTGAAGCTCATTTCGGACTGTGGAGGGAGCTATTTTGCCTCGTGCCCCGTTCCAAGAAGGGGTCTATGTATCAAGTGGGCGGAGCCGAAGTATGGCGCATCGCCGGGACCGACTATCTTTCCGGAACCCCAAAGAAGGCGTCCGAAGACTGGCTCTCGGAATGGTTTTACATAGAAGACGTCCCGCTGCCGGATCCTGTCCAGATCGGCCTCCCTGAATTCAACAGTGCTCCCTTAAAGAAGCGCCTAAGATAGCACCCACGGAGCCCTCAGAGGGAAAGTGACAGGGGCATTGTTTACCTGATGGGCCGGATAAGATTGTTAGCTCATTCCGGACTAACCATGATCGGGGTCATGGCCGCATGCATCATGCGAGGGGTGCAGCCGCTACAGTATAGAGGCCACTCCATGTGGGATTTCAACGCGGAGGACGACACCACCTGCTACGGCCGTAAGGGGCCGGATTCGGCCGCGGCTCTAATAAAGACCTTTTCCGCTTTGTACAAGGGAGAAGAGGAGGATTTTCTCCGCGTTGAACCAAAGGGTGGATTTTCCATGTACAATCCTCCAAGCTGGGTGAGTGATCACATCTTCCCCATCCGTTTTATATCCCCACTATTAAATATTTAATCTTAGTGATTTCGACGCAGTAACTGTGCCAGGCTGTTAAAGAAATAAACAGCCCTCCTCCACAACCTGAGGACCGAGGACGGTCCCTCGACCCGGACTCACAAGAGGATCCGGAGTTTTCGGCGGATCTGATTGATGGAGTGTTCCATCAACTGAGCAAGGACAACGCCCTGGTGGCCATTACGACCGATTATCCACGGCTAATCCCGGCCTCCCAAAAACGGGAGGCCGAACCTGCGGCGACAAGCCAACGAGGGGCCGCAGGGCCCCGTGGGCAGAAAAGAGGTGCAGTCCAGACCGGGGCATCAACGCAAAGGTATGGCGCACCCCCTTATCCCAGGTGCCGTACTTTCAGGGCATATTAGCACTTGTGCTCTCTTCAGGATAAAAAGACCTTGCCAAACTATATTCGGAGAGACCGCCAATCGCGCCTCCACCAGCCTGGCCCGGAAGCGGGGCCGAACACAAGGCGCGCACCGGACGCTCCTCCGATGGAGGATGTGGACATGTTGTCTACCACCAACTCTGAGGTGGAGAGTGCCATGAACCACAGGCGTCGCCGGACAATTCTTCGCGACGCTTGTTTCTCCCAAGAGGTGTTAGATGCCTTTAAGTCGGGAGATGCGTACCTCCGTGCCACTCAAAATGGTCTAACCAGAGCCACAGAGCAATATGTAAAAGACATACAAGTAAGAAAATTTTGGTAATTATATATATACCAGTAGCCCCCGAGACTTAAGATAGTTAAAATAACTGATTTAAGGATTATTTGTTATGCAGGTTCTTACAGAAAAGAATTCCCTACTGTCTAAGGAGCTGGAAGAGTGCAAAGCCCAACTTGAGGCCGCACTAGCCGCGGCAGGGGAGCCTATGGAGACCCCCCTCTGGTAATATACACTTCGAAGGATAAGTATTTTGCGAAGCCGTAAAATAGTTAAAATAACTGATTTAAGGATTATTTGTTATGCAGGTTCTTACAGAAAAGAATTCCCTACTGTCTAAGGAGCTGGAAGAGTGCAAAGCCCAACTTGAGGCCGCACTAGCCGCGGCAGGGGAGCCTATGGAGACCCCCCTCTGGTAATATACACTTCGAAGGATAAGTATTTTGCGAAGCACGGCTTTGGTGCGAATCTGACAAATGAAATTGCAGATGGCGCCGGATTGAATCCGGAAAGGCAACACCTCCTACGCCAGCTAAAGGCTGGTGAGAGGGTGCTGTTAAAGGTGATGGGGGAGAAGAACGATCTCCAAGATGCCAACACCAAGCTGGGCGTCGAGCTGAAGGATGTTCGTGCCTAGATGTCAAACTCCGTGAAGGAGAATCAGCGGCTTCGGCGCGTCATATTTAGTAAGTGCTTGAATGAACCTTTTGAAAGAAAGTTCGGCGAGGAAGTCGACTAACAGAGCAATGTCTGTAGGTGTGCTGACAGGTCATCCTGCAGAGGAGATGCCCGGTTCTACGGGTGACCTTCTTCCCGAGCTCTCGCAACTGCTCGATCGAGTTCGGCAGGCGATGCGAGGCGTCGCCCAGGCCCTGTGGCCATCCGTCTCCATGCCCGAAGGTCTTGGAGAGCTTGCGGAGAAGCTAAAGGGAGCACGGCGGCACTTCCGATTGTGGAAGATATCAGCCTGCCGTCAAGGCGCTAGGGAGGCCTGGGGCATGGTGAAGACGCGGTACGCAAAGGCTGACCCCAACCATATGGCCGAGGTCGGTCCTGTAGGGCCCGATGGGAAGGAGATCCCTGTAAGCTTAGTATACGGCCAAGTAGAGTTGGCCGCGAAGTATTCCTAGCAGGACTGTAAATTAGACAGCCTGCTAGATGGTATTGAAGAGGAATACAATCAGTCAAAATGACTATGTAATGTAATTGACATTTATGATGCCTTCTAGCCGGATTATAGATCGTTCGTCATGGCCGACCTTTTCGCTTCAGCCTCGGGACCTGACGGTCCGGAGTGTGTCCGAATTCCCATGCGGTTATATACGAACCGGGCAATGCATGGAGACCAGGCGTAGGGGTCATTAGTGCGTGAACAGACAAGTTCCCGACTAGTTATGTTATATTACATGGTTAGTAAGAAACATCTTCCAGGGAGAATAGTTCCGTTAGGGGTTCCTTTCCCTGGGAGGCATGCCCTAAAGTGCATGTCCATGCTGCGAAAAGAAATGCAGGAATAACATCTGGGGGCATATAGATAAATAAACTAAAAAAGATCATCTTTAGTTCACCGACCGAACATTCCCTTAAGAATGCTAGCTTTCGGCTTCACCCAGTCTGAGGTACACATCCGGCTGACCCGGCAGTAACAATCGCAGAGGTGCTCCCTTTACCACCTAGCCGAACAATCGGGAACATAGGGGTAAGCACAGGAGCCAAGCAACCCAGCTTGGCCAAAACTCAAGTCATATCGATGCATATAATGGTGAATAAAAGGTACATGCGGAAGTGTGACACATGTGTTGGGTATGAAGCCCGTATAAATAAGCTTCTGTTTAAAGAAGCCCCCAGGTTTAATGAGCGCGGATAGCGCATCACTTTATGAGCCTTTAAAGGCTATAAGAAAGAGAGGGAGAGAGAAGAAGTGAAATGTAAGACAGGAATACATAAAAAATGGACAGAGGAAGGAGACGAACATAGAGTCCAGCGCTAGGCATAGAATCTTCAAAGACGGGCTGCGTTCCATGGGTTGGACTCGAGTCGGTTATCCGATGCATCTCGCAGGCGGTACGCTCCACCAGTTAGGACTTGGTCAATTATGAAGGGACCTTCCCACTTGGGCTTGAGTTTGTCTTTTTTCTTGTCCGGTAGTCGTAGAACTAATTCGCCAACGTTGTAATTTTTGGCCCGTACTTCTCTGCTTTGGTATCTTCGAGCCTGCTGTTGATAGAATGCGGAACGGGCTTTTGCCACGTCACGCTCCTCCTCCAATGCGTCTAAGTTGTCCTGCCGATCGAGCTCGGCTTCTCTTTCTTCATACATGAGCACTCGAGGTGAGTCATGAATTATGTCGCAGGGAAGAACTGCCTCTGCGCCGTACACCATAAAGAATGGTGTGTATCTGGTGGTGCGATTCGGCATGGTCCGCAGCCCCCAGAGTATGGAGTCGAGCTCCTCTACCCAGTGCGTGTTAGATTTCTTGAGGGACTGCACTAATCTGGGTTTAATGCCGCTCATGATAAGACCTTTTGAACGTTCGACCTGGCCGTTAGTTTGTGGGTGATAGACGGAAGCATAGTCGAGCTTGATGCCCATGTTTTTGCACCAGAGTTTTACCTCATCGGTCGTGATGTTCGTGCCGTTATTAGTGATGATGCCGTGGGGAACGCCGTAATGGTGTACGACCCCGGATATAAAGTCTATCACCGGTCCGGAATCGGCCGTCTTAACAGGCTTGGCTTCTATCCATTTGGTGAATTTATCCACCATGACCAGTAAGTACTTTTGCTTGTGGGTTCCGCCTTTAAGGGGTCCAACCATGTCAAGCCCCCAGACCGTGAAGGGCCAAGTAATGGGGATAGTTTGGACGGCAGTGGGTGGCATATGGCTTTGGTTTGCAAAGAGCTGGCAACCGGTGCATCGTTGGACTAAGTCCCAAGCGTCTGCCCGGGCCGTCGGCCAATAAAAGCCTGTACGGAAGGCCTTGCTTACAAGGGACCGAGCTGCAGCGTGATGACCGCCCAGTCCGGCATGAATTTCAGCCAGGAGGTTCCACCCCTCCTCTTCGGAGATGCACCTTTGAAGGACTCCGGTAGTGCTTTTCTTATAAAGCTCTCCCTCGTGGACTCTGTAGGCTTTGGATCACCGCACTATGCAGCGTGCCTCATTTTGGTCCTCGGGGAGTTCCTGCCTAGTGAGGTAGGCGAGGAATGGTTCTGTCCATGGGGCGATGACGGCCATTATTTCGTGGGCTGAAGGTGTTATTTCATGGCAGAGCCTCCGATTGTGTCAGAATGTTCGGTGTCGGGCAGTGCGGTTGGGTCCGGGGTGTTATTGTTCGGCTCCCCTTCCCATACTACGGATGGCTTGAACAGCCTTTCCAAGAAGATGTTGGGGGGGGGGGACTACATCATGTTTTGCGCCGATGCGTGCCAGGACATCTGCCGCCTGATTATTTTCCCGGGCTATATGGTGAAATTCAAGCCCCTCGAACCGAGCTGACATTTTTAGGACGGCGTTACGGTAAGCTGCCATTTTTGGATCCTTGGCATCGAAGTCTCCATTTATTTGGGATATTGCGAGGTTCGAGTCCCTGCGCACCTCTAGGCATTGAATGCCCATGGATACTGCCATCCGGAGACCATGTAAAAGGGCCTCATATTCGGCTGCATTGTTGGAGTCCGTGTACATAATCTGGAGTATGTATTGAACTGTGTCTCCTGTGGGGGACGTCAAAACGACGCCAGCGCCCAGTCCGGCCAACATCTTGGAGCCGTCGAAATGCATGATCCAATTTGAATATGTGTCGTACTCTTTATGGAGTTCGGCCTCCGTCCATTCTGCGAGGAAGTCGGCCAAGACTTGCAACTTGATGGCTCGCCGTGGCTTATAAGTTATGTCGAATGGGAGGAGCTCAATGGCCAATTTTGCAATCCGGCCCATTGCATCACGGTTGTTTATAATATCGTTAAGTGGTACTTCCGAGGCTACTGTTATTGAACACTCTTGAAAGTAGTGTCGTAGCTTCCGGGATGCCATGAATACCGCGTACGCGATCTTTTGCTAATGCGGGTACCGTGATTTGCAAGGAGTGAGGACAGTGGACACATAATAGACCGGCTTTTGAAGGGGGAATCTGTGTCCGTCCGCTTCTGGTTCGACGACGAGCACTGCGCTTACAACCTGATGTGTTGCTGCAATGTATAATAGCATTGGTTCGCCAATATTTGGCGCGGCCAGGACTGGGTTTGTTGCAAGTATGGCTTTTATCTCCTCGAGTCCGGCCGTGGCTACATCTGTCCATTCGAAGTGTTCGGTGCGCCGAAGGAGGCGATAAAGGGGTAGGGCCTTTTCTCCCAAGCGGGAGATAAAGCGGCTTAGAGCCGCCACACATCCGGTTAACTTTTGTATTTGTTTGAGGTCCTTTGGGATATCCAGTTGCGACAGAGCTCGGATCTTGGATGGATTTGCTTCGATTCCTCTACCGGATACAATGAAGCCCAAGAGTTTTCCGGCTGGAACGCCGAAAACGCATTTTTCCGGGTTGAGCTTGATGTCGTATGTTCGGAGGTTATCAAATGTGAGCCTCAAGTCGTCTACTAGAGATTCGACATGTCTTGTTTTGACGACCACATCATCTGCATATGCCTCCACTATTTTGCCGATCTGGCTTGCCAGACATGTCTGAATCATGCGCTGATATGTTGTGCCGGCGTTTTTGAGCCCGAAGGGCATTGTGTTGAAGAAAAATGGGCCGTATGGAGTGATAAATGCCGTTGTGAATTGGTCTGATTCTGCCATCTTGATTTGATGGTAGCCGGAATATGCGTCGAGGAAACACAACGAATCGTGTCCTGCGGTAGCGTCGATAATTTGATCGATGCGGGGGAGGGGGAAGGGATCCTTTGGGCAAGCCTTGTTAAGGTCTTTAAAATCAACGCACAGGCGCCAGGATTTGTCCTTCTTTGGTACCATCACCAAGTTTGCCAGCCAGTCTGGATGTTTTATATCTCTGATGAATCCGGCCTCCAATAGCTTTGCTAGCTCCTCTCCCATAGCATGTCTCTTAGGTTCGGAAAAACGCCGAAGAGCCTGTTTGACAGGTTTGAATCCTGTTTGGATATTTAAGCTATGCTCGGCCAGCCTGCATGGGATTCCTGGCATGTTTGAAGGGTGCCAGGCGAAAATGTCCCAGTTTTCTCATAGGAACTCTTGCAGTGCGGCGTCTACATCAGGGTTTAACTGTGCCCCGATGGAAGCTGTTTTATTTGGGTCTATTGGATGGACTTGGAATTTGACTATTTCGTTCGCCGATTTAAAGGAGGTGGACTTGGATCTTTTGTCGAGTACCACATCGTCCCTATTCACCGTAGAGCGTGGCGCAGTCAGTTCCTCAGCCGCTAGGGCTTCAGATAGTGCCTCGAGGGCCAGTGGGGCTGTCTTGTTTTCGGCGCAGAGTGCTATGTCCGGATCACTAGCGAGAGTGATGATCCCGTTAGGCCCGGGCATTTTGAGCTTCATGTACCCGTAGTGGGGTATTGCTTGGAAGATTGTAAACACTTCCCGCCCTAGAAGAGCATGATAACCCCTGCTGAACGGAGCCACATGGAACGTGATCTCTTCAGACCTGTAATTATCCGGCGTGCCGAACACCACATCTAGCGTGATTTTTCCTGTACAGCACGCTTCCTGACTGGGGATTATTCCTCTAAAGGTTGTGCTGCTTTGCTTAATGCGGTTCCAGTCTATTTCCATTTTTTGAAGGGTTTCCTCGTAAATGAGGTTCAATCCGCTGCCGCCGTCCATGAGTACCTTGGTAAGACGAAAGCCGTCCACTATTGGGCTGAGGACCAATGCGGCTGGTGCTCGGCTATTCGGAATTTAGGTTCATCACTCGCATTAAAGGTAATAGCCGTGTCACTCCATGGGTTTATTGTTGCTACTTGGTAGACTTCGGCAAGGCTGCGGAGTGTCCTTTTTCCCATATTATTTGATGCGAAAGTCTCAAAGACTGTTAATACCGTATGGGTGTTTCTGGGGTGGCTTTCTGTGGCCTCCGGAATTAGGAGGTTTTAGCCAATTTTGGCCACCTGCCGGAGTAGCCAACATGGTCTAAGGCCGTGAGTTGGTGTGGCGTCCTCTGTACTATGAATTTTATAGGGTCTGTTAAGCCATCCTTCCAGTACGGTTCCATGCCCTATAGAGGGTTTTTGCTTTTTGGTATTTGACTTGGGTGTCTGGTTATGCTGCACCCTTTTATTTCGGACTGGGTTTGTATTTAGGGCCGGATTGTCCCAAAATTTTATTTTGGTTTTCCAGGTGCTTTCCATCGCACAGTACTTTCGTACAATGGACGCCAAGTCAGCGAAGCGTGTAATATCACGGTGACTTATGCGTTGAGTATTCCCTTGTCCGTGCAATTATTGTAGAAGATTGAGATTGCGTCTTCCTCACGGCAGTCCCTTAGCCTGTTTTTAACCAGGAGGAATCTGGCCCAATAATGATGTACTGTTTCGTCGGGCTCTTGCCTAATTTTGGATAGATTGCTTATGTTGGGGAGGGCGGGTGGATTTAAATCTAAAGCCTCACCCCATCTGAGGCTCAGAGGCCGAGGAATTTCTAAACTCGAAAATTTGGATCCCTGGGTGTTGTCCAATGAATCCAGTCCGTCGCCTGACTCTAAGTTCAGGTCTTGAGTGATATCCTCCCCTCCGCGGGTATCCGGCTTGGAGGGATCGGGAATCCGGACGTAGAGAGTCCTTAAGATAGACGAAGGGTCGCCGCACTGTCCCTCTACCACGGCAACATGATGGGTGACTTGGGGGAGTTAATCTCTCTCAGATCGGTTTTAGGCCCAATCTGGTCGTAATCCGTGGCGATTCCCAGGGCGGCGAAGCGATCCAAGAGCTCGTTTATGGAAGAAAGCTCCATTGGATCTAACTGCTCGGCGAGTTCCGAACTGACATGAAGATTGTTTGGCTCGAGAGGTCATCGTCGACGCAGAGGACGAACAGGCGGTCATAAGAAAACCACCTAGCCGGAGGGTTTGGCCGACAGCCAAAGCTCCCTTAGCAACGATGCCGTCTTTAAAGACGGGGTGAGGCATCCTTCATGATGGTGACGACACAGAGGAAGTCTCAATGAAAGAACCAATGTCAGTGTCAAAACCGGCGAATCTCGGGTAGGGGGTCCCGAACTGTGCGTCTAGGCTGGATGGTAACAGGAGGCAAGGGGCACGAAGTTTTACCCAGGTTCGGGCCCTCTCGATGGAGGTAAAACCCGACGTCCTGCTTGATTAATATTGATGATATGGGTAGTACAAGAATAGATCTACCACGAGATCGAGAAGGCTAAACCCTAGAAGCTAGCCTATGGTATGATTGTTGATGTGTATGTTGTCCTACGGACTAGAACCCTCTAGTTTATATAGACACCAGATAGGGTTAGGGTTACATAGAGTCGGTTACAATGGTAGGAGATCTAAATATCTGCATCGCCAAGCTTGCCTTCCACGCCAAGGAAAGTCCCTTTCGGACATGGGACGGAGTCTTCGATCTTGTATCTTCATAATCCTGGAGTCCGGCTGAAGGTATAATCCGGCCATCCGGACACCCCCTAATCCAGGACTCCCTCAGTCGGTTAAAAAGGATTGTCATGACAATCTCGATTATCATGAAGGATTAGTATTCACATAGAAATATGAGAACACCGCTTAGGAAAAGTATGGAAACACATTTGACATTGAAGCAACTCGAATACCACAATTCAAAACAAAACAAAGGATTGGCTTGCAAAATAAGCCGGAACAAACATATCATATCATGTGTCTGTTGGAAAGATATCCTACTATATACTTGAATTCCCAGTTATAAACTCCCGAAACTTTCTTGTTATGCAATCAGGTGTTGGGGATACACGGGAAGGATAATATCGCACCCAAAACTAACAAATCCTACATCCAGCTGTATCCATCCTTCAACACATAGCCAAGAAACCTTCAGAAATCGTTTACCTCAACCTTCGAAAAGCATTCGTTATACGAGTTATGGAAATACTCCTGAACTCCCGCCCCAGTACTGGGTGGCGTCGAGGTTATCTCACCAGCAACTGCATAAAAGAGATTTTTGATGTCGGCGAACTCAGGTATTCCAGAACTGCAACGATAAAATTGTGACGACAACACCTCGGAGCTCAACTCCCCGGGACACTGCCACAACCCCTAAATGTCAGGAGGCACCAAGAACAATGTTCTCGTCACAAAACCATCGGAACGATTCCAAGATACCCGTGTGAACCTAAAAAAAGTTTTCGTGAAATTGAGGAGAGAAGAGTCAAAACTTCTACGTCAGGAGGCCTCACCAGAGCGATGAAGGGACTGAGGAGTAAAAAGAATCCTACTCTCCGATATATATAATCCTAAAACTCAAAACATTTTGTTGTAGACTCAACAACGTCAACAATTCGATCAAGCAGGGGGCTCCTAAGTCGGGGATGGCTCGGATTACCAACTTGTAATACCCACAATGCGGCTATATCTCCCACATGTCGGGGCACGACTTAGAGGCATAGCCGCATGGTAGGTTTGTCGCAAGAGGGGTAATCTTCACACAATCCGATGTACTGAATAGAAAGGGATAAAGAGTTGGCTTACAATCGCCACATCACACAAATACAAGTTGAACATACATCATCCAGAATACAATTAAGGTCCGACTACGGAACCAAAATAAAAGAAGACAACCCCAAATGCTAGATCCCCGATCGTCCCAACTGGGCTCCACTACTGATCAACAGGACATGAAACAACACAACGATCAAGATCTTCATCAAGCTCCCACTTGAGCTTGGTTGCGTTACTTGCACTGGTATCATCGGCACCTACAACTGTTTGGAAGTATCTGTGAGTCATGAAGACTCAACAATCTCACACCCACGAGATCAAGACTATTTAAGCTTATGGGGGAAAGGGGTAATGAGGTGGAGCTGCAGTAAGCACTAAGCATATATAGTGGCTAACATACGGAAATAAGAGCGAGAAGAGAAGCAAAGCACGGTCGTGAACTAGAAGTGATCAATAAGTGATCCTGAAACTACTTACTTCCAAGCATAACACAAGACCGTGTTCACTTCCCGGACTCCACCGAGAAGAGACCATCATGTCTACACACGCGGTTGATTCATTTTAATTAAGTGAAGTGTCAAGTTCTCTACAACCGAATATTAACAAATTCCCATCTGCCCGTAACCGCGGACACGGCTTTCGAAAGTTCAAAACCCTGCAGGGGTGTCCCAACTTAGCCCATCACAAGGTCTCACGGTCAACGAAGGATATTCCTTCTCCCAGGAAGACCCGATCAGACTAGGAATCCCGGTTACAAGACATTTTAACAATGGTAAAACAAGACCACCAAGACCGCCCGATGCGCCGACATCCCGATAGAAGCTGCACATATCTCGTTCTCAGGGCAACACCAGATGAGACAAGATACGAGTAAAGCCAGACCTCAAGTTTCCCCGAGGTGGCCCCGCAGGCGGCTCAGTTCGGACCAACACTTAGAGAAGCACTAGCCTGGGGGTTTAAAATAAAGATGACCCTCGGGTTGGCCGACCCGAGGGAAGGGTAGGTGGTGGTGTGGCAAATGGTAATACCAAGGTTGGGCCTTGCTGGAGGAGTTTTATTCAAAGCGAACTGTCAAGGGGTCCCCATAACACCCAATCGTGTAAGGAATGCAAAATCAAGGTACATAACACCGGTATGACGGAAAACTATGGCGGCAAGAGTGGAACAAAACACCAGCATAAGGCCGAGCCTTCCACCCTTTACCAAGTATATAGGTGCATTAAAGTAAATAAGATATAATAATGATATCCCAACAATATCCACGTTCCAACCTGGAACAAACTACATCTTCACCTGCAACTAGCAACGCTATAAGCGGGGTTGAGCAAAAGTGGTAACATAGCCAAACAACGGTTCACTAGGAAAGGTGGGTTAGAGGATTGACATGGCAATATGGGAGGCATGATATAGCAAGTGGTAGGTATCGCGGCATAGCAATAGAGCGAACAACTAGCAAGCAAAGATAGAAGTGATTTCGAGGGTATGTTCATCTTGCCTGAAAATCCGCAAGGAAGAAGAACGAGTCCATGAAGAAGACAAACGGACGAAGTCGAACGAATCCTCACAAACGCGAATTTATCAGAACTAACCCGAATAAGAAACACCAGAATGAAGCAAACAACATAGTAAAAAACCATCACATAAGCATGGCATGATGCACAACCAAGTATGATGCATGTCCGGTTTAATGAGGCAGGAAAATGTCACTCGAGTAAATGGCTAGAATTTAGAAGAAAGGAAGAAGGAGATGGGGTTTGCTTGGAGATGGACTAACTTGAAGGCTAAAGATGCCAACAGTAATGGAGATGAAGAGAAAGAGATCACACCAAGACATACACAAATAAAATGCACATGCAACAACAAGCAAGATGATCATGATGCAATGAAAAATATGACAAAGGCTTTCGACATGATCATGGCATAGACATATAGGAATGAAATATGCAAAAATAATTATGATAGTGCAACAAACATAAAAAACACACATCAACAACTAAAATAAAAGGAAGGGGAACTGCAGCGTCTGTCTTGGGGCGTTACATGAGCAGAGATACATTTCGGCCTGCTAATGACCAGTGGGTTATTTGGCACAATTAGGACCTAATATCACTTTCATCCTATTAAAGGCCCCTGTCATTTATGGCCTCGAGATATTTACACATGTTAGCGACCTGTTGTTACTGAGGTCCCAAATTATGTTTACCCCTGTTAAAGGCCCACTGAGGGCACATGACAACCAAAAATGAGAAAGCTTATGCTGATTTAGGCCAAGATATTTTCAGTGGGCTATATGCAAATTACGGCCCATAATTGTTTTTAGCCCAATTGGAATTGTGGGCCCGAAGAATGTTGGGACGTTGGGCTCCTCCAAATCTTTCGGCCGAATACATTACTAAGATAAACCTACACTATACAAAAATAGCGTCATAATTTCTACAGCCTTTGGCAGCACGATAAATGTTGTATCACAACTAAATAAATTCCAGTCATACAACAAAAGGCCTGTTGGCATAAAGTTTATAGTCCTTATAGATAAAAGCACCATCGGATGTGTAGAAGCATAGATCATTTGACCCGAGTGCTAATGTTTCAGGCTGTAGAATCTGATGGAGTAGAATGATCTTCCCCTTTTTTCCGCCATTGCTCTTGAACAACAAAGCAAATGTCTGATAGTATGGCTTCAAAACCATTCATATCTTGACGACATTTGTCAACCACTATTCTTGTTTACAAAATGACCTCCATTAGGGATTGGACTTGTGTCCGGAGCACATATATATCACTCTGTTTAGCCGGAAGATTTTGTTCAGTAGGCGATTTCGACGAGGTTACCTTGACAACCAACCCAAAATTACGCAAGGAGTTGCTTTTGCACTATTAGTGGAGAGATACTGACGCACTGCAACAAGAGGTGACATTGTGCCTGTGGTAGCCTCGTCACCTTCAGGTGGTTGTGGCTGTTCAATCATTTGTTCCATAACTCACTGAAAGTTTGAATTTGTGGATTAGTGTACTTGATAAGTTACTAATGAGACAAAAACAAACAAAATAGGTTTCACGTTTATACATAAATCATTTTGGTGAACTACTGTGTCATGGGAAACCATGGCCACTTATGGGACCATGAGACCCTTGCGGTTCAGCAGGGGGGATGAGCACGTTGCACAAAGAGTGGAGAAACGTCGCATCAAGCATCGTCCCAGCATCCGTCCGTGCGGCAAGACGGCCGCATCGCAACTCCCTCGCTCACCCCAGCTGGTTCTTCGTCCCGCGCGCTCCGCGCGCCATGGAGGCTCGGGCTGCACTCATCGCGGCGAACAAGCTCCTGCGCTACCGTCCCGTCGACGACGTCTACGAAGAATGGCTCGACCGCGTCACCGAGCTTGTCCGCGCCGCAGGGGGCTCTGCTGCGCCGTCCGTTCCGCTGCACCGCACCCCGCCCCGCGCGGGTAGTGAAGCCCCGGCGGCGCCCTGGCCGCCTCCTCCTCAGGAAGGCGCCATGGCCCCAAGGCGCGTGGCCCCTGGGCGGAACCCGCTCCGTCAGGCGCCAGCGCAGCAAGAGCAAAGCTGTCAAGAAGTCCCTTGCCCGCAGGAAGCTGCCCGGGCGCTCCCTGCTCCAGCACGTCGCGACCATGCTCCTGCTCCCGCGCGTCAGGACCCCGTGCTGCTCCCAGCTGCAGCGCGTGGGGACATGCAAGACCAAGTTCCCCGTCATCCAAGGCCTCCCGTGGCCACAGCAGGCTGCCGCGCCTTCACCGCCGAGCTACGCAACGTCGCGTGGCCCATTAAGTTCAAGCCAGACCTGCCTCCTCGCTACGACGGCACGGCTGACCCTGCGGAGTTCCTCCAGCTCTACGAGCTGGGCATCGAAGCTGCCAACGAAGACGAGAAGGTCATGGCGAACTGGTTCCCCATGGCACTCAAGGACGGGGCCCGCACCTGGCTCCTGAACCTGGCTCTAGGCACAATCTCCTCCTGGGACGAGATGCGCACCCGCTTCATCGCCAACTTCCAAGGCACTCGCGACCGGCCACCCGCCATGAGCGACATGCGCCCATCAAGCAACAGCCCGGGGAGACCTTGCAGAAGTACATCCAGCGCTTCAACAGCGCGCGCCTCAAGATTCCCAAGGTGACTGAGGAGGCCATCATCTCGGCCTTCTCCGACGGCGTGCGCGACGTCAAGATGAAGGAGGAGCTGGCGATGCATGAAGACCTGTGCACCTCCTTGGAACTGTTCAACCTGGCAACCAAGTGTGCCAGGGCCGAGGAAGGGCATCTCTCCCTCCTCGAGCTGACTGCCGCAGACCCAGAAGAGAAGAAGCCCAAGGCCAAGGATGTGAAGCGCAAGGGGGCTGCCGTGCTCGCGGCAGAACCAGACACCAAGCGGGGCAGAGATCAGCCCGAACCTCCCAAGGGCAGCCGGTACTGTGTGTAGCAGGACCTCCACACCCACAACACCAACGAATGTCAAGAGCTCCGAGCCGTGCGAGAAGGAAGGATCGGCCGTCGCCCTGACCGCATTGACCGGGGCTACGGCCGAGGAGGAGGAAGGAACGCAGGACGCTAGGAGGACCGTGGCCCACGCCAAGGGTGGCGCGATCAACCTCGCGAGGATCGCTGGCAAGACCCTCCTCGCGAGGGAGGCTGGAGAGATCAGCCTCGTGAGGGAGACTGGAGGGATCAGCCTCGCGAGGATCGCCCGCAAGGCAATGCAGGCCTCCCACCGCTGCCGCCGCAGCCAAGAAGAAACGAGCACCGCCACCAGGACGAGGGGGCTGGGGGCTTCCAGGAGCCGCGCGCGATCGCCTGCATCCTGGGCGGGGCACAAGCCCCAGCCTCTCAGCGCATCTTCAAGCAGTTTGGCCACGAAGTGAACGCAGCCCTCCCCAGGCTCGAAGCCACGCGCCCTCTCAGGTGGTCGGCGTGCGCCATCACGTTCATCTCAGTAAATCAGCTCAAGTGTGTGGCTACTGCCGGAGTTCTCCCGATGCTTTGTTCCCCAATCATCAGCAACGTGGTGGTCACCAAGACCCTCATCGATGGCGGGGCAGGGCTCAACGTCCTGTCCGTGGAAACATTCAACAACCTCCAAGTGCCCTACAGCCAGCTTCAGCCAACCAAGCCTTTCTCCGGTGTCACCGACGGCTCCACGGTCCCGATTGGGCAGGTCCGCCTCCCTGTCACCTTCGGGGCACGCGACAACTACCGCACCGAGCTTATCGACTTCGACGTCGCTCACATTCGCCTGTCGTACAACGCCATCCTTGGGTACCCAGCGCTGGCCAAGTTCATGGCCGTAACTCACCACGGCTACAACATCCTCAATATGCCAGGAAGCGGCGGGGTCATCACGGTGCCATGTGAAGAGAAGGACGCGGTGTGTTCCCTGGAACGAGCCTTTCAGGCCGCGTCACTGGAAGACCCGGATCGTGGAAGCAGGAGGCCTCCCGAGACCGCCCCTAAGAAGAAGACATCGTCCGGGCCGACCACTCAGGAGGCCGGCCCCTCTGAGCCCGCGCCTGCCCAGGGGAACCTCCTTCCATCGCATAACAAAGCATGCCCGGCGCCCTTCTCAGGCAGGGCTCGGGGGCTCTCCCCTGGAGGGCCATCGACCTTACCAGGGTCACGAGGGAGGCGCTTGGGCACCACATGGAGGCGTGTTTCGAAGCACGTTTCCCTCAAGAAGGAGCAAGGCAAGGAGATCCAGACCCTCAGGAGTTTGTCAGCAAGTCCATTCAGGAGCTTCAGGAGTCAAGAGTCATGAAAGGCGGCCGCCGCCTACCAGCAGTGGCTCCCCATCCAGGCGAGGATGGTGAGCTGTGCGTCTGCATCGACATACCAGGGCTCAACCGAGTCGCCTCTCTGGAGTGCCTCTGGCCCTTGCGAGTGGGGCACTGCGGAGGCCCACCCCACAGCTACGTTCGCATGCCTTACGGCTTGCCGAACGCGGCTGACACGTACCAGCGCCTCATGAGGGGCATCACGGAGGCACGAGAGGCAGGGCGTTCCGCAACCCTAGCAGGGATGGAGATGGCCCGTGAGGAGCCGCCAGCGCCTCCGGAGCCTCCCGAGGCCCCTGGGCCTGGGGGCTCGTGAGGATCGGCTCCTGCAGCCCACCGAGCCTGCTACATCAACGCTCCTTCGTCCTCAACGTCATCAGGTGACATCTTTCAAGTTTCCACTTCCAGCTGGGAGCGCCCCCAGGGCTGCATTATTCCCAGGCCGCGTGGGTCTGTCCCTGCGGCGTGTATCCCTTTTTATTCCATGTTGTTAGCTTACCTTGTTGGGGGCGCCCCTCGGGCTGCATGATCCCCAAGCCACTCGGGCCAGGCCCAGCGGCATGTATCCCGTTTGAGTTTATTTCCGATTATGCGTTAGACCCACCATGCTAGATTATTTGATGCCGGTCCACGGCACCTCTTCTTCTCCATGCCGACCACTTGCACGTTAAAGGGGGGGGGTACCTGAGCATCACGACTCAGGGCCCTTACTGGCTCTCCAGCCCTCACCCTCTGGCCTTGTCCATGGCATCGCGACCTGGCATACCAGCGACGGCTGAGACCAGCTCGAGGGCCGGGACCCGAGGACGTAGAGTGCCGACATCTAACCAAATTTGTAGGGACACATCACAAGATAAGGCCCAGTGCTAGGCGCAACCCGCCTAGAGGTAGGGCCTCATGACTCCCGCACTAGCTCACGGGTGCCCAGATACACCTCGCCAGGCCCTACCGTGCCAGCCACATGTCAGGGCGGGGCTGTACACGCCCCGGGGGCTCCTCCCGGAGGGGGCCCCCTCCCACGTACCAGTGGAAGCACCATGCTCCGCGCTGGCTGACGACACTGCCGAGGAGCGGCTATGCCCGTACACATACGGTAGCACTATACTCCACGCTGGTGATAAACAACTGAGGGTGGCCCCCGGGCCGCACCAACCTCAGGGAGCCCAAAGCTTAGTGTCTAGCCTCATCGTAACGCCTCCCCTCGGGAGTGCCGCGCGAGGGGGCTGGGCACGGGGGCTGCGCCTGGGTCACACCCAGACGCACGCCGCTCAGCCAGGTCCCCCCGGGCCTGGTTCGTCACACGTCTCTCCCCGAGCGGAGCCAAGGTACGAAGGTCGTTCGTGCGTCAAGGGGGACTCCTGAGCATCGCTACTCAGGAGCCTAACTGGTCACGTCGCCCCTCACTCCGTGGCCCCGTCCTGGTTTCCGGTCGGGACCAACGCTGGGTGAGGTATGCGCACGGCCGGGCTCTGCAGATGTAGAACGATAGATCCACCCGCATCACACCTCCCTACTTGCTGTTCGTGCGCCAAGGGGGGACTCCTGAGCATCGCAACTCAGGAGCCTAACTTGTCACGTGGCCCCTCACTCCTTGGCCCCGTCCTGGTTTCCGGTCGGGACCAATGCTGGGTGAGGCATGCGCGGGGCCGGGCTCTGCCGGCGTAGAACATAAGCAAGTAGGAAGGAAAGGCACAAATTTCAAGGAATTCAAAAGCAAATATTATAGTCCACACTGTTATCTCAATGCCAAACGCAAGTTTAAACGCCTCCTCGAGGCATGATACATGTGCAGGAATTAAAGGCAGGACAGGAGCCGCGATGGATTCACTTGTCGGTGATGGAGCAGCGCAGATTGGGTAAGCCTCACGGAGCGGTGGGGTCGGCAGTGCCCTGCTTCGGCTTGGTGCTGAAGGCCTGGAACTTCCCCAGCAGGGCCTCTGCGCGACCCTTCACGGCCTCGGCAGCGGCAGTGGCACGCTCGCCGCTCCCTGGCTCCAGCAGGCTGTTGAGGTCGACACTGGGATCGCGAAGGTAGATGTGGGTGAGGACCCGCGTCATTGCTGCAGAAGACAGGACACGCGCCTCGGCCTCGGCCGCGGGGCCCAGGCCAAGGGCGACATCTTCAAGAGCGTGAACCAGGAAGGGAAGCAGCTTGGCGGGGCCGTCCTCGGCACCAGCCAGTGGGCTCTCCAGGCCGCTGTCGTAAAGTGTCCTCAGTGAGGAGCGAGCCCTCGCCTCCATCTCCGCGAAGGCCACGCGGTCCTCGGCATGAACCAGGGCCTCGTCGTCCAGCTTGGCCTTCCTCGCCCCCAGCTCCTGCTCCTGCGCGCCTAGGCGGTCGCGGCGTTTCTTGAGCTTGACCTCCCTCTCCTTGAGAGCTGCCTCGCGAGCTTTCATGCCTTCTTCCTGCTCTTGGCGAAGGTGGACCTCGTTCGCGAGCTGGTCCCGCAGACCTTGCAGTTCGCCCTCCAATGCCTTGCAACGACCACGGACGTCGACCACCTCCCCTAGGGCTGCATCACGAGCATCCTTCGCCTCAAGGACGGCCTGCTTCTCCGCGCCGCACGCCGTCGAGGCCTGGACCAGCGCCACCCAAATCGAACCGTAAGAGCGAACCCATCCTGAAGCCAGCTCCAAGCGCCCGGCCACCAAGCGGGGGTCGGCGCCAAGAAGATCCTGACGCAGTCGGTCCAGCTCAGCAACACCACGATCCAGAACGGCAGAAGGAGTCAGAGAGACAGCAGCCAGTGGAGTAGGAGGAGAAGACGGCAGCGCGGCCACAGCATCCTGAGGCGGAGTCTGCCGCGCCCCGACAGCCGAAATGGCAGCGGCAGGTAAGAGCACCTCGGGAGCCACTTGAGCCGTGGGGGCTGAGCTCGCCCCAGCCGGCTCAGCCAGGCCTCGCGAGGATGACCGGGCAGGAGAAGCCTGTGCGTCGCGGTCACCCTCCTTCGCGGGCAGAAGCGCTGCTACGGATGGAACCTCGGGAGCCCCCTTCGGCTTCTTTGCGGCGGGCGCCAGCCTATCCAAGAGATGCGGATGTCAAGCTTCAGAAGCAGAGCAAGAGATAAAGACAAGAATCGAACGCTTACGGGTCGTCGCCAGTGAGCTCAAGCGGCCTCCGGCCAAATTTGAAGCCTGAAAGCCGGCTGGAAGGGTCAACCTCGGGAAGCTTGGAGACGGAAGGCGCATCTGCGGTCCGCCCCGGGGCCGGGGCAGACCCGCGGGAGATCAGCCCGGTCCTGTCCTTCTTGGGGATCGGGGGTGAGCTCCTGCCGTCCTGCTCGTCTTTGTCCTCGTCGTCATCTTCATCATCATCCTTGTCGCCATCGCTCGGAGAGAGGCGGAGAACGCGGGACTGGCGCCGGGGGAGGGGAGCCCTCGACTCTCCGTCAGTCGCCTCGGAGTCAGGCCCTTTTCCCCGCTCCCCTCCTTCCTCCTCTTCGCTGGAGTCGTCGGAGGGAACGTCCACCGGTTCCTCGGGAGTTTCCACGGGCACGGGCCCATCCCCGTTGAAGACGGGCATGGACTCCACTACCCGCTCCCAGTCTTCGCGGAGGAACAAGGGCGTAGGAGCGCCCGCCAACCTCGCCACATCGCCCCCGACCAGAGATTGGAGGACAGCTGCCAGATCTCCGTCGGCTAAGGCCGCGGGGCTCCGAAGGGGCCTCCACATCAGAAGTGAGTACTGCCGAAGCGGGGTCAGCTGGTGCTCCAGGAATTCCCTCAGCAGCTACGCTCCGGTCAGCTTCGCCGCCTCCATGTTGGCCGGCCTCAGATCCGCGTCCATCTTCTCCAACATCAGCTTCACGCGGGGGTCCGTGAGCTCCGCTCGACCCCAATCGCTGGAGCTCATGGGCTGCTCCGTGGGCAAGATCAGCCGAGGGTGGATGCGCCCAGCATCCACCAAGACCCACTTGCTCCTGAAGCCCTCAATCCTTTTCCCAGGGTTCGAAATGGCAATGGCGCCACCGTACGCGACGAAGCTCGCGCACGCGGAAGCAATACCATGAGAGGTCCGGAGGTAGAAGTAGTTGCGCAGCAAGGCCACTAAAGGCTGCACCCCTACGTGAGCCTCGCAGTAATAGGCGAAGATCGCCAGGAGAAGGACGGAGTTGGGGTGGAGATGCAGGGCTTGTAGCTTATAGTGGCGGAGGACAGAGAAGAAGAACTCGGAGAAGGGAGGCACCAAGCCAGCAACAATGGCACTTACGAAGAGCGGATAGAAGGTGCTCCCTTGACCCTCAGGGGTGGCGGAGCCGGCTTTGAACACCTTCGCCCCGTTGACGCCCCGCGCCGTCGCCATCCGGCGCAACCGGGCGAGGCTCGCCTCCGACACATTCGGCGGATCCAGGGCAGACGAGTACCAAGCTACAGCCGGGGGCTGACGAGGCGCCATGGCTTCCTAGGTCACACGGTCGGAGTGGATCTGGAAATTTTGGAGGAAGGAAGGAGAGGCGCAAGAAAGGGGATCTTAGCAACAACTGGGGAAATCAAGAAGCAAAGCCTAGGTGGATGCCGCTCCTGTATCAACTTGCGCGGTTCCTAGGGCGCCCACGTCCAGTCAACCGCCACGCGGCGCCCAAGGCCGCAGGCTGTTAGGGCCCGCGGCGCTTCGCTCTTGCCCTTCCGCCTCCCTGCACGGCCAAGTCCGGGCGCGCCTTGGGCCCGGGGGCTACTGTCGGCGTTCTGGGAACGGGGGTCCCCAGACTTGCCTGCCTGCGGCCTGCGGCGTGGCTAAAAGGGGTCCCAGCGCGGCCATCTTCACCAACACAAACCCAAGACCCTTGCGAGGGGCCAAGCCTCACGGGGCGGACGACGCGGAGCTTCCTCAGGCGCGGCCTCGTCAGGCTGGCACCCGAGGAGGCGGAGAGATCAAGGCGGGGTACCTCACGAGGTGCCCGTGACGCAAGCCATGACGACCGGGGGCGCTAGGCGGGTGCCAGCCTGCGCAGCGTCCTCCCTTCCTCTTTGGTGCAAAGGGGGCAAGCGCAGCCGCGAACTACCGAGGCATCAGGCAAAGGTTGCCATTTCGGTGCAACGAGACCAAAACCAGGAGGACTACGAGATGGAGGTCACCGTGGAGCCCAAGACGGCGTCATCACCAGAGCTTTGCGCGGGAGAAGACTACTTTTGTCAAGATAGTTGATACTAGCTGTCCCCCTTCAAATTAGCCCGCCATTGTTGGCTCCCTTCCCGCTCGATATTTGGGAAGAGAACCAGGGCCTCTATAAATAGGACCAGCCACCCACAAAGCAAGGGAGACAAGGAGGGACACGGAGGGACAGAGAGACGGAGCAAGGAGAGGCAGGGAAAGAGAGAGAGAGAAGATCAGAAAGAGAGAGAGAGAAAGGTGACTGAGCTCCTCCCAGCAGTTCATCACCCCAGCCAAGAACAGACCCTCGCGAGGCTGTTCTTCCTTGTATTGTTCATCATCATCAGCCCAAGAGGCAATCCACCACACCACACACTGGAGTAGGGTATTACACCACAACGGTGGCCCGAACCAGTATAAACCCTGTGTCTCTTGCGTTGTTCTTTCCTTTGTTCAGATCCTAGCAAGGCGGAGGGGTGCAGCTAGGTAGGAGGCGAAACCTCCGCGCGCACCCCAGTGTTCGAACCTCAAGGGTCTGCCGGAACCCGAAATCACTGATCTCTTCTGCTAGGTATGGTCTTGGATGTTGCAATCTTGCTCTTAGGCATGTGCACGGTCTGGGAAATAGACCAAGGGTTTGTTGCACCGATAGGAGCCCCTGGGACTAGCCCAAACGCATCACCGGGTGTCGCCAGGGTAGGCCCTATCCAGTGCACATGAAAGAGGATAGCAGCTGCTTGTCCCTTGAGATCTTCTTTGCTCCTTCATTAACCTGAGCCCCGATCTGTTTCTGGTTCTCCCGCGTGTCGGTTAACACCAATTATTGTGGGAGATATAATGGGCCACGATCTGCGGGGTACACATGTCCCACGTTCATGTGGCGGTAACTACTAACCCATTATCTTTCCCGCTCCAAGTGCTTTTGCCATGTGTATTGCAGGCATTGCGCAAAGTTGGTGGCGGATGCGGATGGCGCGAGAATGAGCGCCATGGCTAAAAGCCAGGAGTCGTGGATTGGCACAGGGGGGTCGGCCTTGATTCTTCGAGCCGTTAATGGCGAGGGGGAAGCCGGACTAGTTGAACGGGCGACTGAGGGAGTCCTAGAATAGGGGGTGCTCGGGTGTCCGGTCTATTCGATATGGGCCAGACTAATGGGCCGTGAAGACAAAGCAGAAGACTATCCCTCGTGTCCGGGTAGGACTCCTATGTGCGTAGAACGGCAAGTTTGGTGTTTGGGTGTAATACTTCCTTCCTCTGCAAACCGACTCTGTACAACCCTAGGCCCCTCCCGTGTCTATATAAACCGGAGGGTTAGATCCGTAGAGAGGGAGATGGATCATAGGCTATATCGCTAGGGTTTAGCCATCATGATCTTGAGGTAACTCTTGTAACCCTTATACACACCGAATACAATCAAGCAGGATGTAGGGTTTTACCTCCTTTAAGAGGGACAGAACCTGGGTAAACATCGTGTCCCTATTGTCCCTTGTTACCATTGATCCTTAGACACACAACTTGGGACCCCCTACTCGAGATCCGCCAGTTTTGACACCGACATTGGTGCTTTCATTGAGAGTTCCTTTGTGTTGTCGACAGAAGAATCGATGGCTCACCTCGTTATCGACAATGATGTTGTTTCTAGGGAGACTTTTCTCCCTGGTCAACTCTTTGTGTTTGGCGGCTTTGTGCTACGTGCCAACTCGACCGGTCACCTTGAGCAGGTCGACAACTATGCCCAGGTCACCAGATCAGGTTTGGAAGTTTGAACTATATCACCAATATTTGAGGAGACCTGATCTTTGAGGGGTTTGCGGCCTTTGCCGCCGCTCCTCGCCCACATGAAGGAGGCCCTTCAGATCTACTATTAGATCCCGTCCAGGGGTCAACACTCATGTCCACCTCGGCCTTAGATCCGGGGAGATCTACTCCATCCGAAGACGGGAGGATGAACCCCACCGGACTCTCTCCCATCACAGAGCTTGTAGGTGGAGACCCAGATGTGACCACGCCATCGGTGGACCTGGAGTAAAAAACGGGACTCTTCTCGTTATCGGGAAGCCGGGCTCACCTTCGGACACATACTACGAACTCTAGAGGTCTGTGTCCTTCGGACTCGGTCAAGTAGTTATCACCCATACTTGCTCCGTAGATCCTCAGACGCCTGTCCAGCTCTCGCTCTTAAACAAAATGCTGGACTTAATACAATCTCTCGCCATCACAGAAGTATCATCTCCGAATTACGCCCAGCTTGAACCGGGGCTGAGAGTAGGGAATTTTATGTCCCACCCACCACCCACTTAATAGCCATTGTCGAGTATTTAACCAACATGCTAGACTAAGCCTCCAAAGACATCGATGGCATGGACGACGATGCCGAAGACGAACCAGGTTAAAACCCTCCAATCACTGGGCGTTGGATGACTACTTCTACTTACGATGTATACATGGTGGACACACGCCTGAGAAAAAGAACGACGATGGCACTCAAGATCCAGATGAGGATAAGCCCATCGATGGACCACCAAAACGCCGATGTCAGCGGCACCGCTCACGATCGCGTTGGGGAAGGGAAAGTAATACCAGCACCTGAGATAATGATACTTCGAACAACGCTGAAGACCCCGACAACCTCGTTGAGCCTGCGTTCGAGCAGGATGAAAGGGAAGAGGGTCAATTCAGCCCCGAAGAACTCGCTGATCATGAGGATTCGGAAGATAGTAACTACTTACCTATCTCCGAAGAATATGTTAGCCTTGGTGATGAAGATTTCATCATCCCAGAGGAACCCCTCGAACTTGAACGCTCGAAGCGACGGCTCATCGCCACCGTGCGTAGCCTGAAAAAGAAACTGCAGCAGATTAAAGCCGAACATGATACGCTCAACGACAGATGGACTAAGGTCCTAGCCGCCAAAGAAGGATATGGCTTTGAGCGCCAAAAAAGAGTTATCCCCAACGCAGGCTAGTGCCACAATTCAGCGATGAGGCCCTTGCGCCAATACCATAAAAATACAATCGGGTTGATCAACCGGACCGACCAGCACGTGGACGGGACAAAACGACTAATTATGTCGAACACCGACCCCCCCCCCACCTCACCATAGAGGCAATGAGATAGCGGATTTGGGCTACAAGTATGACCTACGTTAGGACCTGGCCAATAGAGCCGGCCAGACCATATCAATCTATGGATCAAGAGGACGTGCACCCATACGATACGACGGCCGTCAAGTGTGGCACCACAAACATAACCAAGTCCGGGGTCACCACCGAACACAGATGTCATCCGAACTCCGTCATGATGTCGCCCGATACAAAGGTGCCGCACACCCCATGTGCTTTACCGATGAGGTAAGGTAGCACCAATTTCCAGAAGGGTTTAAACCCGTGAACATCGAGCAATACGATGGAACGACGGACCCCGCTATATGGATTGAAGATTTTCTTCTCCACATTCACATGGCTCGGAGAGATGACCTCCACGCCATTAAATACCTCCCTCTAAAGCCGAAAAGACCACCACGGCACTGGTTGAATAGCCTCCTAGAGAACTCCATTGGAAGTTGAGAAGACTTAGAGGATGCTTTTCGGGCCAACTTTCAGGGCACTTATGTCCGGCCACCGGATGTTGATGACCTGAGTCACATAGTCCAGCAACCCGAAGAGTCAACTCGCAAACTTTGGAAAATGTTTTTAATTAAAAGAACCAAATCGTGGACTGTCCGCATGCTGAAGACTTAGCGCCATTTAAGCACAGTGTCCATGACGAATGGCTTGCCGACACCTTAGTCAGGAAAAGCAAAAGACTATGGAAACTCTTACTTCACTTATGACCCATTTCTTTGCGGGCGAAGATAGCTGGTTGGCTCGTAGAAGTAATAGTACCAGCGTCCCCGGCATTTCTTAGGCCAAGGATGGCAATGGCAGGCCACGACGCAGCAAAAACAAGCATCGGAACAATAACGAAGAGATAGAGGATATGGTAGTAAATGCCGGATTCAGTGGCTCCAAATCCGGTCAGCGGAAGAAGCCATTCCAAGGTAATAGGGACGGCACATCCAACTTGGACAAAATACTAGAGAGACCTTGCCAGATTCATAGCACCCCTGACAGACCTGCCAACCAAGCCAACATATATTGCCGGGTTTTTAAACATGCCAGTAAATTAAATGCCGAACATAAGGGGAAAGGACCTCAAAGTGAGGATGATACGTCTCCAGCATATCTATAATTTTTTATTGTTCCATGCTATTATATTATCCATATATGATGTTTTATATGCTATTTTATATGATTTTTGGGACTAACCTATTAACCTAGAGCCCAGTGCCAGTTTCTGTTTTTTCATTGTTTTTGAGTTTTATAGAAAAGGAATACCAAATGGAGTCCAACTGACCTGCCAATTTTTGTGGATTTTTTATGGACCAAAAGAAGCCCTAGAAGTAAAAGAGTTGGGATAGAAGAGTCCCGAGCCATCCATGAGGGTGGAGGGCACGCCCTACCCCCCTGGGCACGTCCCCTACCTCGCGGATGACTTAGAGACCCCCCCTGATGTGAGACCAACACCAAAAATTCCTATAAATACAGAAACCCCCGAAAATAAACCTAGATCTGGACTTCCGCTGCCGCAAGCCTCTGTAGCCACCAAAAACCAATCGGGACCCTGTTTCGGCACCCTACCGGAGGGGCAATCATCACTGGTGGCCATCTTCATCATTCCGGCGCTCTCCATGATGAGGAGGGAGTAGATCACCCTTGGGGCTGAGGGTACTAGTAGCTATGCGTTTGATCTCTCTCTCTCTCTTGTGTTCTTGATGTGGCACGATCTTGATGTAACGCGAGGTTTTCTACTAAAGTTGGATCTTATGATGTTTCTCCCCATCTATCTCCTTGTGATGAATTGAGTTTTCCCTTTGAAGTTATCTTATCGGATTGAGTCTTTAAGGATTCGAGAACACTTGATGTATGTCTTGCGTGGGATATCTGTGGTGACAATGGGGTATTCTACTGATGCACTTGATGTATGTTTTGGTGATCAACTTGCGGGTTCCGTGACCTTGGGAATCTATGCATAGGGGTTGGCACACGTTTTCGTCTTGACTCTCCGGTAGAAACTTTGGGGAACTCTTTGAAGTTCTTTGTGTTGGTTGAATAGATGAATCTAAGATTGTGTGAAGCATATTGTATAATCATACCCGCGGATACTTGAGGTGACATTGGAGTATCTAGGTGACATTAGGGTTTTGGTTCATTTGTGTGTTAAGGTGTTATTTTACTACGAACTCTAGGGATGTTTGTGACACTTATAGGAATAGCCCAATAGATTGATCGGAAATAATAACTTTGAGGATGTTTTGTACCCTACAATAATCTCTTCATTTGTTCTCTGCTATTAGTGACTTTGGAGTGACTCTTTGTTGCATTTTGAGGGATAGTTATGTGATCTAATTATGTTATACTTGTTGAGAGAACTTGCACTAGTGAAAGTATGAACCCTAGGCCTTGTTTCAAAGCATTGCAATACTGTTTGTACTCACTTATATCATTAGTTACCTTTCTGTTTTTATAATTTCAGATTATAAAAACCTATATCTACCATCCATATTGCAGTTGTATCACCATCTCTTCACCGAAGTAGTGCACCTATACAATTTACCATTGTATTGGGTGTGTTGGCGACACAAGAGACTCTTTGTCATTTGGTTGCAGGTTTGTTTGAGAGAGACCATCTTCATCCTATGCCTCCCATGGATTGATAAACCTTAGGTCATCCACTTGAGGGAAATTTGCTACTGTCCTACAAACCTCTGCACTTGGAGGCCCAACAACATCTACAAGAAGAAGGTTGTGTAGTAGACATCAGAGGACGATGATGAGCCTCGCCCGCCGAACACTCGGGGACAGAAACAATTTCCCCCAGACGTGAAAACGGCGAACATGATCTATGTCACCCACATCCCCAAGAGGGAGTGCAAATGCGCATTAAGGGACGTCTAAGCCGTAGAGCCTGTCGCCCCAAAATTCAACTCATGGTCAGCTCGTCCGATCACCTTTGATCGCAGGGACCACCCAACCAGTATCAGTCACGGAGGATCGGCGGCCCTAGTACTCGATACTATCATCGACAGATACCATCTCACTAGAGTCCTTATGGATGGCAGCAACAACCCCAACTTGATCTATAATGATACTGTCTGTAAGATGGGTATCGACCCATCAAGAATCAAGCCTAGCAACACTGCCTTTAAAGGAGTGATACCCGGCGTGGAGACCCGCTGCATGGGCTCATTAACACTTGAAGTAGTATTCGGCTCTCCAGACAATTTTGGAAGCGAAGAATTGATCTTCGACATCGTCCCTTTTCGCAGTGGTTATCATGCACTACTCAGACGAACTGCTTTCACCCGCTTTAATGCAGTCCCACACTATGCTTATCTGAAGCTCAAAATGCTGAGACCTCGTGGCGTCATCATAGTAAATGGGAATTCAGAGCGCTCCCTCCGTAATGAGGAGCATACTATGGCCCTAGCAGCCAAAGTACAGGGCAGCCTCATCAAGCCGAACAACTCATCGGTCATCAAGACCCATGACCCTTCTAAACGTGTCCGATCCGCGTTACAATGCGGTAGCTCGGTGGAACCGGAGCTTGAATAGCAGTTTAGCCTCCGCGGATCGCCCCATAAGGTTGCGGCATACGTACCTCGCGTACATAAGTATGCACTTAAAATACCTTGGGCAACGCTGGAGGCACACTGCGGAAAAGGTCCATAGTACGGCTTGACCCTATTCGGACCTCAAGTATTTTTTCCACTGTTGGTTCGTTAAAATACATACCTGATCTACGGTCGTACGGGGACTCCTTTCTAGATTCCTCTTTTTAGCAGACAACCATCAAACTCCTCCTCTCCAAGGATATGTCACCAAGGAGAAATGGCGCAGACGTGCAGCAGGGCATCATTGGGATTCTCAAACCACTACTTTTAGCCCCTGTGTAAACCTTTCCCTTGTGTAAACTTTTGGCATGTAAAATGGCCTCGATATTCATGGCATTAATTATCTGTAACAACATGGCTCGACATATTAATCAGGGTATAAAGGAAGCAGTTGATCGACACTTTGTTTGGAAATCATTTTACTTTATATTATCATCTGTATTCTCTCCCCACTTCAGAATGCCACACATGCTTTAGTTTGGCCTTAACACTGGGGGTTGTATTCGGCCCTGCACATTTCAAGTCCGAACACCTATAGGGAACTCTTCGGTGTCCCGGATATTGCATTATATGCATCGGCTCCGAATCATGTCTTCGGTCTATAGTTGGGTTGCCCGGTTCCTGTGCTTATCACCTTACGTTCCGCACGTTCGGCTAAGCTAGTAAAGGGAGAACTACTGCGATTGTATTTCTGGTTCATCCGGTCAAGTACCTTAGTAGAGAAAGCCAAAAAATGACTGTCATGATAAGCGAGAGCTGGTCGGCGATTCGGCGGCTTAGTATTATACTACAAATCATTAGTGATTCACCACGTGTTACACGAGGGGCTGGTCTTCGTCCAGCCGCATGGAAAAGGCACCATAGTCCGGATAGCTGCACATGCACAAGGGGCTAGCACTTAGCTCTACAGTCAAACTCCTATAGCCAAGTGAAAGTAATAAAGCCGCATAGTCCGATTGCCTGGTTCACCTCGCGGACACCTCCTTTACCGACCAAGACGTTGGATAAAGTGTGGTCACACGTTATGCCAAACACCCATGTAGCATCTACATGGGGGCTGAAGCCGACGATTGGCAACTTTCAGAAATATAACAATAAGCGGCCGCATAGGAGAAAAATCGCTCGAATAGAAGGTGCAAACATAGATATATAATAGCATGGGTTCATAACATAGTTTGTACAACCCGAACACATTTAACCAAATATTTATGTCCTTAGAACATTGACCCTCTATCTCTCGGGCTCCTTCTAGGACGTCGTCAAAGTTCCTCTCCGGCTTTCGATGATATTTACCCTCGGGCGGGCCTACGGTTGCCACTCCGGTGGTCTTCATCTCCACCCATTGCATTTTAACGTGGGCGAAGGCCATCCGAGCGCCCTCTATGCAGGCCGAGCGCTTTACAGCATCAATCCGCGCTCATGCGTTGACAAGCCGCTCCACCAAACCGAGGTAGCTGCTAGGGATCGGCTCGGTCGGCTAGAGTTGGACTATCAGGTCCTTCATAGCCAAACCTGCCACCTTATGCAGCTCTACCAGCTGCTTCAGTTGGTCGTTCAGAGGCGTCAGGTGTCCCGGCGCGAGAAATTGTGACCAAAACAACTTCTCAGACAAGTTCCCCTCCTGGGCTTGGAAGAACTGTGCGGCATCGGCGACACTCTTCGAAAGATAAGTAAATGTGCCTGGAGAACTCCACACTTGTGTGAGCAAAGCGTACCTCTGACCTCAAAAGATACTCTACAAAAGAAAGGCCTTACCAGCCGCTATGTGCCTCGCCTGGTGGATCTCTTCGCGAGTGCTCCGGGACTCGCTTAGCGCCTCTTTGGCGTCTTGGAGAGCCTTGGCAAGCTCAGAGGACTGGGCCGAAGTCTTCTACTCCAATGTTTCGCATTTGCTGATGGCATCTTTCAGCTCCTGCTCGACTTCGGCCACCCGAGCTTCGTGTTGGCGGCGGGCAGCTTGTTCGGCCTCTAGTTCAGCAGCCTCTTTGTCAATGGTTGCCTTATTGACCTCTGCTTCTTTCATGGCTTGGGCGAGGGCGCCTTTGAGGGTCTCGACCCTGGTTGCGCCAACTATGATCATAATCAAAGCATTTCTATGAGTTAACCTCTAAATATACATAACTTCTGACATGAAAATATTTTTTTAACATTGTACGCATACCTTGCGTTTCGTCGAACCGCTTGTTGATGCGGTCGAGTTCCTCATTTGCCACCTGAAGCTTCCGATTGAGTTCGGAAACTTCTGTGGCCTGGGCGGTTGCCGCCAACATGGATGCCTGTTGCAATAACAACACAGTATGTTACTCTACCGAATACTATGTCGGCCTCTGTCTGATTTCTTCTATACCGGACAGAGCCTCAGGGGCTACTGTCTGTACATAGGTTTATTCTTCTATATGAAAAGTTTTTTAGAACATTACGTCGCATACCTCAAAGCCTATTAGTAGGCTGCATAAGGCTTCATTCAGTCCGTTTTTAGCTGACTGGACCTTCTCCATAAACAGACCCATCAGGGTGCGGTGCTCCGCCATGACGGAAGCACTTTGCAGTTCTTCCTGCAGACTGTTGGGCGCCTCCGGATTAGTGGTGGCCACTGATGGAGCTGGTGCCCCTCCCCCTTCTTTCATAGGGGGGCTGCTTATCCGATCCCAAAGCCGTGCTGGCCTCCAGAATGGTGTTCGGCTGGAGCCCGGATTGCTTGGGATCCCCACCGTCGGTTGTCATAAGGGTCGCCTCTCCTAGGTCTTTGACGACCGAGGTATTAACCTCGGGCGCTCTCTTGATGGCTCTGCTCGCCCCCTTGTTGGCCAGTCGATGTCCTTTGGGACGACACTTCGGTGTCCTCCATGGCAATATGAGAGGGGGCTCGCGAAGGCGTATCACTCTCTGCCATTTCGGGCGGCAGAGAGTTCCCCTCCGATAATGGCGTATGGTGGAGCTCGTGGGGAGGGCTGAAAGGAAAATAACAAAATAACTTACATAATGGAAGCAAGTAGACCAAACATAATAGTGATTTTCTTAATACTCACGATTCGTCCAGGGGCTCCACCCTGGGAGGTTTATTGAGGACTACTTCGGACTCCGAGTTCGAACTATCCAGGAGGGTCAGTTTCCCCTTCTTGTGCGCCTCCCTCTCAGGGTCTTCGGAGGCCGCCCTCTTCTTCTTCCTCCCCTTGTGGGGGAGTCGCTTTCTACCTCCTCCTCTTCCTCCTCGTCTCCTTCGTGGGAAGAGAGGGCTTCGGTCTCTCCGGACATTCTTTCTGAAGGACCATTGGGGTGGGGGCCGCCCTTGGCCTCCTTAACTTTCTTCTTCTTGGTTTTCTTCTTTGGCAGGACCAACATCTCTGTTAGCCAGGGTGTGGTCAGGTCCTCAGGCAGTGGTGCCGGGAAGTTGATCCGCTCCGCGTTTGTCGTCCAGACCTGTAAGGAAAGAAGGAAATATAATTTCTATTATATCTGAAATACTAACCGGATAGGTCTACGGAAAGATTATGCTTACCGCCGTGGCCGGGTTCTCGATGTTGAGTCTGATGCCCTCGGTCTTCTTCGGCCACTTTGTCTGAGCCTTCAAGATCCGCTTCCATATATCTTCGCGCGTGGTGCCAAAGAAGCGCTTTAGGGTCCATGGCTCCTCCGGATTGAACTCCCACATGGGGGAGGCACGAAGCTGGCAGGGAAGGGTGCGGCGGAAGAGCATCACTTGAATCACATTTGTGAGACCGCTGTTCTCACCCAACATATCGGAGATGCGCTTCTGGAGCATCTTCACCTTCGATTTGGACCCCTGATCAAGGCCCTTGGCGGTCCATGTGGTGAGTCTAACAGGGGGTCTGGATCTGAAATCAGGCGTGGCCGCCCAGGTGGCGTCGCAAGGTTCGGTGATATAGAACCACTCCTTCTGCCATACCTTGACTGTTTTTATGAATGCCCCTTTTGGCTAGATTGCGTTGGGAAACTTGCTTACCATAGCTCCGCGGCAATCCACATGATGTCCGTCGACCACCTTCGGCTCCAGATTGAAGACTTTGAGCCATAGGCCTAAGTGTGGGGGGATGCGGAGGAGAGCCTCACACACGACTATAAAAACTGATACGCCGAGGAAGGAATTTGGGGCTATATCATGGAAATCTATCCCGTAGAAAAACATAAGACCCCGGACGAAGGGGTGGAGGGGAAATCCAAGCCCCCGAAGGAAATGGGGGATGAACACAACCCTCTCACCAGGCCCTAGAGTAGGAATGACCTGGTCTTTATCTGGAGTCCTATGCACGATGCCTGCGGACAGATAGCCCATGCTCCGGAGATCCTTTACATCATTTTCAGTGACAGTGGAGGCCTCCTACTTGCCCTTGGAGCCAGACCAGGCCATTGTTGGGAAGGGTGGCAGCGGTGGAGGAGATCGGAGTTGTAGGTGCTGGAGCTTGGAGATTGGGAGAGAGAAGCTAGAGGAAGGCGTGAAGAAAAAGGAGGGGTCTTTACCCTTTTATGGACGGTGAAAATGCCAATCGTCCCCCTCTAAACCCACAAAACTCGCCTGCTCCCAACGGGATCGTGCGTAAGGTGCAGTTGGATTACCCAAATCACATTGATGAGAATCCCGTAATGGGCGGGCATGATCTCTGTTTCGACGAGATGTGTCAATGGAGGCTAGGCCTAGAAACGCGAAAGGAGAAGCATGAAAGCGGTTCGAAGTGTTAAAAAGTGAAGTGTGACGCTTTGTTGAAAGAGTTGTCACTAAAGACACTATTGCTATTTGGATGCCTTGCCTTTGTGGCTAAGGGTTGTATTAATTATGCAGAGTCGGACACAATCCCTTTATGCAGGAAGCCTAATTAAAATGTTCGGAAGGACGAACCCGCCTTGCAATGCCGAAGACAATTCGCGTGCTGAACACATTGTCATCGAAGACTGGTTCAGGGGCTACTGAGGGAGTCCTGGATTAGGGGGTCCTTGGGTGTCTAGTCTATTCGATATGGGCCGGACTGATGGGCCATGAAGGCAAAGCAGATGACTACCCCCCGTGTCCGGGTAGGACTCCAATGTGCGTAGAACGGCGAGTTTGGTGTCCGGGTGTAATACTTCCTTCCTCTGCAAACTGACTGTGTACAACCCTAGGCCCCTTCGGTGTGTATATAAACTGAAGGGTTAGATCCATAGAGAGGGAGAAGGATCATAGGATAGATCGCTAGGGTTTAGCCATCATGATCTCGAGGTAGATCAAGTCTTGTAACCCTTATGCACATCGAATACAATCAAGCAGGACGTAGGATTTTACCTCCTTTAAGAGGGCCCGAACCTGGGTAAACATCATGTCCCTATTGTCCCTTGTTACCATTGATCCTTAGACACACAACTTGGGACCCCCTACCCTAGATCTGCCCATTTTGATACCGACAGTGGCCACCTTCATGGAAAAACCTAGCCCCCTGCCCCGCCCACCTATAAAAGGGGACGCGGGGTGTGGTCTTTTTCCACACTTACTTCTCCCTCCATCCCTGCAGTAGTCCTTGCCTATCATGGCGAGAGGTCGAGGGTTCGGCGCTGCTCCCGCGGCGACGAGAACTTCTGCTCGACAGCGTCTCCCTCCTCCCTCCGAAGATGCGAGGGAGGAGCCCACTACAGGAGGAAGTGGGAGGGGCGAGGTCGCGGGCATTGTGGCGCCCGGGAACGAGGAGGACATGGTGGCGCTTTGATTGCGCCCCCGCTCGCCATCTCTCCCCTGATGGAAGGCCACGTCGGAGGTCAACCTCTGGAGTTCATCATCAGATTGTACATGCCCCTACGTGGCCGCCTCCGCCTCCCTACTCCATTCGCAAGGGCTATGGAGCTCGAGAAGCCGCGAGCGTTGAGACTGCACAAGAGGGATTGCGGAAATGGTGGCATGCAGGTGGATGTGAATTTCCCTGCCCCTCATGTAATGTTCTTCGGCCGCGGCTGGAAGACCTTTGCTCGCGCCCATAGCTTGTCGGAGGGGCACGTTCTCCATTGTAAATTAATTGAGGCCAATTTTCTTTCCGTTAAGGTCTTTGGATGCTCGGGCGCTTGCTTAGAGCTGGACCAATGATGAAAGCTCCTCCTCGAGTGATAGCGACGAGGAGGACAGTGACGGCGATGACAAGGCATCGACCGGGAGGGCGATGACTCTAACTCCGGATGAACACCAGCCACACCATGACCATCAGGCGGCAGCACCACCATCTGGCGGTGTCCAGGGAACGGGGGTACCTAGACTTGCCTGCCTGCGGCCCAGGGCGTGGCTCCACCAACAGCCTAGTACGACCCATCTTCACCATCAACTGCTCAAGACCCTCGCGAGGGGCCAAGCCTTGCGAGGCGGACGACACCAAGACCTCCCCGGGGGCGGCCTCGCTAGGCTGGCTCCTAAGGAGTGAAGATATCTATGCAACGGGCACCTCGCGAGGTCCGCGTAACGTGAGCCATGACGACCAAGGCTAGGCGGGTGCTAGCGGGTGCAGAGTACCAGTTTCCTCTTTAGTTCTAAGGAAGCAGGCGTAGGCGAGGAGTCCCGAGGCATCATGCAAAGGTTTCCATATCAGTGCAACAAGACCAAGACCAGCAGGATGGTAGGACGGAGGTCACCATGGAGCCCACGGCGTCACCACCACCAGAGCCTTTGGCAGGCGAAGACAACCTTTTGTAAGGATAACTTGTACTAGTTTTCTCCCTTCGAAATTGGCCGTTGTGGAATACCGTCCCACCTAAACATTTGGGAAGAGGACCAGGGCCTCTAAATAGGGCTAGCCACCGCCATAGCAAAGGGGGATCATCCGGACCATCCTAAGGCACACCAGCTCATCGAGCCTAAGAACATCTCTCCTGAGGAGGCTGTTCATCCACTGTACTAGTTCATACTTAGCCCACGAGGCAATCCACCACACCACACTGGAGTAGGGTATTACACCACAATGGTAGCCCGAACCAGTATAAACTCTCGTGTCACTTGTTCCTTGGGTTCGGCGAGCTAGGCCTTGAGATCGTTGCGAGAGTGAGCTAGGGCGAGATCTTCGTGCGTACCCCAGTGTTCGAACCTCAAGGGTTTGCCGAAACCCGCAATCCGACATTTGGCGTGCCAGGTAGGGTGTGCTGAAGCCTTTCTTCCGTTGATTCACGCACCACTGCTCCACCGCATCCATGTCCGACGCTCGCCGAGCCCATGCTGAGTGCCGGGCCTCCCTCGCCACCCGCATCACTCAGACGATGCCTGTTGACGGACCTCCCCGCTGTCGTGCATCACCCGCTGCCAACGCCGCCAGCGGCCCAGCAGCAAACGAGTAGCAAGCTTCATCCATGCACCCCTCCATGTGGCGGGACCGATGTACCGCCACCCCATTGCTGACTCCGGCCGGCTCGTCGTTCCACGCTTGTCGCGCGCCCATGGAAACGCAGGGCGCGCTGCTCATAGCACGCGAGCTCCTGCGTTACTGCCCGGTCGACGACCTCTATGATGACTGGCTGGACCGCATCACCGAGCTCGTCAGCGTTGCAGGATGCTCTCCTGCACCGTCTCTCTCGCTGCCTTGCCCACCCCGAGCTGCGGGCGACGTAGTTCACAGAGCGCCTCCGCCGCCTCTGCATCAAGACGGCGCCCTCGCACCAAGACACGCGGCTCACTGAGCGCCTCCGCCGCCTCCGCATCAAAACAGCACCCTAGCACCAAGGCGCGTGGTCCCGCGGCGTGAACCGCCACGCCGAGCGCCCGCGCACGAAGAAGGAAGCTGCCGAGAAATCTTGGGGCTGCAAGAAAATGCTCCTGCGCTGATAGCACCGTTGCGTCAAGACCGCGCGCCGCCTGCGGCGGTGGTGCATGGATATCAGGATCGGGCTCCGCCACCGCGACGAGCTCTGGTGACCACAGCAGGCTGCCGTGCCTGTACTCCTGGGCTGTGCAGCGTCTTCTAGCCAGGCAAGTTCAAGCCATACCTGCCTCCGTGCTACGACGACACCCCCGACCCCGCGGAGTTCTTACAGCTCTACGAGCTGAGCATCGAGGAAGCCAATGGAGACAAGAAGGTCATGGCGAACTGGTTTCCCATGGCCCTCAAGGATGGCGCACGCTCGTGGCTCCTGAACTTGCCCACGGGATCGATCTCCTCCTGGGGCGAGTTGCACGAGCGTTTCGTCGCCAACTTCCAAGGCACTCGCGACTGCCCACCGGTCGCGGGCGACCTGCGGCCCATCAAGCAGCAACTAGGGGAAACCCTGCAGAAGTACATCCAATGCTTCAACAGCGTTCGCCTCAAGATTCCCAAGTTGAAGGACGAGGCCATCATCTCTGCATTCTCCGATGGCATCCATGACGTCAAGATGAAGGAAGAGCTCGCCATCCATGAGGAGCTATGCACGGCCCTGGAGATGTTCAATATGGCGACAAAGTGCGCAAGGGCTAAGGAAGGACACCTTTCCCTCCTCGAGCTCCCAGCTGCTGACTAGGAGGACAAGAAGGCAAAGATCAAGGATGTGAAGTGCAAGGGGGCTGCCGTGCTCGCGGCGGAGCCAGAGATGAAGCACGGCCGCGACCACCCCGAATCATCCAAGGCCAACCACCAATTCTGCGTTTTCCACAATGTTCACAGCCACTACACCAATGACTGTCAGGAGCTCAGGGCCATCTGAGATGGGCGCTTCAATCAATGCCCTGAGCGCAACGACCGAGGCTACGACCGAGGAGGAGGACGAAGCGGAGGACGCTGGGACGGTCGCGGCCCCCGCCAGGAGTGGCGTGAACGGCCTCGTGAGGACCACTGGCAGGACCAACCTCACGAGGGCGCTTGGAGAGAACAGCCTCGTGAGGACCGCCCACAGGGAAACGCTGGCCTCCTTCCGTTGCCGCCCCACGAAGAAGGAACGTCGACCACCATCAAGACGAGGGGGCCGGGGGCTTCCAGGAGCCACGCGCCATCGCTTGTATCTTGGGTGGTGCTCAAGCCCTAGTCTCTCAGTGTGCGTTCAAGAAGTTTGCTCGCGAGGTGAACACGGCCCATCCCAGGCTCGAGACCATACGCCCGCTCAGGTGGTCCAAGTGCGCCATCACCTTCAGTTAATCAGACCAGCTCAAGTGCGTGGCGGCCGCCGGCTCCCTCCCGATGCTCTACTCACCCGTCATCAGCAACGTTCAAGTCACCAAGACCCTCATCGATGGCAGCGCAGGGCTCAATGTCCTGTCCATCGAGGCATTCGACAGCCTCCAGGTGCGATACGATCAGCTCCAGCCTACCAGGCCTTTCTCACGAGTGACCGACAGCTCCACCACCCCGATAGGGCAGGTCAGCCTTCCTATCACCTTCGGCCAGCGTGACAACTACCGCACCAAGCTCATCGACTTCGATGTGGCCCACATTCGCCTGCCATACAATGCCATCCTTGGGTATCCATCCTTGGCCAAGTTTATGGAAGTCACTCAACATGGCTACAACATCCTCAAGATGCTAGGGAGTGGCGGCATCATCACGGTCCCCTGTGGAGAAAGAGATGCGGTGTGCTCCCTCGAGCGTGCTTATAAAGCTATAGCGACTGAAGGCCCTGACAACGAAGGCACCCTGTACCCTCCCGAGGACAACCCCGAGAAGAAGAAGCAGCAACTCCATCAAGGGCCTCAGGAGGGCGGCGTCTCCAGCGGCACTATCTCAGGACCTGCGCCCGCAGATGGGGCGCTGTCGGTGTCAAAACTGGCGGATCTCGGGTAGGGGGTCCCGAACTGTGCGTCTAAGCCAGATGGTAACAGGAGGTGGGGGACACAGTGTTTACCCAGGTTCGAGCCCTCTCGATGGAGGTAATACCCTACGTCCTACATGATTGATCTTGATGATATGAGTATTACAAGAGTTGATCTACCACAAGATCGTAGAGGCTAAACCCTAGAAGCTAGCCTATGATTATGATTGTTGTTGTCCTACAGACTAAACCCTCCGGTTTACATAGACACCGGAGGGGGCTAGGGTTACATAGAGTCGGTTACAAGGGAGGAGATCTACATATCCGAATTGCCAAGCTTGCCTTCCATGCAAAGGAGAGTCCTACCCGGACACGGGACGAAGTCTTCAATCTTGTATCTTCATAATCCAATAGTTCGGCAAAAGTATATAGTTCGGCTGTCTGAGGACCCCCTAATCCAGGAGTCCCTCACAAGCCCCTAAACCTGGCTTTAATAACGATTAGTCAGGCGCGCAAATTGTCTTCAGCATTGCAAGGCGGGTTCCTTCTCCGAATACTCCATAGAATATTTTGAACACAAGGATTGTGTGCGGCTCTGCAAAACAAATTCCACATACCACGAGAGAGAGTATAATATTTCCACAAATCTAATCTGCTGATAACTTTTCATAACGTGACATCACGCCATGGCCCGGTCATCATTCGAACCATTTTTCTCAACCAGCTACTACACGTATTGCGAGGCAGTTTTCTTGGCATGTCTTGTCAAAGCAGAGATCATGTCCCCTTATCACGGGATTCTCATCAATACGGGTGTGGGTAACCCAACCGCGTCAACAATTACGGCGCTTGGGGAATAAGAGAGTTTACCAGGGAGGTGGGGAGGCGCATAGCTTCTTCCGCCATTATAAAGGGACAAGGACTCCTCCTTTTGACCCACGCCTTCTTCTTCCCTGGCCATCCATTCTTGCGCACTCGAGCTCCAGCGCCCAAGTTCATATTTTCTTCGTAAAACCACTCCAAACATGTCCGGAGCGAGAGGCAAGTGGATGGTCTCCTCCGTTACAGAGGAGAACATTATGAAGCTCTAGGAAGCCGGATACCTGGCCGTAGACATCATGCACTGGCTCCCAGACGAGGGGCAGATAGTTCCTACCCCTGAATCCCACGAAAGGGTTGTATTCCTTACCCATTTCTTCTGTGGGCTGGGATTTCCCCTCTACCCATTTGTTCGCGGGCTCATGTTCTACTACGGGATGGACTTCCATGATCTGGCCCCCAATTTCATCCTCAACATCTCGGCGTTTATCTCGTGTGTGAGGCCTTCCTCCGCATCAAGCCCCACTTCGTTCTGTGGCTGAAAACCTTCAATGTTAAACCGAAAGTGGTGGTCGGCTAGCAAGCGGAGTGCGGAGGCGCCATGGTGGGTAAAATTCCGAACATCACCTGGCTCGAAGGCTCCTATGTGGAGACCGTGAAGGGGTGGCAATCGGGGTGGTTCTACATCACCAAGCCGCGTGACACCAACTGGGTAGTGGCCCCTGAATTTCGATCCGGCATCCCCACTCGGCTCACCTCCTGGAAAGAGAAGGGCCTATCCTGGGGTTCATCGATAGAGCTGACCGGACTCCAGAACTGTGTGAAAAACACGATAATCAGGAAAATCAAGCTTGTCAACGTGGTCCAGGTCATGCTGTTCCGCCAGATCCTCCCGTGTCAAAGACGGGCATTCAATATGTGGGAGTTTGACCCGGTCAAGCACCAGACGCTGCGAGAGCTCTTCGACACGACACACCAGGACATCTGGAGGGTGCTGTTCAAGTCTGCCGAGGTACCTCCTCCCCTTACCGAGAATCGCGGAATCAGCGCAAAGCGCCCTGCCAATCCGGTAAGCTTCTTATATTTCATAGGACGTTTCTTTCCCCAGTATAATCATGTGGGGGATCTAACCCTCCATGCCATTTAACAGGAACGGGTCACGACAGCGGAGCGGATCGATTGTCCGGCCCTACTGCCCGAGGATCCAGCAAGTGCTCTCTTAACGGAGATGCTCGTTCTAGCGCCCTATGAGGCGCTGGAGAATAAGGCGAAGAAGAAGGCCACGGGGACCAGGAAAGGTCTCCAGCGCAAGGTCGTAACGGAATCATCGTACGATAACACCAAGCCGCCCTCCTCCCACAAAAATGAGGAGGAGGAAGAGGAAAGTTCTCCCCCCCTAGCCGAGGGAGACAAGAAAAGGAAGGTCGCCCCGTCAGGGGAAGCCGAAGGGTCCAAGAAGGTAAGGACTCTCCTTCCGGACTGCTCCACGGCGGCCGCTTTTAGCGACGAGGAGTGGTTGCCCAGGGACAACCCCGTGGCGAAGTCGTAATTATCCGGATACCACAATGGCTCTTGGTATGTTTTATTTTATTACTTCTTATCATGCCGAACATGATCATGCAGCCCCTCCAAAACCCGTATCGATGTATCCTCTTCGGATGAGTCTTTGGGCCCGTCGGAGATGAACAACGATTCACTCCCGACCGCCTCCTCCCCCCTCCCTACGGACGACGTCGAGGTGCTGTCTCAAAGGGTACCAAACCAAGGGGAGACAGTTCCGGAAGCACCCCAAGGCGACATTCCGGACTTGGGGCGCAAGAGGGGCAAGACTCCCATGGGCTCTAATGCCGGGGGCAGCAAGTCTGTGCCGATGGCCTCTGTGCATCCAGGGTCATCGGACAATTTGCTGGAAGTGCTTCACGGAGCTTCCATTGATGAAGAGCACCACACTATCATGAGTGCGGTGATCAAGAAGATTCAGTCCGCCAAAAGCGGACTAACTAAAGGCTGTTCCAGCCTCCTAACAGGCTTTGAGGTAAGTAATAAAATTGTGAGAAAATGCTACAGCATAGACAGTAGCCCCTGATGCTCTGTTTGGTGTTCGGAAGAAAGGCCGAACGGAGGATCAAATAATAATCACAGGAGTCTAATCAGAATATGTCTATGTGAATAAGCAGGCTTCACTGCTGGCCGCTGCCGCTCACACGACGGAGGTTTCCGCACTGAAGCGGGACCTTGAGCGGTCCGAGGAAGAGCTCAGCCTTACCAAGAGGCAGCTCGAAGAGAACAAAGGTAAGTGATACCTCGTCTGTTTATTCATAAAGAAAAAAGGAAACTGGTTGTTAGATCACAGGATCGTCGTGAATTTTGCCAGCGGCCACGACCGAAGTGGCGACCCTGAAGAAGGCGCTGTCCGTGGCCGAAGGCAAAGCGGCCAGGGAGCGCGCCGAGCGCGAGAAGCAAGAGGCCCAAGTCGGCGAGGTTCAGCAAGAGCTCCAGGAGTTTGCTAAGAAGTACGCGTCCTTGGAGCGTGACTCGAAGACGCAAGGGTTCGAGCTTGCAAAGGCCCTCGAGAATGCACAAAATGCCAAGGTCGAAGCCCAAAAGGCCCTCTAGGAAATTGAGGCGGTCAGGAAGATAGCGGCGGGTAAGGCACAAAATGCTAAGGTCGGAGCTCTCCAGGAGCGTTCGCAGATCTACCCCGCAGTGTGTCGGATGCCGCGGAGTTCTACCGGGCCGAGGAAGGGAGCTCGACGGAGAAGTTGTTCTGGTCTCAGTATACTGGGATCGAACATCCGATGCCCTTGAGCGACCAGTTGAAGCAGCTGGTCGAGCTTCACAAGGCGATCGAACTGGCCATAAAGGGCCTCATAGTCCGGATGTGGCGTGGCGAGCCCCTGTCTGGCATCTATTTCGGCCTGGTAAGGTGGCTTGTAAACGCCTGCCCCCGGCTTGAAGTCATAAAGCGGTCCACCTACATTGAGGGTGCGCGTAGGGCTTTTGCCCGGGCGAAAATGCAATGGACGAAGATGGATGCCGAAAAGCTGGTGAAGGAGTGGCCACCGGAGGGCAAGGAGCATCGCCACCCTGAAAAGTATTATGACAGTGTCCTGAAGGGTGCTCGCCTTGTGGCAGATGAATGTGCTAAGGATGTGATATTTGAATGAATGAACTCTTTGATCCTGTGATATGAAACGAGTTCATGTGCGCTATGTAACGCTTGTTAATTTAAAATATTACCTTCTATGCGGCCGTTTATAAAATTTGAGAGTTGGCCAGTCATCGGCTTTTGCCCCCATGTAACTAGTACTGAGGTGTTCGGCATAAACCTGATCACTCTTTATCCCAGTTTTGGGTCCTTCGAAGGAGGTGTTCAGCACAACGAACTAGGCAATCGGACTATAAGGCTTTATCACACTCACTTAGCCATAGTAGTCTACAATTTTAAATTTTGGCGAAGCCCCTAGTATTCGGAAGGCCGAACTTGGGGCGCTATGTACGCCTAAATCGGACAAGGCCAACTCCTCGCCTGAAGCGGAAAAAAACTTTACGGATTTGAGACCTCTCGAACAGCGATCAGCTCCCGCCGCATCATGATAGTGAGTTTTCGGCTTTCTCTACTGAGGTGCTCGTCCGGAAGAATCGGGACACAATCGCAGTAGTTCTCCCAGTGCTACCTAAGCCGATATAGCGGAACATAAGATACCAAACATGGTAGCCGGGCAAACCCAACTATTAACCCAAGACATAATGCTATAAGTTCGGGGTGTCGCACTGTCAAAAGTGTTTGGAATTTTCATGTCGTGTTATGGGGAAATGGAAGCCCCTGGCGCACTAGTCGTGTCAGAATGTACGGGTGCAATTTGTCGTAAGTAAGCAGACAGGAAAAACAGATAAAGGAATGCAATAATGAGCTGATGTTGTATATTGTTATTGAAATGATACCTCAAAGAATATGCATACATGTAGTGCAATAAGTAAAAAATAGGACTATTTGACATGTCCTATCCAAGGTAAAGCTGCATGTAGGTATGTAAAACAGGTATACCGGTCGTTATCAGAGACCACCTGAGGATTCCCCTGTACGTCAAAGCTTCTTGCTTCCTTGGTGTTTCTTTCCCGTAATGGGTCCGATAATCAGGAGATCGGAGAGGGCCTTCAAATAATAGGGGCCTGAAAGGAAGTAAATGTTAAAGGTATACGGGTCCTGAAGCGGTTGAGCCGCATTGTGGGCCGTGCCATAGCCGTGCCTTAGCCTATGCCCATGGTATCTTGAGTGCGTAATTATGTATGCGCGACACAAATTTCGCCGCTTGACTGGGACTAGGACGGAGGCCGAATTGCTAGGCGAGCTCTAAACGTGCCCGACGATCCTCTTGTAGGGTACTCCAGACTCGCTTGAAGGTGTCCGGGGTCTTTTTCGCCGAATTGGCAGTTTGGCTCATAAGGCTGCTTTGCGCTTCTGCTGCTAGGGCCGCAGTGTGCTCCTCCGTGCAGAGCGAACGTTTTGTGTTTCCATTAACTGTTATAAACCCGCGAGGTCTTGGCATTTTGAGCTTGAGGTATGCATAATGCGGTACCACATTGAATCTAGCAAATGCGGTTCGTCCGAGCAGTGCATGACAGCCACTGCGGAAGGGGACGATATCGAAGATTAACTCCTCGCTCTGGAAGTTGTCCGGAGATCCGAAGACTACTTCCAGTTTAATTGAGCCTGCACAACAGGCCTCTACACCTGGGATGACACCTTTAAAGGTGGTTTTGGTGGGTTTGATCCTCGAGGGGTCTATGCCCATTTTACGCACTGTATCCTGATAGAGCAGGTTCAGGCTGTTGCCACCGTCCATAAGGACTCGAGTGAGATGAAATCCGTCAATCATGGGGTCAAGGACCAATGCGTCAGAACCGCCATGATGGATACTGGTGGGGTGGTCCCTGCGATCGAAGGTGATCGGACAAGAAGACCATGGGTTGAACTTTGGGGCGACTGGCTCCATCGCATAGACGTCCCTCAGGGCATGTCTCCGTTCCCGCTTGGGAATATGGGTTGCGTATATCATGTTTACCATTTTCACATGGGGAGGTAATTTCTTCTGTCCTCCTGTGTTCGGCGGCCGGGGCTCCTCCTCGTCGTTGCTATGCAGCCCTTTTTCCTTGTTTTCGGCATTTAACTTGCCGGCCTGTTTGAACATCCAACATTCTCTGTTGGTGTGGTTGGCTGGCTTATCGGGGGTACCGTGAATTTTACACGAACGATCGAGTATGCGGTCCAAGCTGCACGGGCCCGGATTGCTTCTTTTGAACGGCTTTTTCCGCTGACTGGATTTAGAGCCACTAAATCCGGCATTGACTGCCGTGTCTTCGGCGTTGTCGCCGTTGTTGCGGCGCTTGTGTCTGTTGCAACGTGGCCTGCCGTTGCTACCTTTGGCATCTGAATTGCCAGGATTTCTTGAAGTGTTGTTGCTGCGTGCCAGCCAGCTATCCTCGCCCGCACAAAGGCGGGTCATGAGTGTCGTGAGGGCTGCCATGGACTTCGGCTTTTCTTGGCCGGGGTGTCGAGCGAGCCACTCTTCGTGGATGTTATGCTTAAATGCCGCTAAGACCTCGGCATCCGGACAGTCGATGATTTGGTTCTTTTTAGGTAGGAACCGAGTCCAGAATTTCCTGGCTGATTCCCCTGGCTGTTGGGTTATGTGACTCAAGTCATCGGCATCCGGTGGTCGCACATAAGTGCCCTGGAAGTTATCAAGGAATGCGTCTTCCAAGTTCTCCCAACTGCCAATGGAGTTTGTCGGCAGGCTATTGAGCCAATGCCGAGTAGGTCCTTTGGGTTTTAATGGGAGGTACTTGATGGCATGTAGATCGTCACCGCGGGCCATGTGGATGTGGAGGAGGAAATCTTCGATCCATACCGCGGTGTCTGTTGTGCCATCATATGATTTAATATTCACGGGTTTAAAACCTTCTTGGAATTCGTGATCCATTACTTCATCCGTGAAGCATAGGGGGTGTGCAGAGCCTCTGTGCCGGGCTATATCACGACGCAGTTCATACGAGTCTTGTGTACTGTATTCGGCCCGGCCAGATTTTCTTTTAGTATATCCGGCGTGACGGTCGTCGTCACTCGTTGGGCAGAGCCCCCATGATCCGTAGATCGATCTTGTATGTCCTTCTTTGTTTTCCCATACTTCTCGCAGGTCCTGCATGTTGCCCCGGGCCTTGGTGTTTTTGTTTGACTGGCGACGGGGTGCGGGCTGGACTTCGGGCTGATACGCCGCTTTGTCTCGGCCACGAGGTGGCCGGTCAGCTGCATCATACGCTGGTAGTGTAGGCTTTAACGCTTCCACCTCTAGTTGGGGTAGCAACCTACACTTTGGGTAACTTTTGGTTGGGCGCTCGAGTTCGTATTCCTCGGCTGCCAGCACTTCGGTCCATCTATCCGCTAGCAGACCTTGATCAGCTTGAAGCCGCTGTTGCTTTTTCTTCAGGCTTTTTGCTGTGGCTATAAGCCGGCGCTTGAAGCGCTCCTGCTCGATGGGATCCTCAGGCACGATAAATTCTTCATCACCGAGGCTCACCTCGTCATCGGAGAGAGGCATGTAAATGTCATCCTCGGATTCTCCGTCTGTCGCCTGTTCCTTATGGCTAGCTTGCCCATCCTCCCACTCGAAGAATGGCTGGAGGGGATTGTCTTCGGCACTGTCCACAGCATTATTGTCTCTTGTGCCGGTATCGCTGCTTTTGCTATGGCAGGGCTTAGAGCGGCGCCGATGACGCCGGTGCTTAGATTGCTTCTCGAGGGGATTATCCTCTGTTGCCTTATTGCCATCGCTTTCTTTGGGGGTGTCCACCATGTATATATCATATGATGAGGTGGCTGTCCAGCGCCCTGTGGGCAGTGGTTCCTGTTCTTCTCTTGCATCGTCGTCCAAACTGTCGATGTCTTCGGAGCCGAAATCAAGCAAGTAGGTTAAGTCATCGACAGTGGATATTAAGTGGGTGGTGGGTGGGTGATGAATTTCTTCGTCATCTGCTTCCCACTCGAGCCGGACATAGTTTGGCCAAGGGTCTCCTGACAAGGAGAGACCTTAATGAATTTAGCACGTTGCCCAAGGGTGAGTGCTGAAAGATATCCGCGGAGTAAACTCCATGATCGGTGCCCAATAACATTTGATAGGCACGGACGCAGGCGGTTTGGAGCCTGTGGCCGGGGACGAATCCAAGGGTTCGGCAACACATGTCTCATAGGAGGTGGAGTTAGTATTCGACTCTATGGCCGCTGAGTGTGCGGCCCCCGTGGCGGGGTCCATCCACCCGTCCTAGGACGGCACTATCTGCTCCGGATTGAGGGCCAGAGTAGCCACAAGTGTGATCTCCCGAACACCGCCCGACGACAGAGCTAAGTCATGCTCATCGTGACTGTGCGGCACACCTGACATGGGCTCGAATCCGTCGAAGATCGAGTCGCCGCGGATGTCGGCAGTATAGTTCAAGCTTCCAAACCTAACCTGATGGCCAGGGGCGTAGCTCTCGATCTGCTCCAGATGGCCAAGCGAGTTGGTCCGTAGTACGAAGCCGCCGAATACGAAGATCTATCTGGGGAGAAAAACCTCACCCTGGGTCGCATCGTTGCCGATGATCGAAGGGGCCATCCAACCTTACAATGATGACACAGTGGAACTCTCAATGAAAGCACGAATGTCGGTGTCAAAACCAGCAGATCTCGGGTAGGGGGTCCCGAACTGTGCGTCTAAGGCGGATGGTAACAGGTGGTGGGGGACACAATGTTTACCTAGGTTTGGGCCCTCTTGATGGAGGTAATACCCTACGTCCTGCTTGATTGATCTTGATGATATGAGTATTACAAGAGTTGATCTACCACGAGATCGTAGAGGCTAAACACTAGAAGCTAGCCTATGATTATGATTGGTGTTGTCCTATAGACAAAACCCTCTGGTTTATATAGACACCAGAGGGGGCTAGGATTACACAGAGTCGGTTACAATGGAGGAGATCTACATATCCGAATTGCCAAGCTTGCCTTCAACGCAAAGGAGAGTCCTACCCGGCCAAAGTATATAGTCCGGCTGTCCGAGCACCCCCTAATCCAGGACTCCCTCAGGCGCCTCCTTCCCTCGGATAGGAAGGCATTCCCGTCGCCCTCCTCAGGCTGGGCTCGGGGATCTCTTCTGGAGGGCCTCAGACCTAGCCAATGTCACGAGGGAGGCGCTCCGGCACCATGTGGAGGCATGTTTCGCTGCACGTTTCCCTCAAGGGGCACGAGGCGTGGGACACCTTGTGCTCAGGAATTCATCACCAAGGGGATCCAGGAGCTTCAAGAGGCAAGGGCCATACGTGGCGACCATCGCCCACCACCTAGCGCAGCTCCCCACCCTGGCGAGGGCGGCGGGCTGCGCATCTGCGTCAACATTCCAGGGCTCAACAGGGCCACATTTCAGGGACGCTTATGGCCTTCATGCATTGGACGGTGTGAGGGTCCTCCTCATAGCTATGTTCGCATACCTTTTGGCCTGCCGAATGCGGCTGTCACCTTCCAACGCCACCAGCGGAGCATTCTGGTGGCTCAGGAGGCCAGGCGCCACACTATCCTGGCGGAGATCGCGACAGTTCTTCAAGAGCCACCTGGGCCTCCAGAGCCTCCTGAGGCTCAGTACCCTGGAGGCTCATGAGGAGCAACTTCTCCAGCGCACATCTTCAGCTACCCCTGACACCACTCCAGCTACGGTATCAGGTGACTCTTTCCAGTTTATTCTGCTAGGGGCGCCCTTCGGGCAGCATTATTACCAAGTCGCATGGGCCTGTCCCCGTGGAGTGTATCCTTTGCATCTTCAACTTACTCTGTTGGGACCGCCCCATGGGATGCATCATCCCCAGGCCACTCGAGTCCATCACAGTGGCATGTATCGTTCTTGCATCTATCTGAACTAGTTTGCCTCCTCGCATGAATTGCTCTATAATCTCTACTCACCTGGTGCTTGCTCATTGCGGCCTCCCACGCTGCTGATCGGCCACTTGCTTATCCCGCAACGGGAGACTCACATGCTGTCACGGTGGTAGTGCTCGGGTCCGTCCCTGCAACACTGATAAACCTGTGCGATCGAGCTCTGGCTCACGGGCCGCTCCATGTATGCCACCTCACCAGATCCTCAGTGCCTTCCTCTTCTTGCGGAAGGTGTAATGGCAGGCCGACAAGCGACGCTATGGGCTACTCCCTCTCTCTCGCACTAACCCGTAGGAACCTCTGGAGCCTAGCTATAGGAGGTCCCACCAGCTGCTCCCTTTCATGCTTCTCGCTTGGGCGTTAAAGGAAGGGCTCCTGAGCATCGCGCCTCAAGAGCTCTTACTTGCTCTTCAGCCCTCACCCCCTGGCCTTGACCACGGCATCACGACCTGGCATACCAGCGGCGACTGAGCTCGCTCGAGGGCCGGGACCCGAGGACGCAGAGCACTCAGGAGAGTATGAAGGGTGGGAGCTAGCATGTACACAACTTGGCAGCATCTCCATCACCGGCCCACGAACCGGGCGACACGCAAGGAACCGATCCATGATCATTAAGATAAGTCACGTATCCAAGGCAACCCAGCTCGCGACTTAGGACTCTCGGCTCCTGTAGCCTTGCTCCGGCAACACCGCCTTCCTTTTCTACCTTTAGGGAGCTGCTTGCGCGCCAAGGGGGGACCTCTTGAGCATCGTGCCTCAGGAGCTCTTACCGGACCTCGGGCCGCCCACCTCCTGGCCTTGACTATCGGTGTCAAAACCGGCGGATCTCGGGTAGGGGGTCCCGAACTGTGCGTCTAGGGTCGATGGTAACAGGAGACAGGGGACACGATGTTTACCCAGGTTCAGGCCCTCTCTATGTAGGTAATACCCTACTTCTTGCTTGATTGATCTTGATGAATATGAGTATTACAAGAGTTGATCTACAACGAGATCGTAATGGCTAAACCCTAGGAGTCTAGCCAATGAATATGGTAATGAGTATATGTGGTTTCCTTTTCGGACTATCCCCTTCGGTTTATATAGACACCGAGGAGGTCTAGGGTTTACATGGGTTCGGTTACATAAGAAGGAATCTTCGGTCGCCAAGCTTGCCTTCCACGCCAAGTAGAGTGCACTCTGGACACGGTGCAGTCTTCGGCCTTCACGTCTTCATAGCCCATCAGTCCGGCCCATGGATAACAGGCCGGACGCCCGAGGACCCCTTAGTCTAGGACTCCCTTAGTAGGCCCTGAACCTAGCTTTCAATGACGAGGAGTCCGGCGTGCAGATTGTCTTCGGCATTGCAAGGCGGGTTCCCTCCTTCCGAACTCTAGAATAGTCTTCGGATAAAGCAAGTATATCTGGACCTGTGTATATAATGGCAGAGAATGTAATACCCCACGAGCCCAACCTATTGATAATTGTTCATGACATCATATCATGCCTGCCCGATCACTATTTCCAACCGTCGGCTAGCAGCCGCCCCACGTCTTGGGGTGCGGTTTTACTTGCACTCCTCGTCAAGGCAGAGATCATGTCCCTTTATTTACGGGATTTTCATTAATGCAGGTGTGGGTAACCCAACCGTCCCCTGGGTACAACTCCTTGGTGATAGGTAAGTTTAGAGACCCTGGAGGAGACGTCCAATATTCGGGGCCTTTATATAGGGATCCAGTCTCGTTTTCATCCCCTTGCGCTTGCTTCTTCCTCAGCCCCAGCCACCCCAAGTTCCAACCCTCGGGTTCCAATCGCCACCAACCCTAGTCATGTCCGGACCCAACCATCAGGGCCAGTGGGTGGCTTCTTCTGTCACAGAGGAGGACATTGTGAAGCTCCGCGTAGCGAGGTATCTGACCTTGGAAATCTTTCATCGGCTTCCGGCACAAGGGCAAGTCATACGGACCGCCAGCTCTGGCGAGAGGGTAGTATTTGTATCCCACTTACTTCATGAGCTAGGGTTCGTGCTTAACCCCTTCGTTCGGGGGCTCATGTTCTACTATGGGCTAGATTTTCACGATCTGGCCCTGGACTCTATTCTCCTCATCTCGACTTTTATCGTCACGTGTGAAGCCTTGCTCCGGACTCTTCCGCACTTTGGTTTGTGGCTCAAGACCTTTGACATGAGGCCGCAGGTGGCAGAGGAGGAGCAGGCAGAGTGAGGCAGTGTCACAATAGGCAAGTTGGCCGGTGCGGTTTGGCCCGAAGGATCTTTCGCCAAATCTTCCAACATATGGCAGCAGGGGTGGTTTTATATCAACGAGCCATGGGGCCCCATGGAGGCGGCTACACCCGCGTTCCGGCCCGGCCCTCCAATTCAGCTTGCTTCGTGGGTCAATAAGGGATTGGACTGGGGATCCGTCCATGAAGTGCAGACTCTGCAAAGTCGCATGGAGCCTTACCGAGAAGGGCATCGATCTTGTGAACGTCGTTCAAATAATGGTAGTCCACCGGATCCTGCCATGTCAGCGGCGGCCTCTTCGTATGTGGGAGTTTAACCCAGAAGGGTGGCGGACTCTACAGCACTTCTTCGGCACTACACATGAAGGAATGTGGAAATCATATTTTGGGGAACGAGAGCAATGGCCGGACACCACCGAAGATGTTGGACTTGACTGCAATCATCCGGACACTTTGGTAAGTACTCGATATCCGAGAACCTTCAGTTCAAGCATCTCTTAACAAGATACTGAACAATACGTCCCTGTACAGGACTGGATAAAGAAAGCGGTGCTAATCTGGTGTCCGGTGCCTATTCCCGAAGGCCCTGCGACCGACCTGCCGACGAGAATGCTGATTCCGACACCATACTAGGTGGCTGCGTTCAGGGAAACCGAAATCCCTTTGCCCAAGGGCAAGAGTGCATAGGGGGTCCTCCAGGGCAAGAAGAGGGTCGCCTCGGAAGATGAGGAGGGGAAGCCTTCCAAGAGAGGAAAAACACCGTCGTCGAGTGGCTTGGGCCGGGCGAGCGAAGCTGCTGTAGAGTTCGATGACGAGGACGAACCTCGAGGCAGACAGTAAGTGAGGTTGAGGTACTTTGAACGCACCTCATTCTTTTCCTATTAGTGAAGTACTCATCCGATGTATGTTCGTCCACGTAGGTTAACGCCTGGTGCTTCTCAATCGTCCTCCTCCTAAGGAGATCTTCTTCCGGAGATGATGAAGAGTGACACGCCTCCTCCGGGCACATCGCCCAACAGGGGAGATGATACCGAGGTATCTTCCCGATGGGCTCCTCCTGAACACCAAGTAGTATAGGAAGCGAAGAAGGTGTTACCCGAAGGCAGTGCCTCTATCACTCGGGGCTCTGGGATCAAGACTGGCATCCCCGAACCGTCCGGTTTATAGCCGGAGAGGATTCTAGAGGCAAGTGAGTGGGTTCCTTCTCGGGAATGTCGTACTCCGGTGACGGTTTCCGAAGACCCAGAAGCACCGGACATGCTGACGGGCTTGCTACGACGAGCATCCATTTCAGAAGAGCATCGTACCTTGATGGCTACAGTGGTCAAAAGGGTTCTATCCGCGAAGAGTGGATTGAACGAGGCCTTCACGAGCCTTCTAAGAGGTTTTGAGGTTTGTGATGTAGTTTTTTCAATTGAATTTTATTGACAAAATGCACCTGTTCTATATGAAGTAGCCCCTAAGACTCGGATTGTCTTCCGAAGGAAGCAATCGGAGGGTCAAAGACATATGCTCAGGTATTAACCTTGGTTTAATTTGAAATACATGCTGCTTCCCCTCCTGTGGTTGTCCGGAATACGGAAGTGGCCGAACTAAAGCAAAAGATGGATATTGCGGAGGATGACATTGCATTGATCAACATACGTCTTGACGACTCGCGAGGTATGTATTTCGAGCATTCTTTACACTAGTGTGCTTGACGCGGGAAAGTGCTTTATATGAGATGCGCATGAAATGCAGATGGTGCTGTCGTTGTGGAGGCTCTTTGGGCGGAGCTAGTCTGAGCCAAGGAGTGGGTCCGACTTAGTGATGCTGCTGCTGAAGACGCATCGGTTGAACTGAAGGCCGAACAAGCTGCGTGATGCCAGGGCGAGGAGAAGATATCCATGATGACACTCGCTTTGGAGAATGCTACTGGCTACTGCGAATTTCTTGAGAAGGAGAATCATGTTTTAACGGCTGAACTGGAGAAGGCCCGACAGGAGTCCAGAGAAGCGCGATCAGAGTCTAGAGCACTCCGTGAGGATGTTCGACGGGCGAAAGAGATAGTGGTTGGAAAGCCTTTTCTGCTGCAGACTAAGTTCGGCGACCCGGTCTATGCTCATATGAACCAAGTGTGGAGTTCTCCGAACGAGTATTTGGATTTGCTGAAGAGTTCTCCCGATGCAGCGCGGTATTACCAAGCGTGAGCTGGATATGCAACAGAGAAGCTTTTTTTTGTCATAGTTCTATGCGTCGAAGTGCCCGCTGCTGCTCAATGAACAGATGTAGCAATGGGCGGAACTTCACAGGGTATCTGGCGCCGCCATGAAGGATGTTATAATCTAGCTGTGGCCAACCAACCTGTGTCGAGTAGCTATTTTGGTTTGGTGCAGAAGCTTGTCGACGTGGTGCCGCGACTCGATGCTACGAAGCGGTCAACGTGCATTGAAGGTGCACAGATGGCCCTTTCCCGAGTCAATACATTCTGGGAAAGATGAGGGCCATCGACGTCGTAACGAATGGTCCGCCTGAAGCCAGGGACCGCCCGGAATCGGAGAGTTATTTTGAAGATGTCCTGGAGGCCACCCACTTGATAGAGGGTCAATGCTCGAAAAACATAATGTTCGAGTGAGGTGTATGATGATTGTAAAAGACACCTTTATAGTTAATCTATTTATGTTTTGCTCGAAAGGCTTGAATTCCTCCTGTGTGGTCGTTTTAATATAATCTTAAAGATTTCCAGTCGACGGCTTCAGCCCCCTCGTAGGAAGTACGGGGGTGTTCGGAAAAGCATTTAATCACTCTTTATCCAACGTCTTGGTCCATGAAGGAGGTGATAATGTGGCGAACTAGGCAATCGGACTATAAGGCGTTAACACTTTCACTTAACCATAGGAGTTTTATGGTGGGGCTATGACATAGCTCCTGGTGTGTATGCGGTGTGTGATGCCTTGCATATCTGATCTGAAAAAGATCCCTTGTGTTACATGGAGAATCGCTAAAGATTAAAATAAGCCATCAGGTGGTTGACCAGCTCTCCCCGCATCATGACAGTCAGTTTTCGGCTTTCTCTACTGAGGTGCTGATCCGGTCTAGGCCAGGGCACAATCGCAGTAGTTCTCCCTTTACTATCCTAGCCGATAGAGCAGAATGTAGGGTAGCAAACACAGGAGGCGGGCAACCCAACTATTGACCCAAGACCATTACTCGGAGCTGATGCATAGAAGGCCAAACTTGTGACGCCGAAGTACGCTATAGAGTTGTTCGGACTTTTACTGGTAGCTCATTCGTTCCCATGCCGAGCCCCTGGCAGGGTATGCCGAGGTGTATCTGCAGAGTGACCGTTAAGGCCGTACTTATTGTAGAAAGAGTATGAAAGATTGTTCGGATGACACTTGCTGAGAACGAAGCGATGTGCCAATGATAAATTTATGTATGTATATATATATAAAGAAACTGCGAACCTGGCTATTTGACATGCTCGGAGTCGGGATTAGAGGAAAGAGGGCATAATACAGGCTTGTAATAAAGAGTGTGGTCCACAAAAAGTTATTTTGGACCTCCTGTCGCACGTCTGTGTTGCCCGTCCTCGGGGAGGGGAATCCTTAACAGAAGTAGCCCCTTAGGTGAGCATACGGATCCGAACTCCGATAGAGTCCATTGTAGATGTTGTCCAGCTTGTAACCTGTTCTTTAGGGATGATACAGAAAAATAGAGTAAGCAGATAAAAAACGTTACGGGAATGCTTGTAGGGTGGTCCGTATTGTGCTTCCGCCGATGCCCATGGTATCTTGAGTGCGTAGTGATGTGTACGTGGTGCGGATTTTGCCAGTATAGTATGTGAGTGGCAGAAGACGAACTGCTACTTGTGTTCCGGGAGTAGTCGGACATCGGAGGGAAACTGTTTCTGGCCCCTGGCGTTCTGCTGGCGAGCCGATCCGTCGTCTTTATCGCCTGGTGGCCTCCTCCCATTGTGGTCAGTGTTAAGCTTGCCTGCCTGCTTGAAGACCCAACAGTTTCGGTTCGTATGATTGGCCGGCCTATCGGGGTGACCGTGGATCTAACATGGTCGGTCCAATATCCTGTCAAGGGTGGATGGTCCATCCTGGTTTGCCTTTAGTGTCTTCTTCCATTGACTGAGTTTCGGATTGTGAAATCCGGCGTTTACCACTGTGTCGTGTATATTACTACAACTTTGTGTTCGGTTCGTCGTGGCTTGCCGTTGCCATCTCAGATTTCGGAAGTGCCTGGGCCACTAGCATCATAGCTTTTACGAGCAAGCCAGTTGTCTTCTCCCGCGCAGAAGCAGGTCATTAGAGTGGTAAGGGCTGCCATGGATTTGGGTCCTTCCTGGCCATGGTGACATGCTAGCCATTCATCCCGGACGCTATGTCTGAAGGCTGCAAGGGCTTCTGCATCCGGACAGTCAACAATTTGGTTCTTTTTGACTAAGAACCTAGTCCAGAGCTCCCTGGCTAACTCGCTGGGCTCCTAGATAATGTGACTAAAGTCCTCGGCATATAGTGGCCGGATAGATGTTCCCTGGAAGTTGTCTCGAAAGGCGTCTTCCAAATTTTCCCAGTTGCCAATGGAATTTTCTGGCAAACTGTTTAGCCAGTACCGAGCTGGCCCTTTAAGCTTGAGAGGTAGGTATTTAATGGCGTGGAGGTCGTCTCCGCGGGCCATGTGAATATGAAGGAGGTAATCCTTGATCCATACCGCGGGATCTGTTGTTCCATCGTAGATGTTCATGGGTTTAAACCCGTCTGGAAATTCGTGCTCCATTACTTCGTTAGTGAAGCAGAGAGGGTGTGCGGCTCCTCTATGTTGGGCCACACTATGAAGCACCTCCGGCGGGCTCCGTTTACGGTGCTCGAACCGGGCATGGTCGGCTTTATATCATCCGAATAGGCGACCATCATCGTCGGTCGGGGTATATCTTCGTGATCTGTACATCGATCTTGTGCGTCCTGCTCTACCCTCCGTGTCTTGGTTGATATCGCGGGTATTCCCCCAAGTTGTTTTCTTTTGAATGCCGGATGGGTTAGTATGGTGCTCTGCTTGGGCTGCTGCTTTGTCTGGACCGAACTGTGGTCGGCCCGCCGCATTGTTTGATGGTGGTATGGGTTCCATCGCTCTGCCATCATATTGAGGGAGCCACCTATTATTGGGGTGCCTTTTTACTGGGCTGCTGAAGCCGTATTCTTCGGTGGCCAAGACCTCAGTCCATCTATCATTGAGCAGATCTTGGTTTGCTTAAAGCTGCAGCTGCTTCTTTCTTAGGCTCCTTGAAGTGGCTATAATCCGGCGTTTGAAGCGCTCCTGCTCAAGAGGTTCCTTGGGCATGATAAAATCCTCGTTGCCGAGGGTCCCCTCTTCCTTGGAGAGTGGGAGATAATTGCTGTCCTCTGAGTCCACATATGTGGTCTATTCATCAGAGTTGTCTTGCGTGCCTTCCTGTTCCTCCTGCTCGGATTCTAGCTCAACAGGGTCTTTGTTGTTTGGAGTATCGTCTTCTCTGGTGCTGGCAGTGTTTTCTCTTGAGCGATGTGACCTAGAGCGCCGTTGTCTGGGCTGTGTACCAGGCGGTTTATTCTCGACCAAATCCTCCTTGTCATCGTCGGGAGCACCGTAAGGTGTGTCTATCATACACATGTCATACCATGAAGTGGTCATCCCGTGTCGAGCGGGTAGTAAGCTCTAGCCCTTCCCCTTATCATCGCCCACACCGTCGGTGTCTTCGGGGCGGGGGTCGGGCGTGTTGGTTAGGTTTTCAATAGTGGCTACGAAGTGGGTGGCGGGTGGGAAACAAAATTCTCCATCATGCGCTGAAAGTTCGAACCGAACATAGTTTGACGACGAGTCGTTTGCCAGGGATAGGTTTTTTAGTGAGTTTAGTATATCACCCATGGGCGAGTGTTGGAAGACATCTGCGGCACTGAACTTGAAGATCGATAACCGATCGAGTTCGGTATACGCGGGCTCACAGGGTTCAAAGCTCGACATCGGAGGCGAGTCCGATGTTCTATTGATGTAGATACTGTATGAAGTGGAATCTGTGTGCGGCTCCAGCGCCGCGGAATCGGTAGCCCCCATGATGGGGTCGATCTTCCCATCCTCGGACGACTTGATCTGCTCCAGATTTAAGGCGAGAGCTGCTACAGGAGCTATCTCCTGGATGCGGTCCGATGACAGGTTTAAGCCATGTTCATCGAGGCGACGGGGAGCGGTTGCCGCGGTCTCGAATCCGTTGAAGATCAAATCTCCACGGATGTCTGACCTGTTGGCCTGTAATTCAAGCTTCCAAATCTGACCTGTTGGCCAGGGGCGTAGCTGTCGATCTACTCCAGATGGCCAAGCGAGTTGGCCCGTAGTACGAAGCCGCCAAATATGAAGATCTGTCTGGGGAGGAAGGTTCCTCTTTGGACAGTGTCATTATTGACGATTGAAGGGGCCATCGAACCTTTTGTCGAGGGCACAGTGGAAATCTCAATGAAAGCACCAATGTCGGTGTCAAAACCGGCGGATCTCGGGTAGGGGGTCCCGAACTGTGTGTCTAGGGTCGATGGTAACAGGAGACAGGGGACACGATGTTTACCCAGGTTCAGGCCCTCTCTATGGAGGTAATACCCTACTTCCTGCTTGATTGATCTTGATGAATATGAGTATTACAAGAGTTGATCTACCATGAGATCGTAATGGCTAACCCCTAGAAGTCTAGCCTATGGATATGGTAATGAGTATATGTGGTTTCCTTTCCGGACTATCCCCTTCGGTTTATATAGACACCAAGGAGATCTAGGGGTTACATGGGGTTGGTTACATAAGAAGGAATCTTCAGTCGCCAAGCTTGCCTTCCACGCCAAGTAGAGTCCACTCCGGACAAGGTGTAGTCTTCGGCTTCACGTCTTCATAGCCCATCAGTCCGGCCCATGGATAACAGGCTGGACGCCCAAGGACCCGTTAGTCCAGAACTCCCTCATTGACCACGGCTTCACGTCCTAGCATACCAGCGACAGCTGAAGCCTGCCTCGAGACTGGGACCTATCGGCGTAGAGCACTAAGCTACCGTGAGGATGGAAAGGGGGACAATGCAAGAGCAAGATGTGCAATCACGAATTTCACAATGAAAATGATATTAATGCAAAAGCATTAGAATCTTTACACACCCCCACGGGGTTCATCTCGATTCCTCACAGGGAACAAAGGAAGGAAGTTTCTAGGAGCCCTATCTACAAGTATCACCGCCAGTGCCATCATCAACAGTGGGCCACAAGGGGCCGGCGCCAACCCCATCCAGATTAGTGGCGACGATGACCGGACGCCGCTACTGTGCTTCGGGCGCGGCGTGAGCTCGGGGGCACGTAGCTCTCGTCGCTCGTCTCCGGAGTCTTGTTAGGGTCAGCAAAGTCACTGGACTCGAAGCGCCATAGCTACTGCTGGAGGAGTCATCGGCAGGACCTGGGGCGGGCCCAACATCTGCCCCTGCACTGTCTTGGCGATCCTCTTCAAGGAAGCACTCCAGGCGGTGGCCTTCCTCATCAAAGACTTTGAAGAACATCGTGGAGGCGCTGTCATACTCAAAATGGAAGGCGAGGGCCCCCCACCGCGCGACAGACGCGGGCAACCTCATGCCATCCGCGGGTCATGAAGATCTTCCCCGGGGAGACGACCTCGACCTCTGCTCCCATCGTCGGGGTGCCGCACTCGGCGTGCTGCAGCCACAGCTCGAGCGGCCACCTTGGCGGCATCACTTCAGCGAAAAATGTTAGCAATGGGATCCACGTGCGCGGTGGCATCGCCGCCCACACCATGAGTTCAAGCGAGGAGCCCTCGGCGTGGGTTCGCGGGGAGGCGGCGCGGGCCACCATGGCACGGCCATCGCGACCTTGGCGCGAGCGGCGCCGGTCGCTGCCTCCTCCTCCGGAGACTTCTTCCCGAGTGTACAAGGGAAGCTGGTAGCCAGGGGGAGGCCGCTCATACCAAGGCCTTGTCACCTCCACCCTCAAGACGATGTCGCGGGAGCGGACCAGCCTCTTCTTCGGTGGAAGTGGCCCAAGCTCTTCTTGGGGGTTTTTCTACTTCTCAGCGGCGGAAAACCTCCGTATCGGCGCCATGGGTGTCGCTGCAAGACGGCACAGAAAAGAGGAGGAAGAGGAATCAAGCGGGATGGAGGAAGAGGTGAGCAACGGGGGCTCCGCCCCACTCCTCATTTATAGCTAGAGGGAGGCCAATCACCACCCTCCATGATCTAAGGTAATGATGGTTTTGTTCTGCATGCAGCAGGGTATCATCAAGTCAGGCAGTTGCCGAGGCAGCGTGGGGAAGCAGAGACGCCCACGACCTATCAACTGGCACGCGTCAATCAAGGCCGTAGGCGGTTGGGGCTCGTGGTGCTCCGCACTTGCCCTTTGGCTTCGCCTCGAAGCCAAGTCCGAGCGCGCCTTGGGCCCAGGGGCTACTTTCAGCGTCTTGGGAATGGGGGTACCCAGACTTGCCTTCCTGCGGCCTAGGGCGTGGCTCCACCAACGGCCTGGTACGACCCATCTTCACCAGCAACCACTCAAGACCCTTGTGAGGAGCCAAGCCTCGCAAGGCGGACGACACCAAGACCTCCCCAGGGGCGGCCTTGCTAGGATGGCTCCTAAGGAGCAGAGATATCTATGCAAGGGGCACCTCGCGAGGTCCGCGTGATGTGAGCCATGATGACCAAGGCCAGGCGGGCGCCAACGGGCACAGAGTGCCAGTTTCCTCTTTGGTGCTAAGGAAGCAGGCGCAGGTGAGGAGTGTCGGTGTCAAAACTGGCGGATCTCGGGTAGGGGGTCCCGAACTATGCGTCTGAGGTTGATGGTAACAGGAGACAGGGAACACAATGTTTACCCAGGTTTGGGCCCTCTCGATGGAGGTAAAACCCTACGCCCCGCTAGATTAATATTGATGAGTATGGGGGTTATAAGAGTTGATCTACCACGAGATCGTAATGGCTAAAACCCTAGAAGTCTAGCCTATCTGATTAATATTGTCCCTACAAACTAAGCCCTTCGGTTTATATAGACACCAGAGGGGACTAGGGCTATGTAAAGTCGGTTACAAAGAAATAAATCTTTATATCCAAACGCCAAGCTTTCCATCCATGCCAAGGAGAGTCCCATCCGGACACGGGTGAGAGTCTTCGGTCTTGTATCTTCGTAGCCCATCAGTCCGGCCCCATGTCCAACAGGCCGGACGCCCAAGGACCCCTTAGTCCAGGATTCCCTTAGTAGCCCCTGAACCAGGCTTCAATAAAGAGGTGTCCGGCGCGAAGATTGTCTTCGGCATTGCAAGGAGGGTTCCTCCTCCGAATACTCCAATACAGTCTTCGAATACGACTAACATGTCCGGATCTGCAAAACAAGTACCAACCACCGCAGAGAGTATAATATTTCATGAGTCCAATCTACTGACAATTTTTGATAATGTGACACCACGTCATCACCCGGTCATTATTTCGAACTACTTTTCGGCCTGCCGCTTCGAGATGTGGTCTCATTGGCACGTCTTGTCAAAGCAGAGATCGTGTCCCCTTATTACGGGATTCTCATCAATACGGGCGTGGTTAATCCAACCGTGCCGCCCGCACAGCCCCTGGGAAATAGGTGAGTTTCATGGCGAGTGGAGAGGCGTTTGATATTCACCGCCTTTATAAGGAGATAAGGATTCTTCTCTTCCACCCACTCCTTCTCTCTTCCCGCCTACCCACTCTCGAGCTCCAACGCCCAAGTTCTCATCTTTCCTGCCCCAAGAAAGCACTCCAACCATGTCCGGAGCGCAAGGCAAGTGGATGGCCTCCACCGTTAAGGAGAAGGACATCACCCAACTTCGGGAGGCCGGATATTTGGCCAAGGAGGTCGCCCATCGTCTTCCTGCTAAGGGACATATCGTCCCCACCCCAGAGCCCCATGAGAGGGTCGTGTTTGTCGGAGTAAATAACCATGGGTAGCCTAGCTGGCTCCCCCTGGCCCTTCTGAAAAAATTACGAGCCGATTCGGCCCTCAATCATCCAAGACACAGGGCCGCCTTCCCCTTGCCGGCTGTCTCCAGACCGGCTATCAGAAGGCGGCCCGACTTCAGCCCTCATGAAGAAACGCTGCGGGAGGGCCGGCTCAGAGAAGCCGGCCGCGAGAGGGCCGACTCCAAGAAGCCGGCTCCCATAAAGCGGTCAAGATCATACCCTCGAAGTCTGCATCCACATAACGGCGATGTGACGGGGCGTGGCTACAGTGAAGCCTGCCACCCCTGAATCTCGGAGCACGCCTGGCACAGTGCGCCATACGGGTGGCCATGACCCATCCGGCGCGGCACTGTTGCCGCGATGACCCTGATGTCAACCACGACGGACCGCCGGCGCGGCCCACGGGCGGTGGGCCCCTTCGGGAAGAGAGACACCTGAAGGCGGCCAGGCCTCCCCCAGTCGGCCCAAGATAGAGCCGGCTCCCCACAGCCGGCTTGCCACCTCCCTCGAAGAAGACGCCCCATTATGAGGACAAGACGCGGTGAGGCTACAGCGATCGCCCGCCGGGCGGCGGCACTGTAGCCATGCCCACCTCGGCGAAGCCCTCGTCACCAAGATTAAGCAACAGTAACCAGCCGCCGACAAGGCCCTGGACAGTGGGGCCTGCCTGTCAACCAAGGAGCCGGCAGCCGGCCGGACCCACAAGCCGGCGGGCCCCAGCAGCCGGCGCAGAAGCCGGAGAGCGTAGACACAGACAGCTGGGCCCCGCGCCCAGCCGAATTACCATTGTACCCCTGGGGGGTAGGCCTATATAAACCCCCCGGGGCATCCATGCAAAAGAGATCGATCCCTGCTAGTTTTAGACACCGCGTAGGGAGGAGAAGAGAGCAAGCCTTGCCCTTCTTCCTCCTCTCGCCAAACAGCTCAAGGAGCATCGTGTAGCTACTTATTCATCTAGTGATCATGGAGAGACCCCGCAGAGCAGCAGTAGGGGTGTTATCTCCACGGAGAGCCCCGAAGCTGGGTAAGATTCGCCGGCGTGCATGTCTTCGCCTCATCCCGTTTCCAGGCACTGGCGACGTCTTATTGGCTCCCACAATGATAAGCCACCCGTTGGCATATGTCGCACCTACCACCCGACATTTGGCGCCCACCGTGGGGCCAGGTGCACCGTCGTCCGGAGACCTGTTCTGGACGGGAACCCTCTTCCTCCCCCGCGAGCGTAGCCAGCCCGGCACGCCCGATGGCGCTTGCCACGACGCGCTACAAGGCGTCACCAACATCTGTGCGGCGAGCAGCCTCGTCGATCTCCTTGACAAGACCCTCATCTCCGACGAGCTCGCCTCCGATGCGGGCACCGACCACCTCGTCAACCTCCTCGGCCAGCTCCACGTCTCCAGCGAGCCTACCGTGGACTTGGAGTCGGTTGGCTCCACCGATCCGATGCCTGTCGACTCCGACACGGCCTCACTCGACACTTTCCCCACCGACGCCGTGATCTACAACGACCCGCTTCCCCGGGCCGATGGCTACGACGCTGTCACCACCGAGGTGATGGTCATCGGCCACGGCGGCGCTTCCGATGAAAGCGCCCACGACGCCCTGCACGCGGCGGTCCACGACTTGTCCATCCCCCTCCCGGCTGATGCCGACGCTGAAGCACTGGAAGCTCGCCGCCTTGCCCTCCTCGCGGAGGGCCGGAAGTTGGTTTCTGTGAGACGACTCGTTGAGGCCCACCGATGCGAGGCCGACCGCGCCGCCTTTGGCACGCCGCCCCCAGGCGGGCCCAGCCGGGCCGGCGTTGTCAGACAGCGCGGCGCTGTCGTCGCCGATATGCTAGGAGTCGACCGCCCAGTCTACGCCACTCCGCTCGAGAACCTGCGCGCCGCCCAGGCGGCCGTAGACGAGCTGGATGGGCTGGGGGCCAAAGAACTCCCCCACATGGCCCCTTCGTCATCAGCACAGCCTTAGGCAACGACTCCTACTACCTGATCGACGTGCAGAAGCCGAAGGCACGAAAGAGAGACGACTCCGGCATGGAACGACCATGGAACACCAACCTCCTCCGAAGGTTTTACAGTTGAAATGCAGTATGTATCACGCTAACTTTTGTACTAAGTACGAGACAATAGGCCCCTCGAGGACAGCTCGGGGACTGCCATCTTTTATCTATGAATGAAAAGTATCATGCTTATGGCCTTGTCATTGCATTCACTTTTTCCGTCCGGCACCGGGTTCGACTAGTCGGCCCGGGGACTAGCCGCCTGGAGTTATATTAGAAGTCCTACCCGCAGTCAGACAAGTAGTGTGCCCGCTCCCAAGCCTTCTCTTGCCAAAAGTCGCAGTTCGAAGAACCGGCTGTCCGGCTGGCAAGAGTTAAAGGCAGGAACGGGTGCCCACATGAAAAACGGCTAGGGACTAACGGAGTAATATAATAAAAGCCGGTTTTTCTCCCACAGCCGACCGGCTACCAGAGTAGCCGGCAGGCCGGCTTCCATTCACCTTGCTCCAATCTAAGAAAGCTCGAGTACTTGCCTTCCCAGAAGGGGAAGGCGGCAAAGGAAACAGCCTAAGGATAAAAAGCATACATGAATGGAAACCAAACACACAATAATATTTACATAAAAGACCTTCAAAAGGCCAGCATTCAACATAGTTCGAATACACCCCCAGTGGGTGGAACTGCGCAAGTTTAGTAAAGTTGTTCAAAAGGAAACAAGTAGGAAAAAACAAGGACGGCAGACTAGGCCAAGGGAGCGACTAGCGAGTCGGGCAGGTTGGTGGAGACGGCAGTGCCGGCTGGAGGAGTGGCCGGCTGGCGAACCTCGGCATGATCACCGCCTCCCGCAGAGGGCGCACTAGCACGCGCCTTGTTGCCGGAGGCACGATCAGGCTGAGGCTGGCTGCCCGCTTCACCAGTCGGCTCAACATCTTCGCCTTCCTCTCCTTCGTCATCTTCGCCTTCATCGCTGGAGGCGATCTCCTCTGCCGAGTCTTCACCCGCTGCCGGGTCCTGCCCGAACCACTCCTCTGGCTGGGCAACGCCGTCGACATTGATCTCAGGAGCGAAGACGTTGATGTCAGTACACTCGGCGATCGTCGAAGCACGCTGAGCGATAGCCGGCCGCACCTCCTCCAACTCTTCGTCGGCCTCCACCGCCAGGTACGCAGCTGGTCCAGGTTCCGCCCCGGATACCAGGCTCGGACAAACTCCAGCGCCCGCCCAGCTCCAAGCCGGGCTGCCGACGCCTTCCAGGCCTCGAAGCGGCCAACTGCCACCTCCAGCCAGTCGGCAGTCCGATTCGGGGTGCGGGGAATCGTCTCGCTTGGCCAGAGGGCGGCCAACACCTGCGCCGCGGAGCGCTGGAGGCGGCGGAGCATACGGTGAGCCGGCTGCAGCCGGGCTTGGACCGCCAAGAGCTGCTCCTTGAGCGTCCGGCTTGCGTCCAGCGCGATTTCAGCCCCCGCCTGCTGGCGTGCCTCGCGATGGGCCTCGATGGATTGGGTGGCGAAGACGGAGTAGCCAGGAAAGTAGTCTGCACAGAGAACAAAAAGCAGCACAAGTTAGAACACAAATCAGGGATCAAAGGGCAAGCAGGCAGTGAAGAAGGCGGCTTACCGTCGATCAGATCCTCGATACGGCTGAAGCCCTCGCTCAGCGCCTGCTTCGCTTCAGCCCAGCCCGCCGCTTCGGTCTCGAACTGGGCCTTCAGGGCATCCTCGTTGTCCTGCGCCTTCTTCAGGGCCGCCTTATGGCTCTCCTCCAGGTCGGCCAAATTCTTGACCAGGCGGTCACGCTCCAGGACCAAGGCGCTGTACTCGGCTTCCTTGGCGCGAAGGGCGGCCTGGGCCCCGCTGAGCTGCTCCCTCAAGTCGGCATTGGCTCCTGCAAGCATGAAGACAAAGGAAATTAATAAGGTGAAGTCGTCAAGGAAGATCCGACCCGGCTGCTCAGCACTCAGCCCGAATCTCGGGGACTACACCCAGTGGGTGCGCTGACGCGCCCCCACAGGAGATGAACGAAACAAATACGCACTTCGGCTGCTGGTCAGGTCATCGGTTCTCCAGCCCAGCTCCTGAGCCTGGGAGTTGAAGGCGGCTGCACGGAGGTTGTGATACTCCTGAAAGATTATACAGGAAGCAAGGATAAGTTAAGTTGTCAGAACCTAGTAAGTTCCAAGCCGCCTACGTAGCAGCCGGCTCGGAACTCGGGGACTACACCCAGTGGGTGCGCTGATGCGCCCCCACGGAAGAAACCAAAAGAACAAAATAACCAAGGCCAGAAGACTCACCCGGATGACGGCCCGCGTCGAGAGAAACTCTTGAGTGTATCGCTGCAGCGAGGCGGCCTGAGCTTGAAGCCGGTTCTGGACCTCTTGGGCCGCCGCGTTCAGCTCGCCCATCCCCCCGCTGGGAGTCCACTCGGACGTGCTGGCGCTGGCCGCCTCCAGGGCCTCCGCCGTCTGGCTGGCGCCCGCTGCTCGGTGCGGTTCCGGCGCGGAGGCGCCACCCCCTGCGCGCCGGCGCAATGCCGGCTGCACCTCGAGGCCAGCCCCTGCTTCTGGCTCGCCCCTGGACGGCTGCTCCGGTGCGCAGCTGATTGGCCGCTTTGGCCCGCTCCAGTCAGCGCCGTCTGCGATGCCCCCTCCAGGAAGATCACGTGGTCCTCCCGCCCCTCCATCACCGGCGGGCCTTGGTCGACCTCCTCCGACAGGTGCACAGGAATGTTGGGGGCCATGGCGCGGAGGGGAACAACGAGCAGCGGAGGCCGGTTGTGCGAGGCCTCCGCCTCCGTCTCCGCAGCTGCCGCTTTCGCCCGGGCCTTGGCCGCCGCGTCGGCCTGCTCCTTCGTCTCCTAGGCGGTCCTTCGCTCCGCCGCCTACCGCTCCTCCCGCGCCTCCCGCGCGTTCCGCTCCGTGGCCTCCCTAAGGTTGGCGCAGGGGTCCACGCGGCGGGAGCTTGAGGACCCTCCAGTCGGCCCAACTACGGAGCCGCAAGGACCTCGCTCGAGAGAAAGCGGCGCCCTGTCCGGCAAGAAAAGAAAGGTTTGGAAGAGCTTCGGACAAAAAAGACAAAAAAAATATATTTATACGCAAGACATTCAACGACTTACACAGAGACCGCCTGCGGCTGCTTCACCACCTTGCGGAAGCGGGCCACCTTCGCGGCCGCCTCATCCCGCTTGGTCGCCGCCATGGAAGCCTTGGATTTCTTCGGCCGGCTGCCGAAGAAGGTCGATGCGGCCCGGCGCTTCTGCGCGCCGCCACGGGCAGCCGACACGGCGGACGAGCCCGCGCCTTGATGATCAGGCGCCGCCTGGCGGTGCGGGGCGACTTCGACCTCGTCGTCGTCCGGCCAGTCTTCGAAGCTAGCCCCGAGTCTCGTGCCTCCAGCCTCGTCGCCTTCCCCCACGATGGCGTCTTCCATGGCGGCCGCTCCCAGGTCCGGATCGTCGGCGTCGTCCACCGTGCGGTCGGGGAGGAGCTGGCGCTCTACCCTCGCGGCCCCGGCTGTCGGCGGAAGAAGAGGGTTCTGCTAAAAGCAAACCAATTGATCAAGAGTCGGCTATCATGAGGCCGGCTACAAAAAGGAAGAAAAGAAGAAAGAACCTACGGAAGGCGGAGGGTTGGCGCGGGAATACGGCTCTTTGCCGTATCGCCAATCCTCGGCAAGCTTGCAGTTGGAGATGTAATTCACCATGTAAGACACCTCTGTGTGAGGCATCTCCCTGGTGCTCAGCCGGCACGGGTCGAAGCGGCCGCTCATCTGGCAGATCATGTGAGGCCGGCCTTGGAGCGGAAGGACCCGGCGCTCCACGAAGGCGGCCACCAAGTCGGCCCTGGTCAGGCCCTCCGACTGGATCATCACCCGAAGCCAGGAGACGGCTGCGTTCCCGGCCTGAGACGGCGACCTGGCCCGGTAGCTCCACGAAGGTTGCCTCCCAGCCGGCGGGCCGGCTACGTAAGCTGGCAGGTTGACGTAGTCGCCTTGCTGGGTGACGTTCTTCACATAAAAATAAGACTTCTGCCAAAGCTTCACCGACTGGATCAGCGGAATGGACGGGAACGGATTGTTCTCGCTCGCCCGCCTCATGGCAATGAAGGCTCCGTAGGGGGCGGGCACACCCGCGACGACGGTGCCGAGCTTGCTTTGGAAGAACTCCCCCCAGAGCTCGAGCGTGGGGAGAACTCCAAGAAAACCCTCACACAGGGTGACGAAGGCCGACAGCAGCATCACCGCGTCGGGCGTGAGGTGATGCGGCTGGAGGTGGTAGAATTCGAGGAAGGCTCGAAGGAATCCGCTCGCCGGGAGGCCGAAGCCGCACAGGCAGTGCGAGCGGAAGATCACCCGCTCGCCCTCCTCCGGTGCCGGCGAAATCTACCTCACCGGCGCTTGACGAACCCGCACTAGGTTCTCACCGGGCAGACGCCGCATCCGGCGGAGGAACTCGACGTGGTCCTCGTGGACGTTGGAGCCATCCCACGAGCTCGACAACGCCATGGGAGCAATGCGGCAGGGAGCAAGACGAAGCGACGGCGAAACGGCGTGGCAAAGGGTTGCCGCGGCGGGGAGCAAGACGAAGCGACGGCGGAACGGCGCTGCGAAGAGTTGCTGCGGCAAAGAGAAGAAGAAGGAGGGTGAGAAGGGGCAGAGTGAGGGAGAGCGCGCGAGCCTCTGCCGCTTCCCCTCCTCCTCCTACTTATAGACCGCGCGGCGGAGCCGAGGAGGCGCAGCGTGGGGGAACGTGGGGATCAACTGCGCCCACGCCCCCACGTCCCGCGATTATTGTGCCTTGATGGTAGAATAAAACCGCCGCGGGGAGGCGAGCGGTGCTTGTGGGCCGCAGAGGATCCGCGCTTGGACCGAGGCCCGCGAGTGGCGGTCCCGGGCCTGCGGCGGTGTCCCGTCGCGCGCGTGTGTTGGCAGGACTTCCTCGCCACGTGGCCCGCGGAATGGCGCGGGGTCAGCTCGCAGGGCGACCCACGTTCCCGCCTACAAGAAACGGAGCTTTCCGAAGACGGCGCGCACACGCAAAAGCCGGCCCCTCGGGATAGGAAGCTGACCTAGCTTCTCGTCCCCTTGTCCGCCTCGAAGCTCGATCAGCTTCGGGGACTACTGTCAGAGTAAATAACCATGGGTAGCCTTGCCGGCTCCCCCTGGCCCTTCTGAAAAAATGACGAGCCGATTCGGCCCTCAAGAATCCAAGACACAGGGCCGCCTTCCCCTTGCTGGCTGTCTCCAGGCCGGCTATCGGAAGGCGGCCCGACTTCAGCCCTCATGAAGAAACGCCGCGGGAGGGCCGGCTCCGAGAAGCTGGCCGCGAGAGGGCCGACTCCAAGAAGCCGGCTCCCATAAAGCGGTCAAGATCGTACCCTCGAAGTTTGCATCCACATAACGGCGATGTGACGGGGCGTGGCTACAGTGAAGCCTGTCACCCCCGAATCCCGGAGCACGCCTGGCACAGTGCGCCGTACGGGTGGCCATGACCCGTCCGGCGCGGCACTGTTGCCACGATGACCCTGATGTCAACCACGACGGACTGTCGGCGCGGCCCACGGGCGGTGGGCCCCTTCGGGCAGAGAGACACCCAAAGGCGGCCAGGCCTCCCCCAGGCGGCCCAAGATAGAGCCGGCTCCCCACAGCCGGCTTGCCACCTCCCTCGAAGAAGACGCCCCATTAAGGAGACAAGACGCGGTGAGGCTACAGCGATCGCCCGCCGGGCGGCGGCACTGTAGCCATGCGCACCTCGGCGAAGCCCTCGTCACCAAGATTAAGCAACAGTAACCAGCCGCCGACAAGGCCTTGGACAGTGGGGCCTGCCTGTCGACTAAGGAGCCAGTAGCCGGCGGGACCCACAAGCCGGCGGGCCCCAGCAGCCAACGCAGAAGCCGGAGAGCGTAGACACAGACGGCTGGGCCCCGCGCCCAGCCGGATTACCATTGTACCCCCGGGGGGTAGGCCTATATAAACCCCCCGGGGCATCCATGCAAAAGAGATCGATCCCTGCTAGTTTTAGACACCGCGTAGGGAGGAGAAGAGAGCAAGCCTTGCCCTTGTTCCTCCTCTCGCCAAACAGCTCAAGGAGCATCGTGTAGCTAATTATTCATCTAGTGATCATGCGGAGACCCCGCAGAGCAGCAGTAGGGGTGTTATCTCCACGGAGAGACCCGAAGCTGGGTAAGATTCGCCGGCGTGCATGTCTTCGCCACATCCCGTTTCCAGGCACCGACGACGTCTTATTGGCTCCCACAATGATAAGCCACCCGTTGGCATATGTCGCACCTACCACCCGACAGTGTTCATCCCTCACTTTGTCTGCAGGCTGGGATTTCCTCTCCACCCATTCGTCAGCGGGCTCATGTTCTACTATGGGCTGGATTTCCATGATCTGGCCCCTAATTCCTGCCTCACCATCTCGGCGTTTATCGTCATGTGTGAGGCCTTCCTCCGCATCCCCCCACTTCGGACTGTGGTTGAAGACCTTCAATGTGAAGCTGAAGGTGGTGGGTGACGAACACGCAGAATGCGGAGGCGCCATGGTGAGCAAAATGTCCAACGTCCCGTGGTCCAAAGGCACCTTCATGGAGACCGTCAAGGGGTGGAAGAAGTTGTGGTCCTACGTCATTGAGCCCCGCGAAGTTTCCTGGGCCACGGCTCCCGATTTCAAATCCGGGGCCCTAATGCGGCTTACCTCCTAGCAGGAGAAGGGCTGGGATTGATCTTCATCGGACGAGTTGACAGCGCTTCAGACGTGCATCAGGAGCATGATGGACAAGAATGTCAAGCTCGTCGATGTGATTCAGGTGATGCTAATTCACCGGATCCTTCCACGCCAGAACCAGGCTTGTCATCTATGGTAGTTCAATGCGGCCAAGCACAAGACCCTGCGACAATTCTTCAGAACTACGCACGAAGACATCTGGAAGGTGCTCTTCAAGGCCAACGAGACATGGCCGGAGACAACCAAGGACTGTGGGCATAATCTGGCCCATCCCGCCAGTTTGGTAAGTTTTTCGTGCTTCAAGGCATATCCCTTTCTGGCTTGCTCAAGGACGATGTCCCAACTTCCCTATTGTGCCTTTTCAGGGTTGAACAAAGAAGGCGGAGCGGATTCGGTGTTCGGCTCCGCTGCCTAAGGAACCAGCCATCTCGCTTTTGACGAAGATGCTGGTTTTGGTGCCCTACATGGCGCTGGAGAAGAAGGCCAAGAAGAAGGCCAAGGGGACCAGAGGAGGCCTCCGTCCCAAGGGTACTTCGGACGTGGCGTCTGAAGACGCCGAAACTCACTCCGCCGCCGAAGATGACGAGGAGGAGGAAGAAAGCAACTTCCCCCTCCTTGAGGGGGGAAAGAAGAGGGCAGCCTCCACAGATCTGGAAGCGTTGGCGTCCAAGTAGGGAAAGGCTTCCTTTGCGGATAGCTCCGCGTGGGACGTCGATAGCAGCCAAGAGCGGCGTCCTCGAAACAAGCCCCTGGCCGAATCGTGAGTATCCGCAGACCCTGACGCATTCATATATCCTCCTCTTTCACTTCATAATTCTAACATACTGAATCATGAATTTGCAGTCCGGCTCGATCCGCCGGGGTGCTCGTCTTCGGGGAACTCGTTGGATCCGAAGGTGATGGATAACGGGCCCCTTTCAACAACCTCCTCTCCCAAGACCATGGACGATGCCGGGGTGCTGTCCCAAAGGACCCCCGGTGAGGGAGAGACTCAGGAGGCCATCAGGACGGCACCAGAGGGTGAGATCTCAGCCGTCAGACACATGGGGGAGCACATCCCCATGGAGACTGGTGATGGGGGCCATGTCCAATTCGGCCCCAGCCGAATACGGTTCCGGAGACCTATACTGCTCCGGAATCCAGCAAGAAGCCTCCTTCGTTGGAAGGAGGTGTGCCCATACCGCCGGTGACCTCTGTCCAACCAGAGGCACCGGATACTCTACCGGAGGCGCTACGAAGCGCTTCCATCGTTGAGGAACACTGTACCCTCATGGGTGCGGTGATTGAGAAGATCCAGTTCGTGAAAAGCGGACTGACCGAAGCCCACGCGAGCCTTCTAACATGCTTTGAGGTAAGTGCTGCATTTATGTGAAAAGAAAGTTAAAGTATATACAGTAGACCCTGAGACTCTATCTGGTGTTTGGAAAGAAAAGCCGAACAAAGGATCAAATAGTTTTTCGTAGAAGACTAATCATATATGTTTTTGTGAATAAGCAGGCGTCGCTGCTGGCCGCGACTTCCCATGCCGCCGAAGTGTCCGGACCAAAGCAAAGGCTGGAATGGACCGAGGAAGAGCTCAGCCGTGCAAAAAAGCAGCTGGAGGATACCAAAGGTATGCAATGATCTTGTTCAAATATAGAAATATATGAATTGCTTGTGTTGATCATGTGATAATTTGTAGGGGCGACGTCCGAGGTGGAAACCCTCAAGGCAGCTCTGGCCGAAGCCTAGAAGAGAGCGGCAGACTTGCAGGCCGCCCGCGAAAAGCACGAGGCCAGGGTCGGTGAGGTCCAGCAGGAGCTGCATGACGCCATGAAGAAGTGCGAGGCCTTGGAGTGCAAGAATGTGGTCCAAGAGTCCGAACTTGCCGAAGCTCGTCGAAGTGCACAAGAGGCCCAGGCAAAGCCCAAGGCGCCCTCCAGGAAATCCAGGAGGCCAAGAAAATTGCGGCGGGTAAGGATTTTACTATGCAGAGCAAGTATGTGAAGAAGAGATATCTCATGCTAACCCGGATATGGAGTTCTCCAGGGGTGTTTGCGGATCTGCCCCGCAGTGTTTCTGACGTTGCGGCATTCTTCCGAGCTGAAGAGGGGAGCTCAACAGAGCAGCTATTCTGGTCGCAATATCTTGCGCCAGAACATCCGGTGGCTTTTACCGACCAGCTGAAGCAGCTAGTCGAGCTGCATAGGGTGGCTGAACTGACCATGAAGGATTTAATAATCCGGTTGTGGCCTGCAGAAGCTATATTCGGCAGCTACTTTGGTCTCGTGAAGCGGCTAGTGAATGCCTGCCCTCGGTTTGTCGCCATCAAGCGGTCGGTCTGCATAGAAGGTGCGCGGATGGCCTTCGCCCGTGTCAAGATACAATGGGCTAAGATGGATGTTGTCAAGCTCGCGATTGAAGGATCACCCGCGGGTAAGGAGCACAGCACGCCAGAGCGGTATTTTGAAGATGTTCTGAAGAGATCCCCCATTGTGGCGAAGCAATGTGGTAAGGACATTATTTTGGAATGAATACATTCATGTAATCCCGTTATGTATGATGAAAACAAGGCTTGATATGTAACATAATGCTTTGCTATTTTGTTTAAAATTTTACCTCTGGTGCGGTCGTTTCATCAAATCTGAGAGTTGGCCAGTCGTTGGCATCAGCCCCCACATAGGTAGTACGGGGGTGTTCGGGATGAATCTAAACACTCTTTATCCAAGAGTTTGATCCTTAAAGGAGGTGTTTAGCGCAACGAACCAGTCAATCGGACTATGTGGCTTTATTACCCTCACTTAGCCATAAGAGTTTGATAATGAAAATATAGGCGGAGCCCCTAGTATAGAGACTAGGGTGCTGTAAACACCTGATTGGATAAGAACCGATTCGTCGCATAATGCGGGTAAAATCGCTAAAGATTTGAAAGCTCCGAAGAGCTGACCGGCTCACGACGCATCATGACAGTCAGTTTTCAGCTTTCTTTACTTAGGTGTTCATCCGGGTAAACCAGGACACAATTGTAGTAGTTCTCCCTTTACTACCCTAGCTGATATAGCGGAACGTAAGGTAGTAAACATAGGAGCCGGGCAACCCAACTATTGACCAAAGACATGATTCGGAGCCAATGCATATAAACTACACTTTAAAAGTGCTCGGACTTATTGCTATAGTGTGGGCCGCAATAATGCCCCCTTGCGAATTGCGGCGTACCAAGGTGTACGGATGCAAAATAAAAATAGCAAAAATAAAAATAAAGAAGAAGCTAGTGCCACATATGTTGGGCCTCAAACTGTTTCCATTATATTTTTAATAAATACGTCAGAGAGTACTTGAACAAAAAGTGCGAGAAGCAAGAGTGGCTATTTAACATGCCAAGACCAAGGAGGAGCTGCGCACGGGTCCTGAAAAACAAGTAGAGTGATTGCCAAGAAGGACATCTAGAGACCCCCCCCCCGCACGTCTGTGCTACTTGCCACCTTGGTGTGTCCGTCCTTCGAAAGGACCGATTATGAGGGCGGCGAGAGGGGCCTACGAAAAGGAAACCTGAAGAGGAAAAAAAATAAGAAGTGAAAGTATTTGTGTCCAGAGGAGGTCAAGCCTTATTATGGATCAGAATCTAGTTGTGCCTCCGTTTATGCCCATGGTATTTTGAGTGCGTAGTTATGTACGTGCGGCGCGAATGCCACCACTTGGTGTGCTCTGGGACGGAGGCCGAATTGCTAGTTGAGCTCTTGACGAGCTGGGCTGTCCTAGCGCATGGTAGTCCAGACTCGTTTCATAGTATCTGGGAGTATGGCTGCCAAATTAAGGTTCTGCTTGTGGAGGCCGCTCTGTACTTCTACTGCTAGGGCATCGGTGTGCTCCTCGGTACGGAGGGAGCGCTCCTTATTTCCATTGACTCTTATGACACCGCGAGGTCCAGGCATCTTCAGTGTGAGATAAGCTAGTGCGGCACCGCATTGGATCGGGCAAACGCAGTTCGTCCGAGCAGTGCGTGATAGCCACTGCGGAACGGGACGATATCGAAGATCAACTCCTCACTTCGGAACTTATCCGAAGATCCTAAGACGACCTCCAATGTAATTGAGCCCGAGAAGCGGGCCTCTACACCTAGTATAACTCCTTTAAAGGTAGTTTTGGTGGGCTTGATCCTTGATGGATCGATGCCCATTTTGCACACTGTATCCTGGTAAAGCAGGTTGAGGCCGCTGCCGCTGTCCATGAGGACTCGTGAGAGGTGAAATCCATCAATTATTCGGTCAAGGATACTGGTCGATATGCCATGACGGATACTGGTCGGATGATCCCTATGATAGAAAGTGACCGGGCATGACGACCATGGGTTGAATTTTTGGGCGACTGGCTCTGTCGCATAGATGTCCCTGGGCGCACGTTTGCGCTCCCTCTTGGGGATATGGGTAGCGTATATCATGTTCACCATTTTGATTTGAGGGGGAAACTTTTTTCTGTACCCCTATGTTCGGTGGACGGGGATCCTCATCATCGTTCTCGCTTTGCGACCCCTTCTCCTTGTCTTTGGCATTTAACTTGCCGGCCTGTTTGAAGACCCAACAACTCCTGTGGGTATGATTGGCTGGTTTATCAGGGGTGCCATGGATCTGACATGGGCGATCGAGTATGCGGTCCAGGCTGGAAGGCCCTGATTATTTCTCTTATATGGCTTCTTCGGCTGACCGGACTTGGAGCCACTGAATCTGGCGTTGACCGCCATGTCATCGGTATTATCACCGTCGCTTCGAGGCTTATGTGTGTTGCGTCAGGGCTTGCCATTGCTATTTCTGGCTTCCGAAGTGCCCGTTTCGCTTGTATTGTTATTACTACGGGCTTGCCAGCTATCTTCGCCCACACAAAAGCGGGTCATGAGTGTCGTGAGGGCTGCCATGGACTTCGGCTTTTCTTGGCTGAGGTGTCGCGCGAGGCATTCGTCCCGGATGCTATGTTTAAATGCCGCTAGGGTTTCGGCGTCTAGAGAGTCGATGATCTTGTTCTTTTTGGTTAAGAATCTAGTGCTGAATCTAGTGCTAAATTTAAGTCAATGTTCATCATGGTGGCAGGGAGCGGCTGCCGTGGTCTCAAATGCGTCGAAGATCAAGTCCCCGCGGATATCCAAGACGTAGTTCAAGCTTCCAGATTTTACCTGACGGCCAGGGCGTAGCTATCGATCTGCTCTAGATGGCCACGCGAGTTGGCACGTAGTACGAAGCCGCTGAATACGAAGATCTGTCCGGGGAGGAGGGTTTCTCCATGGACAACATTTTTGTAGACGATTGACGGGGCCATCGAACCTCCTGACGACGACACAGCGGAACTCTCAATGAACGCAACAATGTCAGTGTCAAAACCGGCGGATCTCGGGTAGGGGGTCCCGAACTGTGCGTCTGAGGTTGATGGTAACAGGAGATAGGGAACACAATGTTTACCCAAGTTCGGGCCCTCTCGATGGAGGTAAAACCCTATGTCCTGCTAGATTAATATTGATGAGTATAGGGTTTACAAGAGTTGATCTACCACGAGATCATAATGGCTAAAACCCTAGAAGTCTAGCCTATCTGATTATTATTGTCCCTACGGACAAAGCCCTCCGGTTTATATAGCCACCGGAGGGGACTAGGGCTATATAAAGTCGGTTGTAGTGAAAGGAATCTTTATATCCGAACGCCAAGCTTGCCATCCACGCCAAAGAGAGTCCCATCCGGACACGGGTGAGAGTCTTTGGTCTTGTATCTTGGTAGCCCATCAGTCCGGCCCACGTCCAACAAGCCGGACGCCCGAGGACCCCTTAGTCCAGGATTCCCTCAAGGAGTCCCGAGGCATCAGGAAAATGTTTCCATATCGGTGCAACAAGACCAAGACCAACAGGACGGCAGGATGGAGGTCACCGCGGAGCCCACGGCGGCGTCACCACCAGAGCCCTTGGCGGGTGAAGACCACCTTTTGTCAGGATAACTTGTAGTAGTTATCTCCCTTCGAAATTGGCTGTTGTGGAATCCCTTCCCACCTAAACATTTGGGAAGAGGACCAGGGCCTCTATAAATAGGGCTAGCCACTGCCATAGCAAAGGGGGAACATCCGGACCATCCTCAAGCACACCAGCTCATTGAGCTCAAGAACATATCTCCTCAAGAGGCTGTTCATCAACTGTACTAGTTCATCCTTAGCCCACCAGGCAATCCACCACACCACACTGGAGTAGGGTATTACACCACGACGGTGGCACGAACCAGAATAAAATCTCTTGTCACTTGTTCCTTGGGTTCCGCGAGCTAGGCCTTGAGATCGTTGCATGAGTGAGCTAGGGAGAGATCTTTGTGCACACCCCCGTGCTCAAACGTCAAGGGTTTGCCGGAACCCGCAATCAGACACCATATGCACCTGCATCTCTTCTCTGACAAGGAGATTTGCTGGGGAGTTGGGTGCGGGGATGGAGATGGTGCCTGTGGCTCCTCCAGCAGCCTTCCAGGTGGGCCTCGGCAGGCTTCCTTGCGGGCTACAGCTTCGTTTGCCCTGCCGCGTCCTGCTGGCCCTACTTGTGGTGGTTGGGGGTCGCCTCCACTGATCTCTTCACCATCATCTTCGCCAGCGCCCTCCCGCTCTCCCCAGGCTCCTCGTCGAGGGACCTGATGGAGTGAGGCTAGGCTTTTGCCCAGTCACTCCTTTTTCCCACTTCACCTCTTGCCGCAGTGCCTAGTAGGAGAGGGAGAACAAAGGGCATCACGGGGCAGTTATATTTTTTCAATCTAAAATGTGTAGGCACTTGCCAAACTTTAGCTTAAATTATGTAATCTTCTTTACCCATGTTTGTGTTATGTAACATCTATACTTGTTAATCAACATATTAATGAAGAAGACAAACCTTGCCGGATACTTGTGCATGTAATGTGTCCATGCAGAGGTGAGATGCCTCTATACATTCAAGTAAACAAGTTTTCCTGGCAGGCTTTCCTGTCGGCAACGTTGGTTTGCTGCCGTGGAGCCAGGCCTGCCGGGCATAAACTTATAGAATATGTATGGATAAGAAAAGAACTTATCTCTTTGGCTTGTCGGGGATCACAACGTAGGCTCTTGTTCTCTTCTCCTCTTCGGGACCAAGTCCACGATAAGAGCCTGCAGTTGAATGCAGATAAAAATGATGTCACAAGCGACCTTATCTACTTGAACATGCTATGCTCATGATATGCTTATGCATGCATGCAATTTGTCGAGCCCCCCCCCCAGCACTTCATTTATTTCTCTGTTGCTCAGGGTCTGTGCCTGGATTTGTACAAGGGGTTACATGCAACATCGGCGAGGCCTGTACAAAAGGGTGGCTACCGGGCAGGGCCAGACATCCGCGCCTTATGGATAGAACTTACGAAGATGCTCAATGTTCCATGAGATTTGCAATTGAATGCCATCTCTAGTCTCCAAACGGATTGTGCAAGGTCTGGTGACTCGTACTACCAGGTAATGGCCTTCCCACTTCAGCATCAACTTTTTTGTACCCTTGGTGGATTGAACGTGCCTAAGGACAAGGTCGCCTTTCTCCAAACTCCGAGCATGAACCCTGCAGCTGTGATAGTTACGCAAGGCTTGCTGGTAGCATGCAACACGCGTAGCAACCCGGAGACGGTTCTCTTCGAGTAGCACAACTTTGTCACACTGTTGTTGTTCCTACGCTACTTCATCGTAGGCAAGCACTCAAGGTGACCCATAAATGAGTTCCATGGGGATAACCGCTTCTGCCCCATAGACTAGGGAGGAGGGAGTCTACCCGGTAGCTCGATTTGGTGTCATTCTGGGGGACCAAAGAACCACCCGCACCTCGTTGACCATGGTCTACCACACTTCTGAGCCTTATCAAATGTTCTTGTCTTGAGTCCTCGCAACACATCAGCATTCACTCTCTCATCTTGCCCGTTGCCCCTTGGATGAGCAACAATGGCGAATGAGATCTTGCTTCTGAGGGCATGAACGTATTGCATGAAGGCATGGCTCATGGATTGGGTGCCATTGTCAGTGATGATTTGGGCAGGGACCCCGAAGTGGCACTCCAATCATTTCAAGAACTTGATAGCTGACCGAGCAGTCACCTTTCTCATGGGCTCTACTTCCGACCACTTTGTAAACTTATTGTCGGTGCAACAAACCCTGGGTTTGTTGCCCAGACTATGCACAGCCACGGGAACGAGGTTGAAGCACCAGCCCAAGTGAGAATACAAGAAACCAAGGGATTCAAAGGACCAACATGCAGATCAGAGGGACCAAGGATGAGCCAAGGAAGCAGGATATCTTCAAGAGAAAATCTTCCCTTGCCGGGTAGGGCCACCCCAGATGCAAGAAACCGAGGCACCCCGGCAAGGCCTGCCGGGGCTCACGAAGGCAAAATCGCCTCACCAACCACCCCAACACGACGCACATCGTCAATCAGTGCGGTGTCGAGCCGCAAAGTGATTAAGTGGCAGCCATTCACCACATGGCAGCCATTTCCTATAGGAGAAACCCATAGATGACACCCGTCCTGCAACGTGTCAAGAGAACAGGCGCGAAGCTGGCAAGATAACCCGGCAAGGCTTGCCGGGCAATCAACGATGTGACGTTAAGCGGTGCATTTAATACGCCTTGTCAGCCTGCAGAGTTAGGTATGATAGATCTATTTGCTAACTTATTAGTGCATAATGACTACTTTGCCACTGTGGTTACCCCTTGATCTATAAAAGGAGGCCCATGGCAACTATAGAAAGGGTTAGAGGGTTGGATAACTCACACCTCCATATGCGCATAGTCGCTACTGCCTAAGGCAACCCCTGCCGGGCAAGTGTAGTACGCACCACCACTACCTTTTCCACCATCAATCCACCAAAGCAGGAGTAGGGTTTTATGCCTCACGGCGGCCCGAACCTGGGTAAACTGCCTGTGTGGTCTATGTCGCGCTGCCCCACACTGGTTTGCTCTTTGTGCAATGCGTCACCCCCCTGCCGAACCAGCAAGGGATCTCCTGGTCCCATAGGTGGTTGTGGTTTCCCGCGGCATCTTTGGTGCACCACGCAGGGGGCTCACTTGCGCGAACCTGAAGGCGTGCACAGCGCGTTATCTTCATCACCATCTTCATCTTCGTCGACGCCATTGACCATGGCACTAAAGAAGAAGCCTAGTCCTCCAGCTCATCCATCCACCTCAAAGGCTCCACTGCCCGCGGCCTCTAATGCTGCGGGGGGTGCGCAGACGCACGAGGGCGCGGACGCTGCTAGGGAAGTGGTCGGAGCAATCAGCACTATTACCACTTCCCCCGTGACCGACGCAGGAGCAGGACGTGCCGGAGGAGAGCCACATCAGCAGCACCCTAACGACCACGCTCCCCAAGGTATAGGTGAGGGAGCCACTCCGTCTGCGCCCCCCTCCCCCACCGACGGGCACACCCGCAGCAACGACGCTTGGACCGGGGCGAACCGCTGCCCTCCGGCCGCCCCCCACCACGGGTACGGTCGCATCGCGTACAGCTCCCCTGGGCCGGCCGACCAAGCCGCTGCACCCGACGGAGCCACTGGCCCTCGAGCGCTTTCGCCACACCATGTCCAAGTAGTCGCCCCACATCAATAGCAGGGGCGCAGCGCTACCGCCGCTAGCGCTGTCAGGAGCCAAGCGACGATATGATTGACATCATCAACATCCATGCCAAGAACGGATTTAGAAGCCATGGCGCGAGCTCAGCTGCTGTTGAGGTGTCCGTGGGTGGCCGAGTAGATGGACGAATGGCGTGTCACCATCCAAAGCCTACTCAGTTTTGCCAAAGTTGGGGGCTCATGGCGAGCTGGTCCGCCGCGACCTCCCCAATCGACAACAATAGCTCGTTATGCTGGCTGCACAGAAGGGGCCATCCCAATGGTACAATCCCCGCTGCGGCTACCAGTACGAGCGTAGCAGAATCAAGACCCCGATCACGTCTCAATGGCCTCTTCTGACCCCCAAGCACATACAGGCCAACGTCGAGCCCTGGAGGATAGGCGGGGAGGAGCCGTGTGCGTCGTCTAGCAATGCCGTAACAACCTCCGCCAGACCGATGGGTGCAATGGCCTCAACATCGACGAGACTGCACTCGGTGTTGGCGGGTGCATACCTTTCGAGGTTGGCCGCCCTGCCTTTACACGAGAGTTGTGGAAAGTCCGTTGGCCGTCCATTCGCACGTTCATGCCAGAGATACCTGAGAAGTACGATGGGAGGCTGAACCCAGCAGAGTTCCTGAGCATCTACACCATCGTTGTTCAGGCTGCCGGGGGAAGAGATGAGAAGGTGTTTGCCAACTACTTCCCTTTGGCCCTAAAGTCCAATGTGAGGTCTTGGCTGATGCACCTACCAGAGAACTCCATTTCATCATGGGCTGACCTGTACCATGAGTTCATTGGAGCCTTCATTGGCGGTCACCAAGAACCCGGTAGGCCCAGCGATTTGCAAATTCTCTAGTAGAGAGAAGGAGAAACCCTTCGTAAGTATTTACAGAGATTCAACAAAGTTCATAGGAATATCCCAAATATCCATCTGGCTGCTGTAATAGCTGCCTTCCAGTCCAATGTGTGCAACCATCGTATCCGTTCCAAGATGAACGTACGGTTGCCCAAGACTGTGAAGGAGCTCTACACACTAGTGGATAAGTGTGCTCGGATGGAGGAGGGAAGGAAGCTGCCCGGAGAGGAAGATGGCACCAATGTTGATTCAGATGATGAGGATGAATCAACTAGTCTGAAAAAGAGCAAGAAGCGTAGAAAGAAGTGGAGAGATAAAGCAGTGATGACTGTTGAAGGATCGGGTATGCCTAGTACCGGCAAGAAGGCTAAGGCTGAGGCCCCTGGTAAGGAAGCTGCCACGTGCACTGACTGCCGGGAAGCTGCTGCCGCTGAGAAAGCCGGGAAGGATGATGTGTCGTACTGCAAGATTCATCGGACCAAGGGCCACAACCTTCAAGAGTGCTATCAGGTTGAGCAGCTTGTCAAGAAACAGACATCAGAGTATGAGAAGCGTGTCGGATTCAGGGCTCCGCTGACCCTTGAGAGGTTCAAACACTAGGGTGCGCACGAAGAAGACTCTCTCCCTAGCTCGCTTGCTAACGATTCCACGACCTAGCTTGACGAACTCAAAGAATGAGGGACATAGAGATTTATCCTAGTTCGGGCCACCATGTGGTGCAATGCCCAACTCTAGCTTTGTGGTGGATTGCCTCGATGGGCTGAGGATGAACTAGTACAGTGGATGAACAATGTCAGGAGGTGAGGTATTCTTGGGCTCGATGAGCTGGTGAGCTAGTCAGGGTGGAATGGATCCGATCCTAGATGCCTCTCTATGGTGGTGGCTAAGTCTGATTTATTGTGGCCTTGGTCCTCTTCCCAAATGTTAGGTGGGAGGGGATCCCACAACGGCCAAAATCAATGGGAGACAACTAGTACAAGCTATCCTGACAAGAGTAGCCTTCGCCTGCAAAAGGCTCTGGTGGTGACGTGCCGTGGGCTCCGCGATGACCTCCGTCCCGCCGTCCTGGCGGTCTTTGTCTTGTTGCAATAATATGGAAACCTTTCCTTGATTCCTCGGGACTCCGCGCCTGCGCTTTCCCCCTTAGCACCAAAGAGGAAACTGGTACACTGTGCCCACTGGCGCCCACCTAGCCTTGGTTTTCATGGCTCACGTCATGTGAACCTCGTGAGGTGTGCCTTGCCTTGATATCCCCGCTCCTCGGGAGCCAGCGTAGCGAGGCCACCCCCAAGGAGGTCTTGGTGTTGGCCGCCTCGCGAGGCTTGGCCCCTTGCGAGGGTCTTGAGTCGTTGTTGCTGGAACTAGGCCATACCAGGCCGCCGATGGAGCCATGCCACGGGCTATAGGCAGGCAAGTGTGGGCACCCCCGGTCACAGAACGCAGACAGTAGCCCCCTGGCCCTAGGCGCGGTCGAGCTTGGCTTTGAAGCGAAGCCAAGAAGCAAGCAAGGAGCACCGCGGGCCCCAACCGCATGCGGCCTTGGTCGACGCATGGCGATTGATGGGACGTGGGCGCCTCTCCTTCCTACGGTTCCTCGGCAACCGTCCTCGCTTGAGAAAAGGGCTGGCGCCCACCACAGGGCTTTCATTGCTCTCCCTTTGTCTTGCTCCAGATTCCCTTCTCCTTCTTTCCCGAAGATACTCTAGACCCATCGAAACTCTCCCCTAAGCCGGAAGCCGATGGCCACCGACAAGGCGAAGGCCGTGCGCTCGCCTTCCTGGTTTGAGCCCGCCCTGAGCGCACCCAACGTCAGGGAGCAGAACGTCGCCACCCCGCTCTTGATGGCGGCGGGTGACAACAATGAGGTGGGAAAGACCGCGCTTCGGGTCGGCACCACCAAACCGGAGGCCTCGTGTAGTACCTTTTACCCCTTCTTCATGCACAATGTCTTCGCGGGGCTGGTCCCTGTTGGGATCTACGGTAGGGTGCGTTGACTGCAAATTAAAATTGTCCTACACGTAGAACAATGAGGAACATGCTACGGGAATGGATCATAGATCGCTACCACTAGACGCGTAGTGTCGTAACAGCGGAAGAAGAGTTGGGGCAGCGCGTTCGCGTGGATCGTCTCCTCCTCGTCTGATCTCCCTCAAACAGCTGGTCGTCGGTTCCCATGTACAGGTTCGCCGGAGCGGCACAAGTGCACAGCCTCTAACAGTATCCACACGTGCAGGAGGAACATCGTGCGGCGGACTGCTGGGTCTGATCACACAACTAGCGGCGAGTGGAGGTGTCTATTCTCAACATATGCAAGCCCTAGTGACAGCTCCGAAGCGATCAACCGCATGAGTGTGCCACACCACCACTTTATATAGGCGTCCGTCGCAGGACAACACTTGAGCCTCGCACGGACCCTAAAACCCCTAAGTCTACTCAGCCAGAATCCGAACACAGCTCGGATCACATCCGACCAGTGTCCTCAGATCCGACCTCGTATGTCCTTCCCTTAAGCGCGCGACCCCTTAGGTTCAAGCCGGCTTGGTCGCAGTTCGGATCACATCCGAACTGCATGGTTGGTAGCGGCCCCTAGCAAGGCATGCCGAACACCAAGCAGACTATGAAGCTGGTTAGGCGAACCTGTACATCATACTTCCATTCGTTTTGCCACACAATATATGTTGTCGGGCTCAAGGCGAGTCTGTAATCCTTGTGTTAGCCCGACCTCTTTCTCATTCTTGTGATGCCGACCAAAACCAGATTATCTCATAATCCTTGTTGCATGGCCATGCTTATCCTAGTTGGATCACATGAGGGGCCCAGAGTATATCTCTCCTGATCGGAGGGGCAAATCCCATCTTGCTCGACCATGTCTCACAGCATGGTTCTAGACAAGCCCAAACCTACGTTTGTAACTACCCAGTCACGAAGTAGTGTTTGGTTGGCCCAAAGCAAGTCTGTCACCATCCCGAGTACATGCGCCAGCTCAGGTGTTAGGACATAGAACGTATGTTGTACTAGAGACTCACAAATGACATATCATTGTGTCTCATAGTTGGGTCTGTCCGACTCGGACCTTATCTCGACTCGGATCCGACTATGTCGAATCCGACCAGATCCTTCCAAGTCCATATTATCTGGTTAGCATCCAATGCCCCATGGCTAGTGAGACAAAGCCATCGACCGTGTCATATGCTAGTCTAGTTGGTTGCGCGTCCACACAGCCCTTTGGACTAGGGACCTTTTAGGACGTTTATCATACAATGCATAGTCCCACAAACAAGTCACGTACTTGCTGATACACATCATTGATAATGTCCAAGGACTATCTTTATTCATAAACACATAGGAAATATCATCATACATGATTGCCTCTAGGGCATATCTCCAGCAATGTCCCACTTGTAATAGAGTCAATCAAATATTATAGACATCGAATGCCCATAGCTCTAACGTGCCCCTCATGCTTGGTTTGTGGAAGCAGCTTAGTCAATGGATCTGCAACATTTGCATCCGTGTGAATTTTGCATAACTCAAAATTACCATTCTTTATGATCTTTTGTAATAGGTGATATTTCCGATCTATGTGTCTGGTCTTGTGGTGATCCCTCGGCTCCTTGGCTTGTGCGTGGCACCAGAATTATCATAATAAAGGTCCAACGGTTTTACCGTGGCTGGGAACATATCAAGATCATCCAGAAAGTTTCGGATCAAAACACCTTCCTTTGTAGCTTCACAAGCCGCAATGTATTCGACTTCTGTGGTAGAATCGGCCACCATATCTTGCTTGGAAATCATCCAGCTCACTGCTCCTTTGTTCATGATATACATGAATCCGGACTGTGATCGACAATCATCTCTATCGGTTTGGAAACTAGCATCGGCATAACCCCTTATGGCGAGCTTTTCCTCACCTCCATAAACTAGGAACATCTCTTTAGTCCTTTTCGGGTACTTCAAAATAGTCTTTACCGCTGCCCAGTGACTCACCTGGGTTGGCCTGGTATCTACTTGTTAGGCTTATTGCAAAGGCAACATCAGGCCGTGTACATATCATGGCATACATGATGGATCCAATTGTCGAGGCATACGGAATACGACTCATACTGCTTCGCTCATCAGATGTCGAAGGACTCCGTGTCTCGCTTAGCCTTATACCATCTGCAACAGGCAAGAACCCTTTCTTGGCCTCACTCATGTTGAACCGCTTCAACACTTTATCTATGTATGTGCTTTGGCTCAAGCCGAGCAGCCTCCTCGATCCATCTCTATAGATCTTGATGCCTAATATGTAAACTGCCTCACCATGGTCCTTCATTGAAAACTTTCCATTCAATGATTCCTTGACCGAGTTCAGCACCGAAACATCATTTTCGATCAGTAGTATGTCATCCTCATACAAGATCAAAAACACAATCGAGCTCCCACTTAACTGCTTGTATAAGCAAGCATCCTCATCGCTGTTGATGAAACCGAGACCAGTGACGACCTCATCAAAACGAATGTTCCAACTCCGAGATGCTTGCCTCAACCCATAAATGGATCTCTTGAGCTTGCATACTTTAGTAGTGCTAGTCGGATCGACAAAACCCTCGGGTTGTATCATATACATGTCCTCGGTTAAATTTCCGTGAAGGAAAGCCATTTTGACATCCATCTGCCATATCTCGTAATCAAAATATGCAGCTATAGCTAGTACGATCCTCACCAACTTTAGCTTCGCTACCAACGAGTAAGTCTCGTCGTAGTCAATTCCTTGAACTTGTCCATAACCTTTAGTGACAAGCCGAGCTTTGTGGATCTAAACATTTCCATCCACATCAGTTTTCTTCTTAAAGACCCATTTGCAGCCAATGGCCTTTACACCAGGTGGCGGATCAACCAAGTCCCAGACTTGATTTTCATCCATGGAGTTTAACTCGGATCTCATGGCCTCTAGCCATGCCTTGGAATCCAGGCTCACCATCGCTTCCGCATATGTGGCTGACTCGTCACTTTCTAGCAACAATACATCACGCATACTATGCAATCTTTCCGACCTCCATGGTTCTGGTGCCGCTTCCACTACGGGTTCCCTGACTTACTCCGGTAAGATGTCATCACCCACCGAGCCATCCCCGAGTGGTACTCGAATTTCTTCAAGTCGAACCGTCCTCGCACTGGCCTCCCAACTGATAAACTCTTTCTCGAGGAAAACCCTGTTCTGAGAAACAAAAAGTTTGTTCTCTTCCTAGTTGTAGAAGCTATATCCCAAGGTTTCCCTCGGATATCCCACGAATATGCATTTGTCCTACTTGGGTGTAAGCTTGTCTGACATAAGTCTCTTGACAAATGCTTCACAACCCAAAATCTTGAGAAAAGACAAACTGGGAGTCTTCCCGGTCCACATCTCATGTGGTGTCTTACCTACGGATTTTGATGGTACCCTGTTAAGTATGAAAGTTGTAGCTTCTAGAGCATATCCCTAGAATGACATGGGTAAATCTGATTTGGTCATCACCAACAAGGTCCTATCCCTCTGTTCTGACATGTCGTTTCTCTGTGGCATACCCGGAGGTGTGAGCTGAGGTACTATACCTCAGCTTTTCAGATGATCATCAAACTCCTGGCTCATGTACTCACCTCCACGATCTGATCATAGAAGTTTTATAGTCTTGCCGAGCTGATTCTCAACCTTGTTCTGAAACTCTTTGAACTTTTCAAAAGTTTCCAACTTGTGCCTCATCAAATAGATATATCCATATATACTCAAGTCGTCGGTAAAAGTCACGAAGTACTGATAGCCACCTCTAGCTGTTGTGCTCATTTGTCCACACACATTGCTGTATATTAGCTCCAATAGCTCGGACGCCCTCTCTCTCAACTCTTTGCGAAAGGAGACTTAGTCATCTTGCCAAGCAAGCATGATTCGCATGTCTCGAACAACTCAAAGTCAGACGAAGTTAGGAGCCCATCATCATGAAGCTTCTTCATGCATTTTAGACTAATGTGTCCAAGCCGGCAATGCTAGAAGTACATCGGATTTATCTCATTAGGCTTATGCCTCTTGACATTCACGTTATAGACTGATTCCTGTTCTAGATTCAATATAAATATCCCATCAACAATGGGTGCATAGCTGTGGAACATACCATTCAAATAAATTGAACAAGCATTGTCCTTTAAATTGAACTCATAACCGTGACTCATCAAGCGTGAGGTAGAAATAATGTTCCAACTATGTGCAACAATGTAATAACAATTATTCAATTCCAAAATAAATCGAGAAGGAAGCTGGAGCTGGATCGTGCCGACCTCCAAAGCAGCAACTCTTGCTTTGTTGCCGACCCTAATGTCAATCTCCCCTTGTGCCACAGGCCTAGTTCTTACCAGCCCCTGCATCGAGTTGCAAATATGAACAACTGATCCGGTATCAAATACCCAAGAGCTACTGGGTATGTCAGCAGGGTAAATGTCTATAACATATGCAACAAGTGTACCTTTCCCTGAAGCAACATTCCCGGCCTTCTTGCCATGCTCTGCAAGCCACTTGCTACAGTTCCTCTTCCAGTGACCAGTTTCCTTGCAATGATAGCAAATGGTCTTCGAGTCCGGTCCAGACTTCGATGCAGCGGCGGAGGTTACCGTCTCTGTGCCCTTTGCCTTAGCCATTTTCTTGGACCAACTCTTCTTGAACTTAGCCGATTTCTGCACCATCAACACTTGATGTGTGCCTTTCTTAATATCCTGCTCTGCCACTTTGAGCATCCCATGCAATTCAGTGAGCTTCTTGTCCATGCCATGCATATGATAGTTTGAGATGAATGTCCCATAGCTGGGCGGAAGAGAACCCAGAAATACATCAGTAGCCAGCTCATCCAAGAGCAGGAAGCCCAAACGATCCAAAGCTTGCACATATCCGATCATCTTGATCTCATGTGGGCTCAGTGGATCCCCTTCCTTCAGCTTGCAATCCATCAAGGATCGCCAGACGTTGAACCTTTCAGTCCTAGCCTGTGTCTGAAACATGCTCTTGAGACTCTCGATCATATCGCAAGCCTCAACATTTTCGAAATGCTGTTGCAAATCGGGCTCCATACAAGCCAGCATCAGACAGCTGATCTCCATTGATTCATCAACAAGTTTCTTGTAGGAATTCTTAGCTGTTGCACTAGCATTATCGGCAGGTTCCTCTGGAAGTGTATCCTCTAGAACTTGTTCCTTTTTATCATGCTTGAGAACAATTCTCAGATTATTATACCAGGTGGTAAAGTTTGTTCCATTCAGTTTATCGTTTTCCAGAATTTATTTCAATGCAAAGTTGGGTTGAGCAGGTGGTGCCATTGATCTGCAACACAAAATATGCAATCACTAAGCAATGTGTTTATGTAGAGTAATTCATGCCTTAAATATAAATACTCCCACTAAAGTTGGCATCCCTCTACAAACTCTCAGTGATTCAGGATCCGACTAGCACATGTGACTAGTGAGCTTTAGCATCACTGCTAGACAACATGCCTATCCAGTAAGAAACTCCTTGCTAATCGTATCTCTATACGACTCCTGTCGGTCGAGAAGGTATCTCATACCCCGACCCCCAACCATCTTTTCCACAAGTCCCAAACCCATTTTGATAGCCTTGTCAAGTTAACCTGATGCAGTGCATGTCCATGTACCACACGAACCCTTCAATTTAGGGACACCTAGCAGCACCCCAATTTTATGAGCCCACTAGTAGACGTATGATATCCCACAAGTATAGGGGATCAATTGTAGCCTCTTCCGATAAGTAAGAGTGTCGAACCCAACGAGGAGCTGAAGGTAGAACAAATATTCCCTCAAGCTCTATCGACCAACGATACAACTCTACGCACGCTTAACGTTTGCTTTACCTAGAACAAGTAGGAAATTAGAAGTATGTTGTAGGTGTTGTTGGATACATTTGTAAGATAATAAATAGCGCGTAAATAAAAAGTAGGTGCTGTTTAAATGAAGACACAACTAAGTTAGTTTTAGTAGAGGGCTTTTTTTCACGAGAAAGTTATTTGTCCCTAGCCAATCGATAACTAGACCGGTAATCATTATTGCAATTTTATTTGAGGGAGAGGCATAAGCTAGCATACTTTCTCTTCTTGGATCATATGCACTTATGATTGGAACTCTGGAAATCATCCGCAACTACTAAAGATCATTAAGGTAAAACCCAACATAGCATTATAAGGCATCAAGTCCTCTTTATTCCCATACGCGAACAACCTACTTACTCGGATCTGTGTTTCTATCACTCAGGCCACCCACCATAAGCAAATCATGAACATATTGCAAACCCCACATCGGGGATCCCTCACGCTTGCGCGACACGGAGAGCACCATAGGACAGCACTAATAATAAAACATGCAACTCAAACCAATCATGATCATCAATTAACCCATAGGACAAAATGGATCTACTCAAACATCATAGGATAGCCATATATCATTGGGAAATAATATATAGCGTTGTGCACCATGTTTAAGTAGAGATTACAGCGGGTAAAAGAGCGGTTACACCACTGCATAGAGGGATGGGGGAAGAGTTGGTGATGATGGCGGTGAAGTTGTTGGTGTAGATTGCGGTGATGATGACGGCCTCGGCGCCGTTTCGGCGCCACCGAAAGAGAGGGGGAGAGAGCCCCTTCTTCTTCTTCTTCTTCTTCTTCTTCCTTGACCTTCTACCTAGATGGGAGAAGGGTTTCCCCTCTGGTCCTTGGTCTCCATGACATGGGAGGAGCGAGAGCCCCTCCGAGATTGGATCTGTCTCTCTGTCTCTCTCTGTTTGTGTGTTCTTGATTCTGCCCTTTCACCATTTCTTAAATTCCCGGAGATCCGTAACTCCGATTGGGCTGAATTTTGGACACGACTTTTATCTCGATATTGGCTTTCTTGCGGTGAAAGAAGGGCACCAACTGCCTTACGAGTTGACTACGAGGGCCCAGGGCGCGCCTGGCACCCTGGGGTGCGCCCCCTGCCTCGTGGCCCCTTCGGGCATCGTCTCGCGTTGATTCTTCTTCCCAAAAATCACATATATTCCAAAAAAAATCTCCGTCAGTTTGTATCCCGTTTGGACTTTGTTTGATATTGATTTTCTGTGAAACAAAAAACATGCAACAAATAGGAACTGGCACTGGGCACTGGATCAATATGTTAGTCCCAAAAATAGTATAAAATGTTGCCAAAAGTATATGAAAGTTGTAAAATATTGGCATGGAACAATAAAAAATTATAGACACGACGTAGACGTATCAACTTACTTGACGTGCGAAGGTGCAACATCGGGAATGGCAATTCGCTTGATATTAACGAGGGATCTTTCTACCATTCTAACATGCATAGAAACAAAGAAGCATAACTATCACAAATAAAACATATATTGTGAAATAGTATGACTCCTTCATGGACGTTCTTCCAGGTCGGCTCCGGCTCCGATGACAATCAGGAACACCATCTTGTTTGTCACACCGGGACGCCAAGCCACCAACCTGATCTCTATTATCTAACTACTACAACTAGTGATGAATTTTACATAGATTCACAAGTTGACATGCAGGTCGTTATACAATATGATGACAACACTTTGGCTCCTGCCCACTGACAAACAACTTGTCATCATCGGGAGCGTCGTAAGGTGTGTCTATCATACACATGTCATACCATGAAGTGGTCATCCCGTGTCGAGCGGGTAGTAAGCTCTGGCCCTTCCCCTTATCATCATCCACACCGCCGGTGTCTTCGGGGTGGGGGTCGGGCGTGTTGGTTAGGTTTTCAATAGTGGCTACGAAGTGGGTGGCGGGTGGGAAACAAAATTCTCCATCGTCCGCTGAAAGTTCTAACCGAACATAGTTCGGCAACGAGTCGTTTGCTAGGGATAGGTTTTTTAGTGAGTTTAGTATATCACCCATGGGCGAGTGTTGGAAGACATCTGCGGCACTGAACTTGAAGATCGATAACCGATCGAGTTCGGTATACGCGGGCTCGTAGGGTTCAAAGCTCGACATCGGAGGCGAGTCCGACGTTCTGTTGATGTAGATACTGTATGAAGTGGAATCTGTGTGCGGCTCCAGCGCTGCGGAATCGGTAGCCCCCGTGATGCGGTCGATCTTCCCATCTTCGGGCGACTTGATCTGCTCTAGATTTAAGGCCAGAGCTGCTACAGGAGCTATCTCCAGGATGCGGCCCGATGACAGGTTTAAGCCATGTTCATCGAGGCGACGGAGAGCGGTTGCCGCTGTCTCGAATCCGTCGAAGATCAAATCTCCATGGATGTCCGCGACGTAATTCAAGCTTCCAAATCTGACCTGTTGGCCAGGGGCGTAGCTGTCGATCTACTCCAGATGGCCAAGCGAGTTGGCCCGCAGTACGAAGCCGCCAAATATGAAGATCTGTCTGGGGAGGAAGGTTCCTCTTTGGACAGTGTCATTATTGACGATTGAAGGGGCCATCGAACCTTTTGTCGAGGGCACAGCGGAAATCTCAATGAAAGCACCAATGTCGGTGTCAAAACCGGCGGATCTCGGGTAGGGGGTCCCGAACTGTGTGTCTAGGGTCGATGGTAACAGGAGACAGGGGACACGATGTTTACCCAGGTTCAGGCCCTCTCTATGGAGGTAATACCCTACTTCCTGCTTGATTGATCTTGATGAATATGAGTATTACAAGAGTTGATCTACCATGAGATCGTAATGGCTAACCCCTAGAAGTCTAGCCTATGGATATGGTAATGAGTACATGTGGTTTCCTTTCCAGACTATCCCCTTCGGTTTATATAGACACCAAGGAGATCTAGGGTTTACATGGGGTCGGTTACATAAGAAGGAATCTTCGGTCGCCAAGCTTGCCTTCCACGCCAAGTAGAGTCCACTCCGGACACGGTGCAGTCTTCGGCTTCACGTCTTCATAGCCCATCAGTCCGGCCCATGGATAACAGGCCGGACGCCCAAGGACCCCTTAGTCCAGAACTCCCTCATTGACCACGGCTTCACGACCTAGCATACCAGCGACGGCTGAAGCCTACCTCGAGACTGGGACCTATCGGCGTAGAGCACTAAGCTACCGTGAGGATGGAAAGGGGGACAATGCCAGAGCAAGATGTGCAATCACAAATTTCACAATGAAAATGATATTAATGCAAAAGCATTAGAATCTTTACACACCCCACGGGGTTCATCTCGATTCCTCATAGGGAACAAAGGAAGGAAGTTTCTTGGAGCCCTATCTACAAGTATCACCGCCAGAGACATCATCAACAGTGGGCTAGGAGGGGCCGGCGCCAACCCCATCCAGATCAGGGGCGGCGATGACCGGACGCCGCTACTGTGCTCCGGGCGCGGCGTGAGCTCAGGGGCACATAGCTCTCGTCGCTCGTCTCCGGAGTCTCGTTAGGGTCAGGAGAGTCACTGGACTCCAAGCGCCATAGCTACTGCTGGAGGAGTCATCGGCACGACCTGGGGCAGGCCCAACACCTGCCCTTGCACTGTCTTGGCGATCCTCTTCAAGGAAGCACTCCAGGCGGCGGCCTTCCTCATCAAAGACTTTGAAGAACATCGTGGAGGCGCTGTCATACTCAAAATGGAAGGCGAGGCCCCCCCACCGCGCGACAGACGCGGGCAACCTCATGCCATCTGCGGCTCATGAAGATCTTCCCCGGGGAGACGACCTCGACCTCTGCTCTCGTCATCGGGGTGCCGCACTCGGCGTGCTGCAGCCACAGCTCCAGCGGCCCCCTTGGCAGCATCACTTCAGCGAAAAATGGTAGGAAACGGATCCACGTGCGCGGTGGCATCGCCGCCCACCCCACGAGTTCAAGCGAGGAGCCCTCGGCATGGGTTCGCGGGGCGGCGGTGCGGGCCACCATGGCACTGTTGGGGAATGTAGCATAAATTCAAAATTTTCCTACGTGTCACCAAGATCTATCTATGGTGTCATCTAGCAACGAGGGAGGAGTGGATCTACATACCCTTGTAGATCGCGCGCGGAAGTGTTCAAGAGAACGGGGTTGATGGAGTCGTACTCGTCGTGATCCAAATCACCGATGATCCTAGCGCCGAACGGACGGCACCTCCGCGTTCAACACACATACGGAGCAGCAACGTCTACTCCTTCTTGATCCATCAAGGGGGGAGGAGAGGTTGATGGAGATCTAGCAGCACAACGGCGTGGTGGTGGAAGTAGCGGGATTCCAACAGGGCTTCGCTAAGCGCTGCGGGAGGAGGGAGATGTGTCATGGGAGGGAGAGGGAGGCGCCAGGGCTTAGGTATGGTTGCCCTCCCTTCCCCCCACTATATATAGGGCCAAGGGAGAGGGTGGAGGCGCAGCCTGGGCCCTTCCTCCAATAAAGGGTGCGGCCAGGGAGGAGTCCCTCCTCCCCAAGGCACCTCGGAGGTGCCTTCCCCCTTTAGGACTCTTCCTTTCCCTCTTCTCTTGGCGCATGGGCCTCTTGGGGCTGGTGCCCTTGGCCCATATAGGCCAAGGCGCACCCCCTAAAGCCCATGTGGCCCCCGGGGGCAGGTGGCCCCACCCGGTGGACCCCCGGGACCCTTCCGGTGGTCCCGGTACAATACCGGTGACCCCGAAACTTGTCCCGATGGCCGAAATAGCACTTCCTATATATAATTCTTTACCTCCGGACCATTCCGGAACTCCTCGTGACGTCCGGGATCTCATCCGGGACTCCGAACAACTTTCGGGTTACCACATACTAATATCTCTATAACCCTAGCGTCACCGAACCTTAAGTGTGTAGACCCTACGGGTTCGGGAGACATGCAGACATGACCGAGATGACTCTCCGGTCAATAACCAACAGAGGGATCTGGATACCCATGTTGGCTCCCACATGTTCCACGATGATCTCATCGGATGAACCACGATGTCAAGGACTTAATCAATCCCGTATACAATTCCCTTTGTCTAGCGGTACGATACTTGCCCGAGATTCGATCGTCGGTATCCCGATACCTTGTTCAATCTCGTTACCGGCAAGTCTCTTTACTCGTTCCGTAACACATCATCCCGTGATCAACTCCTTGATCACATTGTGCACATTATGATGATGTCCTACCGAGTGGGCCCAGAGATACCTCTCCGTCACACGGAGTGACAAATCCCAGTCTCGATTCGTGCCAACCCAACAGACACTTTCGGAGATACCCGTAGTGTACCTTTATAGCCACCCAGTTACGTTGTGACGTTTGGCACACCCAAAGCACTCCTACGGTATCCGGGAGTTGCACAATCTCATGGTCTAAGGAAATGATACTTGACATTAGAAAAGCTTTAGCATACGAACTACACGATCTAGTGCTATGCTTAGGATTGGGTCTTGTCCATCACATCATTCTCCTAATGATGTGATCCCGTTATCAATGACATCCAATGTCCATGGTCAGGAAACCGTAACCATCTATTGATCAACGAGCTAGTCAACTAGAGGCTTACTAGGGACATGGTGTTGTCTATGTATCCACACATGTATCTTAGTTTCCTATCAATACAATTATAGCATGGATAATAAACGATTATCATGAACAAGGAAATATAATAATAACTAATTTATTATTGCCTCTAGGGCATATTTCCAACAGTCTCCCACTTGCACTAGAGTCAATAATCTAGTTCACATCGATATGTGATTAACACTCAAGGTCACATCCCCATGTGACTAACACCCAAAGAGTTTACTAGAGTCAATAATCTAGTTCACATTTACCATGTGATTAACACTCGATGAGATCTAGGTTTGATCATGTTATGCTTGTGAGAGAGGTTATAGTCAACGGGTCTGAAACATTCAGATCCGTATGTACTTCGCAAATTTCTACGTCATCTTCTAGATGCAGCTACCACGCTCTATTTGGAGCTATTCCAAATAACTGTTCTACTATACGAATCCAGTTTACTACTCAGAATAATCTGAATTAGTGTCAAAGTTTGCATCGGCGTAACCCTTTACGACGAACTCTTTTACCACCTCCATAATCGAGAAAATTCCTTAGTCCACTAGTTACTAAGGATAACTTTAACCGCTGTCCTGTGATCCATTCTTGGATCACTCTTGTACCCCTTGACTGACTCATGGCAAGGCACACTTCAGGTGCGGTACACAGCATAGCATACTGTAGATCCTATGTCTTAAGCATAGGGGACGACCTTCGTCCTTACTCTTTCTTCTGCCGTGGTCGAGCTTTAAGTCTTAACTTCATACCTTACAACTCAGGCAAGAACTCCTTCTTTGACTGATCCATCTTGAACACCTTCAAGATCATGTCAAGGTATGTGCTCATTTGAAAGTACCATTAAGAATTTTGATCTATCCTTATAGATCTTGATGCTCAATGTTCAAGTAGCTTAATCCAGGCTTTCCATTGAAAAACACCTTTCCAAATAACCCTATATGCTTTCTAGAAATTCTACATCATTTCTGATCTACAACATGTCAACAACATATACTCATCAGAAATTCTATAGTGCTCCCACTCACTTCTTTGGAAATACAAGTTTCTCATAAACTTTGTATACACCCAGAATCTTTGATCATCATCAAAGCATACATTCCAACTCCGAGATGCTTACTCCAGTCCTTAGAAGGATTGCTGGAGCTTTGCATACTTATTAGCATCTTTCAGGGTTGACAAAACCTTCCGGTTGTATCACATACAACCTTTCCTCAAGAAAATCGTCGAGGAAACAATGTTTTGACATCCTATCTGCAAGATTTCATAAATAAAGCAGTAATCGCTAATACAATTCCAACAGACTCTTAGCATCGCTACAAGTGAGAAAATCTCATGTAGTCAACTCCTTGAACTTGTTGAAAAAAATCTTAATGACAAGTCGAGCTTTCTCAATGGTGATACTTACCATCATTGTCCGTCTTCCTTTTAAAATCCATCTGTACTCAACAGCCTTATGACCATCGAGCCGTTCTGCCAAAGTCTACACTTTGTTTTCATACACGGATCCTCTCTCGGATTTTTATGGCCTCGAGCCATTTATCGGAATCCGGGCCCACCATCGCTTCTCCATGGCTCGTAGGTTCATTGTTGTCTAGCAACATAACTTCCAAGACAGGATTACGTACCACTCTGAGGTAGTACGCATCCTTGTCATCCCACGAGGATTGGTAGTGACTTGATCTGAAGTTTCATGATCACTATCATAAGCTTCCACTTCAATTGGTGTAGGTGCCACAGGAACAACTTCATGTGCCCTGCTACACACTAGTTGAAGAGACGGTTCAATAACCTCATCAAGTCTCCACCATCCTCCCACTCAATTCTTTCGAGAGAAACTTTTCCTCGAGAAAGGACCCGATTCTAGAAACAATCCCTTATTGCTTTCGGATCTGAGACAGGAGGTATACCCAACTGTTTTTGGGTGTCCTATGAAGATGTATTTATCCGCTTTGGGTTCGAGCTTATCGGCCTGAAACTTTTTCACATAAGCGTCGCAGCCCCAAACTTTTAAGAAATGACAGCTTAGGTTTCTCTAAACCATAGTTCATATGGTGTCATCTCATCGGAATTACGTGGTGCCCTATTTAAAGTGAATGTGGTTGTCTCTAATGCCTAACCCATAAACTATTGTGGTAATTCGATAAGAGACATCATGGTATGCATCATATCCAATAGGGTGCAGTTATGATGTTCGGACACACCATCACTATGGTGTTCTAGGCTGTATTAGTTGTGAAACAATTTCCACAATGTCTTAATTCTGTGCCAAACTCGTAATTCAGATATTCATCTCTATGATCATATCATAGATCTTTTATCCTCTTGTCACGATGATCTTTCAACTTCACCCTGAAATTACTTGAACCTTTCAATAATTCAGACTCGTGATTCATCAAGTAAATATACTCAACATCTACTCAAATCATCTGTGAAGTAAGAACATAACGATATCCACTACACGCCTCAGCACTCATTGGACTGCACACATCAAAATGTATTACTTCCAACAAGTTGCTTTCTAGTTCCATTTTACTGAAAACGAGGCTTTCAGTCATCTTGCCCATGTGGTATGATTTGCATGTCTCAAGTGATTCAAAATCAAGTGACTCCAAACGATCCATCTTCATGGAGTTTCTTCATGCATATATGCCAATAGACATGGTTCGCATGTCTCAATCTTTTCAAAATGAGTGAGTCCAAAGATCCATCAACATGGAGCTTCTTCATGCGTTTTATACTGATATGACTTAAGTGGCAGTGCCACAAGTAGGTGGTATTATCATTACTATCTTATATCTTTTGGCATGAACATGTGTATCACTATGATCGAGATTCAATAAACCATTCATTTTAGGTGCAAGACCATTGAAGGTATTATTCAAATAAACAGAGTAACCATTATTCTCCTTAAATGAATAACCGTATTGCGATAGACATAATCCAATCATGTCTATGCTCAACGCAAACACCAATCTCGATGGTAGAGGGAGCGTGCGATGCTTGATCATATCAACACTGGAAACACTTCCAACACATATCGTCAGCTCACCTTTAGCTAGTCTTCGTTTATTCCGTAGCTTTTATTTCGTGTTACTAACACTTAGCAACCGAACCGGTATCTAATACCCTGGTGCTACTAGGAGTACTAGTAAAGTACACATCAACACAATGTATATCCAATATACTTCTATCGACCTTGCCAGCCTTCTCATCTACCAAGTATCTAGGGTAATTCTGCTCCAGTGGTTGTTCCCCTTATTACAGAAGCACTTAGTCTCGGGTTTGGGTTCAACCTTGGGTTTCTTCACTAGAGCAGCAGCTGAATTGCCGTTTCATGAAGTATCCCTTCTTGCCCTTGCCCTTCTTGAAACTAGTGGTTTCACCAACCATCAACAATTGATGCTCCTTCTTGATTTCTACTTTTGTGGTGTCAAACATCGCGAATATCTCTAGGATCATCATATATGTCCCTGATATATTATAGTTCATCACGAAGCTCTAGCAGCTTGGTGGTAATGACTTCGGAGAAACATCACTATTTCATCTGGAAGATCAACTCCCACTCAATTCAAGCGATTGTTGTACTCAGACAATCTGAGCACAAGTTCAACAATTGAGCTTTTCTCCCTTAGTTTGCAGGCCAAGAAAAATCGTTGGGGGTCTTATACCTCTTGACGTGGGCACGAGCCTGAAATCCCAATTTCAGCCCTCGAAACATCTCATATGTTTCGCGACGTTTAAAAAACGTCTTTGGTGCCTCAATTCTAAACCATTTAGCATTACGCACTGAACTATCATGTAGTCATCAAAACGTGTATGTCAGATGTTCGCAACATCCACAGACGATGTTCGAGGTTCAGCACACTGAGCGGTGCATTAAGGACATATGCCTTCTATGAAGCAATGAGGACAATCCTCAGTTAACAGACCTAGTCCGCATAATTACTACTATAAACTTTCAACTAAATTTTCTCTAGGAACATATCTAAACAGTAGAACTGAAGCGCGAGCTACGACATAATTTGCAAAATCCTTTTGACTATGTTCAGGATAATTAAGTTCATCTTATGAACTCCCACTCAGATAGACATCCCTCTAGTCATCTAAGTGATTACATGATCCGAGTCAACTAGGCCGTGTTCGATCATCACGTGAGACGGACTAGTCATCATCGGTGAACATCTTCATGTTGATCGTATCTACCATACGACTCATGCTCGACCTTTCGGTCTCTTGTGTTCCAAGGCCATGTCTGTACATGCTAGGCTTGTCAAGTCAACCTAAGTGTTTCGCGTGTGTAAATCTGGCTTACACCCGTTGTATGTGAACGTCTGAATCAAACACCCGATCATCACGTGGTGCTTTCAAACAACGAACTGTCGCAACGGTGCACAGTTAGGGGAAACACTTTCTTGAAATTTTAATGAGGGATCATCTTATTTACTACCGTCGTTCTAAGCAAATAAGATGTATAAACATGATAAACATCACATGCAATCAAATAGTGACATGATATGGCCAATATCATATTGCTCCTTTTGATCTCCATCTTCGGGGCTCCATGATCATCATTGTCACCGGCATGACACCATGATCTCCATCATCATGATCTCCATCATCATGTCTCCATGAAGTTGTCACGTCATCTATTACTTCTACTACTACAGCTAACAGTTAGCAATAAAGTAAAGTAATTACATGACGTTTATGTTGACACGCAGGTCATAAATAAATTAAGACAACTCCTATGGCTCCTACCGGTTGTCATACTCATCGACATGCAAGTCGTGATTCCTATTACAAGAACATGATCAATCTCATACATCACATATATCATTCATCACATCCTTTTGGCCATATCACATCACATAGCATACCCTGCAAAAACAAGTTAGACGTCCTCTAATTGTTGTTTGCATGTTTTACGTGGCTGCTATGGATTTCTAGCAAGAACGTTTCTTACCTACGCAAAAACCACAACGTGATATGCCAATTGCTATTTACCCTTCATAAGGACCCTTTTCATCGAATCCGATCCGACTAGAGTGGGAGAGACAGACACCCGCTAGCCACCTCATGCAACTAGTACATGTCAGTCGGTGGAACCAGTCTCACGTAAGAGTACGTGTAAGGTCGGTCCGGGCCGCTTCATCCCATGATGCCACCGAATCAAGATTGGACTAGTAACGGTAAGCATATTGAACAAAATCAACGCCCACAACTACTTTGTGTTCTACTCGTGCATAGAAACAACGCATAGACCTAGCTCATGATGCCACTGTTGGGGAACGTAGCATAAATTCAAAATTTTCCTACGTGTGACCAAGATCTATCTATGGAGTCATCTAGCAACGAGGGAGGAGTGGATCTACATACCCTTGTAGATCGCACGCGGAAGCATTCAAGAGAACGGGGTTGATGGAGTCGTACTCGTCTTGATCCAAATCACCGATGATCTTAGCGCCGAACGGACGGCACCTCCGCGTTCAACACACGTACGGAGCAGCGACGTCTCCTCCTTCTTGATCCAGCAAGGGGGGAGGAGAGGTTGATGGAGATCCAGCAGCACAACGGCGTGGTGGTGGAAGTAGCGGGATTCCAACAGGGCTTCGCTAAGCGCTGCGGGAGGAGGGAGATGTGTCATGGGAGGGAGAGGGAGGCGCCAGGGCTTAGGTATGGTTGCCCTCCCTTCCCCCCACTATATATAGGGCCAAGGGAGAGGGGGTTGGCGCAGCCTTGGCCCTTCCTCCAAGGAAGGGTGCGGCCAGGGAGGAGTCCCTCCTCCCCAAGGCACCTCGGAGGTGCCTTCCCCCTTTAGGACTCTTCCTTTCCCTCTTCTCTTGGCGCATGGGCCTCTTGGGGCTGGTTCCCTTGGCCCATATAGGCCAAGGCGCACCCCCTACAGCCCATGTGGCCCCCCGGGGCAGGTGGCCCCACCCGGTGGACCCCCGGGACCCTTCCCGTGGTCCCGGTACAATACCGGTGACCCCGAAACTTGTCCCGATGGCAGAAATAGCACTTCCTATATATAATTCTTTACCTCCGGACCATTCCGGAACTCCTTGTGACGTCCGGGATCTCATCCGGGACTCCGAACAACTTTCGGGTTACCGCATAGTAATATCTCTATAACCCTAGCGTCATCGAACCTTAAGTGTGTAGACCCTACGGGTTCGGGAGACATGCAGACATGACCGAGATGACTCTCCGGTCAATAACCAACAGTGGGATCTGGATACCCATGTTGGCTCCCACATGTTCCACGATGATCTCATCGGATGAACCACGATGTCAAGGACTTAATCAATCCCGTATACAATTCCCTTTGTCTAGCAGTACGATACTTGCCCGAGATTCGATCGTCGGTATCCCGATACCTTGTTCAATCTCGTTACCGGCAAGTCTCTTTACTCATTCCGTAACACATCATCCCGTGATCAACTCCTTGATCACATTGTGCACATTATGATGATGTCCTACCGAGTGGGCCCAGAGATACCTCTCCGTCACACGGAGTGACAAATCCCAGTCTCGATTCGTGCCAACCCAACAGACACTTTCGGAGATACCCGTAGTGTACCTTTATAGCCACCCAGTTATGTTGTGACGTTTGGCACACCCAAAGTACTCCTACGGTATCCGGGAGTTGCACAATCTCATGGTCTAAGGAAATGATACTTGACATTAGAAAAGCTTTAGCATACGAACTACACGATCTAGTACTATGCTTAGGATTGGGTCTTGTCCATCACATCATTCTCCTAATGATGTGATCCCGTTATCAATGACATCCAATGTCCATGGTCAGGAAACCGTAACCATCTATTGATCAACGAGCTAGTCAACTAGAGGCTTACTAGGGACATGGTGTTGTCTATGTATCCACACATGTATCTGAGTTTCCTATCAATACAATTATAGCATGGATAATAAACGATTATCATGAACAAGGAAATATAATAATAACTAATTTATTATTGCCTCTAGGGCATATTTCCAACAGGCACGGCCATCGCGACCTTGGCGCGAGCGGCGCCGGTCGCTGCCTCCTCCTCTGGAGCCTTCTTCCCAAGTGTACAAGGGAAGCTGGTAGCCAGGGGGAGGCCGCTCATACCAAGGCCTAGTCACCTCCGCCCTCAAGACGATGTCGTGGGAGCGGACCAGCCTCTTCTTCGGTGGAAGTGGCCCAAGCTCTTCTCGGGGGTTTTTCTACTTCTCAGCGGCCGAAAACCTCCGTATCGGCGCCATGGGTGTCGCTGTAAGACGGCAAAGAAAAGAGGAGGAAGAGCAATCAAGCGGGATGGAGGAAGAGGTGAGCAATGGGGGCTCCGCCCCACTTCTCATTTATAGCCAGAGGGAGGCCAACCCCCAGCCTCCATGATCTAAGGTAATGATGGTTTTCTTCTGCATGCAGCAGGGTATCATCAAGTCAGGCAGTTGCCGAGGCAACATGGGGAAGCGGAAACGCCCACGACCTATCAACCGCCACCCGTCAATCAAGGCCGTAGGCGGTTGGGGCTCGCGGTGCTCCGCACTTGCCCTTTGGCTTCGCCTCGAAGCCAAGTCCGAGCGCGCCTTGGGCCCAGGGGCTACTTTCAGCATCCTGGGAATGGGGCTACCCAGACTTGCCTGCCTGCGGCCTAGGGCGTGGCTCCACCAACGGCCTGGTACGACCCATCTTCAACAGCAACCACTCAAGACCCTTGTGAGGAGCCAAGCCTCGCAAGGCGGACGACACCAAGACCTCCCCAGGGGCGGCCTTCCTAGGATGGCTCCTAAGGAGCGGAGATATCTATGCAAGGGGCACCTCACGAGGTCCGCGTGATGTGAGCCATGATGACCAAGGCCAGGCGGGCGCCAGCGGGCGCAGAGTGCCAGTTTCCTCTTTGGTTCTAAGGAAGCAGGCACAGGCGAGGAGTGTCGGTGTCAAAACTGGCGGATCTCGGGTAGGGTGTCCCGAACTATGCGTCTGAGGTTGATGGTAATAGGAGACAGGGAACACAATGTTTACCCAGGTTTGGGCCCTCTCGATGGAGGTAAAACCCTACGTCCCGCTAGATTAATATTGATGAGTATGGGGGTTATAAGAGTTGATCTACCACGAGATCATAATGGCTAAAACCCTAGAAGTCTAGCCCATATGATTATTATTGTCCCTACGAACTAAGCCCTCTGGTTTATATAGACACCAGAGGGGACTAGGGCTATATAAAGTCGGTTACAAAGAAAGGAATCTTTATATCCAAACGCCAAGCTTTCCATCCAAGCCAAGGAGAGTCCCATCCGGATACGGGTGAGAGTGTTCGGTCTTGTATCTTCGTAGCATATCAGTCCGGCCCCATGTCCAACAGGCCGGACGCCTGAGGACCCCTTAGTCCAGGATTCCCTCAGTAGCCCCTGAACCAGGCTTCAATAAAGAGGTGTCCGGCGCGAAGATTGTCTTCGGCATTGCAAGGAGGGTTCCTCCTCCGAATACTCCAATACAGTCTTCGAATACGACTAACATGTCCGGATCTGCAAAACAAGTACCACACACTACCGCAGAGAGTATAATATTTCATGAGTCCAATCTGCTGACAATTTTTGATAATGTGACACCGCGTCATCACCCGGTCATTATTTCGAACCGCTTTTCGGCCTGCCGCTTCGAGAAGCGGTCTCATTGGCACTTCTTGTCAAAGCAGAGATCGTGTCCCCTTATTACGGGATTCTCATCAATACCGGCGTGGGTAATCCAACCGTGCCGCCCGCTCAGCCCCTGGGAAATAGGTGAGTTTCATGGCGAGTGGAGAGGCGTTTGATATTCACCGCCTTTATAAGGAGATAAGGATTCATCTCTTCCACCCACTCCTTCTCTCTTTCCGCCTACCCACTCTCGAGCTCCAACGCCCAAGTTCTCATCTTTCCTGACCCAAGAAAGCACTCCAACCATGTCTGGAGCGCAAGGCAAGTGGATGGCCTCCACTGTTAAGGAGAAGGACATCACCCAACTTCGGGAGGCTGGATATTTGGCCAAGGAGGTCGCCCATCGTCTTCCTGCTAAGGGACATATTGTCCCCACCCTGGAGCTCCATGAGTGGGTCATGTTCATCCCTCACTTCGTCTGCAGGCTGGGATTTCCTCTCCACCCATTCGTCCGTGGACTCATGTTCTACTATGGGCTGGATTTCCATGATCTGGCCCCTAATTCCTGCCTCACCATCTCGGCATTTATCATCGTGTGTGAGGGCTTCCTCCACATCCCCCCACTTCGGACTGTGGTTGAGGACCTTCAATGTGAAGCCGAAGGTGGTGGGCGGCGAACAAGCAGAATGCGGAGCCGCCATGGTGAGCAAAATGTACAATGTCCCGTGGTCCAAAGGCACCTTCTTGGAGACCGTCAAGGGGTGGAAGAAGTTGTGGTCCTACATCATTGAGCCCCGTGAAGTTTCGTGGGCCGCGGCTCCCGAATTCAAATCCAGGGCCCTAATGCGGCTTACCTCCTAACAGGAGAAGGGCCGGTATTGATCTTCATCGGACGAGCTGACAGCACTTCAGACGTGCATCAGGGGCATGATGGACAAGAATGTCAAGCTCGTCGATGTGATTCAGGTGATGCTAATTCACCGGATCCTTCCACGCTAGAACCAGGCTTGTCATCTATGGTAGTTCAATGCGGCCAAGCACAAGACCCTGCGACAATTCTTCAGAACTACACACGAAGACATCTGGAAGGTGCTCTTCAAGGCGAACGAGACATGGCCGGAGACAACCGAGGACTGTGGGCATAATCTGGCCCATACCGCCAGTTTGGTAAGTTTTTCGTGCTTCAAGGCGTATCCCTTTCTGGCTTTCTCAAGGACGATGTCCCAACTTCCTTATTGTGCCTTTTCAGGGTTGGAAAAAGAAGGCGGAGCAGATTCGGTGTTCGGCTCCGCTGCCTGAGGAACCAGCCATCTCGCTTTTGACGAAGATGCTGGTTCTGGTGCCCTACATGGTGTTGGAGAAGAAGGCCAAGAAGAAGGCCAAGGGGACCAGAGGAAGCCTCCGTCCCAAGGGTACTTCAGACGTGGCGTCCGAAGACGCCGAAACTCACTCCGCCGCCGAAGACAAGGAGGAGGAGGAAGAAAGCAACTTCCCCCTCCTCGAGGGGGGAAAGAAGAGGGCGGCCTCCACAGATCTGGAAGCATTGGCGTCCAAGTAGGGAAAGGCTTCCTTTGCGGATAGCTCCGCGTGGGACGTCGATAGCAGCCAAGAGCGGCATCCTCGAAACAAGCCCCTGGCCGAATCGTGAGTATCCGCAGACCCTGACGCATTCATATATCCTCCTCTTTCACTTCATAATTCTAACATGTTGAATCATGCATTTGCAGTCCAGCTCGATCCTCCCTAGAGCGATCCTCGTCTTCGAGGAACTCGTTGGATCCGAAGATGATGGATAGCGGGTCCCTTCCCACGGCCTCCTCACCCAAGACCATGGACAATGCTGAGGTGTTGTCCCAAAGGACCCCCGGTGAGGGAGAGACGCAGGAGGCCATCAGGACAGCACCAGAGGGTGAGATCTCAGCCGCCGGACACATGGGGGAGCACATCCCCATGGACACTGGCGATGGGGGCCATGTCCAATTCGGCCCCCAGCCGAATACGGTTCCGGAGACCTATACTGCTCCAGAATCCAGCAAGCAGCCTCCTTCATTGGAAGGAGGTGTGCCCATACCGTCGGTGACCTCTGTCCAACTAGAGGCGCCGGATACTCTACCGGAGGCGCTACGAAGCGCTTCCATTGTTGAGGAACACCGTACCCTCATGGGTGCGGTGATTAAGAAGATCCAGTTCATGAAAAGAGGACTGACCGAAGCCTGCGCGAGCCTTCTAACATGCTTTGAGGTAAGTGCTGCATTTATGTGAAAATAAAGTTAAAGTATATACAGTAGCCCCTGAGACTCTGTCTGGTGTTCGCAAAGAAAAGCCACACAAAGGATCAAATAGTTTTTCATAGAAGACTAATCATATATGTATTTGTGAATAAGCAGGCGTCGCTACTAGCCACGACTTCTCATGCCGCCGAAGTGTCTGGACCAAAGTAGAGGCTGGAATGGACCGAGGAAGAGCTCAGCCATGCAAAAAATCAGCTGGAGGATACCAAAGGTATGCAATGATCTTGTTCAAATATAGAAATATATGAATAGCTTGTGTTGATCATGTGATAATTTGTAGAGGCAACATCCGAGGTGGAAACCCTCAAGGCAGCGCTGGCCGAAGCCCAAAAGAGAGCGGCAGACTTGCAGGCCACCCGCGAAAAGCAAGAGGCCAGGGTCGGTGAGGTCCAGCAGGAGCTGCATGATGCCGTGAAGAAATGCGAGGCCTTGGAGTGCAAGAATGTGGTCCAAGAGTCCGAACTTTCCTAAGCTTGTCGAAGTGCACAAGAGGCCCAGGTCAAAGCCCAAGGCGCCCTCTAGGAAATCCAGGAGGCCAAGAAAATTGCGGCGGGTAAGGCTTTTACTATGCAGAGCAAGTACGTGAAGAAGAGATATCTCATGCTAACCCGGATGTGGAGTTCTCCAGGGGTGTTTGCGGATCTGCCCCGCAGTGTTTCTGACGTTGTGGCATTCTTCCGAGCTGAAGAGGGGAGCTCAACAGAGCAGCTGTTCTGGTCGCAATATCTTGCGCCAGAACATCCAGTGGCTTTTACCGACCAGCTGAAGCAGCTAGTCAAGCTGCATAGGGTGGCCGAACTGACCATGAAGGATTTAATAATCTGGCTGTGGCCTGCAGAAGCTATATTCGACATCTACTTTGGTCTCGTGAAGCGGCTGGTGAATGCCTACCCTTGGTTTGTCGCCATCAAGCGGTCGGTCTGCATAGAAGGTGCGCGGATGGCCTTCGCCCGTGTCAAGATACAATGGGCTAAGATGGATGCTGTCAAGCTCGCGATCGAAGGATCACCCGCGGGCAAGGAGCACTGCACGCCCGAGCGGTATTTTGAAGATGTTCTGAAGAGATCCCCCATTGTGGCGGAGCAATGTGGTAAGGACATTATTTTTTAATGAATACATTCATGTAATCCCGTTATGTATGATGAAAACAAGGCTTGATATGTAATATATGAAAACAAGGCTTGATATGTAGTACGGGGGTGTTCGGGATGAATCTAAACACTCTTTATCCAAGAGTTTGATCCTTAAAGGAGGTGTTTAGCGCAACGAACCACGCAATCGGACTATGTGGCTTTATTACCCTCACTAAGCCATAAGAGTTTGACAATGAAAATATAGGCGCAGCCCCTAGTATAGAGACTAGGGTGCTGTAAACACCTGATCGGATAAGAACCGATTCGTTGCATAATGCGGGTAAAATCGCTAAAGATTTGAAAGCTCCGAAGAGCTGACCGGCTCACGCCGCATCATGATAGTCAGTTTTCGGCTTTCTCTACTTAGGTGTTCATCCGGGTAAACCAGGACACAATCATAGTAGTTCTCCCTTTACTACCCTAGCCGATATAGCGGAACATAAGGTAGTAAACATAGGAGCCGGGCAAGCCAACTATTGACCAAAGACATGATTCGGAGCTTATGCATATAATGCTAAATTCGGCGTGCCGAACTACACTGTAAAAGTGCTTGGACTTATTGCTATAGTGTGGGCCGCAATAAAGCCCCCTTGCGAATTGCGGCGTACCAAGGTGTACGGATGCAAAATAAAAATAGCAAAAATAAAAATAAAGAAGAAGCTAGTGCCACATATGTTGGGCCTCAAACTGTTTCCATTATATTTTTAATTTATACGTCAGAGCGTACTTGAACAAAAAGTGCGAGAAGCAAGAATGGCTATTTAACATGCCAAGACCAAGGAGGAGCTGCGCACGGGTCCTGAAAACAAGTAGAGTGATTGCCAAGAAGGACATCTAGAGATCCCCCCGCACGTTTGAGCTACTTGCCACCTTGGTGTGTCCGTCCTTCGAAAGGACCGATTATGAGGCCGGCGAGAGGGCCTACGGAAAGGAAACCTGAAGAGGAAAAAATAAGAAGTGAAAGTATGTGTGTCCAGAGGAGGTCGAGCCTTATTATGGATCAGAATCTAGTTGTGCCTCCGTCTGTGCCCAAGGTATTTTGAGTGCGTAGTTATGTACGCGCGGCGCGAACGCCACCACTTGGTGTGGTCTGGGACGGAGGCCGAATTGCTAGTTGAGCTCTTGACGAGCTGGGCTGTCCTAGCACATGGTATTCCAGACTCGTTTGACAGTATCCGGGAGTATGGCTGCCGAATTAAGGTTCTGCTTGTGGAGGCCGCTCTGTACTTCTACTGCTAGGGTAGCGGTGTGCTCCTCGGTATGGAGGGAGCGCTCCATATTTCCATTTACTGTTATGACACCACGTGGTCCAGGCATCTTCAATTTGAGATAAGCTAGTGCGGCACCACATTGAATCAGGCAAACGCAGTTCGTCCGAGCAGTGCGTGATAGCCACTGCGGAACGGGACGATATCGAAGATCAACTCCTCGCTTCGGAACTTGTCTGGAGATCCGAAGACGACCTCCAATGTAATTGAGCCCGAGAAGCAGGCCTCTACACCTAGTATAACTCCTTTAAAGGTAGTTTTGGTGGGCTTGATCCTTGATGGATCGATGCCCATTTTGCGCACTATATCCTGGTAAAGCAGGTTGAGGCTGCTGCTGCCGTCCATGAGGACTCGTGTGAGGTGAAATCCATCAATTATTGGGTCAAGGATACTGGTCGATACGCCATGATGGATACTGGTTGGATGATCCCTATGATCGAAAGTGACCGGGCATGACGACCATGGGTTGAATTTTTGGGCGACTGGCTCTATCGCATAGATGTCCCTGGGCACATGTTTGCGCTCCCTCTTGGGGATATGGGTAGTGTATATCATGTTCACCATTTTGATTTGAGGGGGAAACTTTTTTATGTACCCCTATGTTTGGTGGACGGGGCTCCTCGACATCGCTCTCGCTTTGCGACCCCTTCTCCTTGTCTTTGTCATTTAACTTGTCGGCCTGTTTGAAGACCCAACAACTCCTATGGGTATGATTGGCTGGTTTATCAGGGGTGCCATGGATCTGACATGGGCGATCGAGTATGCGGTCCAGGCTAGAAGGCCTTGATTATTTTTTTTATATGGCTTCTTCCGCTGACCGGACTTGGAGCCACTGAATCCGACGTTGACCGCCATGTCATCGGTATTATCACCGTTGCTTCGAGGCTTATGTGTGTTGCGTCGGGGCTTGCCATTGCTATTTCTGGCTTCCGAAGTGCCCGGTTCGCTTGTATTGTTATTACTATGGGCTTGCCAGCTATATTCGCCCATGCAAAAGCGGGTCATGAGTGTCATGAGGGCTGCCATGGCTTCGGCTTTTCTTGGCCGAGGTGTTGGGCGAGGCATTCGTCCCGGATGCTATGTTTAAATGCCGCTAGGGTTTCGGCGTCCAGACAGTCGATGATCTTCTTCTTTTTGGTTAAGAATCTAGTGCTGAATTTCCTGGCTGACTCTCCATGCTGTTGGATTACGTGACTTAAGTCGTCGGCATCCGAAGGTCGAACGTATGTACCTTGGAAGTTTCAAGGAAGGATTCTTCCAAGTCCTCCTAGTTTCCAATAGAGTTTTTAGGCAGGCTGTACAACCAGTGTCGGCCTGGCCCCTTGAGCTTTAGGGGGAGGTATTTCATGGCATGAAGATCATCGCCGCGGGCCATGTGAATATGGAGAATAATGTCTTCAATCCATACCGGATGATCTGTAGTTCTATCATATGATTCAATATTCACGGGTTTGAACCCTTCTGGGAATTCATGTTCCATTACTTCATTAGTGAAGCAGAGGGGGTGTGCGGCTCCTTTATGTTGGGCCAAGTCGTGATGCAGTCCGGATGGAGTCCATCTGCGGTTTTCGGCTCAGACATAATTGTGCTTGCCGTGTTCGGATTGACAACCGTTGTCGCGCATCGAGGCACGCCCCCGTGATTCGTAGATCGATCTGGCCGGGCCTGCTTTATTCTTCAGGCACTGCCGGAGATCATACGTGTATCCCTGAGCAGTTTTGTCTCTGCCTTGACGACAAGGTATTGCAGGCTGTTATTCGGATTGGGTTGCCGCTTTGTCCCGACCACGTGGTGGTCAGTCAGCCGCATTGTGCACTGATGGCACGGGCTCCCACGCCTCGTCATTAAATTGAGGTAGTAATTTGTGCTTGAGGTAACTTTTGAGTGGTCGCTTGACGCCGTATTCCTTGGCTTCCAGGACGTTGGTCTATCTATCATTGAACATATCTTGATCATCTTGAAGCTGTTGCTGCTTCTTTTTCAGGCTCCTTGAAGTGGCTATCAGCCGGCGCTTGAAGCGCTCCTACTCGAGAGGCTCCTCTGGCACGATGAAATCCTCGGTGCTAAGGCTCGCCTCATCCTCGGAGAGTGGAAGGTAATTACTATCCTCCGAGTCTTCATGTACGGCCTGTTCATCAGGGCTGACTCGCCCATCTTCCCGTTCATCTTGTTCGGAAGTTGCCTGAACGGGGTCTTCATTGTCTTTGGCACCGTCCGGAGTGTCATCTTCTCCTATGCCGGTGTTGCTGTCGTTGCCGCAGCGTGATTTACAGCGGCGCCGCTGATGGCGGCATTTTGGTTGTATCTCAGGAGGTTTATCGTCAGCTGGATCTTCCTTGTCATTGCCACTATTCTCTTTTGGTGCATCTACCATGTATACATCGTATGCGGAGGTGGCTGTCCATTGTCCGGTGAACGGTGGGTTTTCGGCCAGCTCCTCTCTGGCATCGTCGTCCATACCGTCGACGTCTTCGGAGCCGTAATCGAGCATGTCGGTTAAGTATTCAACAGTGGCTATTAAGTGTGTGGGGGGTGGGAAGCGGTATTCTCCGTCATCAACCTCCTCTTCAAACCGGATATAATTCGGCTGGGAGTCCCTAAGGAGAGTATTTTTAATGAGTTTAGCATGTCTCCTAGAGGCAAGTGCCGAGACATGTCCGCAGAGCTGAATTCAACGGTCGATGCCTGATCAACCTCGGCATGCGCGGACGCACGTGGTTCGGAACTTGTAGCCGGAAACGGGTCTGGGGTTCCGGTGACACAGATCCCACTCGAGGTTGGGTTGGTGTGCGGCTCTGACACCGCTTAGTCTGCGATTTCCGTGGCGGGGTTGAGCCTCCCGTCCTCGGATGGCGCAATCTGCTCCGGATCCAGGGCCGGGGTAGTTACAGGCGCTATCCCCTAAGCATGGTCTGATGAAAAATTTAAGTCAATGTTCATCATGGTGGCAGGGAGCGGCTGCCATGGTCTCAAATCCGTCGAAGATCAAGTCTCCGCGGATATCCAAGACGTAGTTCAAGCTTCCAGATTTTACCTGACGGCCAGGGCGTAGTTATCGATCTGCTCTAGATGGCCACACGAGTTGGCCCGTAGTGCGAAGCCGCCGAATACGAATATCTGTCCGGGGAGGAGGGTTTCTCCCTGGAACTCATTTTTGTAGACGATTGACGGGGCCATCTAACCTCCTAACGACGACACAACGGAACTCTCAATGAACGCAACAATGTCAGTGTCAAAACTGGCGGATCTCGGGTAGGGAGTCCCGAACTGTGCGTCTGAGGTTGATGGTAACAGGAGATAGGGAACACAATGTTTACCCAGGTTCGGGCCCTCTCGATGGAGGTAAAACCCTATGTCCTGCTAGATTAATATTGATGAGTATAAGAGTTACAAGAGTTGATCTACCACAAGATCATAATGGCTAAAACCCTAGAAGTCTAGCCTATCTGATTATTATTGTCCCTATGGACAAAGCCCTCCGGTTTATATAGACACCGGAGGGGACTAGGGCTATATAAAGTTGGTTGTAGAGAAAGGAATATTTATATCCGAACGCCAAGCTTGCCATCCATGCCAAGGAGAGCCCATCCGGACACGGGTGAGAGTCTTTGGTCTTGTATCTTCGTAGCCCATCAGTCCGGCCCACGTCCAACAAGCCGGACGCCCGAGGACCCCTTAGTCCAGGATTCCCTCAAGGAGTCCCGAGGCATCAGGAAAATGTTTCCATATCGGTGCAACAAGACCAAGACCAACAGGACGGCAGGATGGAGGCCACCGCGGAGCCCACGGCGGCGTCACCACCAGAGCCTTTGGCAGGTGAAGACCACCTTTTGTCAGGATAACTTGTAGTAGTTGTCTCCCCTCGAAATTGGCTGTTGTGGAATCCCTTCCCGCCTAAACATTTGGGAAGAGGACCAGGGCCTCTATAAATAGGGCTAGCCACCGCCATAGCAAAGGGGGATCATCCGGACCATCCTCAAGCACACCAGCTCATTGAGCTCAAGAACATATCTCCTCAGGAGGCTGTTCATCCACTGTACTAGTTCATCCTTAGCCCACCAGGAAATCCACCACACCACACTGGAGTAGGGTATTACACCACAACGGTGGCACGAACCAGAATAAACTCTCTTGTCACTTGTTCCTTGGGTTCCGCGAGCTAGGCCTTGAGATCGTTGCATGAGTGAGCTAGGGAGAGATCTTCATGCACACCTCCGTGCTCAAACGTAAAGGGTTTGCCGGAACCTGCAATCAGACACCATCTGCACCTGCATCTCCTCTCTGACAAGGAGATTTGCTAGGGAGTTGGGTGCGGGGGTGGAGATGGTGCCCGTGGCTCCTCCAGCAGCCTTCCAGGTGGACCTCGGTAGGCTTCCTTGCGGGCTACAGCTGCATTTGCCTTGCCGTGTCCTGCTGGCCCTAGTGGTGGTGGCTGGGGGTCGCCTCCACTGATCTCTTCACCATCATCTTCGCCAGCGCCCTCCCACTCCCCCCAGGCTCCTCGTCGAGGGACCTGATGGAGTGAGGCTGGGCTTTGGCCTAGTCACTCCTTTTTCCCTCTTCACCTCCTGCCGCAGTGCCTAGGAGGAGAGGGAGAACAAAGGGCATCACGGGGCAGTTATATTTTTTCAATCTAAAATGTGTAGGCACTTGCCAAACTTTAGCTTAAATTATGTAATCTTCTTTACCCATGTTTGTGTTATGTAAGATCTATACTTATTAATCAACATATTAATGAAGAAGACAAACCTTGCCGGATACTTGTGCATGTAATGTGTCCATGCAGAGGTGAGATGCCTCTATACATTCAAGTAAACAAGTTTTCCTGGCAGGCTATCCTGTCGGCAATGTTGGTTTGCTGCCGTGGAGCCAGGCCTGCCGGGCATAAACCAAAAAGAGGGACTAGCCCCCCACCAAATCTTCTCTCCAAAGGCCACTACAACCATCCCAACCGATGCAACGTTCGAGTCAAGAGATGGGAGCACCTAAGTTTCGAAGGTGACTGGGTTTTCACATGCACAAGTATCTACTCTTTGGCTTGTATGGATAAGAAAAGAACTTATCTCTTTGGCTTGTCGGGGATCGGAACGTAGGCTCTTCTTCTCTTCTCCTCTTCGGGACCAAGTCCACGGTAAGAGCCTGCAGCTGAATGCAGATGAAAATGATGTCACAAGCGACCTTATCTACTTGAACATGCTATGCTCATGATATGCTTATGCATGCATGCAATTTGTCGGGGACCCCCAGCGCTTCATTTATTTCTCTGTTGCTCAGGGTCTGTGCCTGGATTTGTACAAGGGGTTACATGCAACATCGGCGAGGCCTGTACAAAAGGGTGGCTGCCGGGCAGGGCCGGACATCCGCGCCTTACGGGTAGAACTTACGGAGATGCTCAATGTTCCATGAGATTTGCAATTGAATGCCATCTCTAGTCTCCAAATGGATTGTGCAAGGTCTGGTGACTCGTACTACCAGTTAATGGCCTTCCCACTTCAGCGTCAACTTGTTTGTACCCTTGGTGGACTGAACGTGCCTAAGGACAAGGTCGCCTTTCTCCAAACTCTGAGCATGAACCCTGCAGCTGTGATAGTTACGCAAGGCTTGCTGGTAGCATGCAACATGCGTAGCAACCCGGAGACAGTTCTCTTCGAGTAGCACAACTTTGTCACACTGTTGTTGTTCCTACGCTACTTCATCGTAGGCAAGCACTCGAGGTGACCCATAAATGAGTTCCATGGGGATAACCGCTTCTGCCTCATAGACTAGGGAAGGGAGTCTACCCGATAGCTCGAGTTGGTGTCATTCTGGGGGACCAAAGAACCACCCGCAGCTCGTTGACCATGGTCTACCACACTTCTGCGCCTTATCAAATGTTCTTGTCTTGAGTCGTTGCAACACTTCATCATTCACTCTCTCAGCTTGCCCGTTGCACCTTAGATGAGCAACAGAGGCGAATGAGATCTTGCTTCTGAGGGCATGAACGTATTGCATGAAGGCATGGCTCATGGATTGGGTGCCATTGTTAGTGATGATTTGGGCAGGGACCCCGAAGTGGCACACCAATCCTTTCAAGAACTTGATAGCTGACCGAGCAGTCACCTTTCTCATGGGCTCTACTTCCGGCCACTTTGTAAACTTATTGTCGATGCAACAAACCCTGGGTTTGTTGCCCAGACTATGCACAGCCACGGGAACGAGGTTGAAGCACCAGCCCAAGTGAGAATACAAGAAACCAAGGGATTCAAAGGACCAACATGCAGATCAGAGGGACCAAGGATGAGCCAAGGAAGCAGGATATCTTCAAGAGAAAATCCTCCCTTGCCGGGCAGGGCCACCCCAGATGCAAGCAACCGAGGCACCCCGGCAAGGCCTGCCAGGGCTCACGAAGGCAAAATCGCCTCACCAACCACTCTAACACGACCCACATCGTCAATCAGTGCGGTGTCGAGCCGCAAAGTGATTAAGTGGCAGCCATTCACCACATGGCAGCCATTTCCTATAGGAGAAACCCATAGATGACACCCGTCCTGCAACGTGTCAAGAGAACAGGCGTGAAGCTGGCAAGATAACCCGGCAAGGCTTGCCGGGCAACCAACGATGTGACGTTAAGCGGTGCATTTAATACGCCTTGTCAGCCTGCAGAGTTAGGTATGATAGATCTATTTGCTCATCCATCCACCGCGAAGGCTCCACCGCCCGCGGCCTCTAATGTTGCGGGGGGTGCGCAGGCGCATGAGGGCGCGGACGCTGCTAGGGATGTGGTCGGAGCAATCGACACTATCACCACTTCCCCCGTGACCGACGCGGGAGCAGGAGGTGCCGGTGGAGAGCCACATCAGCAGCACCCTAACGACCACGATCCCCAAGGTACAGGTGAGGGAGCCACTCCGTCTGCGCCCGTCTCCCCCAACGACGGGCACACCCGCAGCAACAATGCTCGGACCGGGGCGAACCGCTGCCCTCCGGCCGCCCCCACCACGGGTGCGGTTGCATCGCGTACAGCTCCCCTGGGCCGGCCGACCAAGCCACTGCACCCGACGGAGCCACTGGCCCTCGAGCGCTTTCGCCACACCACGTCCAAGTAGTCGCCCCACATGAGTAGCAGGGGCGAGCCAAGCGACGATATGATTGACATCATCAACATCCATGCCAAGCACGGATTTAGAAGCCATGGCGCAAGCTCAGCTACTGTTAAGGTTTCCGTGGGCGGCCGAGTAGATGGACCAATGGCGTGCCACCATCCAAAGCCTGCTCGGTTTTGCCAAAGTTGGGGGCTCACTACGAGCTGGTCCGCCGCGACCTCCCCAAACGACAACAATAGCTCGTGATGCTGGCTGCACAGAAGGGGCCATCCCCATGGTACAATCCCCGCTGCAGCTGCCAGTACGAGCGCAGCAGAATCAAGACCCCGATCACGTCCCAATGGCCTCTTCTGACCCCCAAGTACATACAGGCCAACGTCGAGCCCTGGAGGATAGGCGGGGAGGAGACGTGCGCGTCGTCTAGCAATGCCGTAACGACCTCCGCCAGACTGATGGGTGCAATGGCCTTTCGAGGTTGGCGGATGCATACCTTTCGAGGTTGGCGGATGCATACCTTTCGAGGTTGGCCGCCCTGCCTTTACACGAGAGTTGTGGAAAGTCTGTTGGCCGTCCGTTCGCACGTTCAAGCTAGAGATACCTGAGAAGTACGATGGGAGGCTGAACCCGGCAGAGTTCCTGAGCATCTACACCATCGTTGTTTAGGCTGCCGGGGGAAGAGATGAGAAGGTGTTTGCCAACTACTTCCCTTTGGCCCTAAAGTCCAATGTGAGGTCTTGGCTGATGCACCTACCAGAGAACTCCATTTCATCATGGGCTGACCTATACCATGAGTTCATTGGAGCCTTCATTGGTGATCACCAAGAACCCGGTAGGCCCAGCGATTTGCAAATTCTCCAGTAGAGAGAAGGAGAAACCCTTCGTAAGTATTTACGGAGATTCAACAAAGTTCATAGGAATATCCCAAATATCCATCTGGCTGCTGTAATAGCTGCCTTCCAGTCCAATGTGTGCAACCATCGTATCCGTTCCAAGATGAACGTACGGTTGCCCAAGACTGTGAAGGAGCTCTACAAACTAGTGGATAAGTGTGCTCGGATGGAGGAGGGAAGGAAGCTACCCGGAGAGGAAGATGGCACCAATGTTGATTCAGATGACGAGGATGAATCAACTAGTCTGAAAAAGAGCAAGAAGCGCAGTAAGAAGTGGAGAGATAAAGCAGTGATGACCGTTAAAGGATCGGGTATGCCTAGTACCGGCAAGAAGGCTAAGGCTGAGGCCCCCGGTAAGGAAGCTGCCATGTGCACTGACTGCCGGGAAGCTGCTGCCGCTGAGAAAGCCGGGAAGGATGATAGGTCGTACTGCAAGATTCATCGGACCAAGGGCCACAACCTTCAAGAGTGCTATCAGGTTGAGCAGCTTGTCAAGAAACAGACAGCAGAGTATGAGAAGCATGTCGGATTCAGGGCTCCGCTGACCCTTGAGAGGTTCGAACACTGGGGTGCGCACGAAGAACACTCTCTCCCTAGCTCGCTTGCTAACGATTCCATGGCCTAGCTCGACAAACTCAAAGAACGAGGGACATAGAGATTTATCCTGGTTCGGGCTACCATGTGGTGTAATGCCCTACTCTAGCTTTGTGGTGGATTTCCTCGAGGGGCTGAGGATGAACTAGTACAGTGGATGAACAATGTCAGGAGGTGAGGTATTCTTGGGATCGATGAGCTGGTGAGCTAGTCAGGGTGGAATGGATCCGATCCTAGATGCCTCTCTATGGTGGTGGCTAAGTCCTATTGATTGTGGCCTTGGTCCTCTTCCCAAATGTTAGGCGGGAGGGGATCCCACAACGGCCAAAATCAAAGGGAGACAACTAGTACAAGCTATCGTGACAAGAGTAGCCTTCTCCTGCAAAAGGCTCTGGTGGTGATGCTGCCGTGGGCTCCGCGATGACCTCCGTCCCGCCGTCCTGGCGTTCTTGGTCTTGTTGCAACAATATGGAAACCTTTGCTTGATTCCTCGGGACTCTGTGCCTACGCTTTCCCCCTTAGCACCAAAGAGGAAACTGGTACACTGCGCCCACTGGCGCCCACCTAGCCTTGGTTTTCATGGCTCATGTCATGTGAACCTCGTGAGATGTGCCTTGCCTTGAGATCTCCGCTCCTCGGGAGCCAGCGTAGAGAAGCCACCCCCAAGGAGGTCTTGGTGTCGGCCGCCTCGCGAGGCTTGGCCCCTTGCGAGGGTCTTGAGTCGTTGTTGCTGGAACTAGGCCATACCAGGCCGCCGATGGAGCAACGCCACGGGCCGTAGGCAGGCAAGTGTGGGCACCACCGGTCACAGAACGCAGACAGTAGCCCCCTAGCCCTAGGCGTGGTCGAGCATGGCTTTGAAGCGATGCCAAGAAGCAAGCAAGGAGCGCCACATGCCCCAACCGCCTGCGGCCTTGGTCGACGCATGGCGATTGATGGGACGTGGGCGCCTCTCCTTCCTACGGTTCCTCGGCAACCGTCCTCGCTTGAGAAAAGGGCTGGCGCCCACCACAGGGCTTTCATTGCTCTCCCTTCGTCTTGCTCCAGAACCCCTTCTCCTTCTTTCCCAAAGATACTCCAGACCCATCGAAACTCTCCCCCAAGCCGGAAGCCGATGGCCACCGACAAGGCGAAGGCCGTGCGCTCGCCTTCCTAGTTTGAGCCCGCCCTGAGCGCACCCAACATCAGGGAGAAGAAGGTCGCCACCCCGCTCTTGATGGCGGCGGGCGACAGCAATGAGGTGGGAGAGACCACGCTTCGGGTCGGCACCGCCAAACTGGAGGCCTCGCGTAGTACCTTTTACCCCTTCTTCATGCACAATGTCTTCGCGGGGCTGGTCCCTGTTGGGATCTACGGTAGGGTGCGTTGACTGCTAATTAAAATTGTCCTATGCGTTGAACAACAAGGAACATGCTACAGGAATGGGTCATAGATCGTTACCACTAGACGCGCAGTGTCGTAACAGCGGAAGAAGAATTGGGGCAGCGCGTTTGTGTGGATTGTCTCCTCCTCGTCTGATCTCCCTCAAACAGCCGGTCGTCGGTTCCCATGTACAGGTTCGCCGGAGCGACACAAGTGCACAACCTCTTACAGTATCCACGCATGCAGGAGGAACATCGTGCGGCGGACTGCTACGTCTGATCACACAACTACCGGAGAGTGGAGGTGTCTATTCTCAACACATGCAAATCCTAGTGACAGCTCCGAAGCGATCAACCGCATGAGGGTGCCACACCACCACTTTATATAGGCGTCCATCGCAGTCCAACACTTGAGCCTCGCACGGACCCTAAAACCCCTAAGTCTACTCAGCCATAATCCGAACACAGCTCGGATCACATCCGACGAGTGTCCTCAGATCGGACCTCGTATGTTCCTTCCCTTAAGCGCGCGACCCCTTAGGTTCAAGCCGGCTTGGGATCCGAACTGCATGGTTGGTAGCGGCCCCTAGCAAGGCATGCCGAACACCAAGAAGACTATGAAGCTGGTTAGGCGAACCTGTACATCATACTTCCATTCGTTTTGCCACACGATATATGTTGTCGGGCTCAAGGCGAGTCTGTAATCCTTGTGTTAGCCCAACCTCTTTCTCGTTCTAGTGATGCCGACCACAAACTAGATTATCTCATAATCCTTGTTGCATGGCCATGCTTATCCTAGTTGGATCACATGAGGGGCCCAGAGTATATCTCTCCTGATCGGAGAGGCAATTCCCATCTTGCTCGACCATGTCTCACAGCATGGGTCTAGACAAGCCCAAACCTATGTTTGTGACTACCCAGTCACGGAGTAGCGTTTGGTTGGCCCAAAGCAAGTCTGTCACCATCCCGAGTACATGCGCCAGCTCAGGTGTTAGGACATAGAACGTATGTTGTACTAGAGACTCACAGATGACATATCACTGTGTCTCATAGTTGGGTCTGTCCAACTCGGACCTTATCTCGACTCGGATCCGACTACGTCGAATCCGACCAGATCCTTCCAAGTCCATATTATCTGGTTAGCATCCAATGCCCCATGGCTAGTGAGACCAAGCATCGACCGTGTCATATGCTAGTCTAGTTGGCTGTGCGTCCACACAGCCCTTTGGACTAGGGACCTTTTAGGACGTTTATCATACAATGCATAGTCCCACAAACAAGTCACGTACTTGGTGATACACATCATTGATAATGTCCAAGGACTATCTTTATTCATAAACACATAGGAAATATCATCATACATGATTGCCTCTAGGGCATATCTCCAACAGTGTCCCACTTGTACTAGAGTCAACCAAATATTATAGACATCGAATGCCCATAGCTCTAACGTGCCCCTCATGCTTGGTTTGTGGAAGCGGCTTAGTCAACGGATCTGCAACATTTGCATCCGTGTGAATTTTGCATAACTCAACATTACCATTCTTTATGATCTTTTGTATCAGGTGATATTTCTGATATATGTGTCTGCTCTTGTGGTGATCCCTCGGCTCCTTGGCTTGTGCGTGGCACCAGAATTATCACAATAAAGGTCCAACGGTTTTACCGTGGCTGGGAAAATATCAAGATCATCCAGAAAGTTTCGGATCAAAACACCTTCCTTTGCAGCTTCACAAGCCGCAATGTATTCGGCTTCTGTGGTAGAATCGGCCACCATATCTTGCTTGGAAATCATCCAGCTCACTGCTCCTTTGTTCATGATATACATGAATCCGGACTGTGATCGACAATCATCTCTATCGTTTTGGAAACTAGCATCGGCATAACCCCTTATGGCGAGCTTTTCCTCACCTCCATAAACTAGGAACATCTCTTTAGTCCTTTTCAGGTACTTCAAAATAGTCTTTACCGCTGCCCAGTGACTCACCTGGGTTGGCCTGGTATCTACTTGTTAGGCTTATTGCAAAGGCAACATCAGGCCGTGTACATATCATGGCATACATGATGGATCCAATTGTCGAGGCATACGGAATACGACTCATACTGCTTTGCTCATCAGATGTCGAAGGACTCCGAGTCTCGCTTAGCCTTATACCATGTGAGACAGGCAAGAACCCTTTCTTGGCCTCACTCATGTTGAACCGCTTCAACACTTTATCTATGTACGTGCTTTGGCTCAAGCCGAGCAGCCTCCTCGATCCATCTCTATAGATCTTGATGCCTATTATGTAAACTGCCTCACCATGGTCCTTCATTGAAAACTTTCCATTCAATGATTCCATGACCGAGTTCAGCACCGAAACATCATTTTCGATCAGTAGTATGTCATCCACATACAAGATCAAAAACACAATCGAGCTTCGACTTAACTGCTTGTATAAGCAAGCGTCCTCATCGCTTTTGATGAAACCGAGACCAGTGACAACCTCATCAAAACGAATGTTCCAACTCCGAGATGCTTGCCTCAACCCATAAATGGATCTCTTGAGCTTGCATACTTTAATAGTGCTAGTCGGATCGACAAAACCCTCGGGTTGTATCATTTACACGTCCTTGGTTAAATTTCCGTGAAGGAAAGCCGTTTTGACATCCATCTGCCAAATCTCGTAATCGAAATATGCAGCTATAGCTAGTACGATCCTCACCAACTTTAGCTTCGGTACCGGCGAGTAAGTCTCGTCATAGTCAATTCCTTGAACTTGTCCATAACCTTTAGCGACAAGCCGAGCTTTGTGGATCTAAACATTTCCATCCACATCGGTTTTCTTCTTAAAGACCCATTTGCAGCCAATGGCCTTTACACCAGGTGGCGGATCAACCAAGTCCCAGACTTGATTTTCATCCATGGAGTATAACTCGGATCTCATGGCCTCTAGCCATGCCTTAGAATCCAGGCTCACCATCGCTTCCGCATATGTGGCTGACTCGTCACTTTCTAGCAACAATACATCACACATTCTATGCAATCTTTCCGACCTCCGTGGTTCTAGTGCCGCTTCCACTATGGGTTCCCTGACTTAGTCCGGTAAGATCTCATCACCCACCGAGCCATCCCCGAGTGGTACTCGAATTTCTTCAAGTCGAACCGTCCTTGAACTGGCCTCCCAACTGATAAACTCTTTCTCAAGGAAAACCCTGTTTTGAGAAACAAACACTTTGTTCTCTTTCTAATTATAGAAGCGATATCCCAAGGTTTCCCTCGGATATCCCACAAATATGCATTTGTCCTACTTGGGTGTAAGCTTGTCTGACATAAGTCTCTTGACAAATGCTTCACAACCCAAAATCTTGAGAAAAGACAAACTGGGAGTCTTCCCGGTCCATATCTCATGTGGTGTCTTACCTACGGATTTTGATGGTACCCTATGAAGTATGAGAGTTGTAGCTTCTAGAGCATATCCCTAGAATGACATTGGTAAATCTAATTTGCTCCCCACTGACCGGACCATGTCCAACAAGGTCCTATCCCTCCGTTCTGACATGCCGTTTCTCTATGGCATACCCGGAGGTGTGAGCTGAGGTACTATACCTCAGCTTTTAGATGATCATCAAACTCCCGGCTCATGTACTCACCTCCACGATCTGATCATAGAAGTTTTATAGTATTGCCGAGCTGATTGTCAACCTCGTTCTGAAACTCTTTGAACTTTTCAAAAGTTTCCGACTTGTGCCTCATCAAATAGATATATCAATATCTACTCAAGTCGTCGGTAAAAGTCACGAAGTACTGATATCCACCTCTAGCGGTTGTGCTCATTTGTCCACACACATTGCTGTATATAAGCTCCAATAGCTCGGACGCCCTCTCACAACTCTTTGCGAAAGGAGACTTAGTCATCTTGCCAAGCAAGCATGATTCGCATGTCTCGAACAACTCAAAGTCAGACGAAGTTAGGAGCCCATCATCATGAAGCTTCTTCATGCATTTCAGACTAATGTGTCCAAGCCGGAAATGCTAGAAGTACATCGGATTTATCTCATTAGGCTTATGCCTCTTGACATTCACGTTATAGACTGATTCCTGTTCTAGATTTAATATAAATAGCCCATCAACAATGGGTGCATAGCCGTGGAACGTACCATTCAAATAAATCGAACAACCATTGTCCTTTAAATTGAACTCATAACCGTGACTCATCAAGCGTGAGGTAGAAATAATGTTCCAACTAAGTGCAACAATGTAATAACAATTATTCAATTCCAAAATAAATCGAGAAGGAAGCTGGAGCTGCATCGTGCCGACCTCCAAAGCGGCAACTCTTGCTTTGTTGCCGACTCTAATGTCAATCTCCCCTTGTGCCACAGGCCTAGTTCTTACTAGCCCCTGCATCGAGTTGCAAATATGAACAACCGATCCGGTATCAAATACCCAAGAGCTACTGGGTATGTCAGCAAGGTAAATGTCTATAACATATGCAACAAGTGTACCTTTGCCTGAAGCAACATTCCCGGCCTTCTTGCCATGCTCTGCAAGCCACTTGCTACAGTTCCTCTTCCAGTGACCAGTTTCCTTGCAATGATAGCAAATGGTCTTCGAGTCCGGTCCAGACTTTGGTGCAGCGGCGGAGGTTACCGTCTCTGTGCCCTTTGCCTTAGCCATTTTCTTGGACCAACTCTTCTTGAACTTAGCCGATTTCTGCACCATCAACACTTGATGTGTGCCTTTCTTAATATCCTGCTCTGCCACTTTGAGCATCCCATGCAATTCAGTGAGCTTCTTGTCCATGCCATGCATATGATAGTTTGAGATGAACGTCCCATAGCTGGGCGGAAGAGAACCCAGAACTACAACATTAGCCAGCTCATCCAAGAGCAGGAAGCCCAAACGAACCAAAGCTTGCACATATCCGACCATCTTGATCACATGTGGGCTCAGTGGATCCCCTTCCTTCAGCTTGCAATCCATCAAGGATCACCAGACGTTGAACCTTTCAGTCCTAGCCCGTGTCTGAAACATGCTCTTGAGACTCTCGATCATATCGCAAGCCTCAACATTTTCGAAATGCTGTTGCAAATCGGCCTCCATACAAGCCAGCATCAGACAGCTGATCTCCGTTGATTCATCAACGAGTTTCTTGTAGGCATTCTTAGATGTTGCACTAGCATTATCGACAGGTTCCTCTAGAAGTGTATCCTCTAGAACTTGTTCCTTTTTATCATGCTTGAGAACAATTCTCAGATTATTATACCAAGTGGTAAAGTTTGTTCCATTCAGTTTATTGTTTTCCAGAATTTATTTCAATGCAAAGTTGGGTTGAGGAGGTCGTGCCATTGATCTACAACACAAAATATGCAATCACTAAGCAATGTGTTTATGTAGAGTAATTCATGCCTTAAATATAAATACTCCCACTAAAGTTGGCATCCCTCTACAAACTCTCAGTGATTAAGGATCCGACTAGCACATGTGACTAGTGAGCTTTAGCATCACTGCTAGACAACATGCCTATCCAGTAAGCAACTCCTTACTAATCGTATCTCTATACGACTCCTGTCGGTCGAGAAGGTATCTCATACCCTGACCCCCAACCATCTTTGCCACAAGTCCCAAACCCATTTTGATAGCCTTGTCAAGTTAACGTGATGCAGTGCATGTCCATGTACCACACGAACCCTTCAATTCAAGGACACCTAGCAGCACCCCAATTTTATGAGCCCACTACTAGACGTATGATAACCCACGAGTATAGGGGATCAATTGTAGCCTCTTTCGATAAGTAAGAGTGTCGAACCCAATGAGGAGCTGAAGGTAGAACAAATATTCCCTCAAGCTCTATCGACCAGCGATACAACTCTACGCACGCTTAACGTTTGCTTTACCTAGAACAAGTAGGAAATTAGAAGTATGATGTAGGTGTTGTTGGATAAATTTGCAAGATAATAAAGAGCGCGTAAATAAAAAGTAGGTGATGTTTAAATGAAGAGACAACTAAGTTAGTTTTAGTAGAGGGCTTTTTTTCATGAGAAAGTTATTTGTCCCTAGGCAATCGATAACTAGAGCGGTAATTATTATTGCAATTTTATTTGAGGGAGAGGCATAAGCTAACATACTTTCTCTTCTTGGATCATATGCACTTATGATTGGAACTCTGGCAATCATCCGCAACTACTAAAGATCATTAAGGTAAAACCCAGCATTATAAGGCATCAAGTCCTCGTTATTCCATACGCGAACAACCTACTTACTCGGGTCTGTGTTTCTATCACTCACGCCATCCACCATAAGCAAATCATGAACATATTGCAAACCCTACAGCGGGGATCCCTCATGCTTGCGCGACATGGAGAGCACCATAGGATAGCACCAATAATAAAACATGCAACTCAAACCAATCACGATCATCAATTAACCCATAGGACAAAACGGATCTACTCAAACATCATAGGATAGCCATATATCATTGGGAAATAATATATAGCGTTGCGCACCATGTTTAAGTAGAGATTACAGTGGGTAAAAGAGGGGTTACACCGCTGCATAGAGGGGTGGGGGACGAGTTGGTGATGATGGCGGTGAAGTTGTTGGTGTAGATTGCGGTGATGATGATGGCCCCGGCGCCGTTTCGGTGCCACCGGAAGAGAGGGGGAGAGAGCCCCCTTCTTCTTCTTCTTCCTTGACCTTCTACCTAGATGGGAGAAGGGTTTCCCCTCTGGTCCTTGGTCTCCATCACATGGGATGAGCGAGAGCCCCTCCAAGATTGGACCCGTCTCTCTGTCTCTCTGTGTTTGTGTGTTCTTGATTCTGCCCTTTCACCGTTTCTTAAATTCCCAGAGATCCATAACTCCGATTGGGCTGAATTTTGGACACGATTTTTATCCAGATATTGGCTTTCTTGCGGTGAAAGAAGGGAACCAACTGCCTTACGAGTTGACCACGAGGGCCCAGGGCGCGCCTGACACCCTGGGGCGCGCCCCCTGCCTCGTGGCCCCTTCGGGCATCGTCTCGCGTTGATTCTTCTTCCCAAAAATCACATATATTCCAAAAAAAATCTCCGTCAGTTTTTATCCCGTTTGGACTCTGTTTGATATTGATTTTCTGCGAAGCAAAAAACATGCAACAAATAGGAACTGGCACTGGGCACTGGATCAATATGTTAGTCCCAAAAATAGTATAAAATGTTGCCAAAAGTATATGAAAGTTGTATAATATTGGCATGGAAACATAAAAAATTATAGACATGACGTAGACGTATCAACTTACTTGACGTGCGAAGGGGCAACATCGGGAATGGCAATTCGCTTGATATTAACGAGGGATCTTTCTACCATTCTAACATGCATAGAAACAAAGAAGCATAACTATCACAAATAAAACATATATTGTGAAATAGTATGACTCCTTCATGTTCGTTCTTCCAGGTCGGCTCCGGCTCCGATGATAATCAGGAACACCATCTTGTTTGTCACACCGGGACGCCAAGCCACCAACCTGATCTCTATTATCTAACTACTACAACTAGTAATGAATTTTACATAGAGTCACAAGTTGACATGCAGGTCGTTATACAATATGATGACAACACTTTGGCTCCTGCCCGCTGACAAACATGACACGCAGGCCATGTATAATTTACACACATGCATCTCATACACATGAGCCATACTGTTCACATCAAACCCTGCAAACTAAAGTTGCGCATAGATTCGCATTCTACCGGTTTGAGTGATCATGTACAAAATACAAGGCGCTACGCACACGGCGCTACGCACATGTTTTCGGAAATCACAGATCATATCTGAAGTCTGATCACGCCGAATTTTCTGATCTGAGTGATCTCATCATTCATCGCGAGTCCGATTTGGATTTACGTTTCATAGTTAACCCCGATGGAGGATACCGACCGTTAGGGGTAGGTTGTGTCACGACCTCATCGACCCCGATCAACAGAAAATGTAGCCACATCGATCCCCATGTGTAGTTGATCTCATCAACCGTGCACACAGCATATCTTAACAACGACGACAGATCTCATCTGCTGCCTCCACATATCTAATATGCATACGATCAGAATCCAAATCCTATAGCAGAGGCTATGATACCAGTGTTGGGTTCTATGGTAGGGTGCGTTGACTACAAATTAAAATTTTCCTACGCGCAGAACAACCAGGAACATGCTACAGGAATGGATCATAGATCGTTAACACTAGATGCGCAGTGCCGTGCAGCGGAGGAAGAGTTGGGGCAGCGCGTTCGCGTGGACTGTCTCCTCGTCGTTCGATCTCCCTCGAACAGTCGGTCGTCGGTTCCTACATACAAGTTCGCCGGAGCGGCGCAAGTGCACCGCCTCTAACGGTATCCGCGCGTGCAGGATGAACGTCGTGCGGCGGACTGCTAGGTTCGATCACACAACCGGCGGCGAGTGAATGTGTCTATTCGCAACACATGCAAACCCTAGTGATAGCGCCAAAGTGATCAGCCCCATGAGTGTGCTGCACCCCCACTTTATATAGGCATCCGTCACGGGCTCAACACTTGGGCCTCGCACGGACCCTAAAGCCCATGAGTCTACTCATCCAGAATCCGAACACAACTCGGATCACATCCGACCAGTGTCCTCAGATCCAACCTCATAGGTTCCTTTCCTTAAGCGCGCGACCCCTTAGGTTCAAGCCGGCTTGGTCGCAGTTCGGATCACCTCCGAACTGCATGTTGGTAGCGGACCCTAGCAAGGCATGCCGAACACCAAGCAGACTACGAAGCTGGTTAGGCGAACCTGTACATCACACTTCCATTCCCTTTTCCACACGATATATGTTGTCGGGCTCAAGGCGAGTCTGTCATCCTTGTGTTAGCCCGACCTCTTTCTCGTTCCAGTGATGCCAACCACAAACCAGATTATCTCACAATACTTGTCGCATGGCCATGCTTATCCTGGTCGGATCACACGAGGGTCCCAGAGTATATCTCTCCTGATCGGAGGGGCAAATCCCATCTTGCTCGACCATGTCTCACAGCATTGGTCTGGACAAGCCCGAAACCTATATTTGTAACTACCCAGTCACGGAGTAGTGTTTGGTTGGCCCAAAGCAAGCATGTCACCATCTCGAGTACATGCGCCAGCTCAGGTCTTAGGACATAGAATGTATGTTGTACTAGAGACTCACAGATGACATATAGCTGCATCTCATACCTGGGTCTGTATTACTCGGACCTTATCTCGACTCGGATCCTACTACGTCGAATCCGACCAGATCCTTCCAAGTCCATATTATCTGGTTAGTATCCAATGCCCCATGGCTAGTAAGACCAAGCTATCGACCGTGTCATATGCTAGTCTAGTCGGCTGCGCGTCCACACAGCCCTTTGGACTAGGGACCTTTTAGGACGTTCATCATACAATGCATAGTGCCACAAACAAGTCACGTACTTGCTGATACACATCATTGGTAATGTCCAAGGACTATCTTTATTCATAAACACATAGGAAATATCATCATACATGATTGCCTGTAGGGCATATCTCCAATAGTCCCCCCTTTCTCTGATTTTTTCTATGCCGTCCTCCGCCAGTACAAGCTCCACGCCCTCCATCTTCATCCCTGCTCCGTCCTCCTCCTGTCGATCTTCACCTTTTACTGCGACGCACTCATAGCGGTGATGCCGTCGGTGGCGCTGATTCGCCATTTCTTTTACCTTTGGAACAAGGAGGGCCCATGCTTGGGATGCGCCAACTTCGTTGGAGCCAGTGGAAGCAACGCAATTTCGAGAGCCGGGAAGAAGGTGGCGGGATTCCAGAACAAGCGGGTCCTCAGGGATGCCAAGAGCCCCTACCCTCGGCTAGTGCTGCCGACGGAAATGCCAGTGCCTCACGAAGGTTGGAATAGTGCAAAGCTCACTGACCCGCGGGGGGAGCAGTTGTTGGGGAAGATGGCGGCCGACCTGAAGCCCGACGACCCGAAGGCAGAGAAGCTGATGGGGGCCATGATCGTGAAGGAGTTCCTGGTGCAGCACCTAGCTCCACTTCTGGTGCGCTTACGCCCGTTGTGGAAGCTCTCGGACAAGGGATGCAACCTTCGCCTGCACCCGGATACCTTGTCCGACGAGGAGCTAGACAAGGTCCTCTGCCTCCTGGTCGCGAAGGATCAAGGGTACTCGCCTGATACCCATCTACCACTGTACCGCCACCTGGATGGGGCGAAGATCACCGCCGCCATGCCCGTCTTCAACGAATGCGGGCTCGACTCGCCGGCGCCCACTGGGGATCTGGTGGTGGTGTTCTCCGCCGAGCCCGGCCAGGAGGAGGGGTCAGATTCAGAGGTGACCCAGGAGGGGGCAGGGGAGACTTCTCCTTCGTGCCTGGCAGACCTCCTCCGCATCCTCCCTGACGATGACGAGGCCGGCGTGCATCCGGTTAAGGAGTCGCCGACCCCCGCCAGGGTCACCACGAGGTCCAGGGGCACCCCCCTAAAGAAGCCGCAGGCCGAGGTCCTAAAGAAGAGCACATCGGCACTGATCTTCCGAGGTGACGCGTCAACTCCGTCGCTAGCCAATGCTGCTGCGGGTCCGACTGCCGTGCCCTTGTCTGCCCCTGGGGCTGGCACGCCGATGACCCAGCCCACGAAGCCTTCGGGCTTGGTGCTCCAGAAGAGGGCGAGGGAGTACACCACCGTGGACCTGTAAGCGCTCCGTCCTTATCCTTCGTTCCTATCCATGCCGTAGTTTCCTGATGTCTCCCCTTACACTGCTAGACCAACGTCTGTGGTGAAGAAGAAGAAGAAGGGGGCGACCGCAACCCCTGAGGCCCAACAGCTAGCTGCTGCCGCGCCTCCTCCGGCACCGAGGGATGGCGACGGCTCCTGAGCCTTGACGTCTGGGTCATCCTCATGAGATCCAGAAGCCTGTCCTCAGGAGAAGGTGGTTGTGGGAATCCTAGATTAGGGGGTCTCTGGACAGCCGGATTACATCCTTTGGCCGGACTGTTGGACTATGAAGATACAAGATTGAAGACTTCATCCTGTGTCCGAATGGGACTTTCCTTGGCGTGGAAGGCAAGCTTGGCAATACAGATATGTAGATCTCCTCCCTTCTAACCGACTCTGTGTAACCCTAGCCCCCTCCGGTGTCTATATAAACCTGAGGGTTTAGTCCGTAGGACAACATACAATCATACCATAGGCTAGCTTCTAGGGTTTAGCCTCTACAATCTTGTGGCAGATCAACTCTTGTAATACTCATATCATCAATATCAATCAAGCAGGACGTAGGGTATTACCTCCATCAAGAGGGCCCGAACCTGGGTAAACATCGTGTCCCCTGCCATCCGTTACCATCCACCGTAGACGCACAGTTCGGGACCCCATACCCGAGATCTGCCGGTTTTGACACCGACATTGGTGCTTTCATTGAGAGTTCCACTGTGCCGTCACCATAAGGCTCGATGGCCCCTTCGATCATCGGTAATGATGCGGTCCAGGGTGAGGTTTTCCTTCCCGGACAGATCTTCGTATTTGCCAGCTACGCACTGCGGGCCAATTCGGTTGGCCATCTGGAGCGGATCGAGAGCTATGCCCCTGGCCATCAAGTCAGGTTCGGAAACTTAAACTACACCGCCGATACCCGCGGAGACTTGATCTTCGACGGATTCGAGCCCATGTCAGGTGCGCCGCACAATCACAACGAGCATGACGTAACTCTGCCGTCGGACAGTGTTCGGGCGATCGCATATCCGGAGCAAATTGCGCCATCCGAGGACGGAGGGATAGACCCCGCCACGGAGGCCGCACTCTCAGTGGCGATGGAGCCGGATACTGACTTCACCCCTTAAGAGAGCCATGTCACCGAACCACTGGATTCGTCTCCGGCCACGGACTCCGAGCCGCCTGTATCCGTGCCTATCAAATCCGACTGGGCGCCGATCATGGAGTTCACCTCCATGGATATCTTTCAGCACTCGCCTTTCGGCGATGTGCTAAATTCAATAAGGTCTCTCTCCTTGTCAAGAGAACCTTGGCTGAACTATGTCCGGCTAGAATGGGACGGGGACGACGAAGAAATTCGCTGCCCACCCACCACCCACTTAGTGGCCACTGTAGACGATTTAACCGACATGCTCGACTTCGACTTCGAAGACATTGACGCTATGGACGACGATGCAGGAGACGAACAGGAACCACCGCCCACAGGGCGCCGGACCGCCACCTCATCATATGATATATACATGGTGGACACCCCCAAAGAAGGAAATGGCGACGAGACAGCGGAGGATGACCCCTCCAAGAAGCAACCCAAGCGCCTACGTCAGCGGCGCCGCTCTAAGTCCCGCCACAACAAAAGTAGTGATAACGGCACAAGAGACAATAACACATCAGATAGTGCCGAAGACAACCACAATCCCCTCCGGCACGATGTAGAGCGGGAGGATGAACAAGCTAGCCCTGCAGAGCAGGCAGCAGATGGAGAATCGGAGGAGGACAATTACATGCCTCTCTCCGAAGACGAGGTGAGCCTCGGTGACGAAGAATTTATCGTGCCTGAGGATCCCGTCGAGCAGGAGCGCTTCAAGCGCCGGCTTATGGCCACAGCAAATAGCCTGAAGAAAAAGCAACAACAGCTTCAAGCTGATCAAGACTTGCTAGCAGATAGATGGACCGAAGTCCTTGCGGCCGAGGAATACGAACTCGAGCGCCCCTCCAAGAGTTACCTAAAGCGCAGGTTGCTACCTCACCTCGAGGAGGAAGCATTGAAACCTCCATCACCATTGTACGATGCGGCTGACCGGCCACCGCGTGGCTGAGCCAGAGCGGCGTTTCAGCCTGAAGTTCAGCCTCCACCCCGCTGCCACTCAATCAAAAATACGAAGGCCCGGGGCAACACACGGGACCTGCGAGATGTATTGGACAGTAGGGCAAAACATGCATGCTCAATATACGGGTCACGGGGGCGCGCGCCAACGCGGGAAGATGACCGTTGCGCCGGATACACTAAAAGTAAATACGGCCGGGCCGAATACAACAGACAAGACTCATATGAACTGCGTCGGGATATAGCCCCGCACAGAGGCGCCGCACACCCCCTATGCTTCACTGATGAAGTTATGGATCATGAATTCCCGGAGGGTTTTAAACCAGTAAACATCAAATCGTATGATGGTACAACAGATCCCGCAGTGTGGATTGAGGATTTCCTCCTTCACATCCACATGGCTCGCGGTGATGATCTACATGCCATCAAGTACCTCCCTCTAAAACTCAAAGGACCAGCTCGGCATTGGCTGAATAGCTTGCCAGCAGACTCCGTCGGCAGTTGGGAGGATTTGGAAGATGCATTCCTTGACAACTTCCAGGGCACTTATGTGCGACCACCGGATGCTGATGACTTGAGCCATATAACTCAGCAGCCAGAGGAATCGACCAGACAATTCTGGACACGGTTCCTAACTCAGAAAAACCAAATTGTCGACTATCCGGATGCAGAGGCCTTAGCGGCATTCAAGCATAACAACCGTGACAAGGGGCTGCATAGTGATGACGAGGAGGAGCCCCGGCCGCCGAACACGGGAGGACAGAAGAGGTTACCCCCACAAGTGAAGACGGTGAACATGATATACGCAACCCACATTCCCAAGAGGGAACGTAAGCATGCACTAAGGGACGTCTATGCGATGGAGCTCGTAGCCCCAAAGTTCAACCCATGGTCCGCTTGTCCGATCACCTTTGATCGCAGGGACCACCTCACTAGTATCCATCATGGTGGATTTGCCGCACTGGTCCTAGAGTCCATCATCGACGGATTCCACCTCACTCGAGTCCTTATGGACGGTAGCAGCAGCCTAAACCTGCTCTATCAGGATACAGTGTGCAAAATGGGTATAGATCCCTCAAGGATCAAACCCACCAAAACCACCTTTAAGGGTGTCATCCCAGGTGTAGAGGCCCATTGCACGGGCTCAATCACACTGGAAGTGGTCTTTGGATCTCCGGACAACTTCTGAAGCAAGGAGTTAATCTTCGATATCGTCCCGTTCCATAGCGGCTATCACGCACTGCTCGGGCGAACCGCATTTGCAAAATTCAATGTGGTATCGCATTACGCATACCTCAAGCTCAAGATGCCAGGACCTAGGGGGTCATAACAGTCAATGGAAACACAGAACGCTCGCTCCGCACGGAAGAGCGCACTACGACCCTCGCAGCAGAAACACAAAGCAGCCTTTTAAGGAAAACCACCAATTCGGAGATACAAACCCCGGACACCGTCAAGCGAGTCCGGAGTAAACTGAAACATGATCACATGGCACGTTCAGAGCTCGCCTAGCAATTCGGCCCCCTTCCCAGTCCCAGCCAAGCGACGAAATCCGTGTCGCGGGTACATAATTACGCACTGAAAATACCATGGAGATAGGCGGGGGCTCGATCAGGGCACGTCCCGCAATGCGGCTTAACCACCCTAGGGGTTGTATACCTTTATCATTTTTTCTCTTTTAGGACCTAACTCTCTGGAAGCCCTTTCCGTCAGTACGATTGCCGGACACATTACGGGAAGGAATATCCAAGGAGGCAATAAGCTAAGATGTACACGGGAACCCACAGGTGGTCTCTAATAATAATCGATATACCCACTTTCTACTATTCATACGCAGCTTGCCCTTGGATAGGACATGTCAAATAGTCCTATTTTCTGCTTATTGCACTAGTTGTATCAGTACGCTTCGACGTATTATTTAAAATAACAATGCATAGCATTAGTCTATTCTTGCATTATTCATCCTTTTTTTCTTATATGTTCATGTACGAAAACTTGCACCCGTACATTCTGGTACGGCCAGTACGCCAGGGGCTTTCGTTTACCCCATAATAGGGTGTGAGAAGTCCAAACACTTTCGATAGTGTGGCACCCCGAACTTATAGCATTATATGCATCAGCTCCGAATCATGTCTTGGGTCAATAGTTGGGTTTGCCCGGCTCCCATGCTTTGATACCTTACGTTCCGCTATATCGGCTAAGGTAGCGCTTGGAGAACAACTGCGATTGTGTCCCGGTTCTTCCGGACGAGCACCTCAATAGAGAAAGCAGAAAACTGACTGTCATGATAGGGCGAGAGCTGGTCGCTGTTCGAGAGGTCTCAAGTCCTTGAAGACTTTTTCCGCTTCAGGCGAGGAGTCGGCCTTGCCCGACTTAGGCGTGTATAGCGCCACAAATTCGGCCTTCCGAATACTAGGGGCTTTGCCAAAATTTAAAATTGTAGGCTTCTATGGCTAAGTGAGAGTGATAAAGCCTTATAGTCCGATTGCCTAGTTCGTTGTGCTGAACACCTCCCTCGAAGGACCCGAAATTGGGATAAAGAGTGCTCAGGTTTATCCCGAACACCCCAGTACTAGTTATATGGGGGTAGAAGCCGACGACTGGCCAACTCTCAGATTTTATAAACTGTCGCACAGAAGGTAATATTTTAAATTAAAACAACGTTGCATAGGGCAAATGAACTCGTTTCACATTACAGGATCACATGAGCATGTTCATTCAAAAATTACATCTCTGGCACATTCATCCGCCACAAGGCGGGAACCCTTCAGGACACTCTCATAATACATTTCGGGGCAGCGATGCTCCTTGCCCTCTGGCGGCCCCTCCTTCACCAGCTTCATGGCGTCCAGCTTTGCCCAGTGCACCTTCGCCCGGGCAAAAGCCCGGCGCGCACCCTCGATGCAGACGGACCGCTTTATGACTTCAAGACATGGGCAGGTATCCACAAGCCGCCTCACCAGAATGAAGTAGCTGCCGGGCAGGGGCTCGCCAGGCCATATCCGGACTATAAGACCCTTCATGGCATGTTCGGCCGCCTTGTGAAGCTCGACCAATTGCTTCAGCTGGTCGCTCAATGGCATTGGGTGTTCGGTCATAGTATACTGAGACCAGAACAACTTTTCCATAGAGCTCCCCTCCTCAGCTCAGTAAAACTCCGTGGCATCCAGTACACTATGGGGAACATGTGCGAACGCTCCTGGAGAGCTCCGAACTAGGGTAAGTAAAAGGAAAGTTTCCTTCACATGCTTGCTTTGCATAATGAATGCCTTACCCGCTGCTATCTTCTTCACCACATCCATCTCCTGGAGGGCCTTGTAGGCTTCAGCCTTGGCGCTCCGTGCGCTTTCGAGCGCCTTCGCAAGCTCGGACTCTCGCATCTTAGAGTCAAGCTCCAAGCACTCGTGTTTTTTGGCCACTTTGTCTTCGGCCTCGGTCAGCGGCTTCTTCACGGTCGCCACCTCGGTCGTGGCCCCTGGCAAATTCATGATGATCCTATTACTTCACACCCGAACTTCTTTTTAAATATATAGACAAGGTATTGCTTACCTTTGCTCTCCTTGAGCTGCCTCTTGGTAAGGCCGAGCTCATTCTCGGACCGCTCTAGGTCCAGCTTCAGTGCACAGACTTCCGCAGTACGTGCGACAGCGGCCAGCAGTGAAGCCTAGACATACACATAGACATATTCTGATTAGACTACTAGGTTATCATTTGATCCTCTATTCGGCCTTTCTTCGCGAACGCCGAACAGAGCATCACGGACTACTGTCTATGCGGTAATATTTTCTTATATTTTGATTGCTTACCTCAAAGCCCGTTAGGAGGCTGGCGCAAGCTTCGGTCAGTCCGTTTTTGGCAGACTGAACTTTCTCGATCACCGCACACATGATAGTGCGGTGCTCTTCATCAATGGAAGCGCCACGAAGCGCTTCCAGCAAGTTGTCCGGTGCCTCTAGATGGACAGAGGACACCGGCATGGGCGGCTTGGCCCCCTTAACGGGGGATCGCCTGCTGGAGTCCGGAACCACCGAAGGTTCCGGGGCAGTATTTGGCTGGGGGCGAAACTTGGAGCCCGTGGGAGTCTTGCTCCCTTTGCGCCTAGGGTCTGGAAGGTCGCCTTGATGCGCCCCCAGGACTACCTCCCCTCGGCTCGGTGCCTTTCGGGACATCACCTCGACGTTGTCCGTAGGGCAAGGGGTGGAGGCAGTCGGAAGTGAATCACTATTCATATCCGACAAGTCCAATGAACCATCCGACGAATCTACGTGGAGATGAGCAAGGGACGGACTGCATAATCATATGCGGCGTAATGAGAAACAGTGCAATAAAACATACCATGAATTACTATGGTGTCCGGATACTTACGACTTCGCCAGGGGCTTCTCCCTGGGTAACCATTCGTCGCCGCTGTAGGCGGCCGTCGTGGAGCAGTCCGGAAGGAGGGTCCTTCCCTTCTTGGACCCTTCGGCCTCCCCGGTTGGGTCGGCCTTCCTTTTCTTGTCTCCCCCGGCTGGGGGAGGGGGAGAACTTTCCTCCTCCTCCTCGTTTTTCATGGGAGGAGTGCGCGTCGGAGTCATCGGACGATGAGTCCGATACAACCTTGCGCCGGAGACCCTTTCGGGTCCCCGTGGCCTTCTTCTTGGTCTTCTTCACCGGCACCTCGTAAGGTGCCGGAGCCAGCATCTCCGTTAGGAGTGCATCTGCAGGATCTTCAGGCAGGGGGGCTGGGCAATCGAGCTGCTCCGCTGTCTTTATCCAGTCCTATTAATGACGTGGAAGCTTAGATCCCACACTTGATTTAAATGGGGCAACTAAATACCTTGTGAGGTATAAAAACTTACCATATTGGCATGGTGCTTTGCGCTGAGTCCTCGGTCCTCGGTGAGGGAAGGAGGTACCTCGGCGCCCTTGAATAGCACCCTACAGACGTCCTTGTGTATCGTGTCGTAGAGCTCTCGCAGGGTCTGGTGCTTGGCTGGGTCGAACTCCCACAAATTGAATGCTCATCGTTGACATGGGAGAATCCGGCGGAAGAGCATGACCTAGACCATGCTAACGAGCTTGATTTTCTTGCTCATCATCTTCCTGATGCAGGTCTGGAGTTCGGTCAGCTTTGCCAGGGAACCCTAGGACATGCCCTTCTCTTTCCAGGAAGTGAGCCGCGTGGGGATTCTGGGTCGAAATTTGGGGGCCGCCACCCAGTTGGTGTCGCACGGCTCGGTGATGTAGAACCACCCTGATTGCCACCCTTTTATGGTCTCCACATAGGATCCTTTGAGCCAGGTGACGTTAGGCTTTTTTCCCACCATGGAGGCTCCGCACTCTGCTTGCTGGCCGACCACCACCTTCGTTTTAACATTGAAGGTCTTCAGCCATAGGCCGAAGTGGGGCCTGATGCGGAGGAAGGCCTCGCACATGACGATAAATGCCGAGATGTTGAGGATGAAATTGGGGGCCAGATCATGAAAATCCAGCCCGTAGTAGAACATGAGCCCGCGGAGAAATGGGTGGAGGGGAAACCCAGTCCACGGATGAAGTGGGTAAGAAAAACTACCCTCTCATGGTGTTCGGGCGTAGGGATGATCTGCCCTGCATTTGGCAGCTGGTGCGCGATATCCGCGGGGAGATATCCGGCTTCCCGTAACTTGGTGATGTTCTCCTCCATGACGGAGGAGACCATCCACTTGCCTCCCGCTCCGAACATGCTTGGAGTGGTTTGAGAAGAAAGACGCAAACTTGGGCGCTGGAGCTCGAGTGTGCGAGAATGGGTAAGCAAGGAGGAAGAAGGCGTGGGTAAAAAGGGTGAATCCTTGTCCTTTTATAAGGGCGGAAGAGGCGATGCGCCTCCCCACTTGCCTGGTAAAATTGCTTATTCCCCAAGCACCATAATTGATGGCGCGGTTGGGTTACCCACGTCCGTATTGATGAGAATCCCGTAATAAGGGGGACACGATCTCTGCTTTGACAAGACGTGTCAAGAAAACTACCTCGCGATATGTGCGGTGCTGGTTGAGAAAAGCGGTTCGAATAATAACCGGGCCATGACATGATGTCATGCTATCAAAATGTGTCAGTAGATTAGATTTTTGGAAATATTATTCTCTCTGCGGTGGTATGTGGAACTTGTTTTGCAGAGCGGGACACTATCCTCGTGTTCACAATCTTCTATGGAGTATTTGGAAGAAGAACCCGCCTTGCAATGCCGAAGACAAAACTACGCGCCGGACACATCGTCATTGAAGCCTGGTTCAGGGGCTACTGTGGGAGTCCTGGATTAGGGGGTCTCCGGATAGCCGGATTATATCCTTTGGCCGGACTGTTGGACTATGAAGATACAAGATTGAAGACTTCGTCCTGTGTCCGGATGGGACTTTCTTTGGCATGGAAGGCAAGCTTGGCAATACGGATATGTAGATCTCCTCCCTTGTAACCAACTCTGTGTAACCCTAGCCCCCTTCGGTGTCTATATAAACCGAAGGGTTTAGTCCGTAGGACAACAAACAATCATACCATAGGCTAGCTTCTAGGGTTTAGCCTCTACGATCTCATGGTAGATCAACTCTTGTAATATTCATATCATCAATATCAATCAAGCAGGATGTAGGGTATTACCTCCATCAAGAGGGCCCGAACCTGAGTAAACATTGTGTCCCCTGCCTCCTGTTACCATCCGCCTTAGACGCACAGTTCGGGACCCCCTACCCGAGATCCGCCGGTTTTGACACCGACAGTGATCTTCGTGGCCAAGCTGGCTCCTGAGGCTTCCGCCCCAGCTAACCTGCTGAGCTCACGAATGCTCAGGAGCCCTCGGCTCCTCCTACTACCGCGAATATGCAGACCTTACTGCCGATGTCATCTCTGCCCCATTCCATCGCACTGCTGGGCCGTGATCCCCTGCTTCGCCTGACGCTATGGAGAACGCCCTTCTCGTGCTGACCCAGCTTCACAATGACCTTCAGGGTGCTAACAGTCGGCTGGCATTGGGGCGACTTGAGTTGGTCGTGGGGTTGCTACGATCCGATGTGTTTGTGAGAGCGGCATGCGACCAGGCCATGGAAGCTTCTGAGGAGGGTAAGAAAGCCGCCGACCTGACCGAGGTGACATTGAAGGATGCCGAGGACTCAAAGGAGCTCTACTTGGCGGCGGAGGCCGAGCTGGAGACCCTGCACAACGAACGCACTGTTGAGGCTCGCCAGCTCGAGGCACGGGAGGAGAAGCTAAAGGCTCGATAAGTCACGGTCGCCGGCTATGAAGTCGAGATGGAGCAGTTGGCGCGAGTGCAGGACTTGGAGCGCGATCACCTGGGGAAGCTGAAGAAGGAGGTGGAAGGGGAGAATGCCCTGTTGGAGGCCAAGGCTAGCATCCTCGCCAATGACCGTGCCGCCTTTGATTCCCTTGAGAAGAGATCCCGTGAGGCATTGCGGGAACTCTATGGAAAGGGGTTGAAGAAGCCGTTGGTGACTGCAGAGGAGGGCCGTGCCGAGATGCTCCCCCAGCTTGTCGAGGCGCTCGAGGGAATTGCCAATGGGGTTGGTGGAATGGTGGAAGGGGAAGCCCACGCGCTCTCCTATTCGGCTATGACGCGTGTCTTCAGCCACCTCCACCTTCGCGACCCGAGCACCGACCTTGCAGCTCTGCTTGAACCTATGGACTAGAAGCGTTGCGCAGCCACTACCGATGCCGTGAAGGACCTGGTGGAGGCCCTACTGGAGAAGTTCCTCGCCATCGACCCTGCGCCTCTGGATGATGGTGCCGCCAATCCCACGGCCGCAACCGACGGCACGTGCGACGACGACGCTCTTGACAACAGGGCACTTCCTTGCGGCAGCACCCAAGGCTGAAAAGGAAGCTTGCTGGCGGTGCTCCTTTCCACTTTTGCTTTCCTGCGATATGCACCATGCCTCATGAAGGCATTAGAACTTTTGTTTGGTATTTGGAGAAACGATATGTCTTGTAAGAGGATTCCGCGATTTCCTTCCCGTTTGCTTGATGTTCTACGTCGGCAGGGCCCGGACCCGCACATACCTCAGCCACCATTGGGTTGTCTAGATTGCCAGGACGAGGCCAAGGGGTGAGGGGCTACATGACTAGTTAGGCTCCTGAGTCATGATGCTCAAGAGACCCCTTGACGCACAAACGGCCCGCGCGAAGGAGATGCGGAAGGAGGCCTTAGTGGTCTGCATCGCTAGGGCCCGACCCCGCGCGTACCTCAGCCGCTGTTGGGTCGTCCGGATCACCAGGACGAGGCCAAGGGGTGAGGGGCAACATGACCAGTTAGGCTCCTGAGTCGCGCTGCTTAGGGGTCGACCCTTCGGGTTGCATCATCCCCAGACCGCGTGGGTCTGTCCCTTCGGCATGTATCATTCTTGCATCTATCAGGACTAGCTTTACCTCCTTCCATGAGTTACTTTAAGATTATTACATGCCTGTCCGATACTTCGATACCATGAATGTCATACGCCCTTGCAAACCCACCCATGACCGCCTCATGAGTAAGGCTGACATGGCGTCTGTGCTTGTGTTCGTCCCTGCAGCGTCGCTAAACCCAAGAGGTCGAGCTCTGGCTTGCGGGCCAGGTCCGGTGTACGTCACCTCCCATGGCCCTTGGTGCCTTGTTCTCACATGAGATAATCACGGGCAGACTAGCCAGGGCGCGTGACCCGGTGCCTCGCCACCACGGGAGCCGCGCGCCGGTTGTCTTTCTTCGGGATTTTCGCATCAGAAGACTGGGCACGGCGTCTGTGCTCGGTTCCATCCCTGCAGCATCGATAAACCCAACGATTGAGCTCTGTCTGGCGGGCCGGCCCCGTTCACATCACCTCCTGGGGTCATTGGTGTTTGGCCTTCTCATGTGATCACCTCAGGAGATTCATTCAGCGCAGGTTGTCTAGCCATCTTGCAGGGCCCTCACAACTGTCAAGAATCTAATTCAGGCGCAACCCGCCTTGAGGTAGGGCCTCGTGAGTCCCGCGTTGGCTCATGAGTGCCCAGACACACCTCGTCTAGCATGCCGTGCAAGCCACGTGTCAGGGCGGGGGTGTACAGGCCCCAGGGGCTCCACTCAGAGGGATCCCTCACCCATGCACCAGTGGAAGCACCATGCTCCGCTCCGGCAGTTGACACGGTCAAGGAGCAACTATTCCCATGCAAGTGCGGAAGCGCCATGCTCCGTGCTGGTGATAAACAACTAAGGGCGGCCCCATGGACGCATCAACCTCAAGGAGCCGCCAGGGTCAGTGTGTAGCCTCGTCGCAACACTTTCCCCTCGGGAGAGTCGCACGAGGGGGCTGGGCATGGGGACTACGCTCAGGTCATGCCTAGTGTAAGCCACTGTGCCAGGTCCCTCGGATCTGGTTGTCGCGCGTCCCTCCCGAGCGGGACTCCTGAGCATCGCGACTCAGGAGCCTAACTTATCACGTAGCCCCTCACCCCTTGGTATCATCCTGGTGATCCGGACGACCCAATGGTGGCTGAGTTACGCGCAGGGCTAGGCCCTGCCGACGAAGAATGCTAAGGCCTACTCTCACATCTCCTTCCGGGCTGTTTTTACATCAAGGGGGACTACTAAGCATCGCAACTCAGGAGGCTAACTGGTCACGTAGACCCTCACCCCTTGGTCTCATCCTGGTGATCCGGACGACCCAACGGTGGCTGAGGTATGCGTGGGTCGGGCCCTGCCGACACAGAACATCAAGCAAGCGGGAAGGAAATTGCAAATCCTAGAGCACATAAGTTTTAACGCCTCCACGAGGCATGGTGCATGTTGCAGAAGACAAGATAAATGGGAATGGCACCAACGAGCCCCCTCTTCAGCCTTGAGCATCGCCGTCATCCGCAAGGGGTGCACCATTGCTTGTGCCTCCAACCGAGGCTGTAGGTTTGGTGGCGTCATCAGCCACGGGCGCGGGGTGGATGGCAAGGAACTTCTTCAGCAGGGCTCCACCTGATCCTTTAGGGCCTCAGCAGCAGTAGCGCAGTGCTCCAGGCCCACTGGCTCAAGCCAGCCTTCGAAGTCGAAGTTCGGGTCACGAAGAGAGAGGTGGCTGAAGACGTGTAACACCCCGGATATGATTTTCCCAATATGTATTCCAACTCTTGCCGTTTCCGACCTTAAGTTATTTTATTTTCTCGGGTTCGGGTTTTTTGTCTCCGTGTGTTGTTATCGTTGTCATGCATCTCATATCATGTCATCATGTGCATTGCATTTGCATACATGTTCATCTCATGCATCCGAGCATTTTCCCCATTGTCCGTTTTGCATTCCGGCGCTTCGTTCTTCTCCGGTGGTCATTTCTACCTTTCTTTCATGTGTGGGGATTAAACATTTCTGGATTGGACCGATACTTGCCAAGCGGCCTTGGTTTACCATCGGTAGACCGCTTGTCAAGTTTCGTACCATTTGGACTTCGTTTGATGCTCCAACGGTTAACCGAGGGACCGAGAAGGCCTCGTGTGTGTTGCAGCCCAACACCCCTCCAATTTGGGCCAAAACCCTCTCCATCACCTAGAGCGTTCGATCACGATCGCGTGGCCGAAAACCGCACCTCATTTGGACTCTCCTAGCTCCTCCTATGCCTATATATACACCTCCCCCTCCAAAAATCGCGGTGCAAACCTACCCTCACTCTCCCCGCCGCCGCCGGACAAAATAGCCGCCGACGGACATGTCCGATCCGCCCGCCACCGCCACGTGTCAACGTACGGTTTGCCGTCGCCCGCGCGCCCACATCGCCGCGCCGGCCCGCCGGGGCCCAGGCGGGGCCCTCATGGCCCGGAGCCGCCGCCGCCCGAGAGCCGCTCGCCCTCCTCGCGTTCGATCGCCGCCTCCGCCGCCCAGGTTGCCGTCCGCCGCCCCGCTCTCCGTTCGCCGGCGGGAGCTCGTCGCCGGTCGCCCCCGTGCCGCCTCGCCTCCCCCGCGGTGGCCGGAGCCCTCCCCGCCGCCGGATCCGGCCGGGAGAGGCCGGATCTACCTCTCCCTCGCCTCCCTGCCGCTCCATCAACCTCGCCGGAGCCGCGGCGACCTCGCCGGACATATCTCGGTTCGCGTGCCGAGGAACCCTAGATCTTGTGCGGTTGACTTTCTCCCTCTCTTCTATATTTCTTGGCATATTTCACAGCATCGTAACTCCTCATCCGTAGCTCCGTTTTGGGCATATAGCATATCAAAATGTTCATCTCAGAGAGTAAATCATTTCATCTCATTGCATCATTTTCATTTGAGTTCATCTTGATGCCAGAAATTCTGTTGGAAGAATGCTATTTGAGATAATTGTCAGATCTGCTACTCCAATTAGATATTTGTCATTTTTGCCATGATTATTGTGTGCATGATATGCCCCTGAGCTCTTCATGAGTTTTTTTATATGTTTTGCCATCTATCCAGAGGTGCAAGCCATGTATTTTTTTGATGTGTGTGGTGACTAGCACAAGCTTGCAAAATGGAGCATTCGTTAATGCTGATTTCAGGGACTTAGCATTTCCACTAAGTCCTTGAGCTGTTTATCTCAATATGCCATATGTTCATGTTGTTTCCTAGCGATCCGTGCCTCTTTTGAGGATGATCAGTAAAGATGTTTTGTTAATCTTGTAGTGCTCTACCCATCCATGTCTTTGTTTGCAATTATGGAGCAACCTAGCTTGAGTCAATCGAGCTCTTCTTTTGTCATTTTGTGAATCTGGGCAGATTGTCTACTTGTTAGCGATTTTGCCGAGGATGTTGTAATTGATCCGTGCATGCTATGCTATTGTTCTTGCCATGTCTAGCTTGTATGATGTGTATTCTTGATGGGTGTATGCTTAGATTGTCATGACTTGCTCTGTAGTGAGTGCATCGAGCTCGTAAACATGCCTACTTGATATCTGGTTTTGCATGTTCCAGTTTTCACCAAGTCTGAGAACTGATTATGTTTTTGCCATGTTCACATGCTTGCAAATGTATTTTATGATCCCTTTTGGCTCAAGGTCACTAAGGGACTTTTGTTAAGTTCTTTGAGTAGCTCCATGCCATTCTTTACTTTGCCATGTTCAGGTCCTGTCGCATATAGTTTTCATGCTCCAAAGTGTGCTACCTGATCTGCAATTCCAGACAAGTGTTAATTTCACTAAGTCTGAAATCTGTTTACCAAATGCATTTTTGCCATGCTTGTTTGAACATGTTAATGGATGAATTAGCCGTAGCTCAGTGTTTCTCTTTTGTTAAGCATCATGAATGGATCCCTGCCATGTATTTTGATGCCATGTTTGGGTGCTGTAGCATGTTCATCTTGTTGCATCTAGTTGGCTACTTGCTGTAAATCGCAGAACGTGGTCATATTTGAATTGCTTGCCATTACCAAACCGTAACTCCGATTCGGGCGTTCTTTATATCGTTTTCAAGCGGTTTCATCTCACCTTTCTAGTGGCACACTTGGATTTCCATGTTGAGGCCAGGTTCATGCTTTCCTTGTCAATCTTGCATATGCATCCCATATTGCATCCCGCATAACATCCCATCTTTGCATCATGTTGTTTGAGTTTGCACGTGGTTGATTGTGTCCTTGTTGCTTGTTTGTATTGTTTGGGTAGAGCCGGGAGACGAGTTTGTTAATGAGGAGCCCGTTGAGTTTGCTTTCGAGGATCCAGTCAACTCTGACAACTTTGCAGGCAAGATGATCATACCCTCGAAATCACTACTATCTTTGCTTTGCTAGATGCTCGCTCTTTTGCTATGCCTATGCTACGATGCCTACCACTTACTTATCATGCCTCCCAAATTGCCATGTAAAACCTCTAACCCACCATGTCCTAGCAAACCGTTAATTGGCTATGTTACCGCTTTGCTCAGCCCCTCTTATAGCGTTGCTAGTTGCAGGTGACGATTGGAGACCGTTCCTTGTTGGAACATTATTTACTTGTTGGGATATCATTATATTGCCTTGTTATCTTAATGCATCTATATACTTGGTAAAGAGTGGAAGGCTCGGCCTCTCGCCTAGTGTTTTGTTCCACTCTTGCCGCCCTAGTTTCCGTCATATTTGTGTTATGTTCCCGGATTTTTGCGTTCCTTACGCGGTTGGGTGATAATGGGAACCCCTTGATAGTTCGCCTTGATTAAAGCTTTTCCAGCAATGCCCAACCTTGGTTTTACCATTTTCCACCTAGCCTCTTTTTCCCTTGGGTTTCCGGAGCCCGAGGGTCATCTTATTTAAACCCCCCCCCCCTCCCCGGGCCAGTGCTCCTCTGAGTGTTGGTCCGACTGAGATGCCTGCGGGGCCACCTCGGGGAAACTTGAGGGTTGGTTTTACTCGTAGCTAGTCTCATCTGAGTGTGCCCTGAGAACGAGATATGTTCAGCTCCTATCGGGATTTGTCGGCACATTCGGGCAGTGTTGCTGGATTTGTTTTAACTTGTCGAAGTGTCTTGTAGAACCGGGATATCGAGTCTGATCGAAATGTCTCGGGAGAAGGTCTATTCCTTCGTTGACCATGAAAGCTTGTCATGGGCTAAGTTGGGACTCCCCTGCAGGGATTTGAACTTTTGAAAGCCGTGCCCGTGGTTATGGGCAGATGGGAATTTGTTAATGTCCGGTTATAGATAACTTGAACCTTAACTTAATTAAAATGAATCAACTGTGTGTTACCGTGATGGTCTCTTCTCGGCGGAGTCCGGGAAGTGAACACAGTGTTGGAGTAATGCTTGCCGCAGTTTGCTCTCTAGTTATCCGTTCGCGCTTTGCCTCCTCTTCTCGCTCTCTTTTGCGAACAGGTTAGCCACCATATATGCTAGTCGCTTGCTGCAGCTCCACATATTTACCTTGCCTTACCTATAAGCTTAAATAGTCTTGATCGCGAGGGTGCGAGATTGCTGAGTCCCTGTGGCTCACAGATTACTTCCAAACCAGATGCAGGGCCTGATGATTCCGTTCCAGATGACGCGCTTCAGCTCAAGTGGGAGTTCGATGAGGACTCACGCCGTTACTACGTGTCTTTCCCTGATGATCAGTAGTGGTGCCCAGTTGGGGTGATCGAGACCGTGTCGCATGTTGGGTTTATCTTTTATTTTGGCGCCGTAGTCGGGCCATGAGTGTTTGAATGTTGTAATGCTATTTATGTACTTTGTTTGACGTGGCGAGTGTAAGCCAACTATGTACCTCCCCTTTAATTATCTATATTACATGGGATGTTGTGATGATTGCCTAACTTGCGACATTGCTTTCAATGCGGTTATGCCTCTAAGTCGTGCCTCGACACGTGGGAGATATAGCCGCATCGAGGGCGTTATAAGACGCGAGTCACGGCCGAGGTAGAGAGCGCGCGGGCCTCTCCCTCCACCATGGGGCCGACCCCAAGAATGACACCCTCGAGCGCCACGACAAGCTGCGGGAGCATCTCGGCGGGGCCCTCCTCAGCAGTCACCAATGGCTTCTTCAACCCCCTCCCATAGAGATCTCGCAGCGCCTTGCAGGACCTCTCCTCGAGAGAATCAAAAGCGGCACGATCCTCGGCAAGAGCTTTGGCCTTGGTCTCCAGCTGGGCCTTCTCTGCCTCCACCTCCTTTTTCAGCTTCTCCAGATGTTCGCGCTCCGTGGCCTGCTCTCGTGTTGATTGCTCTAGCTCGGTTTCACGACCGGCGACCGCATCTTCTCGAGCCTTCAACTCTTCCTCCCGCGCCTCGTGCTGACGAGCCTCGATGGCATGCTCGTTGCGCAGGGTCTCCAGCTCAGCCTCCGCTACCCGACAGCGCTCCTTGTCAGCCTCAGCATCCTTCAACGCCACGTCGTGGGCGGCTGCAGCCAGGCCGGTAACCTATTTACCTTCGTCCGAGGCCACTAAGGCGTGGCTCCATGCCGCCCTGACAGACACGTCGGATCGTAGCCACCCCGAGGTCAACTCCAGGCGCACCGATGCCAGGTGACGGTCGGTGCCTTGAAGATCATCACAAAGTTGGGTCAGCGCGGAAAGAGCCTCCTCCAGAGTACCAGGCGAAGCAGGAGGTTGTGCTGATGCCAGGATTAGCAAGTTAGCAGCAGCAGAGGGGGCGGGGGCTCCGGAGCCTTTGGTACCTCAGCAGGCGAGCTAAGGGCAAGCACCTCCGGACTTGGCCTGGCTACAGAGACCGCCTTCTCCTGAGGACGGGCCTCTGAGTCCTGTGAGGATGACCCTGCAGAAAAAGTGCGAGAGCAACCACCACCCTTCTGAACCAGAGGTGGCACGACCGCGGTAGGCTGATGAGGCTCTAGGATCACAACCGTCTTCTTCTTCTTCACCACTGGCATTGGCCTAACCGTAGAAGAGGAAGGCATAAAGATACTGCAGCACGAACAAGGGGCTAAAGATCGAGGCGGAGCACTTACTGGTCCACGGTGGCATACTCCCTCACCCTCTTCTGAAGCACCAAGCCCACGGGCTTCGCGGGCTGGGGTACCGGTGCGTGAGCCCTAGGGGAAGACAAGGGCACGACGCCCGGGTTTGCAGCGGCGCCAGCCGGCGACGTAGCGGAAGCACCACCTCAGGGGATCAGCGCCGATCTGCTCTTCTTCGGGACCACTGCCTTTAGCTTCTTCGAAGGGGTTCCCTTAGACCTCATGGTGACCGAGTACGAAGGAGAGGTCTCCCCCGCCCCCTCCTGGGTCGCCTCCGAGTATGACCTCTCCTCCTGGTCGGACTCATCGGAGGACAACATCACTGGAGAACCTGGTAGCCCAGTAGGCACCAGAGGGACGAGCCCGCATTCGTTGAAGGAAGGCATGCGGCGGTCTTTTCCCCAACTCGGCGGCGATATAGCTGCAGATGGGTGTCCGGCGGGCAACCCTGATCCTTCCTGACCAGGAGGCGCAGGACCTTGTTCAGCTCCTTTTCAGACAGATCGTCCAGCTGCAGGCGGAGTACGCCTCCCTCGCCCGCGAGCTTCCACAAGGGGCGCGAGCGTGCTTGGAGCAGAGCCAGGTGCTGCGTCAGGAATACCTTAACTATCATGGCCCCCGCAGAGTCTCCGCCTTTGGGTCGGCAGGCTTCAGGTCCGCCACCATCTTCTCCATCAACTGCTCCACCCGGGGATCGGTGAGCTTCTCATGATTCCATCCCTCGTGAGGTGCTGGCATCCCAGTCGGCAGCGACAATCGAGGGTAGGAGCTCGAGGCATCCATGAGAACCCACTTGGTCCTAAGGTCTTCTACCTTCTTCCTGGCTCGCGAGATCACGTTGCTGTGGTTGGCCTTCCTTGATCCGGAGGTAGAAGAAATGGCAGAGCAGCACCACAAAAAACATCACCCCCACGAATGCCTCGCAATAAAAGGCAAAGATTGACAGAAGAAGGACGGAGTTCGGATGAAGATGAAGGCCGTGGAGATTGCAATGGCGAAGGACGGCATAGAAGAAGCCAGAGAAACGGGGGACCAGCCCGCGAAGACGAAGTGCAAGAAGAAGAGATAGAAGGTACCACCCTAGGTTTTTGGCTTGGCGGAGCCGTAACGGAGTGTTGTCTCTCCCCCCTCGTTGCTGCCATCCATCGTCACTAGAAGCGCAAAGGCGAGATTCTTATCCGTGACGGTAGGCAAGCTCATGGCGGACTCGAACCAAGAAGGCGAGCGCGAGGCATTCGCCTTGTCGGTGGCCATCGACTCCAGGCTTGGGGAGAGTTTTGTCAGATCTGGTGCTCTCCAGGTGAGAAGGAGAATGGGGATCTAGAGTAAGACGAAGGGAAGACAACAAAAGCTCTGCAGTGGGCGCCAGCCTTTTTGCCAGCCATGAACGGTTGCCGAGGCAGCATGGGGAAGTGGATGCGCCCACATCCCATCAATTGCCATGCATCGACCAAGGCCGCAGGCGGTTGGGGCCCGCGGCACACCGCCCTTGCCCTTTGGCTTCACCTTGAAGCCAGGTTCGAGCGCACCTTGGGCCCGGGGGCTACTATCGGCGTCCTGGGAACAGGGGTACCTAGACTTGCCTCCATGTGGCCAATGACGTGGCTCCATTGACAGCCCAGTACGGCCCAGTTTCAGCAACAACAATCCAAGACCCTCGCGAGGGGCGGCCTCACTAGGCGGGGTATTGAGGAGCGGAGATATCAAGGCAAGGTGCACCTCACGAGGTTCACGTGACGTAAGCCATGATGACCAAGTCCAGGCAGGCGCCAGCAGGCGCAGTGTACCAATTTCCTCTTTGGTGCCAAGGAGGCAAGCGCAGGCGCGGAGTCCCGAAGAATTAGGCAAAGGTTTCCATATTGGTGCAACAAGACCAAGACCGCCAGGATGAGAGAACGGAGGTCATCGCGGAGCCCACTGCGGCGTCACCACCAGATCCTTTGCAGGCGAAGACTACTTTTGTCAGGATAACTTGTACTAGTTGTCCCCTTTTGAATTTGGCCGTTGTGGGATCCCTTGCCACCTACATTTAGGAAGAGGACCAAGGACACTATAAATAGGACTTAGCCACCACCATAGGAGGGATCAGATCAATTCCACCCTGACCACCTCACTAGCTCAAAGAGCTCTAGAACACCCCACCTTCGGAGGTGGTCTGTCCAGTGTACTAGTTCATCCTCAGCCTCTCGAGGCAATCCACCACAAAGCTAGAGTAGGGTATTACGTCGCAAGGTGGCCCGAGCTAGGATAAACTGCTGTGTCTCTTGGCCCTTGGGTTCGTCGAGCTAGGCTATGGGATCGTTGGGCCGATAGGTCGGGAAGAGGGAGTTCTTCATATGCACCCCAATGTTCGAACCTTTCAAGGGTCCGTGGAACCCCGAATCCGACAAAGCCCTAGGCTCCCACTTGGGAAAGGCACATTGTCCACTTTCTCCAAACCGGAAGGCCAGTATGTATCAGTTTGTCGATCAGACTCTGTATAGAAGGTGGCCCAACAGTGTGAAATTGAAGTATGTCTGCCGGGAAGAAGGAAAGGAACTGCTGGCTGAGATTCACACAGGAATGTGTGGCTCCCACATTGGATCAAGGGCATTAGTTGGGAAAGCATTCCATCAAGGATTCTATTGGCCCACTGCCCTTCAAGATGCGGTCGAGCTAGTCACGACATGTGAAGCCTGTTAGTTCCATTCCCAGAAAACACACCTGCCTGCCCAAGCACTTCAAATAATCGCTTTATCGTGGCCATTTTCGGTATGGGGGCTCGATATCATCGGCCCCATTCCCCGAGAAATCAGGGTCTTTGAATTCTTATTCGTTGCCATCGACAAGTTTACAAAGTGGATGGAAGTGACTGCCATGAGAAATGTGATTCCTCAGTCACCTATCAAGTTCATGAAAGAATTGGTGTGTCATTTTGGAGTTCCGACAACGATCATCCCCGACAACGGCACCCAATTCACGAGCTACGCCTTCATGCAATATGTTCATGCCCTCGGATGCAAGATCTCATTCGCTTCTATGGCACACCCCCGGAGCAATGGACAAGCTGAGAGGGCGAACACTGAAGTGCTACATGGACTCAAGACAAGAACTTTTGAGACGCTACAGAAGCACATCAGGCGGTGGATTGAGGAGCTACCGGTAGTTCTCTGGTCCCTCAGAACGGCACCAAACCGAGCTACCAGGCAGACTCCCATCTCCCTGGTATACGGGGCAGAAGCAGTTATCCCCACGGAACTCATTTATGGGTCACCTCGAGTGCTTGCCTGCGATGAAGTAACGCAAGATCAGCACCAGCGTGACGACGTTGTGCTACTCGGGGAGAACCGTCTCCGGACTGCTACGCGTGCTGCACGCTACCAACAAGCCCCGCGTTGCTATCATAACTGCAGGGTTCATGCCCTGTGTTTTGAGAAAAGTGACCTTGTCCTTACGCGCGTTCAGTCCGCCAAGGGTACACACAAGTTGTCACTAAAGTGGGAAGGACCTTACCGGGTAGTACGAGTCACCAGACCTGGTGTAGTCCGTCTGAAGACGGGAGATGGCACTCAGTTGCAAAACTCATGGAATATTGAGCATATCCGCAAGTTCAACCAGTAAGGCGCGGCTATCGGTCCCTGCCCGGTAGCCACCCTTTTTTATAGGCTTTGTCTCAGTTGCATGTAACCCCTTGTACAAAAGCCGGGGCGATGACCCCGTGACGGTGGCCTGGACTAGGGGGTACTCACCATGCCGTCTCCCGACCTGTGGATCGGGCTGAGGACCCCCATGATGGTTCACTATTGGGCCACTTCGGGCACCCCATGCCAAATACAAGGAGGATTCCACAAAGACTTAGCGCCCAAGACAAGGACTCCTCTGAACCCTAGGCCTACGGTGCATATATCAACCGAGTCCAGGCTAGTCAATAGAAAATCTAATATTCATTTGAACAATCTCGTGGTAGAAACATGTACTCTATACTACACCCCATATAAATACAATCAAAAGCAGGACGTATGGTTTTACCTCCATCAAGAGGGCCCGATCCTGGGTAAAATATCGTGTCTATGTTACCACCACTCCAAGACGCCTAGCTTAGGACCCCTACTACGAGATATGCTAGATATAGAACCGACATTGGTGCTTTTATTGAGAGTCTGCTGGTAGTCGCCACGGTGCGATGCGAATTCAGTTCGTCTCCGACGCGATCTACGCATCAGAACGGAGCTATATTGTCGATGTCGGCATCTTCGTCGCCGACTCAACTAGTCACTTTGGTTCGACCAAGGACTGTGCTCCATCTCAGATCATTATGTTCAGACGAGCGACTTCACCATCAACTCCGATCTCTATCAAGATCATGTAAGAATCATCGATGGAGCTCGGGGGCTCAACCTTAACATTGCCCTTGGGCGATGTGCTATTTTTCTGGTTAGCAAAACTATATCCGTTGCCACTGCCTCCTCGAGTGTCACTTTGATGATTGCTTCGCTGGGATTGTGCGGAATTGAGTGTACAATAACCCTATAAAAGTTCGTCGCGTTCCGATGGAGTAATCTCCGACAATCTATGATATATCGGAGGCCTGTTGAGGCTGGATGGGAATCTGGATGAGTTTAGGGCATGGTCTCCAGAGTCTAGCTCGGAGGTTATTTGCAAGATCCAACCGTTGATCTTCTGCGAAATTTCCATATCTACCACCTATCAAAATTTCAGCTCGATCCGACCGTTCAAACTCCGGGAACCTTCCGATTAGTGCGTTAATTTTCGGATCTGTTTTCTGCGCGAATACGAATCCGACCTGAGTTCATCTTTCTTTATGAATGGGATACGGGACAACCTTTTTGGAAGAATCTCTTTCTATGGTATTGTGTTTTGTTTCCGAACACATGCTCAGAAATTTTTCTCCTTTTCGAAGGTAATCTTCACTATCGCGCCGGTGTCAAACCAGCCCTTACTCCATGTCTGGCGACCTACGCTAGACATGTCGTCTCTTTATCGAGCCGAGCCCAACCTTATCGGATCATCAGCTCAGCAAGCCGAATAAGAGTTCGGCATCATGAAGGCTAAATAATCACCAACACCATCGCCCTATGGATTGCAAGGGTCAGGCACGCCGACATCGCCGCTCGGCCACTTCATCAATCCGGCATTGACCGCATCACAAGTTATGACAAGTGTCGGCATCGCCGAGCCTTGGCTTCTTCAAACCGATGTCTGCCACGCCGAATCGCTTCAAACACCTCGGCTGGCACGGGGGCTGCAACATCGCCTTACCTAACCTGCTCCGTCACCTCCGCTAGACCGGGGGCTTCGCCATCTCTTCATCAATCTACTCCGGAGACTTCAACATCACCAGCTGACCAGGTTCGTCACGTTAGCTGGACCGGGGGCTTTACGTCGGCGAGCCAACCTTTGTCAGCATCGCCAGGCTGTCGCTTCATCACCCAACAGGCAATGGGTGTGCGGATCAAGTCCCACTTTTGGGAGTAACCTTTCTTCAGATTGCTACAACCGATAAACCAGGTGCTATTAACCTTAGTAATCTTTTCTTGCTTGGGTTTATTTTTTTCCCAGGAATTATTACTCTGGTTTGTTCCATCATCTATACACAGGTCTGTCAAATGATGGCTGCATTAACGATGATTGCATGATGGTTCGGTCAGTTTCCCATCCACAGTTCGACGAACGCTCGTCGTGGACTCAGACCGCCCTGTGAATACAGGCTTTGTCACACCGACGCCCCGCACCGACATTGGCTTCGACGCCAGGCCACATCTCTTTAAAAAAATTATTTTGTTTAAATTAATTATGCGAAGATTTTTTTTATATTTATATTACCATTTGGACTGCACTATTTTACATGTGTACGTAATCGACTTCGACTGCGTCACGCGGTCACTTCGGCAAGCCGACGTCGTCGTCCCAATCGGCGTAAATCGGCTAGCCGAATTGCCATACCAACATGTTTAGTTGCCCCAGGGGCTTCAGTATCACTGACATAGCTCTACCCCATCGAGAGTTTGGCACACGGGCCATATTTCTTTTATTACTCGCTTTGCATAAATTATTTATTATGCTATGAATTTTTTAATTTATTTTTATTACTATTATCTCCGGCTTGCACTATTTTCTATGCATAGGTAAATGATCCGGGTCGGGCAGCCCTGTCACCTCGACGTACTGACGTACCAGGTCACCTCGGCTGGACTGGGGGCTTCGTTCATCACTTCATTAACCCATGTCGTGAAATTCGGCGTCACACTGCCGACCTGCATTGGCCATGCTATGTCGCCTCTTCGGAGTGCCAAGCTCTTCACTCCGTCACCTCGGGACTGTCTTGGGGGTTGGGACCTTGAGCCACTATAAGCTCGGCCCATGTCACACCAAGCACATTAACCAGCTAAGTAGCTTCCATGCTCAATTTTTTTAAATTCTTGTATGGTTCAACCAAGCAGTATATTTGTGTTTAAAACTTAGTTTGTCAACAAACGTTGTTTGTTAAAAAAACTTTGTTGCCCATGTTAACTAGGGGCTCTTAAGTTTATATGAGTCGTTGTATAGTAAATGTGCTTTCTTCTTGGTCATTGCAAAGTCTTTTTCTACCACTACTTTTTTGACTCGAGTGTATGGTCAGCAGCCGGATAGCGTTGCTTCTCTCTAAAGCTGCTCGAGTTTAGTTCGCTAAACTAGCCTCGGAGAAGCACTCTGCCTTCGGGATAAGGAGGTTGAAGCCGTCAGCTGACTCGCTTGAAGTCTTAAGATCGGATGTGTCATATTAATGCATGACAGAAGCACAAAAAAATTTAAGACCAATTTTTGGATTGGCGCCAAGTGACTTGATTTAGTTTGTATGTCAAGCTTTTGCATACGTTTTTTGGCTTTTCAAGCTTATGGCACCTTTTTAGCTATTTGAATGTTTTCTCTTTCAGGAAGCGGGACATCCTCATGACCGAGGTGCCCTACATTCTAATTCAACTCGGGAGATCTTTTTCGACCCACAGATCGGCATCTTTCACGCTGAACTACACCTCGGTGTTGAAAAAATACATGCCACATCTGGACTAGTTTCCGAGCAGTGCAATGCCAGATGCCTTAAAATCGTTGGCAATATTAACGGGGGGCTGAAACTACAGCCGAACCCACCAAAACCAAGGTACCCCATAGAATCCTTGGCAAAAACATTCTCGCATATTGCTATATATGCATCGGTTTCGAATTGTGTCTTCGGTCAATAGTTGGGATGCCCGGCTCCCGTGCTTGCCTCCTACGTTCCGCTTTGTTCGACTAGGTGTGCAAATGGAGAACCACTGTGGTTGTGCTTCCAGCTCGCATGGTTAAGCGCCTCAGTGGAGAAAGCCGAATCTGACTGTCACAATAAGCGTAAACTGGTCAGCGGTCGGATGACTATGTTAAACTATAAGATCGACGGAGGTCACCCCATGTTAAATGACGGGCCGTTCATAATATTTGTCGAAGTGTTTATGGCTTAACCTCGGCTAGCGCCGAACACTTACCGGGGCTAGTAACTGGCCTCCCAATTTTAAGCTCCTATGACTAGGTGAGAGTTATGAAGCCCGCATATCTGATTGCCCTGTTTCTGCTAACACAACCTCCTTCGGGCACCGAGACGTCGGCTAAGGGTTGTTTTGTTATTGCGGAAACACCCTGTGTAGCATCTACAAAGGGACAAAAGCCAATGATGGACCACTTTCAAATGATAAACGATCACAACAGAGTCAAAATAAACATATCTCATCAGCGTTTGAATTTATTATACAAGCGCTGGTTTCCGTAATTATTATTATAAATCCATAATATGCATCAATTTGACTTCAGAGTTTGGCCAAGCTATGTTGCCTAGCTCCTGTGATTACCCCTACGTTCCCGGTTGTTGGGCTAGGAGGTAAAGGGAGCACCACTTTGATTGTTACTTCCGTGTCATCCGTGTTAGTACCTCAGACTGGGAGAAGCCGAATGTCACGCCCTCGATGTGGCTATAGCTCCCACGTGTTGAGGCATGAATTAGAGACATAACCGCATTGAAAGCAATGTCGCAAGTTAAGCAATCTTCACAACATCCCATGTAATATAAATAATAAAGGGGAGATACATAGTTGGCTTACACTCGCCACGTTAATCAAAGTGCATAAATAACATTACAACATTCAAACACTCATGGCCCGACTACAACGCCAAAATAAAAGAACAACCCAACATGCGACACGGTCCCGATCACCCCAACTGGGAACCACTACTGATCATCAGGGAAAGACACGTAGTATCGTTGAGAGTCCTCGTCAAACTCCCACTTGAGCTCAAGCGCGTCATCTGGAATGGAGTCATCAGGCCCTGCATCTGGTTTGGAAGTAATCTGTGAGCCACAGGGACTCAGCAATCTTGCACCCTCGCGATCAAGACTATTTAAGCTTAATAGGTAAGGCAAGGTAATATGTGGAGCTGCAGCGAGCGACTAGCATATATGGTGGCTATCCTATTCGCAAAAGAGAGTGAGAAGAGGAGGCAAAGCGCGAGCGAGAAACTAGAGGACAACCTGCGCAAGCATTACTCCAACACCGTGTTCACTTCCCGGACTCCGCCGAGAAGAGACCATCACGGTAACTCACACTGTTGATACATTTTAATTAAGTTAAGGTTCAAGTTATCTACTACTGGACATTAACAAATTCCCATCTGCCCATAACCGCGGGCACGGCTTTCGAAAGTTCAAAACCCTGCAGGGGAGTCCCAACTTAGCACATGACAAGCTCTCACGGTCAACGAAGGAATAGACCTCCTCCTGAGACATTCCGATTAGACTCGGTATCCCGGTTCATCAAGACACTTCGACAAGTCAAAACCAATCTAGCAACACCGCCCGAATGTGCCGACAAATCCTGATAGGAGCTGCACATATCTCGTTCTCAGGGCACACTCAGATGAGCTCTCCATACAACTAAAACCAAACCTCGAGTTTCCCCGAGGGGGCGCTGCACAGGACTCTAGTTCGGACCAACACTCAGAGGAGCACTGGCCCGGGGGGGTTTAAATAAGATGACCCTCGGGCTCCGGAAACCCAAGGGAAAAGAGGCTAGGTGGCAAATGGTAAAACCAAGGTTGGGCATTGCTGGAAAAGCTTTAATCAAGGCGAACTATCAAGGGGTTCCCATTATCACCCAACCGCGTAAGGAACACAAAATCCGGGAACATAACACCGATATGACGGAAACTAGGGCGGCAAGAGTGGAACAAAACACTAGGCGAGAGGCCGAGCCTTCCACCCTTTACCAATTATATAGATGCATTAAGATAAAATGGCAATATAATGTTATCCCAACAAGTAAATAATGTTCCAACAAGGAACGGTCTCCAATCTTCACCTGCAACTAGCAACGCTATAACAGGGGCTGAGCAAAGCGGTAACATAGCCAATCAACGGTTTGCTAGGACATGGTGGTTAGAGGTTTGACATGGCAATTTGGGAGGCATGAAAAGCAAGTGGTAGGCATCGTAGCATAGGCATAGCAAAAGAGCAAGCATCTAGCAAAGCAAAGATAGTAGTGATTTCGCGGGTATGATCATCTTGCCTGCAAAGTTGTCAGAGTTGACTGGATCCTCGAAAGCAAACTCAACGGGCTCCTCATTAGCGAACTCGTCTCCCGGCTCTACCCAAGTGTGCCACTGGAAAGATGAGATGAAATCGCTTGAAAACGATATAAAGAACGCCGGAATCGGAGTTACGGTTTGGAAATGGCAAGAATTTCAAGTATGACCACGTTCTGCGATATACAGCAAGTAGCCATTTAAATGCAACAAGATGAACATACTACAGCACCCAAACATGGCATCAAAATACATGGCAGGAATGCATTCATGAATCTTAACAAAAGTCTAGCACTGAGCTACGGCCAATTCATCCATTAACAGGTTCAAACAAGAATCCAAAAATGCATTTGACAAACAGATTTCCGACTTAGTGAAATTAACACTTGTCTGGAATTTCAGAACAGATAGCACTCTTTGGAGCAACAAAACTACATGCTACAGGACCTGAACATGGAAAAGTAAAGCATGGCATGGAGCTACTCAATGAGCTTAACAAAAGTCCCTTAGTGACCTTGAGCCAAAAGGGATCAGAAAATACAATTGCAAGCATGTGAACATGGCAAAAACATAATCAGTTCTCAGACTTAGTGAAAACTGGAGCATGCTGAAACAGATATCAAGTAGGCATGTTTACGAGCTCGATACACTCACTACAGAGCAAGTCATGACAAGCTAAGAATACACCCATCAAGAATACACAAAATTCAAGCTAGACATGGCAAGAACAATAACATAGCATGCATGGATCAACTACAACATCCTCGGCAAAATCGCTAACAAGTAGACAATCTGCCCAGATTCACGAAATGACAAAAGTAGAGCTCGATTGACTCAAGCTAGGGTGCTCCATAATTGCAAACAAAGACATGGATGGATAGAGCACTACAAGATTAACAAAACATCCTTACTGATCATCCTCAAAAGAGGCACGGATCACTAGGAAACAACATGAACATATGGCCATATGAGATAAACAGGTCAAGGACTTAGTGGAAATGCTAAGTCCCTGAAATCAGCATTAACAAATGCCTCACTTTGCAAGCTTGTGCTAGTCACCACACACATCACAAAAATACATGGGTTGCACCACTAGAAAGATGGCAAAACATATAACAAAACACATGTAGAGCTCATGGGCATATCAAGCACACAATAATCATGGCAAAAATGACAAATATCTAATTGGAGCAGCAGATCTGACAATTATCTCAAATAGCATTTTTCTAACAGCATTTCTGGCATCAAGATGAACTCAAATGAAAATGATGCATTGAGATGAAATGAATTACTCTCTGAGATGAACATTTTGATATGCTATATGCGCAAAACGGAGCTACGGATGCAATGTTACGGCACGATGAACAAGGGCATTTGAACGAGGGTTTCGGGAGAAAGTCAACCGAGGCGGGATCTAGAGGCGGGGCGCCCGAGGTTCGCCAGAATCGTCGAGGGACTTGCCGGCCGGGAGGAGACGGGCGGCGAGGCGGCGGCGGAGGGCGGCGCCGGCGGGGGCGGTGGCCACCGACGGCGGAGGGCGGCGCCGGCGGGGGCGGCGGCCACCGGCGACGAGGCGGCGTGGGGCGGACCGGGGCGGCGGAGACGAGGTGAGGCGGCGGCGGCCGGTCGGGGACGGTGGTGCTCACCGGCGCGGTGGGTGGCCGGCCCGGTGCGGCGGCGCGGCGGCCGGCGATGTCGGTGATGGCGGCAGGTGGCGGCTCGGGCGGCGGAAGGAACCAGGCGGCGGGGCGCGGAGCGATGGAGGCGATGGGCTCGCGGGGGCCGGCCTCGGGCCCGAGTGGGCCGGCAGCGGTGGGAGGTGGCCGGGCCACGTGGCCGCCGTCGGCGGCGGGGTGTCCGGCGCGGACGGACAATGTCCGGCGCGGCGGATCTGGGATTTTTAGGGTTTCGAGGAGGGGATCAGAGATTTGGAATGAGGGGTCTATATATAGGCATAGAGGGAGCTAGGAGAGTCCAAATGAGGTGCGGTTTTCAGCGACGCGATCGTGATTGAATGCTCTAGATGATGGAGAGGGTTTAGGTGGGATTTGGGCCAAAATGGAGCGGTGTTGAGCTGCAACACACACGAGGCCTTTTTGGTTCCTCGGTTAACCGTTGGAGCATCAAACGAAGTCCAAATGGTACGAAACTTGACAGGCGGTCTACCGGTAGTAAATCAAGGTCGCTTGGCAAGTCTCGGTCCAATCCGGAAATGTTTAATCCCCACACCGAAAGAAAGGTAGAATTGACCACCGGATGAGAACGGAGCGCCGGAATGCAAAACGGACAATGGGGAAAATGCTCGAATGCATGAGATGAACACGTATGCAAATGCAATCCACATGATGACATGATATGAGATGCATGACAACGACAACAACACACGGAGACAAAAACCCAAACCCGAGAAAATAAAATAACTTAACGCCCGAAACGGCAAGAGTTGGAGTACATATTGGGTAAATCATATCCGGGGTGTTAAATACTCCACCACTACGAAAGGATCTCGTCCCGAGATCTAGGACTGAAAGAACGCCGGGTACTCAGAACGGAGGTGATCCTCGCGTTCCCAGGTAGCTTCACGGTCGGAATGGTGTGACCACTTGACCTTGAGGAATTTGATTGACTTGTTGCGAGTCTTGCGTTCAGTCTCTTCAAGAATAGCAACTGGGTGCTCACGATAAGAGAGATCTTCTTGGAGCTCAATGTCCTCGAAGTTGACGGTGCGGTTAGGAGTCTTGAAGCACTTTCGAAGCTGAGAGACATGGAACAGGTCATGAACATTTGCAAAGTTTGAAGGAAGCTCGAGTTGATAGGCGAGATCGCCTCTCTTGCTGACAATCTTGAAAGGTCCCACGTATCTATGGGCAAGCTTCCCTTTGATACCGAAGCGACGAGTGCCTTTCATTGGAGAGACGCGGAGGTAAACATGATCTCCGAACTCGAAAGCCAAATCATGGTGCTTACTATCATAGTAGCTCTTCTGGCGGGATTGGGCTGCTCTGCGGTTGTCTCGAATGACTTTGCACATTTCCTCTGCCTCTATGATTAAGTCATTTTCGAGAAGCTGACATTCACCAGTTTCGGACCAGTTGAGAGGGGTACGGCACTTCCTGCCATACAGAATTTCAAATGGGGCCTTGCCCGAACATGCTTGAAAACTGTTGTTGTAGGAGAATTCAGCATAAGGAAGGCAATCCTCCCACTTCATGCCGAAGGAGATCACACAAGCCCTGAGCATATCTTCAAAAATCTGGTTGACACGCTCGACTTGACCGCTAGTTTGTGGATGGAAAGCTGTGCTGAAGCGGATGTTGGTGCCCATGGCCTTCTGAAAAGAATCCCAAAACTTGGAGGTAAAGATGCTGCCACGGTCTGAAGAGATCAGTTGAGGAATACCATGCAGAGATACAATCCGAGAGGTATAGAGTTCCGCCAATTGAGCTGCAGTGATAGACTCTTTGATAGGCAGGAAATGAGCCACTTTAGTGAGTTTGTCGATGACAACGAATATAGCATCATTGCCACGCTTGGACTTTGGAAACCCAGTCACAAAGTCCATCTCAATATGGTCAAACTTCCATTCTGGAATGGCAAGAGGTTGGAGGAGACCAGCTGGCCTTTGGTGTTCTTCCTTCACTCTTCTGCAGACATCACACCCATTCATGAATTGAGCAATCTCGCGCTTCATTCGAGTCCACCAATAAGCTTGCTTGAGGTCCTAATACAACTTCGTGCTCCCAGGGTGGATGGAGAGGAGAGAATTGTGAGCCTCGTTCATGATCACTTTACGAAGGTCACCTTTGGGCACACCAATACGATCCTAGAAGAAGAGAGTATCCTTGTCATCAAGGCGGTAGCACTTGTACTTGGGTTAACTCTTGGCAATCCCAATCTTCACCTTCTTCACCATAGCATCAAGAAGCTGAGCTTGGCGAATCTGGTCTTCCAAGGTAGGAGAGACTTGAAGGTTGGCAAGGAAACCTTGAGGAACAACTTGCAGATTAAGTTTGCGGAAAGCTTCACAAAGCTCGGGTTGATAAGGATTGAGAATCAGACTGTTGCAGTAAGCCTTCCTGCTCAATGCGTCAGCAATGACATTGGCCTTGCCTGGAGTATACTCGATACTCGGGTTATACTCTTGAATCATTTCGACCCATCGAGTCTACCTGAGGTTGAGATTAGGCTGAGTGAAGATGTACTTGAGACTCTTGTGGTCAGTGAAGATGTCCACTTTTCTTCCCAATAAGAGATGTCTCCAAGTCAAAAGAGCATGCACAACTGCCGCCAACTCGAGATCATGAGTGGGGTAGTTCTTCTCGTTGGGCTTCAACTGGCGAGAGGCATCACAAAAGACCTCGTACGGCTTGGATTCATCAGGCGGAGTCAGAACTGGAGCAGTGATCAATTTCTCTTTCGAAGTGTTGAAAGCAATGTCACACTCCGGAGACCAAACGTACTTGACGTGTTTCTGTAGAAGATTTGAGAGAGGCTTCGCGATCTTGGAAAAGTTTTCAACGAATCTTCGACAGTAGCTTGCGAGACCGAGGAAGCTACGGAGTTGCTTCACGTTCTGAGGTGGTTCCCAATTCACAATTGTAGACACCCTCTCAGGATTCACCGCAATGCCCTTTGCAGAGACGATATGACCAAGATAAAGAACCTCATCGAGCCAAAATTCGCACTTGGAGAACTTGGCGTAGAACTTGTGTTCCCTGAGCTTATCGAGTACCAAACGCAAGTGCTTGGCATGATCTTCCTTGTTCTTCGAGAAAACCAGAATGTCGTCGAGATAGACCAAAACAAAGTCATTGGTGTAGGCGTTGAAGATGAAGTTCATCATGCGAGAGAAAGTCGGAGGAGCGTTGACGAGGCCAAAAGACATGACAGTGTACTCATATGAACCATAGCTTGTCCTGAAAGCCGTCTTGGGAATATCTTGCTCACGGATTCGAATCTGATGATAACCCATACGGAGATCAAGCTTGGAGAATACTTGGGCACCTTTGAGTTATTCGAACAGCTCGTTGATGTTAGGAAGTGGGTATTTGTTCTTGATGGTCTTCTTGTTCAATGGACGGTAATCAACACAAAGTTGGTCCGTTCCATCCTTCTTCTTCACAAAAAGAACACCACAACCCCACGGAGAAGAACTAGGTCGGATGAGGCCCATTCTCTCTTGAATATCGAGTTGCTTATTCAGCTCCTTCAACTCTTCCGGTCCGAGCTTGTAAGGACGCTTGCACACTGGTTCCGTGCCAGGCTCAAGATCGATGACGAATTCAACTAACCGGTGCGGAGGCATTCCTGGAAGCTCTTCTGGAAAGACTTCTTGATATTCGCAAATGACTGGAATTTGTGAGATAGCATCCAGTTCACCCTTCTCATTGAGAGAAAACAGATGGATGGTATTATCCCGAGTGGCAAAGACAATTACATCCTCACACGAATGAGTCAATTGAATCTGCCTGGCAGCACAATCAAGATGCGCCTTGTGCTTAGAAAGCCAATCCATTCCGAGAATAAGATCAATATCCGAGTCACCCAGAACAATAAGAGAAGCTAGAAATTTGTAGTCGCCCAACGTGATAGTCATATCCGGGACACAGAAATTAGCTGTCATTTGCTTGCCTGGTGACATGATTTGCAAAGAATTTTGCATATACTGATAATCGCACTCATACTTCGATGCAAAAGGTTTGGAAATGAAACAATGCGATGCACCAGTGTCAAAAAGAACTTTTGCAAGGATATCGTTAACAGGAAGGTTACCCATGATGACATCTGACGAGTCCTCTGCCTGAGCTGCATTCATCAAGTTGACCTTGGCGTGCTTGGGGTTATGCTTGACCACAACTGTACTTGCCGATCTGACAGGAGGAGGAGGAGGAAGACGCCTCTGATTGAAGCATTTGTTGGCATAGTGACCCTTCTGCTGGCACTTGTTGCACGTGACCTCTGAAAGCGGACGGTGATATGGAGCACTCGATCTTGGAGCTTGAGAAGAAGTCTTGTTCTGAAAGCCAGGGTTGGGTGGGTGGGAAGATCCACCGCCACCTTTGCTCTTCTGATACGGCTAAGGAAACGGAGGAGGAGGAAGCCAATACTTCTGCTGCTTGGCCACTTGAGTAGAGGAAGAAGGTGTAGCATCTCTGACTCGTTTCTTGGAAGCATCACACCTCAGTTGAGCGGCCTCTTGCTTCAGTGCCATGTTGTAGAACTCATCGTACCTCAAGGGCTCAAAGAGAACAGGAGCTAGCTGAATTTCTTCTCTGAGACCACCCCTGAACTGGTATATCATGTTCTCATCAGGGACGTCCTGCTTAGCAAAGCGGGCGAGCTTCTGAAACAACTTGTTGTAGTCATAGACAGACAAAGAGCCTTGCTTCAGGTTGCGGAATTCCTCACGCTTGCTTTCAACCACGCTCTGAGGGATATGATGAGCTCTGAATTCTTGACAGAATTCATCCCAAGTGATCACACATCCACCTCTGGAGTCCTTGTACTGCTGGAACCATTCTGCAGCTTGATCTTTGAGTTGGCAGGAAGCGAACTTGACGAAGTCCTCAGGCCTGATGTTACTGCACTCGAAAGGCTTGCACAGATCCACGAGCCAATCATCAGCATCAGTTGCCTCAACACAATTGCTGAAAGTCTTCGGCCCGTTAGCAAGGAACAGGTTGAGTGTAGCAAAGTGATTCTGATTGTTGCCTTGGTTGCCTTGGTTCGCTTGATTGCGCTCTTGGGGAATTTGCATGATCAACTGGGTGTTTGCATAGGTTGCGGCCATCACAGCTTGCCATCCCTCCGGAGGAGGTGGAGGTGGTGGCGGATCTTGATTCTGATTGGTGCTCTTAGCGGGAGCCATCCTGAAGAGGTTGACCACCGTTAGCACATTGACAGATAAAATGAAGCTGAATCCAACGGAATGAAAATTGCAACATATAGTCTTCACATCCGAACAAAATGAACGAATGCATTCCTCTTGAAATGGTCACATATCCATAAATTGAGAAGCCACTTAGAATTTAGGTAGAGAAATAAATCAACAAGGTACGGATCAAGAACGAATACTCGGTAAGAAATCTCAATATCAAACCAAATATCCGTGGAAGAAGAACTAGAGCTACAAGTATTCCCACCTATGAAACTCCTGAACCTTTCCGGTTATGCAATCAGGTGTTGGGGATACAGGGGAAGCATAATATCTCACCCAAATCTAGCAAATCCTACATCCAGCTGTATCCATCCTTCAACACATAACCGAGAAAAACTTCAAAAACCATCTACCTCAACCTTCGAAAAGCATCCGTTATACAAGTTATGGCGATACTCCCGAACTCCCGCCCCAGTACTGGGTGGCGTCGGGGTTATCTCACCAACGAACTACATACAAGAGATTTTCGATGTCGGCGTACTAAACTCAGGTATTCCAGAACTGCAACGATAAAATTATGACGACAACACCTCGGAGCTCAACTCCCCGGGACAATGCCACAAAACCACTGACAGGAGGCACCAAGACAATGTTCTCGTCACAAAACCATCGGAACGATTCCAAGATACCCGCGTGATCCTAAAAAAAATAGTGAAATTTGAGAAGAGAAGAGTCAAAACTCTACGTCAGGATGCCTTACCAGAGCGATGAGGAGAGTGGGAAGTAAAAAGAATTCCTAAACTCTCCGATATATAATTCCTAAATGACTCAAAACATTTTTCTAGACACAACTCGACTGCTAAAAACGATCAATCAGTGGGGCTCCTAAGGTCGGGGAAGGCTCTGATTACCAACTTGTCATGCCCTCGATGCGGCTATAGCTCCCACGTGTCGAGGCATGACTTAGAGACATAACCGCATTGAAAGCAATGTCGCAAGTTAGGCAATCTTCACAACATCCCATGTAATATAAATAATAAAGGGGAGATACATAGTTGGCTTACACTCGCCACGTCAATCAAAGTGCATAAATAACATTACAACATTCAAACACTCATGGCCCGACTACGGCGCCAAAATAAAAGAACAACCCAACATGCGACACGGTCCCGATCACCCCAACTGGGCACCACTACTAATCATCAGGGAAAGACACGTAGTATCATTGAGAGTCCTTGTCGAACTCCCACTTGAGCTAAAGCGCGTCATCTGGAACGGAGTCATCAGGCCCTGCATCTGGTTTGGAAGTAATCTATGAGCCAAAGGGACTCAGCAATCTCGCACGCTCGTGATCAAGACTATTTAAGCTTAATAGGTAAGGCAAGGTAATATGTGGAGCTGCAGCGGGCGACTAGCTTATATGGTGGCTATCCTGTTCGCAAAAGGGAGCGAAGAGGAGGCAAAGCGCGAGCGAGAAACTAGAGGACAACCTGCGCAAGCATTACTCCAACACCGTGTTCACTTCCCGGACTCCGCCGAGAAGAGACCATCACGGTAACTCACACTGTTGATACATTTTAATTAAGTTAAGGTTCAAGTTATCTACAACCGGACATTAACAAATTCCCATCTGCCCATAACCGCGGGCACAACTTTTGAAAGTTCAAAACCCTGCAGGGGAGTCCCAACTTAGCCCATGACAAGATCTCACGGTCAACGAAGGAATAGACCTCCTCCCGAGACATTCCGATCAGACTCGGTATCCCGGTTCATCAAGACACTTCGACAAGTCAAAACCAATCCAGCAACACCGCCCGAATGTGCCGACAAATCCTGATAGGAGCTGCACATATCTCGTTCTCAGGCACACTCAGATGAGCTCTCCATACAACTAAAACCAAACCTCGAGTTTCCCCGAGGGGGCGCTGCACAGGACTCTAGTTCAGACCAACACTCAGAGGAGCACTGGCCCGGGGGGGTTTAAATAAGATGACCCTCGGGCTCCGGAAACCCAAGGGAAAAGAGGCTAGGTGGCAAATGGTAAAACCAAGGTTGGGCATTGCTGGAAAAGCTTTAATCAAGGAGAACTATGAAGGGGTTCCCATTATCACCCAACCGCGTAAGGAACGCAAAATCCGGGAACATAACACCGATATGACGGAAACTACGGCGACAAGAGTGGAACAAAACACTAGGTGAGAGGCCGAGCCTTCCACCCTTTACCAAGTATATATATGCATTAAGATAAAATGGCAATATAATGATATCCCAACAAGTAAATAATGTTCCAACAAGGAACGGTCTCCAATCTTCACCTGCAACTAGCAACGCTATAAGAGGGGCTGAGCAAAGCGGTAACATAGCCAATCAACGGTTTGCTAGGACATGGTGGGTTAGAGGTTTGACAAGGCAATTTGGGAGGCATGAAAAGGAAGTGGTAGGCATCGTAGCATAGGCATAGCAAAAGAGCGAGCATCTAGCAAAGCAAAGATAGTAGTGATTTCGAGGGTATGATCATCTTGCCTGCAAAGTTGTCAGAGTTGACTGGATCCTCGAAAGCAAACTCAACGGGCTCCTCGTTAGCGAACTCGTCTCCCGGCTCTACCCAAACAAGACAAACAATCAAACGGAACACAATCAACCACGTGCAAAGCTCAAACAATATGATGCAAGGATGGTATGCTATGCGGGATGCGATGCGGGATGCATATGCAAGATTTGACAAGGAATTCATGAACCTGGCCTCAACTTGGAAATCCAAGTGTGCCACTGGAAAGATTAGATGAAATCGCTTGAAAACGATATAAAGAACGCCGGAATCGGAGTTACGGTTTGGAAATGGCAAGCAATTCAAATATGACCACGTTCTGCGATATACAGTAAGTAGCCATCTAAATGCAACAAGATGAACATGCTACAACACCCAAACATTGCATCAAAATACATGACAGGAATCCATTCATGAAGCTTAACAAAAGTCTAGCACTGAGCTACGGCCAATTCATCCATTAACAGGTTCAAACAAGCATGGCAAAAATGCATTTGACAAACAGATTTCCGACAGTGAAATTAACACTTGTCTGGAATTTCAGAACAGATAGCACTTTTTGGAGCAACAAAACTACATGCTACAGGACCTGAACATGGCAAAGTAAAGCATGGCATGGAGCTACTCAAAGAGATTAACAAAAGTCCCTTAGTGACCTTGAGCCAAAAGGGATCAGAAAATACAATTGGAAGCATGTGAACATGGCAAAAACATAATCAGTTCTCAGACTTAGTGAAAACTGGAGCATGCTGAAACAGATATCAAGTAGGCATGCTTACGAGCTCGATACACTCACTACAGAGCAAGTCATGACAAGCTAAGCATACACCCATCAAGAATACACAAAATTGAAGCTAGACATGGCAAGAACAATAACATAGCATGCATGGATCAACTACAACATCCTCGGCAAAATCCCTAACAAGTAGACAATCTGCCTAGATTCACGAAATGACAAAAGTAGAGCTCGATTGACTCAAGCTAGGTTGCTCCATAATTGCAAACAAAGACATGGATGGATAGAGAACTACAAGATTAACAAAACATCCTTACTGATCATCCTCAAAAGAGGCACGGATCACTAGGAAACAACATGAACATATGGCCATATGAGATAAACAGGTCAAGGACTTAGTGGAAATGCTAAGTCCCTGAAATCAGCATTAACAAATACCTCACTTTGCAAGCTTGTGCTAGTCACCACACACATCAAAAAAATACATGGGTTGCACCACTAGAAAGATGGAAAAACATATAACAAAACACATGTAGAGCTCATGGGCATATCATGCACACAATAATCATGGCAAAAATGACAAATATCTAATTGGAGCAGCAGATCTGACAATTATCTCAAATAGCATTTTTCTAACAGCATTTCGGGCATAAAGATGAACTCAAATGATAATGATGCAATGAGATGAAATGATGTACTCTCTGAGATGAACATTTTGATATGCTATATGCGCAAAACGGAGCTACGGATGCAAAGTTACGGCATGATGAACAAGGGCATTTGAACTAGGGTTTCGGGAGAAAGTCAACCGAGGCGGGATCTAGATCTGGATCGGATCCGGTGGGTACTGTAGCAGCGGGGCACGCGAGGTTCACCGGAATCGTCGAGGGAGTTGCCGTCCGGGAGGAGATGGGCGGTGTGGCGGCGGCGGAGGGCGGCGCCGGCGGGGGCGGCCGCCACCGGCGATGAGGCGGCGCGGGGCGGACCGGGGCGGCGCCGGGGCGGCGGCCGGTCGGGGACGGTGGCGCTCACTGGCGCGGTGGGTGGCCGGCCCGGTGCTGTCGGTGACGGCGGCAGGTGGCGGCGGAAGGAACCGGGTGGCGGGGCGCGGAGCGATGGAGGCGATGGGCTCACGGGGGCCGGCCTCGGGCCCGAGCGGGCCGGCGGGGGTGGGAGGTGGCCGGGGCACGTGGAGGCAGGCGGTTGGCCGCGGCCGTCAGCGCCGGGGTGTCCGGCACGGACGGACAATGTCCGGCGCGGCGGATCTGGGATTTTTAGGGTTTCGAGGAGGGGATCCGAGATTTGGAATGAGGGGTCTATATATAGGCATAGAGGGAGCTCGGAGAGTCCAAATGAGGTGCGGTTTTCGGCCACGCGATCGTGATCGAACGCTCTAGATGATGGAGAGGGTTTAGGTGGGTTTTGGGCCAGAATGGAGGGGTGTTGGGCTGCAACACACCCGAGGCCTTTTCGGTACCTCGGTTAATCGTTGGAGCATCATACGAAGTCCAAATGGTACGAAACTTGACAGATGGTCTACTGGTAGTAAACCAAGGCCACTTGGCAAGTCTCGGTCCAATATGGAAATGTTTAATCCCCACACTGAAAGAAAGGTAGAAATGACCACCGGATGAGAACGGAGCGCCGGAATGCAAAACGGACAACGGGGAAAATGCTTGAATGCATGAGATGAACACGTATGCAAATGCAATGCACATGATGACATGATATGAGATGCATGAAAACGACAACAACACACGGAGACAAAAACCCGAACCCGAGAAAATAAAATAACTTAACGCTGGAAACGGCAAGAGTTGGAGTACATATTGGGTAAATCATATCCGGGGTGTTACACCGAAAGCTAGCCATCTTAAAGAATATAATTGGTCGGCAACGACGGAAGTGAAATTTCGGTTCATTAATACCATAGAGTTCGGGAACTTTCCCTAAACTAAATCCTCAATATTTTCTTGCCACATTGATCGGAGGTGTGGTTTCATGATCATGATCAGCATGACAACCCAAAGAAAGGAACCGATAGCGGGATTATTTTCTTTGGAAGATGTTTCATATGTCTCTGCGTACCTTTGTTTATAAAACCATATGGCCAGCTTGCCTTGTTTTCCATAAATCTTTGCCCTTATAACGGCTTTATAAAGTAGGAAAATACTCCTCGTCTACTAGCTGAAGAGGTTGAAGCCGATGGTCAGTCAAAAAAGTTTTGTGCAATGCGGATCCGAGCATTAATGATGTAGAGTTCTTGGATACATAGAATCATTAAACATAATTTGTGATTCTACTTTGGATATCGATCCTTAATTCGGCCACCCGTGCCCGTATTAATGCTCGAGGGGTACTGGGCTTTGGGCTTATCACTTACAAATATTAAATGGGTACATCGATCCCCTGATTTGGTGTTGCCACCCGACCAGTGGCTCGAGGGCTACTACATTGCCTATTCAATGCAGAAAATTCAAAGTGCTTAGTGTTCGGCTTGACCGAACTATGGGCAAACACGTCTTCGGAGAACAATAGGTACCATCTGGGACTTATCCGGCATCGAGCTAATATATTATGTCGACTTCTCAAAACCATCTCTCAAGGGCCCGTCCGCCGATCACTATCTCCTCCAACGTGCATCTCGGATTTTTAGGCCGACACACACCTTGAGGGCTACTGCTAGCTATATATCTCACAGTAAATAAATTGCATCAATCGGAAATAAAATCCGCAAACAATCAGCCCAAGCACGAGGTGGTGCATCACCTCGGAAGCAGTCTGACATAAAACTCAGGTGCAAGTGGCTGGCTCTATAGAGGGCATTTCTGGCATTAAAAGCTCGGCTAAACTCCTTTGACTTTTTCAAGCCAAGGTGATCTATGACACCTCGGATACAGTTCGGCGTTGGAGCTCGGATACAGTCCGACGTTGGTGCTCGGCTGCAAAAGATACCTCGAATGCAGTCCGACGTTGGAGTTTGGATGAGACAGGACGCCGCCACACGGGAAACACTACAAACCCGAGGTGTGGCATAAGAAATAACAAAGGCATTAATAAAGGCCGAGAACTTAAAGGGGCTCCTCAGATACGCGACATGTAAACTTTTAGGATTTACTTCGGCGATCCTCAAGATTGAAGATTTGTTGAACCAGTTTTCAAGACCGACGATCGAGGATGAAGAGCAGTTCGGAAGAATCAAGGAACGTCCCCAACTTGAAGACCGGATCAGGGGGCTACTAACGGTGTCCTAGACTAGGGGTACTCACCATGCCGTTTCCCGACCTGTGGGTCGGGCTAAGGACCCCCATGGCGGTTCACTTTTGGGCCACTTCGGGCAGCCCATGCCGAATACAAGGAGGATTCCACAAAGACCTGGCACCCAAGACGAGGACTCCTCTAAACCCTAGGCCTACGATGCATATATAAACTGAGGCCAGGCTAGTCAATAGACAATCTAATATTCATTAGAACAATCTCGTGGTAGATACATGTACTCCGTACTTCACCCCATATGAATATAATCAAAAGCAGGACATAGGGTTTTTCCTCCATCAAGAGGGCCCGAACCTGGGTAAAATCCCGTGTCCATGTTACCATCGCTCCAAGATGCCTAGCTTAGGACCCCTCTACGAGATATGCCGGATGTAGAACCGACACCCCATGCAAGAGAAAACAAAGAAGCACTTTTGCGGGCCCCGACCGAGATTGCATGCATGCTTGAGTATTCCAAGATCAATGCATGAGCATTTCATGAGGATTTGCATATGCATATAGATAGGATCATATCCTGCATTCATTCTCATCTACATGAAGTTTCAGGTTCTTGCTGTGAACTTGGCTTCGGCAAGGAGTGAGAAGACTACTCGGCACAGCAATCCCCGGCAAGCCAAACAGATAAGTTCTACCTCCTGTCCATTAGTGTTCTATAAAGCTATAACTTTGCATGACAAAACTTCACCTCTCTTTTTGAGACCTAGGTGCTCCCATCCTTGACATGAATGTTGCTTTGGTCAGTATGGTCGCAGTGGCCTTTGGTAAAAAGGAGTTGGCGGGGGGCCGGTCTCTCTATCTGTTCCTAGGAATATGCGCTCTCCGGCAGACAAGAAGGGTATCGGCAAGATAGCCTGCTAGGGAAAAACTCGTTTATTTATATTAAAGAGGCATCCCACCTCTGCATGGACAAACATATGCACGGGTTCCCTGCAAGGTTCATCTTTTTCATTGATATCCTGATGATACATCTCCGTCGTATCTATTATTTTTGATTGTTCCATGACAATATTATACAACTTTCATATACTTTTGACAACTTTTTATACTATTTTTGGGACTAACATATTTATCCAGTACCCAGTGCCAGTTCTTGTTTGTTGCATGTTTTTTGTTTTGCAGAAAATCCATATCAAACGGAGTCCAAATGGGATAAAAACTTATGGATATTTTTGTATGTGATTTTTGGGAAGAAGAATCAACGCGAGACGATTCCCGAGGGGGCCATGAGGTAGGGGGGCGCGCCCCAGGGTGGTGGGCGCGCCCCTGACCCTCGTGGCCACCTCGTAAGGCGGTCGATGCCCTTCTTTCGCTGCAAGAAACCCAATATTCGGATACAAATCATGTTAAAATTTCAGCCCAATCGGAGTTACGGATCTCCGGGAATATAAGAAACGGTGAAAGGCCAGAATCTGGAATGCAGAAACAGAGAGAGATAGAGAGACTGATCCAATCTCGGAGGGGCTCTCGCCCCTCCGCCTCCATGGAAGCCATGGACCAGGGGGTAAACCCTTCTCCCATCTAGGGGGAAGGTCAAGTAAGAAGAAGAAGGAGGGGGCTCTCTCCCCCTCTCTCCCGGTGGCGCTGGAACGCCGCAGGGGCTATCATCGTCACCGCAGTCTACACCAACACCTCTGTCATCTTCACCAACATCTTCATCAACTTCCCCGTTCTATCTATCTTGGTCCACTCTCCCGCAACCCACTTTACCCTCTACTTGAACATGGTGATTTATGCTTCGTATTATTATCCAATGATGTGTTGCCATCCTATGATGTCTGCGTAGATTTTCGTTGTCCTATAGGTAATTGGTGAATTGCTATGATTGGTTATGTTGCTGTCCTTTAGTGCGCATCAAATGAGCGCGCGCGTGGATCACACCATAGGGTTAGTTGTATGTTGATAGGACTATGTATTGGAGGGCAAGAGTGACATAAGCTTCAACCTAGCATAGAAATTGATGCATACGGGATTTAAGGGGGACCAATATATCTTAATGCTATGGTTGGGATTTAACTTAATGAACGTTAGTAGTTGCGGATGCTTGCTAATAGTTCCAATCATAAGTGCATAGAATTCCAAGTCAGGGATGACATGCTAGCAGTGGCCTATCCCACATAAAACTTGCTATCGGTCTAGTAACGTAGTCAATTGCTTAGGGACAATTTCGCAACTCCTACCACCACTTTTCCACAGTCGCTATACTAACTTTATTGCTTCTTTACCTAAAACAACCCCTAGTTTTTATGTACATGCTCTTTATATTCTTGCAAACCTATTCCGTTACACCTACAAAGTATTTCTAGTTTCATACTTGTTCTAGGTAAAGTGAACCTTAAGCGTATGTAGAGTTGTATCGGTGGTCGATAGAACTTGAGGGAATATTTGTTCTACCTTTAGCTCGTCATTGGGTTCGACACTCTTACTTATCAAAAGAGGCTACAGTTGATCCCCTATACTTGTGGGTTAACAAGACCTTTTTCTGGCACCGTTGCCAGGGAGTTATAGCATGGGGTGAATATTCTCGTGTGTGCTTGTTTGCTTTATAACTAAGTAGTTTTTATTTTGTGCTTTTGTTTTCTATCTTTAGTTATGTGTAGGAAATTCAAAATACCAAAAAATTAGTGGTACCTACTGAACCAATGGTTGAAGAACCACTCAAAATCTATCACACTACTGAAGCTTTTTACTTGGATCATCTTCGATCCCTATGTGCTCGGGCTAAAACCCCAACTTGCTTAGTTGAGGGCAAATCTTTAGATGAGCATTTTTGTTATGTGCGACACCGCATATCTGAAAAAGGGAAACTTTTACTGGATCAAATTCATCGTTTACAGTGCTATGCTTGGAATTTATGTGAAATATATGATTGTACTTGTTGTTCTAAAGACACTAAGAAACACCTTCCTTACCAATGTGAGTTTAGTTATAATGGAATCGTATCTTGGTATACTAAGGGTGTTTATAATTACTATGATGTTCAAGAAATTGAAGAATTTGTTGCTTTTAGGGGTACTTGTGAAATTGCTTCTTTTATTGAAGAGTGTGGTACTACTCTCACCAAATCTGAAAATTTGACCATACTTAAATATTGCTATGATAATTATGCTTCTAATCCTTATGTTAAACCATATATTGAGGACTCCTCCACTGTCCAAGAAGAGACTAATATTTTGCAGGAGTCAATGGAACAAGATATTAATGACATTGTGAGCTCATTGGATGAACAAAAGGGGGAAGAGCGTATTGATCACCTGTTCCCACCATCTAATGAAAGTAACTCTCTATCCCATACATTGTTTAATTTCCCTTCGAATTTACCGAAGGATGAATGCTATGATGATTGTTATGATCCCGTTGATTCTTTTGAAATATCCCTTTTTTATGATGCTTGCTATGCTTGTGGCCAAGATGCCAATATGAATTATGCTTATGGAGATGAACTTGCTATAGTTCCTTATGTTAAACATGAAATTGTTGCTATTGCACCCATGCATGATAGTCCTATTATATTTTTGAATTCTCCCAACTACACCATATCGGAGAAGTTTGCCCTTATTAAGGATTATATAGATGGGTTGCGTTTTACTACTACACATGATGATTTTGATAGATATAATATGCATGTGCTTGCTGCTCCTACTTGCAATTATTATGAGAGAGGAACTACATCTCCGCCTCTCTAGGTTTCCAATATGATAAAATTGCAAGAAACTATTTATACTATGCATTGGCCTTTACAATGTGTGCATGAATTGTTCTTTTATGACATGTCGATGCATAGGAAGAGAGTTAGACTTCGTTGTTGCATTATATGTGTTACTTTGTGCTCACTACTAAATCACAAATTTTTGTTAATTAAAATTGGCTTTGATATACCTTGGGACCCGGGTGGATCCATTACTTGAGCACTATATGCCTAGCTTAATGGCTTTAAAGAAAGTTTTAGAGAGTCATTTATTTCTGTTGAGTGCTTTTATAGAGTTTAAAAACAAAAAAATAAAGAGTGGAACCCAAAACTTTTCAACAAAATAACTATCCCCTTGTACAAATCCTTGGTATCATAAAAATAATGTGCCAAGATTTGCCTTTAGGATGTTTACATTGCTTGTTAGTTTGTAAGGTGCAAAACAGAAACTTTGGCTATAGTGCGTGATTTTACATTTTTTACTGGAACGTCAAACGGTTTTGAAAATTTTTGCACTGTCTTTCAATACAATTTTTTTATTTTTACTATTTTTTCAGAATTTTTGGAGTAACAGAAGTATGGTGAATGTTCATATTACTACAGACTGTCGAGTTTAAGATAGATTCTGTTTTTGATGCATAGTTTGCTTGTTTTGATGAAACTATTGATTTCTATCAGTGGATTAAGCCATGGAAAAGTTATATTACAGTAGCTACAATGCAAAAACAAAATATGAATTGGTTTGCAATAGTACTTAGAGTAGTGATATTCTTTATTATACCAACGGATCTTACCGAACTTTCTGTTGAGTTTTGTGTGGATGAAGTGATCAAAGATTGAGGAGGTCTCTATATGAGGAGAAAGAGGAGACGCAAGAGCTCAAGCTGGTGATGCCCAAGGCACCCAATTAAATATTCAATGATACTCAAGGGTCTAAGCTTGGGGATGCCCCGGAAGGCATCCCCTCTTTCTTCAACAAGTATCGGTATGTTTTCGGTTTCGTTTCGTTCATGTGATATGTGCAAATCTTGGAGCGTCTTTTGCATTTAGTTTTCACGTTTCTTTGATGCACCATGCTAGTAAAAGATAGTCGTTGGTTGATTTATAGAATGCTCTTTGCACTTCACTTATATCTTTTGAGTATGGCTTTATAGAATTCTTCATGAGCTTCACTTATATCATTTGAAGTTTGGATTGCCTGTTTCCCTACACACAGAAAACCGCCATTTGTAGAATGCTCTTTTGCTTCCCTTATATTTGTTAGAGCATGGGCATAACTTTTGTAGAAAGAATTAAACTCTCTTTATTTACTTATATCTATTTAGAGATATGACAGGAATTGGTCATTCACATGGTTAGTCATAAAATCCTACATAAAACTTGTAGATCACTGAATATGATATGTTTGATTCCTTGCAATAGTTTTGCGATATAAAGATTGTTATATTAGAGTCATGCGAGTGGGTAGTTGTGGATTGTAGAAATACTTGTGTTCAAGTTTGTGATTCCCGTAGCATGCACGTATGGTGAACCTTATGTAACGAAGTTGGAGCACGAGGTATTTATTGATAGTGTTCCTTATGAGTGGCGGTCGGGGACGAGCGATTGTCTTTCCTACCAATCTATCCCCTAGGAGCATGCGCATAGTGCTTGGTTTTGATGAATTGTAGATTTTTGCAATAAGTATGTGAGTTCTTTATGACTAATGTTGAGTCCATGGATTATACGCACTCTCACCCTTCCATCATTGCTAGCCTCTTCGGTACCATGCATTGCCCTTTCTCACCTCAGAGTTGGTGCAAACTTCGCCGGTGCATCCAAACCCCATGATATGATACACTCTATCACACATAAGCCTCCTTATATCTTCCTGAAAACAGCCACCATACCTACCTATCATGGCATTTCCATAGCCATTCCAAGATATATTGCCATGCAACTTCCATCATCGTCATATACATGACTTGAGCATTTATTGTCATATTGCTTTGCATGATCGTAAGATAGCTAGCATGATGTTTTCATGGCTTGTCTGTTTTTTGATGTCATTGCTATGCTAGATCATTGCACATCCCGGTACGCCGCCGGAGGCATTCATATAGAGTCATATCTTTGTTCTAGTATCGAGTTGTAAGTAAATAAAAGTGTGATGATCATCGTTATTAGAACATTGTCCCATGTGAGGTTATAAAAATAAAAGTGGCCATAGTAGGGACAATGTTACCGGGATGTTACTATCATTTTACCACACTTGTGCTTACCACACTTGTGCTTACCACACTTGTGCCCCCCAAAAAAGAGAGAGAGGCGAAAGAAGCCTACAAAAAAAGAAAAAAAGAAAAAAAAAGAAAAAAAAAGAGAGAAAAGAGAGAAGGGACAATGTTACTATCCTTTTACCACACTTGTGCTTCAGAGTAGCACCATGTTCTTCATATAGAGAGTCTCTTGAGTTATCACTTTCATATACTAGTGGGAATTTTCATTATAGAACTTGGCTTGTATATTCCAACGATGGGCATCCTCAAATGCCCTAGGTGTTCATGAGCAAAAAAGTTGGATGCACAACCACTTAGTTTCAGTTTGAGCTTTCATACACTTATAGCTCTAGTGCATCCGTTGCATGGCAATCCCTACTCCTCACATTGACATCAATTGATGGGCATCTCCATTGCCCGTTGATTAGCCGCGTCGATGTGAGACTTTCTCCTTTTTGTCTTCTCCACACAACCTCCATCATCATATTCTATTCCACCTATAGTGCTATATCCATGGCTCACACTCATGCATTGCGTAAAGGTTGAAATTTTTTGAGAATACTAAAGTGTCGGCGTCCTGGGAACGGGGGTCCCCAGACTTGCCTGCCTGCGGCCCACGGCGTGGCTGGGCTGGCAGGTCTGTGCGGCCCATCTTCATCGACAAGGCATTCAAGACCCTCGCGAGGGGCCAAGCCTCGCGAGGCGGACGATGCAAGACCTCCTCTGGAGCGGCCTCGCCAGGTAGGCTCATGAGGGGCAGAGAGATCAAGGCAGGGAAAACCTCATGAGGTCCTCATGACGTGAGCCATGATGATCGAGACCAGGCGGGCGCCAGGCTGGCGTGAGCGCGCAGTGTCCTTGTTTCCTCTTTGGTTCCAAGGGGGCAAGCGCAGGCGTAGAGTACCAAGCCATCAGGCAAAGGTTTCCATATTGGTGCAACAAGACCAAGACCAGAAGGATGGCAGGACAGAGATCACCATGGAGCCCAAGACGATGTCACCACCAGAGCCTTTGGCAGGCGAAGACCATCTTTTTTCAGAATAACTAGTACTAGCTGTCCCGTTTCGAATTGGCCGTTGTTGGATCCCTTCCTGCTCAATATTTGGGGAGAGGACCAGGGCCTATATGAGTAGAACTAGCCACTACAGTGAGGGGGACCAGATCAAAAACAAGGGGACAGGAGGCAAGTGAGGATCGGCCTCATCACGCATCCGCAAAACACAAGAACTCCTCAACCTCAGGAGGCAGTTCTTCCCCTTGTAACTGTTCTTCATCAGCCCAAGAGGCAATCCACCACCACCACCCTGGAGTAGGGTATTACACCACAATGGTGGCCCGAACCAGTATAAATCTTGTGTCACAGGAATCTTGTGTGATGGCTTGCGTCACAGGAACCTCGCTAGGTGCCCCTTGCCTTGATCTCTCTGCCCCTCGCAAGCCAGCCTGGTGAGGCCGCTCCTGAGGATGTCTTGCGTCGTCTAACTCGCGAGGCTTGGCCCCTCGTGAGGGTCTTGGATGTTTGCTGGTGAAGATGGGCCATACGGGGCCGCTGGTGGATCCATGCTATGGGCCGCAGGCAGGCAAGTCTGGGGACCCCCGTTCCCAGAACGCCGACAATAGCCCCCGGGCCCAAGGCGTGCTCGGGCATGGCTTCGAGGCGAAGCCAAAGGGCAAGTGCGGAGTGTCACAGGCCCCAAAAGCCTGTGATCTTGTCTGACATGTGGCGATCGATTGGACGTGGACAGCCCCGCTTCCCCTTGCAGCCTTGATATCTGCCTGGCTAGGCGGCCACAGCCTCCCACACAGTTATTTCCCCCTTGCTGGCAACGCACCCCCTAACTGCTTCGCTTCCTCGAACCTCAGCCTCCTCTCTGAATAAAACTGAACTCAGTCCTCCCCATTGCCATGGCGCCGAACCGGATGGAGAAAGGGAAGAAGCCCCTGTCCTCAGTCAACCTGCCTCCTGCCGTCGAGCCCGCTATTGGCCGATCGCGGGTGCTCAATGAGGAGGCCATGGACAAGGTCCGCCTCGCGCTCGCCACCAGCTTCAATGAATGGGGTAGGACGGTGGCCTGGCCGGTGTCCTGAGATTCCGTTGATAGAGTAGCCACCGAGGTCCAGTTCTTCGTCGATGCCCTGTGTGCCATCCTAGTTCCTCCCTTCTCCGCTTTCTTCAACACCGTGCTTTCCCATTACCAGATTCATCTGCTACACTTAGATCCCTAATTTGTCGCTCTTCTCGCCATCTTTGCCTTTGCCTGCGAGGCCATGGTGGGCATCGCCCCCTCCGTGGCCCTTCTGCGCCACTTTTTCTCACTTCACCTGACCGACCCCCGACAACGCTCAGGGTGCCTGAGCTTCTAGGCCGTGGCGGTAACGGCCGGCTCGTGGATTGACTTCGAGCTCCCGCCGTCTATGGGCGAATTCCGGACATGGTGGGAGTACGTGGATGTTGGAGTGCTCAGCCCTTTACCCTCGTCTTCTTTCGCGCCCGCCGTTCCCAGCTCTGGCTCGGCTTCGTCTTCGTCTCGCTCCGGATGAGGAGGTTGAAAGACCTTTGCTTGATTGCGGACATGGTGATGAAGGAGTTCCTCCGACGCTGCATCGCCCCTCTTCAGCGCCATTCTCGGTCGATGTGGGCCTTATCCACCGGCCTAGATCACATGATGCTCCAGGAGTCTGAGCTTCCACTGGCGGCACGAAGAACAGTGCTCGAGGTCCTGGCGGGGAACCCCTCACTAGCCGATATGCCACCGGAAGGCTGTCTCTTGTACTGCTGCCCGAATAGGGCAGAGTTCATGGGGCAGATGCCCACCTTTAACGAATGGGGGATGCGTCCAGTTGGCCTTGAGGGATCTCGTGAGAACCCTGTCACTGTGGTACCCATCTTTGCTGTCGACGCCGAACTTGCCCCAAGACTGGACGCATGGGGGAAAGCATCATCGGAAGCTGGAGGCGTGGGTGGCGCTGCATTGGAGCCGCCCGCAGTTCCTGAGGCGTCGACTTCGGGAGCTCACAACTCCCGTGCTGAGGAAGTAGTTGAGGGGGTGACGCAACCTGCTGCTCCCGAGGCCAAAACTCCCGAGGCCTCTTGAGGCCGTCATGAGGCGGTACTTTATGGCTCTCCCCATCTTGGTGCTCATGAGGCCATCCCCTCGGGCGCTTCACCTGCCATGCCTTGCACTGGTCGCCACGCCCAATACTTCGGCCGGCTCCGTGTAGACTTCGATGCGCTCCGCAAGAGGAAGGGGTCCCCAAGCAGCGGCACCGGCGCTTTCCGGCAGTTGAAACAGAAGAAGTACATTGCCATAGATGAGTAAGTAGCTTATCTCTGTAATTCCTTGAGTGTTGCTTCCCTTCCTGATGGTGGTTCTTTAGGATCCCATCTGCTAAGGCCGCGAAGCCCTTCGGGAAGCAAACTCCTCCTGCCTCGGATCTTCCGCTGGCCTTGAGCGTCCCAGGCCAATATGCTGCCCTCGTCGTAGGGTCGGCTGGAGAGGCAGATGCGCTGGCTTGGCACCTTGAGCCCGCGCTCCTGCCGTCTCTTCTTCGTGGCCTCGTTGGGGGCGTGATGAGCGTGCGAAGGTCTCCTCCTCTGGTTATGGACGGCGACTGGATGGCTCAGTCTTGGTTCCTTCTTCGAGCGGTGAGCCTCATCCCAACCGTGCTCCTACTGAAGCCCAGTCGGCGTCTGGGGGGGGTGCCAGCCCCCAACCCCCTGTAGGAAAGGGGCGAGCCGCTTTGGATCCTGTCAACGGCCCCTGCTGTGGAGGACGGAGTCGGCTGTGCACTTAAAACTTCACACGAAAGGAGCATCGTCCGCCACGAGCCCTTCCGGGAGGCGATGGGTGCAATGAACTGGCTTGGCGGGGAGCTCGAGGATGTAGACACGCGCCTCGGGGCTGTGGGTCTTCGGCTGGTGGAAGAGTGGCATAAGCTGAAGGTGGCCATCAACCTTTGGTGCCACCAACGCGAGCTCGATAACGCGAAGGCCGAGGCGTCTTTTGCGACCTTGCGTGAAGCTTGCGCCCATGCTTTGGAAGAAGCTCGGGAAGCTGATCGACGTCGTGAGATCGCAGAAAACCGCACGTGGGAGCTCCAAGCCTGGAGTGCCTCCTTCGAGCAGCAAGTGGAGGCACGCAAGGTTGCCTTAGCGTTGATGAAGGGGACGCTTGCCGAGGAGGAAGAGATCTTAAGGCGCGAGGAAGCGCTGGCACTGAAAGCCGCGGAGCGCAGTCTTGAGCTCGAGCGGTTAGAGACGAGGGAGCACCAGGTTGCCCAAGCTAAGGACGCTGTCGGCGCACGTGAGGCCAAGGCCCAGGACGAAGTTGATCGCCGGGTGGCCAAGGCTCGCACGGACCTTGTGGGCAAGTACGACCTGAAGTTGAAGCTTGTGGAAGTCGAGGTTGTGGGCAGGACCAAGGCCCTCAGGTCAGTGCTGGACGAGGCTGAACGTCGCGTGAAATCCGCTGTAGCCGCCCTGTCTTTAGTGCAAGCCGAGCTGGCTTCCGCACATGCCGAGCTGCTTTCCCTTCAGCGGCGGGTCGCCGGTGCCGAATCCTCCGCGCAGCAGGGTAGGGAGGAAGCGTCCCGGCAGCGGACGCTGGAGCGTGAGCACGCCCCCATGCTCCAAAACCTCAAGACCAGAGCCAACGCGGCACTGGGCGCCGTTTGTGACGAGAATGCATCTCATCCCCACTCGGACGGCTACGCTAGTCACCTCCTTTTCTTCACCGACGTTGTGACGCGCTTGAAGAGTCAATCCGAGAGGGCCCGCGTGCTTGTTGAGGAGACGAGCCATGGCATGCTCAAGCATGCATTCTCCCGTGTCTTCGGCCACCTCCAGAACACCTACCCCAACTTTGACTTCGACGCCGCCATTGCACCTGTGCCCCCGGCCATCCGGGACGACCAGACGCGCTGGGTTGAGGACAATGTGGACGCCCTAGTTAGGGCCTTGACCTCCGAGGATGACGCGGTGGTGGTCACTGCATATGAAGGCGACGTGATCGACGATGGTGCGGGCGACGCCGACAATGGTGACGGTGATGCTGATGACGAGGATGGTGGCGCCAGCGATGGTGAGGATGATGCCAGTGACGCATTTGAGGGCGTCCCGGAGGACGCGGCGAGCGATATGCCCGATTGAGCCCGCGCTGCCAAGCCTGTAAGTGAAAACTTGGGCACGACCCTGAAGGTTGTGAGAGCATTTTGGGTGGGGGAGCCCCTCATGTAAAGAGATCACTGCCTCTATTCCTTACGACAAGCTGAAGATGTGTTTTTATGGGCCTGCGAGTCATGCCGCGAGTTTACTACTGAAATATACCTTGGTCAGGACCAGCTTCCGGCTAGCTCGTGAGGTCATGAGCTCCTGAAGGGCCTGCTGGCCTGCCCGAGAGGGCATCGCGAGGAGCAAGCACCAGCCGTGGGAGGGCGTACGCGCAGCGCGCATGTGCCATGCCCAGCCCTCTCTCTCGAGGGGCTCGTGGGGGGAGGCAACTGGTACGAACTCCGGGTTGGGAAAGGAACCAGATGGCAAGAAATCGAACGAACAATAGGGCTACAGAAAAGAGGTTTAAAAGCAAATGGCCGCCTCGGGCCCCTAGTCTAGTCTTCTTGTCTTCTCACTTGCGCGGAGCTAAGTGCTGCCACTAGGCGTGGGAGGGAGCCCCCGAGGCCCAAGGGCGGCACTCCTGAGACTCCGGGGCATGTACAGCCCCACTCATTATTACGTGAGAGTGTCACGAGCGGAGATATTCACAGACATGAGCCTTACTTCATATCGCCAGACGAGGGCCCCGCCTTGCGCCACCCTCGACCACCATTGGTTCGATCAGAAACTAGGACGAAGCAAAGGGGCAAAGGGGACGCCAGCGGTGCCCGCGGTGACCACGGGTCCTCAGCCAGCGAAAGGCCCATCAGCACCTCCCTCACAGAGGGGGCGCCTTGCTCCGGGCGATGTGGGGAGGGACCTGGCTCCCGGCCTCTCCCCTGAAGCCCCTAGTGCGCTCCTCCTGGTGAGAGGGAGGCCGTTGAGCTGGGGCAGCCGTCTGCCATTGCGACCGGAGCCCCCTGCGACCCATGGTTAGCATAAGCTTGCTCCTGAGAGATTAGCGGTACCCTGTAGTTGTCATCCCCGGCATGGTTGGTGAGGCCCATCGCGCCCTCGGGGGGCTCCTGGAAGGCCTCAGCTTACAGCGCCTCATCCTCCCAGCCCGGCTCGAGGAACGAGCCAGGGTCATCTTCCAGCGCATACTCCTGGTCTACCATGCGGGGCACGTAGGCCTTCGAGGCCGCCGCCCCAAAAACTTCGCCAAAGTGCCCCACGCTCCACATCGCGCCGTCTTGAGAATTGTAGGGAGGCATCCCGCCGAGGCCGCGGGTGGCAACGCTCGTGCCCCTGGCCATCGGAGGCGGCACGGGCATGAGTGAGCGCCCAACGCTTCTAGTTGTGCCAGTGTCGATGAAGCCTCCTGGCGCACCTGGGAGTGCAGGGGCGCGGCGAGGCCCGCCATGCGTTCCGGTCGTGGCCTGAGGCAGGAGCAAGGAGCAGAAGGGCGGTGCTCCTGAGACCGCGGTGTCCAGTAGCTCGGCCACATGCTCCAGCAATGCATCCTGGCCGCTCTCCATCAGTCGGCATCACAGCAGCTCCCGAGCCACCATGAGTGCGGCCCTCATGTTTGCTAGCTCCCGTCGGGTGTGCGGCGCCGTGGCTGCCTGCACTTGTCGTGGAGTGAGGGTGGATGGCATTTGACTACGCCGCCCGCGCCCTGTGGCACTTGGCGGTGGGCGCGCCACCTGAGGTGCGGGGTTGAGGTCTTCTTGGGCGGACGGCGCTGCCCGGGCCGGCCAAGCTTCCCAGAGGTCGGTGTTGGTCCTCGGGTCGCCGGACATTGGACCCACTGGGCATTGGCAGATCAACCGGGGGGGGAGAAGCTCTCGCGCAACCCTACCTGGGATGCCAAATGTCAGATTTTAGGTTCCGGCAAAACCATTGAGGTTCAAACACTGGGGTGCGCACGGACATCTCTTCCCCTTTCTAGCTCACGCACTCTACGACGAACCCAAAGAACACGAGACACAAGATTTATACTGGTTCGGGCCACCATTGTGGTGTAATACTCTACTCTAGTGTTCTGTGGTGGATTGCCTCTTGGGCTGAGGATGAACAGTTACATAAGGGAAGAACAGCCTCCTGGGGAGAGGTGTTCTTGTGCGTGGTGAACTTGTGTGGTTCGGGATGATCTGGGTATGAATCCCTTTTCCACCTTGGTAGTGGCTAGTCCTATTTATAGAGGCCCTGGTCCTCTTCCCAAATATTGAGTGGGAAGGGATCCCACAACGGCCAAATTCAAAGGGGAACAACTAGTACAAGCTATCCTGACAAAAGTGGTCTTCGCCTGCCAAAGGCTCTGGTGCTGACGCCGCCTTGGGCCCCACAGTGACCTTAGTCTTGGTTTCCTGCTGGTCTTGGTCTTGTCGCACCGATATGGAAACCTTTGCCTGATGCCTCGGAACTCCTCGCCTGCGCTTGCCCCTTTAGCACCAAAGAGGAAACGAGGACACTGCGCGCACTGGCGCCTACCTGGTTCCGGTCGTCATGGCTTGCGTCACAGGAACGTCGCGAGGTGCTCCTCGCCTTGATATCTCCGCCCCTCGCGATCTAGCCTAGTGAGGCCGCCCTTGAAGAGGTCTTGCGTCATCCGCCTCGCGAGGCTTGGCCCCTCGTGAGGGTCTTGGATGTTGGCTGGTGAAGATGGGCCATACGGGGCCGCTGGTGGAGCCACGCTGCGGGCCACAGGCAGGAAAGTCAGGGGACCCCCATTCCTAGAACGCTGATAGCGCCGCCTGAGTCCTCCTTTCGGATCCAGGGAAGGATTTGAGATGAAGCCCGGGGGCTGGCCCCAAGCACTCTCCCACAACATGATCAGCGGAAGCAAAAGATAAGAAGCGGAGGAAGGCGAAGATGAATGACTCTGCCCTCCTCTGCCCCTCCCTTTTATATGCAGGGCGAGGAGGGGGGCTGCTCCATCAACGGGCGACCATCGCTCTCCTCTGCCAATTCCAGACGATCGGGCCCTCACCATGATGCTCTCCCGCATCACGCGCCCCCGTTGCCTACACCACCCAATGCATGCGGAACACGTGGCAGGTATGTGCCAAACAGGAGGCAAGTGGGATGACATTTTCCACCCCGTCATCATGGGGCAAGAAGAATCCGCAGGCCACAATCGAAGTTCCTCCACAACGTTGCACACGATGTGCGAAGAAACCGTAAACTGGCCCGGAATCAAGGCTAATGAAGAAGCAAAGAAGACTTCAAGGGACCAGCCTCTTCAGCAACCCTCCCCTGTGCACCTATTAGGCCCTACCACGACGTCGCTCGGCAGCACGTTTGGGGCAGGCCCAGGGGCTTCTGTCGGTGCAACAAATCCTGGGTCTATTCTCTAGACTGTGCACAGACACGGGAACGAGGTTGAATGTAACACCCTCGATGCGGCTATATCTCCTACGTGTCGAAGCACGACTTAGAGGCATAACCGCATTGAAAGCAATGTCGCAAGTAAGGTAATCTTCACAACAACCCATGTAAAAAGATAATAGGGGAAAAGGTACATAGTTGGCTTACACTCGCCACGTCACACAAATACATGAATAACATTACAATCATCCAATACAATCATGGTCCGACTACGGTACCAAAATAAAAGATCAACCCCAACATGCGACATGGTCCCGATCACCCCAACTGGGCACCACTACTGATCATCAGGGAAAGACACATAGTAACGGCGTGAGTCTTCGTCAAACTCCCACTTCAGCTCAAGCGCATCATCTGGAACGGAATCATCGGTCCCTGCATCTAGTTTGGAAGTAATCTGTGAGTCACGGGGACACAGCAATCTCGCACCCTCGCGATCAAGACTATTTAAGCTTATAGGTAAGGCAAGGTAATATGTGGACCTGCAGCAAGCGACTAGCATATATGGTGGCTAACCTGTTCGCAAAAGAGAGCGAGAAGAGAAGGCAAAGCACGAACGAAGAACTAAAGAACAACCTACGGCAAAAATTACTCCAACACCGTGCTCACTTCCCGGACTCCGCCGAGAAGAGACCATCACGGTAACACACGCGGTTGATTCATTTTAATTAAGTTAAGGTTCAAGTTATCTACAATCGGACATTAACAAATTCCCATCTTCCCATAACCTCGGGCACGGATTTTGAAAGTTCAAATCCCTGCAGGGGAGTCCCAACTTAGCCCATCACAAGCTCTCACGGTCAACGAAGGATAATCCTTCTCCCGAGACATTCCGATCAGACTCGGTATCCCGGTTCCATAAGACAACTTCGACAATGGTAAAACAAGTCCAGCAACACCGCCCGAATGTGCCGGCAAATCTCGGTAGGAGCTGCACATATCTCATTCTCAAGGCACACTCAGATTGTCCAAACTTCCGGTAGGCCAGCCCAGAGTTGCCCCTGGTGGCCACCGGCGGCTGACGAGGTGGACCAACACTCAGAGGAGCACTGGCCTGGGGGGGTTTAAATAAGATGACCCTCGGGCTCCGGAAACCCAAGGGAAAAAGAGGCTAGGTGGCAAATGGTAAAACCAAGGTTGGGCATTGCTGGAGGAGTTTTATTCAAGGCGAACTGTCAAGGGGTTCCCATTATCACCCAACCGCGTAAGGAACGCAAAATCCGGGAACATAATACTGATATGACGGAAACTAGGGCGGCAAGAGTGGAACAAAACACTAGGCAAAAGGCCGAGCCTTCCACCCTTTACCAACTATATAGATGCATTAAGATAACAAGATAATACGGTGATATCCCAACAATAAACAATGTTCCAACAAGGAACGATCTCCAATCTTCACCTGCAACTAGCAACGCTATAAGAGGGGCTGAGCAAAGCGGTAACATAGCCAATCAACGGTTTGCTAGGACATGGTGGGTTAGAGGTTTTACATGGAATATTGGGAGGCATGATAAGAAAGTGGTAGGCATCGTAGCATAGGCATAGCAAAAGAGCGATTTCGAGGGTATGATCATCTTGCCTGCAAAGTTGTCAGAGTTGACTTGATCCTCGTAAGCAAACTCAACGGGCTCCTCGTTAGCGAACTCGTCTCCCGGCTCTACCAAAACAAGACAAACAAGCAAAAGAAACACAATCAACCACGTGCAATGCTACAACAACATGATGCAAACATGGTATGCTATGCGGGATGCGATATGTGATGCATATGCGAGATTTGACAAGGAATGATTGAAGCTGGCCTCAACTGTGAAATCCAAGAGTTTCACTGGAAAGGTGAGGTGATTTCGGTTGAAATTGATATAAAGATAACTGGAATCGGATGCACGGTTTGGAAATGGCAAGCAAAACAAATATGGCACCGGTCTGCGATAAACATCAAGTAGCCTTGTAAATGCATAAATATAAATATGCTACAACACTCAAACATGACAACAAAATCCATGCCAGGGATCCACTCATGATGCTGGACAAAAGATGAACACTGAGCTACGGCCAATTCATCCATTAACAAGTTCAAACAAGTATGGCAAAAATGCAAACGATAACAGGTTTCAGACTTAGTGAAATTAACACAAGTATGGAATTTAACATCAGGTAGCACATTTGGAGCATGAAAACTATATGCTACAGGAACTAAACATGGCAAAGCAAGGCATCACATGGAGCTACTCCAAGCACTTAACAAAAGTCCCTTAGTGACCTTGAGCCAAAGGGATCAGAAAATACACTTGCAAGCATGTGAACATGGCAAAAACATAATCAGATTACAGACTTAGTGAAAAATTGGAGCATGCAAATCTGTTAACGAGTAGGCATGTTCACGAGCTCGATGCACTCACTACGGAGCATGGCATGACAAACTAAGCATACACCCATCAAGAATACATATCATAAAGCTATACATGGCAGGAACAACAACATAGCATCCACGGATCAATAACAACATCCTCGGCAATTTCGCTAACAAGTCAACAATCTGCCAAGAATCACGAAATAGAAAGAGTAGAGCTCGATTGACTCAAGCTAGGGTGCTCCAAAATTGCAAACAAAGACACGGATGAATAGAGCACCACAATGTTAACAAATCATTCTTACTGATAATCCTCAAAAGAGGCACGGATCACTAGGAAACAACATGAACATATGGCATATTGACAAAATCAGATCAAGGACTTAGTGAAATTTTAAGTCCCTGAAATCAGCATTAACGAATGCACTACTTTGCAAGCTTGTGCTAGTCACCACACATATCACCAAAATACATGGTAAGCACCTCTATAAAGATGGCATGGCATATAACAAAACACATGTAGAGCTCAGGAGCATATCATGCACACATTGATCATGGCAAAAATGACAAATAGCTATTTGATAAAACAGATCTGACAATTATATCATATAGCCCTCTTCCAACAGCATTTCGGGCACCAAGATGAGCTCAAATGAAAATGGTGCAGTGAGATGAAATGATGTACTCTCTGATACGAACATTTTGATATGCTACATGCTCAAAACGGAGCTACGGATGCGGAGTTACAGCATGATGAAAAACGCAAAAAATATAAGGGAGAGGGGGAAAGTCAACCATGAGATCTAGGGTTTATTGTAGCCCCGATCCGGATCTCGCCAGAACAGTAGTGGAGCGCGGCGCCCGGGGATGCTCGCCGGAGTTTGCTGTTGCCGAGGCGCTCGCCGGCGACGAGGAGGCGGCGGAGGAGGCGTTGGGGCGGCGCGGTGCCCCTGGTGACCACCGGCGGCTGACGAGGTGGACCAACACTGAGAGGAGCACTGGCCCGGGGGGGGGGGGTTAAATAAATGACCCTCGGGCTCCGGAAACCCAAGGGAAAAAGAGGCTAGGTGGAAAATGGTAAAACCAAGGTTGGGCATTGCTGGAGCAGTTTTATTCAAGGCGAACTGTCAAGGGGTTCCCATTATCACCCAACCGCGTAAGGAACACAAAATCCGGGAACATAATACCGATATGACGGAAACTAGGGTGGCAAGAGTGGAACAAAACACTAGGCAAAAGGCTGAGCCTTCCACCCTTTACCAAGTATATAGATGCATTAAGATAATAAGATAATATGGTGATATCCCAACAATAAACAATCTTCCAACAAGGAACGATCTCCAATCTTCACCTGCAACTAGCAACGCTATAAGAGGGGCTGAGCAAAGCGGTAACCTAGCCAGTCAACGGTTTGCTAGGACATGGTGGGTTAGAGGTTTGACATGGCATATTGGGAGGCATGATAAGCAAGTGGTAGGCATCGTAGCATAGGCATAGCAAAAGAGCGAGCATCTAGCAAGCAAAGATAGAAGTGATTTCGAGGGTATGATCATCTTGCCTGCAAAGTTGTCAGAGTTGACTTGATCCTCGTAAGCAAACTCAACGGGCTCCTCGTTAGCGAACTCGTCTCCCGGATCTACCCAAACAAGACAAACAAGCAAAAGTAACACAATCAACCACGTGCAATGCTACAACAACATGATGCAAACATGGTATGCTATGCGGGATGCGATATGTGCTGCATATGCGAGATTTGACAAGGAATGATTGAACCTGGCCTCAACTTGAAAATCCAAGAGTGCCACTGGAAAGGTGAGGTGATTTCGGTTGAAATCGATATAAAGATCACCAGAAATGGATGCACGGTTTGGAAATGGCAAGCAAAACAAATATGGCACCGGTCTGCGATAAACAGCAAGTAGCCATCTAAATGCATCAAGATAAATATGCTACAACACTCAAATATGACAACAAAATCCATGGAAGGGATCAACTCATGATTCTTGAAAAAAGATGAACACTGAGCTACGGCCAATTCATCCATTAACAGGTTCAAACAAGCATGGCAAAAATGTAAACGATAACAGGTTTCAGACTTAGTGAAATTAACACAAGTCTGGAATTTAACATCAGGTAGCACACTTTGGAGCATGAAAACTATATTCTACAAGAACTAAACATGGCAAAGCAAGGCATGACATGGAGCTACTCCAAGCACTTAACAAAAGTTCCTTAGTGACCTTGAGCCAAAAGGGATCAGAAAATACACTTGCAAGCATGTGAACATGGCAAAAACATAATCAGATTACAGACTTGGTGAAAAACTGGAGCATGCAAATCTGTTAACGAGTAGGCATGTTCACGAGCTTGATGCACTCACTACGGAGCATGGCATGACAAAATAAGCATACACCCATCAAGAATACATATCATAGAAGATAGACATGGCAAGAACAACAACATAGCATGCCCGGATCAATAACAACATCCTCGGCAAAATCGCTAACAAGTCAACAATCTGCCAGGAATCACGAAATAGCAAAAGTAGAGCTCGATTGACTCAAGCTAGGTTGCTCCAAAATTGCAAACAAAGACATGGGTGAATAGATCACCACAATGTTAACAAATTATCCTTACTGATCATCCTCAAAAGAGGCACGGATCACTAGGAAACAACATGAAATCAGATCAAGGACTTAGTGAAATTCTAAGTCCCTGAAATCAGCATTAACGAATGCACTACTTTGCAAGCTTGTGCTAGTCACCACACATATCAAAAAAATACATGGTAAGCACCTCTGTAAAGATGGCATGGCATATAACAAAACACATGTAGAGCTCAGGAGCATATCATGCACACATTAATCATGGCAAAAATGACAAATAGCTATTTGATGAAACAGATCTGACAATTATATTATATAGCCCACTTCCAACAGCATTTCGGGTATCAAGATGAGCTCAAATGAAAATGATGCAATTATATGAAATGATGTACTCTCTGAGGCGAACATTTTGATATGCTACACGCTCAAAACGGAGTTACGAATGTGGAGTTACGGCATGATGAAAAACGCAAAAAAATATAAGGGAGAGGGGGAAAGTCAACCTTGAGATCCAGGGTTTACTGTAGCCCCAATGCGGATCTCGCCGGAACAGTAGCGGAGTGCGGCGCCCGAGGATGCTCGCCGGAGTTTGTTGTTGCCAAGGCGCTCGCCGGCGACGAGGAGGCGGCGAGGAGGCGTTGGGGCGATGCGGTGCCGGAGCGGCGCCGGCTGGGTGCGGTGGACGCGGCGACTGAGGCGGCGCGAGCCGGTCGGCGTCGGAGGCGGTGAACGCCGGTGGCGGGCGGCGGCCGGTCGGCGTCGGAGGCGGTGGCCGCTGGAGCGCGGGGAGACGAAGGCGGGCACGGGCGGCGCGGCTTCGGGCCGGGGAGGGCCCCGCCTGGGCCCGGGCGGGCCGACGCGGGCGACGCGCGGGGAAGTGGTCATGGCATCTCGGCGAATAGGGAGGCACCACGTGGCGCTGGCGGGCGTACCAGACACATCCGTCCGGCGAAAATTCGTCCGACGGCGCGAGGGGATGGGGAGGTTAGGGTTTCGTCCGGATTTTTTGGGAAAGAGGCCTTTATATAGGTAGAGGGATCTACGAGGCTCCAAATTGAGCACGGTTTTCGCCCACGCGATCGTGATCGAATACTCTAGATGACGGAGGAGGGTTTGGTGGGTTTTGGGCCAAAATGGAAGGGTGTTGGGCTGCAACACACACGAGGCCTTCTCGGTCCCTCGGTTAACCGTTGGAGTATCAAACGAAGTCCAAATGGTACGAAACATGACAGGCGGTCTACTAGTAGTAAACCAAGGCCGCATGACAAGTCTCAGTCCAATCCGGAAATGTTTAACCCCCACACACGAAAAGAGGTAGAAAGGACCACTGGAGGAGATAGGAGCGCCGGAATGCAAAACGGACAACGGGGAAAATGCTCGGATGCATGAGACGAACACGTATGCAAATGCAATGCACATGATGACATGATATGACATGCAAGACAAAGGCAACAACACACAGAGACAAAAACCTGAACCCGAGGAAATAAAATATCTTAGCACCGGAAACGGCAAGAGTTGGGATACATATAAGGTAAATTACATCCGGGGTGTTACATTGAAGCACCAGCCCGAGTTAGAATACAATAAACCAAGGAATTCGAAGGACCAACATGCAGATCAGAGGGACCAAGGATGAGCCAAGGAAGCAGGATATCATCAAGAGAAAAGCCTCCATTGCCAGGCAGGCGAGCCCGGCAAGGGGTAAGGCCACTCCCAGATGGAGACAACCGAGGCACCCCGGCAGGGCCTGCCGAGGCTCATGAAGGCAAAATCGCCTCACCAACCGCTCGAACATGACCCATGTCATCAATCAGTGTGGTGTCGAGCCGCAAAGTGATTAAGTGGCAGCCATTCGCCACATGGCACCCATTTCCTACAGGAGAAACCCACAGATGATACCCGTCCTACAATGTGTGAAGAGAACAGGCGCAGAGCTGGCGAGATAGCCCGGTAAGCCTTGCTAGGCAACCAATGATGTGTCGTTAAGAGGTGCATTTAATGCGCCCTGCTAGCCCGCAAAGTTAGGTATGATAGAACTGCTTGCTATCTTATTAGTGCATAATGACTACTTTGCCACTGTGGTTACCCTTGATCTATAAAAGGAGGCCCATGGCAACCGTAGAAAGGGTTAGAAGGTTGGATAACTCACACCTCCATATGCGCGTAGTCGCTGCTTCCTAAGGCAACCCCTGCTAGGCAAGTTTACTACGCACCACCACCACCTTTTCCACCATCAATCCACCAAAGCAGGAGTAGGGTTTTACGCCTCGTGGCAGCCCGAACCTGGGTAAACTGCCTGTGTGATCTCTGCCACGCTGCCCCACGCTGGTCTGCTCTTTATGCAACGTGTCGCCCCCTGCCGAACCAGCAAGGTACCTCCTGGTCCCATAGGTGGTTGTGGTATCCCACGACACTTATCAATTGCAACGAACAAGAATTCAAAGGCCCCGGTAGCATGGGGGAAGGGGCCCAGGTTGTTAAGCCCCCAGACCAGAAACGTCCATGATAAAGGGATTGTCTGAAGAGCTTGGGCAGGCGGATGAATATTCTTGGAATGGAACTGGCATGCTTCACATTTGGTGACCAACTCAACTACATCTTGGAGGGCTATGGGCCAGTAAAATCCTTGCCGGAAGGCTTTTCCCACCGGAGCCCTCAATCAAATGTGTGAGACACACATGCCTTTGTGTATCTCTAGCAATAGTTCCTTTCTTTCTTCCCAGAAAATGCACTTCAATTTCATACCATTGGGCCTTCTTCTGTATAGCATGTCACCAATGAACTGATACAGACTGGCCCTCCGGGCACTCTTTCAGCTTCTTCTTGCTCTTCAAGAAGTTCTCCAGTTTGGAGGAAATGGACTATGTGTAGTGCCCAAGTTGGAGCCTAAGGCTTGGAAACAAGGACTAGCGGCACCTCCTCATTTGTGGGAGCGCATTCCTCGACCGCAGGGACCGGTGGTTTGGCAGGAGGGTGCAGCTCAGCAACCAAAGGGGAGTTGTTCCCGTCAAGCTCTCTATTGGGATGTGACAACCCGTGACCGACGCTCCAGATGGCTTCCATGTTTTGCGTGTCAGATGTGTTATTTATTTGTTTGTTGCATTTCATCATGTCATCATGAGCATTGCATCCGCATGTTTTCATAAAACTTGCATCCACTCGTAGTTGTCGCTTCTCCTTGTCTCTATTGACCTCCTCTCAAATCAACCAGACCGCTCTCTTCTCTCTCTTTTGTGAGACCATCAAACTCCCTTGTCTCCATGGCCTTTCGTCAGACCCCCTCACACGTGTCCGAAAGTTGTCCCGAACACGAACTGCTCACCACCGTTCGGTTCGGATCAACCCCAAACATCTCTAAAACATCTTCGGTTATTTGTTGGACTCCCCTAAGCTATTTATTATGAACTGCCCGGTTTCGATCAGATGACCGAAAATCTACCTCAAACTAAACCCTTCCTATAAATAAACCCCTAACCCTAAAATTTTAGGATCAGTGTCCCATCCATCAATCCCCATGCCGCCGCCACCTTCTCCACCTTCCTCATTTTCCCCATCGAGCCAACCACCAGCTAGATCCATTCCAGCCCACAGCTCCCATTCTCCACCCTCGGATGAAGATGCAAGGGATCTCCTCATGCCAGCCAGGGCCTTCCGGTAGCTCCCGATCTTCCGAGCACCTCCTTGCCGCATCGCGCTGGGCGACCGCCAATGAACCGAGACCAGGCGCCATGTGCCCGCGACCCTCGCCCGAGCCGGCGACCCCCAGCAGCAGCAGCTCGTCCAGGTCGCCTTCTCCTCCCCTGGTTTTCTCTGCTCCCTTTCTTCTCTTCTATCTCTCTAACCTCTAGTGCTCTCTGTTTCATGCCATGGCGCCATGCCTCAATCCGCCAAGGCCACCGGAGCAAGCATCACGTCCTTCACCTAGTACTCCCAGCGCCCGCAGCTCCTTCCCATCGTCCTTACGCTACCTCCAGGACCCACCGAAGCCTCGACTCACTAGTGACGAGGAGCTCCTCAAGTGCCCGAGATCTCCTGCCTCCTCGATGCTCGTCGCCCCGAGCATGAGTGCTCCAAGCCCGGCCCTTCTACAGCTCGTCGGTGAGCACATCTAGCCACCCGCGCCCGTTGTTCCCTCCTTTCTTCACGTTTCTTCTCCGTGTATCTCTTCTATGAATTCACTCGCTCTTTGTATTTCTTCACAGGAGTTGAGATGCCGTCGTCCTTTTCGACTCCCACCATCAGGAACCGGCTCCCCTAGTCAGATCCGGTGGATCCCCGCCGCCATCCTCCGCCTGCAGGCCCTGTCTCGCCGCTGCTCCCTCCGTTCCTTGCGCCACCGCGTCGCCGGAGTCCATCGCACCAATCTGCTGGTGCTCGAACCTGCCTTCTTCCGCGCCCACGCTCGCCTCCAAAGGAAGAGTCAACGCACGAGCGTCTCGCGCGTGTACCAGATCCAGTGTACCGGCCCAGCCTCCCAAAGCCCATCCACTTCTTCGCTTCCGGCCCAATGGCCCGATGTGATCAGCCGCCCAAACCCCCTTGTTCCTGTTGGGCCAGCTAGTTTCGGCCCAACTCTTGTTTTTTTACAGGACGAATTTCTCTATTTGCAGAAAAACTGCATATTGACATATTGGACCCCGAACTTCATGCATTTAATATCTCACAAACTAGGCATCATATGTAAAAACTTTATATGTGAAAAATGCTGAGTTTTTTGTGTACTTTCATAATATCCAACTTTCATACATATTCAAAATGTTTAAAATGTTGTTTAATTAAATTTGCTTAAATAGCATGTTAAAGTGATTTATTTCATAACTAAATAACCGTAGCTCCGAATTAAATAAACTTTATATGTAAATGGGCTAGAAAAATGCATATATTATCATGGTGCACTTACTTTGCATAATAACTATAAAATTGTGTATAGGACAGAATAGTACCAAATCCAAATTATGCACATGGGGATTTTCCGAAATTGTTGTTTGTCGTTCCGGCCTCATTTAAACATGTCTAGATAGGTAGTTTTACTATGCTTCACCTCTTGCCATGTTTAACAACATTTAATATTGATGAGTAGCTTAAACGAGAGCGAAGTAAATAATTTAATGTGGTGTTTTGTCAATATGCAACTCGTTGCATATTGAGCTCCACTTAATTTGTAGTATTTGATTGTTGCACTTTGCCATGTCAGGCCTCATTAAACCGGACATTCATCATACTTGGTTGTGCATCATGCCATGATTATGCTTGGTTGTTTACCATGATGTTTGCTTCTTTCCAGTTGCACTTCTTCTTCATAGTTCCGATAACATTGCGATTGTGAGGATCCGTTCGACTACTTTCGTTCGTCTACTTCACGGACTCGGTCTTCTTCCTAGCGGGATTTCAGGCAAGATGACCGTCACCTTGGATCTCACTACTATCCTTGCTATGCTAGTTGTCTTCATGCTATCGCTATGTCACGCTACCTACCACTTGTTTATCAAGCCTCCCAATATGCCATGATTGCCTCTAACCTTTTCCATCATCCTAGCAAACCGTTGTTTGGCTATGTTACTGCTTTGCTGAGCCCCTCTTATAGCGTTGCAAGTTATTGGTGTAGTTACAGGTTGTTCCATGTTTGGGACATGGATATCTTGGGATATCACAATATCCCTTATTTAATTAGTGCATCTATATACTTGGAAAAGGGTGGAAGGCTCGGCCTTTTGCCTGCTGTTTTGTTCCACTCTTACCGCCCTAGTTTCCATCATACCGGAGTTATGCTCCTTGATTTTGCGTCCCTAACACAGTGAGGGTTTATAGGCCCCTCTTGATAGTTCGCTTTCAATATAACTCTTCCAGCTAGGCCCAACATTGGTTTTACCATTTGCCTAATAACAACTAAAACTTGCATAGGGACTTGTCGGCCCCCGAGGTCCCTTAATCAACCCCCCGGCCAGTGCTCCTCATGAGTGTTGGTCCAAACTAGAGCACTGTGTGGGGTCACCCCGGAGCAACCTGGTTTATTTCGGCACCTGTACACGTAGCTCGTCTGTCGTGGCCTGAGACGAGATACGCGCGGCTACTATCAGGGTGTCGGCACGTCGGCAGGTCTTGCTGGACTTGCTTTACCATTGTCGAAATGTCTTGTGCACCGGGATTCCGAGTCTAATCGGAGGGACTCGAGATGGAGGATTGTCTCCGCAGATCGTGAGCTTGTCATGGGCTAAGTTGGGATACCCCTACAAGGTTTAAACTTTCAAGAGCCCTGCCCGCGGTTATGTGGCAGATGGGAATTTTTTAATATCCGGTTGTAGTGGACTTGAACTAAATGCAATTAAAATATACCAACCGCATGCGTAAGAGTGATTGTCTCTTCTCTGGTGCGTTCGAGAAGAGAACATGGCTGGGTTATATTTGAAAGTAAGTAGTTCAGGATCACTTCTTGATCATTACTAGTTTGCGACCATTGCGTAGCTTCTCATCTTACTCTTGTACTCGTAAGTTAGCCACCATATAATGCTTAGTCGCTTGCTACAACCTCACCACTCATCCATTCCATACCCATTAATCTTTGCTAGTCTTGATACCCATGGTAATGGGATTGCTAACTCCTCGTGGCACACAGATTACTACAACAATAGTTGCAGGTATAGGTAATGCGATGAGATAACGTGAGAGAGGTGCTTGATTGCTTTTGGAGTTCTTCTTCTTTGATCAAGGGATAGGTTCCGGTTTGGGGGATCCTGGGATTAGCAGGGTGGATGTCGTTCTTCTTTTTCGTTTGATTTCATCTGTAGTCGGATCCTGCTCTTCTGTAGGATGATTGCTATGTATTGATGTATTCATGTATTCATGTTGTAGCTTGTGGCGAGTGTAAGCCTTTATCTTGTATTCTCATATATTCAGTACATGGTATCTTGTAATGATATCCACCTTGCTATGCACTCAAAATGCGATTGTGCCCTGATCATGAATTCATCATGTTATTGGGATAGAATCGCATCTTGCGCGCTACAAGTTGGTATCAGAGCCTTACCGACCATAGGAGCCCCCTTGATTGATAGAACTGCTACCGTTGTTGAGTCTAGAAAAAACTATTTTGAGTCTAGTTATCTCGGGGAGTAGGAATTCTTTTTACTGCTTATCCACTTCGTCACTCCTGACGTAGATGTTTTGACTTCACTCTCCTCTTTTCACTCAAATTTTTTAGGATCACGCGGTTATTGTTGGATAGTTGCGCTATCATTGTGACGGAAATTCTTTCTTGGTGCCTCCTAACATTTAGGGGTTGTGGCAGTGTCCTGGGGAGTTGAGCCCCAAGGTGTTTTTGTCACAGTGCTTATCGTTTCAGTTCCGGAATACCTGAGGTCGCTGACATCGAAAACACTTCTATACTCTCTGTGGTGAGAGTAGTTTGGCGCTACCCAGTACTAGGAGAGCGATCAGATTTATTGCCACATCTAGTATATCAAATGTTTTCAAAGGTCTGGGGTACACGATGGATACAGTTGGAGTGTAGGATTTGTTTGTTTTGTGAGATATTTGTGCCTCCCTGTATCCCCAACACCAGATTGCATAACCAGAAAATTCGAGAATTAGTAGGTGGGAATTCAAGTTGTTACCCAGGATATCTTTTCGACAAATGCATGATATGAGATTGGTGTTTGACATCTAGTGGTCCACCTATCCATGGTTGGTTTTAAAGTGGTCTCGTTGTGTCTTAAAGAGTGCTTGGCTATGATGACTCAGGGACGCTTCGTATGTCATGTGCACTGCCTTGTACATGATGGTGTTGTACGATCGAGCCCGTGTGGGCGCCACCATAAAAACTTTGAACAAAATCTCTATCATATGTTTGTTCTGGCTTATTCTGCAAGCCAATCCTTTGTTTTGTTTTATTTGTGGTATTCGAGTTGCTTCGATGTCAAGTGTTGATTCCATACCTTTCGTAAGCAGTGTTCTCATATTTCTATGTGAATGCTAATCCTTCTGTATCATTGAGATTGTCATGGCAATCATTTTCAACCGGCGTGCTTCTCGTCAAGATGATCCTATCATTTTCCCATTCGCAAGATCACCTCTCAGTTTTCCCAATGTTGTTCATTTCATCCGTCCCAAAGTTGCCTTTGTTTTCATGCCATCTGACCCTTTTTCTTCAAGGACTCAGATTTCTTAATCAAGTATCCATTTTATTGAGGTGAAGTCTCATCATTCTTTTCCTTCAATGTTCTTAGCTGGTGATTCTCATGAAGATAGTAAGGAAGATTTAAGTTTATCATTCTTCATTCTCTTTTCTTCTTCGGTGGACTAAATTCAAGCTTTGGTGTTGATCATATCCGTTTCTCATTTCAAATGTTTTTTTCATGCCCGTGCACCTCTCAATCATTCACTTCTTGCTATTCATTTTCTCCGGAATGTTGAACATATCTCAGAAGATTCACATTTTCATTCTTAATCTGTTCAAGCTATTTCGAGGTTGTTATCTCATTAAAGCCATTTAATTCAACCGGTGCAATCTCTCTTTTCGAGCAATCTTTTCAATGGTGTTTCTTTTGAGTGGGCCCTAACCCACAGGTCCTTTTCCAGGATCTTACCTGACTCAAAAGGATCTTACCTGACTCTTCTAATTTTTCTTTGAAGTTATTCTCAAATCTTTTCGAATCTTGATGTAAGAGTGAATTTTTATCAGTCAGATGCCTTCTTCAAGATCGATTTCAAATTCTTTTCATCATTCGTTCAACCCTTTTATTCTTTATTCCGGAGTGCCTCAACAAGTCATGGTGGTGTTTCTCGTCGTCATTCTCGGATTTTGAAGACCGAAGAAGAGTTCCTCTTAAATCCTTACCCGTTCTTCCAAAGATTCATGGTTCTAGCTTAATGCCATCCTCATAATTGCTCCGATCATCAAGGATTCTTTTCATACCCATCCGGAGCATTTTTGGAGTTGTTTCGTTTCTTGATCATCCAAAGGCCATCATTTTAGAATATTTCTTCATTATCATCTTTCAACTTCATTTCCGCAATTATTCTCAATTCATGCCTCTTCTATCGTCTCCATATTCTTCCGGCACTTTTTGTCTAGTATTTTCTAGTCAGCTTGTGGTCTCTTCATGCTCTCATATCTAAATTCCCTCAAGGATTTTCGTTCGTTCTCTAATTATTCCCGGTGATTCGTTCTCTTTTGTTCATTTATTTCAATTCTTATGGTGGTTCCTCTAAGATTCCCCTTCCTTTGTTATCATATCAATTCATTTGTTCTTCCCAAAATCCTACCGATTGTTCGTTGAAGACCTTCCCAAGTTTGCGCTATATCTCTCCCCAATCCTTTTCAAGAGGAATACGTTGCATGCCAAAGCCGTTTGTCATCAATTAAATTTGATGATAATAGGCATAACGTAATTCTTATTCTTATTTCATCGTCGTGAAGTAATTCTTTCCTTCGGGGATTGTTCATGATGAATAATCTCTCGGTTCTAAGTTGTTCGTCTTTTCTTTTCTAGAGTTCCAAGTGTTCTCTCTTGTCTCATCACGAAGCTTCATCTAAATCATTACAAGGCTTCAATCTTATTCTTTTCATCCTTCGCTTCTTTCTCATCATCCTTTTATTACCGGAGTTCTCACGAAGGCTCTACATGGTGGTTCATCAAATATTTCATTCCTTCTTCTAGTATTTGTCAACATCTGTTGGAGGAGATCAAGCATTCTTCATCGTGCATTCTGAAATGCAATTCTTTCTACATTATCTTTTGAGGTGGTGTTATGTCATTTTTGACAATTTCCTTCATGTTTCATGATTCACATGTTGTCAAAAACGAGGTATTTTAAATCAATCAATCTCTTCGTTGGAGTTATCTTGGTAAAGGTTTCACCTAAAGCCTTCCCTAAGGAATGTTGCTAATTGGGGTGCTTAACAATGATCCAAGTTATCTCTTTATCATCTTGGTGGAAGAAGTTTTTCATCTCTTTGGTGCTCTCAATCAAATCTTTTTTCCCGTGAGTGGTAGGTTGTCACCTCATAATTTTGAGATGTTTCCATAAGCCTACAACAAGCTTATCATTTCGTTGTTGATAATCCAACAACTCCCTTCTAGCATTTCTTGTAAGCGTGCTCTTTCAAGATCTTGTTTGCCTCCGCTCATTCCATTCCATTCTTTCATTTCTTCCAGAGGCATTGTGATGTTTCTCTCTTCGACCCATCATCTTGTTTTGTCAAGATCATGTGCTTTTATTACCTATCCATTTAACCGAAGTGTTGTGTCTATCAGTCCTCTTTTAACCGAAGTCTCATCCAAGTGCTTCATTTGGCCAAGTTTATATTTTATTCCTTCCATTTCCAACCGGAGTGTTCTCATAATTGATCTTTTATCATTCCTTGTACATCTCATTTCAACTGGAGTGCTTCCTGAATTCTTTTATTCTTATTCCTTGTCCAGGTAATTTTAACAAGAGTGGCTTCAAAATCTATCTTGTCCCTTCTCTTGGTTCTCGTTCTATTGCTTTCTCCTCTTCTTAACCGGATGTTTTCAATTTCATTCATCTCTGTTGTGTCATTCATTCAAGTTGTTCAACCTCCTAGGTTCGTGGTTTCACTCATTTGTCAAAGAAGCAACTTTTTTACCTCTTCCTCTTCCGCTTCTCTCTGGTGCCATCCTTAGATCTCGGGGCGAGATCTCTTGTAAGTGGAGGAGTGTTGTGACGACCCAAGACCGACGCTCTAGATGCCTTCCATGTTTTGCGTGTCAGCTGTGTTATTTATTTGTTTGTTGCATTTCATCATGTCATCATGAGCATTAAATCCACATGTTTTCAAAAAACTTCCATCCGCTTGTAGTTGTCGCTTCTCCTTGTCTCTGTTGACCTCCTCTGAGATCAACCGGACCGCCCTCTTCTCTCTCTTTCGCGAGACCATCAAACTCCTTGGTCTCCATGGCCTTTCGTGAAACCCCCTTGCGCGTGTCCAAAAGCAGTCCCGAACCCGAATTGCTTAGTCGTCACTGTTGGGTCCGGATCATCCCCAAACATCTCTAAAACATCTTCAGTTATTTTTTGGACTCCCCTAAGCTATTTATTCTGAGCCACCCGATTTCGATCGGATGCCCCAAAATCTACCTCGAGCTAAACCCTTCCTATAAATAAACCCCTAACCCTAAATTTTAGGATCAATGTCCCATCCATCATTCCCCATGCCACCGCAACCTTCTCCACCTTCCTCGTTTTCCCCATTGAGCCAACCACCAGCCAGATCCATTCTAGACCGCAACTCCCCTTCTCCACCCTCGGATGAAGTTCCAAGGGACCTCCTCGTGCCATCCAGGGCCTTCCGGCAGCTCCCCTCGCTCTGGATCGGGCTCCCAATCTTCCGAGCACCTCCTTGCCGCGTCGTGTCGGCCGGCCACCAATGACCCGAGACTAGGCGCCCTGTGCCCGCGACCCTCGCCCTAGCCGGTGACCTCCAAAAGCAGTAGCTCGTCCTGGTCGCGTTCTCTTCCCCTGGTTTTCTATGCTCCCTTTCTTTTCTTCTATCTCTCTAACCTCTCATGCTCTTTGCTTCATGCCATGGTGCCATGCCGCAATCCGCTAAGGCCACCAGAGCAAGCAGCACCTCCTTCAACTAGTACTCCCAGCGCCCGCAGCTCCTTCCCGTCGTCTTTACATTGCTTCCAGGACCCAACGAAGCCTGGACTCACCAGCGACCAGGAGCCCCTCGAGCGCCCGAGGTCTCCTGCTTCTGTGATGCTCGTCGCCTCGAGCACCAGTGCTCCAAGCCCGACCCTTCTGTAGCTCGCCGGTGAGCACATCTAGCCACCTACGTCCGTTGTTCCCTCCTTTCTTCCCGTTTCTTCTCCCTCTATCTCGTCTCTGGATTCACTCGCTCTCTGTATTTCGTTACAGGAGTTGATCCACCGTCATCCTTTTCGACTCCCACCATCAGGAACTGGCTCCCCTCGTCAGATCCGGTGGATCCCCGCCGCCGTCCGCCGCCTGCAGGCCCCGTCTCGCCGCTCCTCCCTCCGTTCCTTGCGCCACAGCATCATCGGAGTCCATGACGTGAAGCTGCCAGCGCTTGAACCTGCCTGCTTCCGTGACCGCGCTCGCCTCCAGAGGAAGAGTCAATGCATGAGCGTCTCGCGCGTGTACTAGATCTAGTGAACTGCCTAGCCTCCCGAAGCCCAACCGCGTCTTCGCTTCCAGCCCAGTGGCCCAATGTGAGAAGCCGCCTAAACCCCCTTGGTCCTATTGGGCCAGCCAGTTTCGGCCCAACTCTTGTTTTTTTTACAGGATGAATTTCTCTATTTGCAGAAAAACTCCATAATGACATATTGGACCCCGAACTTCATGCATTTAATATCTCACAAACCATGCATCATATGCAAAAAATTTAAATATGAAAAATGCTTAGTTTTTCGTGTACTTCCATAATATCCAACTTTCATACATGTTCAAAATGTTTAAAATGTTGTTTAATTAAATTTGCTTAAAAAGCATGTTAAAGTGATCTATTTCATAACTAAATAACCGTAGCTCCGAATTAAATAAAGTTTATATGTAAATGGGCTAGAAAAATGCATGGATTACCATGGTGCACTTACTTTGCATGTTTAATAACTCTAAAATTGTGTATAGGGCAGAACAGTACCAAATCCAAATTATGCACATGGGGATTTTCCGGAATTGTTGTTTGTTGTTCCGGCCTCATTTAAACTTGCCTAGATAGGTAGTTTTACTGTGCTTCTTGCCATGTTTATCAACATTTAATATTGATGAGTAGCTTAAACGAGAGTGAAGTAAATAATTGAATGTGGTGTTTCGTCAATATGCAACTCGTTGCATATTGAGCTCCACTTAATTTGTAGTATTTGATTGTTGCACTTTGCCATGTCATGCCTCATTAAATCGGACATGCATCATACTTGGTTGTGCATCATGCCATGATTATGCTGCGTTGTTTATCATGATGTTTGCTTCTTTCCGATTGTGCTTCTTCTTCATAGTTCCAATAACGTTGCGATTGTGAGGATCCGTTCGACTATGTTGGTTCGTCTACTCCATGGACTCGGTCTTCTTCCTAGTGGGATTTCAGGCAAGATGACCGTCACCTTGGATCTCACAACTATCCTTGCTATGCTAGTTGTCTCGATGCTATCACTATGTCACACAACCTACCACTTCTTTATCAATCCTCCCAATATGTCATGATAGCCTCTAACCTTTTCCGTCATGCTAGCAAACCGTTTATTGGCTATGTTACTGCTTTGCTCAGCCCCTCTTATAGCGTTGCTAGTTGCAGGTTGTTTCATGTTTGGGACATGGATATCTTGGGATATCACAATATCTATTATTTAATTAATGCATCTATATACTTGGTAAAGGGTGGAAGGCTCGGCCTTTTGCCTGGTGTTTTGTTCCACTCTTGCTGCCATAGTTTCCATCATACTGGTGTTATGTTCCTTGATTTTGTGTCCCTAACACGGTGAGGATTTATGGGCCCCTCTTGATAGTTCACTTTGAATAAAACTCTTCCAGTAGGGCCCAACATTGGTTTTACCATTTGCCTAATAACAACTAAAACTTGCATAGGGACTTGCCGGACCTCGAGGTCCCTTAATCCACCCCCGGGCCAGTGCTCCTCATGAGTGTTGGTCCAAACAAGAGCTTCGTGCGGGGCCGCCTGTAACACCCCGGATATGACTTTCCCAATTTGTAATCCAACTCTTGCCTTTTCCGGCGTTAAGTTATTTTATTTTCTCGGGTTCGGGTCTTTGTCTCCGTGTGATGTTATCATTGTCATGCATCTCATATCATGTCATCATGTGCATTGCATTTGCATACGTGTTCATCTCATGCATTCGAACATTTTCCCCGTTGTCCGTTTTGCATTCCGGTGCTTCGTTCTCCTCCGATTGTCATTTCTACCTTTCTTTCGTGTGTGGGTATTAAACATTTCCGGATTGGACCGAGACTTGCCAAGCGGCCTTGGTTTACTACCGGTAGACCACCTGTCAAGTTTCGTACCATTTGGACTTCGTCTGATGCTCCAACGGTTAACCGAGGGACCAAAAAGGCCTCGTGTGTGTTGCAGCCCAACACCTCTCCAATTTGGCCCAAAACCCACCAAAACCTGCTCCATCATCTAGAGCGTTCGATCACGATCGCGTGGCCGAAAACCGCACCTCATTTGGACTCTCCTAGCTCCCTCTACCTCTATAAATAGACCCCCCCCCGAAATCCGGATCTCCCTTGTCCGAAACCCTAAAAAAATCGTCTCCGCGCCGGCCGGACACGTCCGCCCTAACCGGACGTCCCGCCTCCGGCAACCACGCTCCGCCACGTGGCGCGGAGCCGCTCGTCCCGCCGCCGGCCCGGGGAGCCCGCATCAGGCCCCCGAGGCCCATCCGGATCCGCCGCCGCCCGCCTTCGCCCTCCTTCACTCCGGCTCGCCAGCGCCGCCGCGCGCCTCGCCGGGTCTTCGCGCCGCCATCGACGCCCGCCGCCGCCCCGCCGCGCTGCTCCCGCCGGCAGAAGCCGCCGCCTCGCTCCGGCGCCCGTCCGCGACTCCGACCGGCCCCCTCGTCCTCCGCGGCAAGTCCGACGCCACCCCGACGACTCCGGCGAGCTCGTGCTCCGAGTCCGGCGAACCTCGTTTTCCATGCCAGCCGGATCCGATCCAGATCTAGATCCCCTCCTCGGTTGACTTTTTCTCCCGAAACCCTAGTTCATATGCCCATGTTCATCGTGCCGTAACTTTGCATCTGTAACTCCGTTTTGCGCATATAGCATATCAAAATGTTCGTCTCAGAGAGCACATAATTTCATTTCATTGCATCATTTTCAGTTGAGTTCATCTTGATGCCCGAAATGCTGTTAGAAGAGTGCTACTTGAGATAATTGTCTGATCTGCCTCTCCATTTAGATATTTGTCATTTTTGCCATGATTAATGTGTGCATGATATGCCCATGAGTTCTACATATGTTTTGTTAAGGGTGTTGCCATATTTCCAGAGGTGCAACCCATGTATTTTTGTGATGCGTGTGGTGACTAGCACAAGCTTGCAAAGTGAGGCACCTGTTAATGCTGATTTCAGGGACTTAGCATTTCCACTAAGTCCTTGGTCTGTTTATCTCATGATGCCATATATTCATGTTGTTTCCTAGTGATCCGTGCCTCTTTTGAGGATGATCAGTAAGGATGTTTTATTAATCTTGTAGTGCTCTATGCATCCATGTCTTTGTTTGAAATTATGGAGCACCCTAGCTTGAGTCAATCAAGCTCTACTTTTGCAACTTCGTGAATCTGAGCAGATTGTCTACTTGTTAGCGATTTTGCCAATGATGTTGTAGTTGATCCGTGCATGCTATGCTATTGTTCTTGCCATGTCTAGCTTGCATTTTGTGTATTCTTGATGGATGTATACTTAACTTGTCATGACTTGCTCCGAAGTGAGTGCATCGAGCTCGTAAACATGCCTACTTGAGATATGTTTCAGGATGTGCCAGTTTTCACCAAGTCTGAAAACTGATTATGCTTTTGCTATGTTCACATGCTTGCAAATGTGTTTTCTGATCCCTTTTGGCTCAAGGTCAGTAAGGGACTTTTGTTAAGATCTTTGAGTAGCTCCATGCCAATGCTTTACTTTGCCATGTTCAAGTCCTGTAGCATGTAGTTTTGATGCTCCGAAGTGTGCTACCTGATCTGAAATTCCAGACAAGTGTTAATTTCACTAAGTCTAAGATCTGTTTACCATATTCATTTTTGCCATGCTTGTTTGGACCTGTTAATGGATGAATTGGCCGTAGCTCAGTGCTAGACTTTTGTTAAGAATCTTGAATGCATCCCTGCCATGTATTTTGTTGTCATGTTTGGGTGCTGTAGCATGTTCATCTCATTGCATTTAGATGGCTACTTGCTGTAAATCGCAGAACGTGGTCATATTTGAATTGCTTGCCATTTCCAAACCGTAACTCCGATTCCGACGTTCTTTATATCGTTTTCAAGCGATTTCATCTCATATTTCCAGTGGCACACTTTTATTTCCAAGTTGAGGCCAGGTTCATGCATCCCTTGTCAAATCTTGGATATGCATCCCGCATCGCATCCCGCATAGCATACCATCCTTGCATCATATTGTTTGATCCTTGCACGTGGTTGATTGTGTCCTTGTTGCTTGTTTGTCTTGTTTGGGTAGAGCCGGGAGACGAGTTCGCTAACGAGGAGCCCGTTGAGTTTTCTTTCGAGGATCCAGTCAGCTCTGACAACTTTGCAGGCAAGATGATCATACCCTCGAAATCACTACTATCTTTGCTTTGCTAGATGCTCGCTCTTTTGCTATGCCAATTCTACGATGCCTACCACTTGCTTTCAAGCCTCCAAAATTTCCATGTCAAACCTCTAACCCACCTTGTCCTAGCAAACCGTTGATTGGCTATGTTACCGCTTTGCTCAACCCCTCTTATAGCGTTGCTAGTTGCAGGTGAAGATTGGAGACCGTTCCTTGTTGGAACATTATTTTTCTTGTTGGGATATCATTATATTATCTTGTTATCTTAATGCATCTATATACTTGGTAAAGGGTGGAAGGCTTGGCCTCTCGCCTAGTGTTTTGTTCCACTCTTGCCGCCCTAGTTTCCGTCATATCGGTGTTATGTTCCCGGATTTTGCGTTCCTTACGCGGTAGGGTTATAATGGGAACCCCTTGATAGTTTGCCTTGATTAAAGCTTTTCCAGCAATGCCCAGCCTTGGTTTTACCATTTGCCACCTAGCCTATTTTCCCTTGGGTTTCCGGAGCCCGAGGGTCATCTTATTTTAACCCCCCCCGGGCCAGTGCTCCTCTGAGTGTTGGTCCGAACCAGGCAGCCTGCGGGGCCACCTCGGGGAAACTCAAGGGTTGGTTTTACTCGTAGCTTGACCTATCTGAGTGTGCCCTGAGAACGAGATATGTGCAGCTCCTATCGGGATTTGTCAGCACATTCGGGCGGTGTTGCTGGTCTTGTTTTAACCTGTCGAAGTGTCTTGAAGAACCGAGATACCGAGTCTGATCGGAACGTCTCGGGAGGAGGTCTATTCCTTCGTTGACCGTGAGAGCTTGTCATGGGCTAAGTTGGGACTCCCCTACAGGGATTTGAACTTTCGAAAGTCATGCCCGCGGTTATGGGCAGATGGGAATTTGTTAATGTCCGGTTGTAGATAACTTGAACCTTAACTTAATTAAAATGAATCAACTGAGTGTGTTACCGTGATGGCCTCTTCTCGGCGGAGTCCGGGAAGTGGACACGGTGTTGGAGTAATGTTTGCACAGGTTGCTCTCTAGTTTCTCGCTCGCGCTTTGCCTTCTCTTCTCGCTCTCTTTTGCGAACAGGTTAGCCACCATATATGCTAGTCGCTTGCTGCAGCTCCACATATATTTTTACCTTGCCTTACCTTTAAGATTAAATAGTCTTGATCGCGAGGGTGCGAGATTGCTGAGTCCCTGTGGCTCATAGATTACTATTACACCAGATGCAGGTCCTGATGATTCCGCTCCAGGTGACGCGCTTGAGCTCAAGTGGGAGTTCGACGAGGACTCTCAACCATACTATGTTTCTCTTCCTGATGATCAGTAGTGGTGCCCAGTTGGGGGTGATCGGGACCGTGTCGCATGTTGGGTTATCTTTTATTTTGGCGCCGTAGTCGGGACATGAGTGTTTGGATGATGTAATGTTATTTATGTACCTTGATTGACGTGGCGAGTGTAAGCCAACTATGTTATCTCCCCTTTATTATCCATATTACATGGGATGTTGTGAAGATTACCTAACTTGCGACATATGCCTTCAATGCAATTATGCCTCTAAGTCGTGCCTCGACACGTGGGAGATATAGTCGCATCGAGGGTGTTACACCGCCCTGGGGCAACCTGGGTTATTTTGGCACCTATACATCTAGCTCATCCGTCGTGGCCTGAGATGAGATAGGCGCGGCTACTATCAGGGTGTCGGCACGTCGGGAGGCCTTGCTAGACTTGTTTTACCATTGTCAAAATGTCTTGTGCACCGGGATTTCGAGTCTGATCGGAGGATCCCAAGATGGAGGATTGTCTCCGCAGATCGTGAGCTTGTCATGGGATAAGTTGGGACACCCGTGCAGGGTTTAAACTTTCGAGAGTTGTGCCCGCGGTTAAGTGGCAGATGGGAATTTGTTAATATCCGGTTGTAGTGGACTTGTACTAAATTCAATTAAACTACACGAACCGTGTGCATTACCGTGGTTGTCTCTTTTTTGGGTGGGTTCGAGAAGAGAACATGGCTGGGTTATGTTTGAACGTAAGTAGTTCAGGATCACTACTTGATCATTACTAGTTCGCGACCGTTGCGTAGTTTCTCATCCTACTCTTGTACTCGTATGTTAGCCACCATATATTGCTTAGTCGCCTGCTGCAACCTCACCACTCATCCATTCCATACCCATTAAGATTTGCTAGTACTAATACCCATGGTAATGGGATTGCTGAGTCCTCGTGGCTCACAGATTACTACAACAACAGTTGTAGGTATAGGTAATGTGATGATCTGACATGAGAGTGGTGCTTGAATGATTTTGGAGTTCTTCTTCTTCTTCGATCAAGGGATAGGTTCCGACCTGGGATTAGCAGGGTAGATGTCGTTCTTCTTTTTCATTTGATTTCACCCGTAGTCGGATCCTGCTCTTCTGTAGGATGATTGCTATGTATTGATGTATTCATGTTGTAGCTTGTGGAGAGTGTAAGCCTATATCTTGTATTCCCATCTATTCAGTACATGGTATGTTGTAATGATAGCCACCTTGCTATGCGCTCGAAATGCGATTGTGCCCCGATCATGAATTCATCACGTGATTGGGATATAATCGCATCTTGGGCGCTACATGGGAGCCTCGGGAGGTTCTACTAGGAGAGGCTTGCCGGAGTCCTGTTTCCTCCTCTTTCTGGCCATTGTTGTCTGGGATACAGAGGGCTGAGTCAGATGGAGAACAAAAGTCACTGGTTCTACAGCGAGTTTTTGCGCAGCACACTTTGACAGATGATCAACAATGTTGTTTTCCGCATGGGGTATGTGCTCTATTTGCAATCCGTCAAAGCACTCCTCCAACTTTATCACTTCATCAACGTATGCCTCCATTAATGGACTTTGGTAATCCTTGTTCACTTGCCTCACCACAAGTTGCGAGTCTCCACAGATGATCAGCTTCTTGAACCCCAATTCTGTTCAATCCTGAGCCCAGCAAGGATTCCTTCGTACTCTTTTGCATTGTTGGTAGCCTTCTCCTAAGGAAAATGCATTTGGACGACGTACTTAAGGTGCTCCCCACTGGGAGCAACGAGAAGCACACTAGCCCCTGCACATTGTAGGGAGAAGGCACCATCGAAATACATAATCCATTCTTGGGGTGCTTCCTTCTCGGGGATAGTTGTCTCCAACACTTCTTCATCAGGAGTTCGCGCCCATTCTACAATAAACTCTGCCAATGCTCTGCTCTGAATAGTTGATATGCTCTCAAACTTCAACCCAAAGATGGATAACTCCAAGGCCATCTCCACTATTCTGGTTGGCCTCGGGGTTTTTGAGTATCCGTTGCAAAGGGAAGCAAGTGACAACCGTGATCTCACGGGCTTGAAAGTAGTGGCACAGTTTCCTTGAGGCCATGACGATGCCAAAAATCAACTGTTGCATGCCAGAATACCTCAACCTAGCCCCCGCAACAGGGAGCTGACGAAGTACACTAGGCGCTGCACCACTTTCTTCCTTGCCGCAACCATGGGACTGCATCCGCTATCTTGCTCTCCCTTGTCCTGAACTGCATCTGACCTTGTCGGGATGTGTTCACTTTCCTCCATAGAGGGGACAATGGTTGTGACTGCCGCTTCATCCACTTCCCGCTGCGCCACCAGTGCCACAATAACCACTGATTAGTTGCCGCTAAGTATAGCAGCAACGACTCTTGCGGTTTGGGAGCAACCAGAGTGGGCACAGAGGAAAGATAGGCCTTCAAATCTTGCAGCGCAACATCTGCTTCCTGTGTCCACTCCATGGGTCCTGCCTTCTTCAAGATTTTGAAGAACGTCAAGGCACGGTCGGCAGACTTGGAAATGAATCTACTAAGCGTGGCAACACATCCAGTCAGACGCCTCACATCCTTGACTGTCTTGGGTGCTTGAATCTGCTCGATAGCCTTGATCTTGTAGGGGTTGGCCTCTATCCCTCAACGGGACACAAAGAAGCCAAGTAGCTAGTGAGAAGGAATGCCAAACACACATTTCTCCGGGTTCAGCTTCAAGTTGATCTTGTGCAGATTAGCAAACGTTTCTTCCAAATCCTGAATGAGGGTTGATCTGTCCTTGATCTTGACCACAATATCATCCATATAAGCTTGAATGTTTCTGTGCAACTGTGATTCAAAGCCAATCTAGATTGCCCTTGCAAAAGTGGAACCGGCGCTCTTTAACCCGAAGGGCATCCACACAAAGCAGTATGTGCCACACGGGGTTATGAACGCGGTCTTCTCGTCGTCTTCCTTAGACATAAAGATCTGGTGGTATCTAGAGTATGCATCCAAGAAAGAAAGCAGGTCACACTCGGAGGTGGAATCCACAAGCTGTTCGATGCGCGGCAAGAGAAATGGGTCCTTCGGGCATGCATTGTTCAGATCCGTAAAATCTATGCAAAGCCTCCATTTCTCATTAGCTTTGTGTACCAACATAGGATTTGGTAACCAAGTTGGATCCAGTACTCCTCTGACCAGACCAGCTGCCTGAAGTTTCTTGATCTCCTCGGCAATGAACTGCTGCCACTACAAAGCTTGCTTCCGAACCTTCTTCTTGATGGGTCGGGTATGTGGGCATTCATCAAGGTGGTGCTCGATTACCTCCCTGGGAACACCGGGGATATCAGATGGTTTCCAGGAAAACACATCGATATTCGCCCATAGGAAGGAAACGAGCGCGCTTTCCTATTTATCATTGAGGGTGGCACTGATAGTGAAGGTACTATCAGCGCCAGCCAGCCCCGCCGAGACCTTTTTCACAGCAGGTGCAACAGCTTTGGGTCTCTTGCTATTGGAACTCTCTGCCAAGTCATCGACAGGCGCAGCACACTCCGAAGAGGTACGCTTCCCGGATTCCTTGTTGGCATCCTTGTGAGCTTTCTTCTTTCCTTTACTTTCTTTGGCAAAAACAGTGGTCTCAGCGGCCTCTGCCACGACTGCTTCCCGCTACATCTTGTCCATGCAAATAAGTGCATCCTTCGCGTCTGACGTAATGGAAATGACGCCCATCAGTCCTGGCATCTTTAAGGTATTGTAGGCATAGTGGGATATTGCCATGAATTTGGCCAAAGCTGGGCGACCAACCATTCCATTGTACCGCAGGAGGAGGTCGATCACATCAAACACGATCTTCTCAGTCCGGTAATTCAACTCCCCCCAAATGTCATCGATTGCATCATCTTCCCCTTAGGGTGAATCCTGCCAGGTTGATCCCTTGAAACATGCCAGTAACCTTGAGTTCTTTCTCTGCTAACTGAAGCTTGCTTATGACTTTTGGGGAAATCAGATTCAACCCGGCCCTGCCGTCAACCAACATCTTTGTGACTTCGAGGTTGCACAAATTTTACGAGACCAACAATGGCAAGCACCCTACCACAGTGGTGCGGTCTGGGCAATCCTCTTCATCAAAGATGATCGGCGTGCAGGACCACCTGAGCGGCTTCCAAGAATCTGCCGCCGGCTCCACGACATTTACTTCACGCACCCACTATTTAAGTTGGCGGTGAGAGGAGTGTAGAGATGCACCTCCGTCAATGCACAAGGCATCAGTGGTTTCTGGAACTCCGGATCGCTGGTTTCCTCCTCATCCCCTCCATCACTTTCGTCATTGCAATCCTCCTTCTCATGGCCTCTGGCGGGTTTTCCTTGGTTCTGAGGAGCCTTGTCGGGGCGGCTTGCTCTGCCACCTCGGCCCTTCCCTCCAGGGCCTCCTTGACCTTTCTCTTTATCAAGCTTATCATATTCAATCCTCTGCTTCTTGACGAGCTCCTCAACCTGATGACACTCCTGGAGGTCATGGCCCTTGGTCCGATGGATCTTGCAGTACGGGCCATCACCTTTCCCAGCCTTCTCGGCAGCCGTGGCTTCTCGGCAATCAGTGCACGCGACAACTTCCTTGCTGGGAATCTCGGCCTTGGCCTTCCGCTACAAAAAAAGACACATCCGTGCCATTTTGGGCCGAACAAATTTTTTTGATGTCATACTTATGACACTTCTATGATGATAATTGTGACAAAACCCGGTATCATCATAGATGTGGTGGGTCCTACTTCTATGACAAAAAATCATCACATAAAATGGGCTTTTCATCCTGGGCGGGCCGGAGACACAGCTGCATGACATTCTTTGGGCCGTCCATGGCGGAAAAAACCGTGGTAGAAGCGAGGGCGAGGAAAATATCGGGGAGTTCCCGGTTACGGTGGGTGGTCGGGGCCGAGCGATGCGAGTTTCTCTCATACGTACGCACGTGTGTGCAAGGCGTTGGGATCTAACTGAACCAGAGAGAGGCGTTGGGCTCTAACTGAACCCGAGCGATTGCACTATAGCTGGCTATGCATTACTGAACCCGAGAGATCAATTGATGGCTGTTAACTGAACTCAATCGAGCGATTCCTTTGCTACTGCTGCTAAATGAAGCTGATAGATGTTTCCTCTAGATGAACAGTGAGCGTTGTTGGGGGGTTTGGATGAATAGTCCCGGTGGGGGTTGGATGAATAGGAACCCGTGGTAGTAGAGGCTATTGCCGCTGGATGAACAGTACCCCGATCGATCAAGCCGGTAGATGAACAGGACCCTGTGGATGGCTGGATGAACAGGACCCCGTGGAGGGCTGGTGGAACAGTAGCCGGTGGATGGCTGGTTGAACAGTAGCTGGTGGAGAGCTGGATGAACAGTAGCCCGTGGAGGGGTGGTTGAACAAGACCCCCATGGAGAGGGCTGGTTGAGGAGTAGCCGGTAGAGGAGCACGGGGTGGAGGTTGGATGAATAGGATCCTGTGGATGAATAGTCGCAGGTGTATGCTGGAGGAGGTCGACGATGGATGAACAGTAGCCCGTGGAGGCTGGAGGAGGTCGACGGTGGAGATGAAAAGTATCCCATGGACTCCCGTTTTGCGGTACACCACACCCCTCGCGATGAACAGGACCCCCGTTTCGACCGTAGCGCTCCAACACAAGTCCGTATCCTCCATTTTGCGGTATGACACACCCCTCCCAGTCAACAGGACCCCGTTTTGACAGTACGAGGTCCAAGAGAAGTCCGTTTCCTCCGTTTTGTGGTACGCCAGACCCTCCCGATGAACAGGATCCCGTTTCGATCATGGACGGTCGAACACAAGGCCATTTCCTCCATTCTGCGGTACGCCAAGCCTCGTTTCCATTGGCTATTCTGTCCAAGCCGGTTGGCTCCCGATGAACACGACGACGCATTCCGTTTCGACCCAGCCGGTTGGCTCCCCATGAACACGATGACAATGCAGTTTCTCTGTTACGACCCAGCTGTGTACACGAGCCCTGGCCGTACGTGTGCACGAGTAGGTGTTCGAGATCCCGCCCATATGTACGTACGTGGCCGTATATACTTTCTTGCACCATGGCCGATGTACGTACGTGTACATGCTACGTGCGCACCTCTACTACGACACGTGCGCGCCTCTACTACGACACGTGCCCTTCCTTGCACGTCCACGGTTCATCGCTGCAGCCTGCAGACAGGCCGATCGTATGTACGTACACGTTCGTGATGAGAATGACAACGCTACGTACGCTTTGACCAGGTGGGTCCTGACTATCAGGCACTTCCTTGTGTACGAAGATGTAGCTGGTGGGTCCCAGCAGCTAGGGGGAAACTTTTTTTTTGTGAAATACGGTGGCCCGTCCGGTGGGTCCTTGCTGTCACGTGGAGGAATCATTATTTTGCGCGTAATAAGGAGGCACTTCCTTGCTGCGGCCGTGGACCCAGCTGTCAGCCTCTCCACGTATAGTACTCTTCCGATGGAAGTCGTTTGTGGACCGCATTGACCACGCCGCGCTGAGAGAACCAAGGCGGTGGACGACAGCGAGGCCTAGGAAGGGGACGACGCGGAGCCGGGGAAGACGCGGCAATGGATGCACACGCAGAGAGGAGTACGAGGGTTCACTAGTTCGGCTGCGTTGCGAGGCTGCCATCGCCGCAGGGCCTGGCCAGCGGTGGGAGTAGTAGGGGGGCCGTCAGGCCTCCGTGGCAGCACAGCCGGCTGAGGGAGGCAGTAGCAGGCGGCACGACCGACGCTGCTTTGGGTGGCTGGAGCAAGAAGGCCAGAGGTTGAAGAAGCACTACGGCCGTTGGATGGACATCATACGGTCATTGGAGCTAGAATCGTTCATATTGACTAAGTTGACAAAGCCCTCCATCCCCGTCAACTTAGTAGGCCCACATGTCAGCCTCCCACTATGATGGGTCCCAGCTAGTAGGGGGGTATTCATTTTTTTCTGCATAATAAGGAGGCACTTCCTTGCGTGTGAAGATATAGCTGGTGGGTTTGACCTGTCAGCGGGGGGAATGTTCTTTTTCGCGAAATACAGAGGCCCTTTCGGTGGGTCCCAGATGTCAGGTGGAGGAATCATTATTTTGCGCGTAATAAGGAGGCATTTCATTATGGGCGGCCATGGACCCAGCTGTGAGCCTCTCCACGTACAGTCCACGTTTGATGGATGTCGTTCCTTGACCACGTTGACCATGGTGCACCAAGAGCACCAGGGCGGTGGACGACGGCGAGGCCTAGGAAGGGAACGACACGGAGCCAGGGAAGACTCGAAAGTGGTTGCCCACATGGTGGGGAGTACGAGGGTTTACTAGTCCGGCTGCCGTCGTCGAAAAATAATAGGAGGTGTGGGTGAGTAGCGGAATGGCATGGCCAGCAATGGAGTAGGGTGGGGCGGTGCGTCTTGTGCGACAGCATAGCCAGCCACGGGAGGCAGGAGCAGGCAGTCCCACCGGCGCTGGTTTGGGCGGCTGGAGCAAGAAGATCAGATATTGAAGAAGCAGCACGGCCGTTGGATCAACAACCAACAGTCACTACTGCTAGAATCGTTTGTGGACTAAGTTGACAAAGCGTTTCGTACACGTCAACCTAGTAGACCCACAAGTCAGCCTCCAAATCTGTCCCAAACAGCATACCGCCCAAAATTTCTAGCCAGATTCAAATTAATTTAAAAACTAAACATACCTTAATTTAAATCCAATGAAATTTTACCTGCACAAAAACAATGAAATTTAAAATATCAAAATCTGAAAGAAAAAAGTATTTTGGAACTAATTGCATGTTTGTTGTATTTTTTTCATTTTACGACCCATTTAATATTACTTATAGCCCATTTTCTAGGAAAAATGCATCCATCCTCATCTTGAAAGATTTTCGGCCCAGCAGGGCGTAGAAAAACAAGTAGGCCTACGTTGGTTATTCTGCAAAAAACAAAATAGCTGGGCTGGCCATTTTCAGAAAGAAAGAAAAAACAAACTTGGTTGGTCATGTGCTAGACGAGCCACAGCTTCCGAACAACCCAGTTGATACCCTTCTCCGTCCCGAAAAAACCAAATTACTGTGCGCGCTGCTGGGTCCCTGCTGTCATCCTCACCATGTACAGTCATCTCCTTATTCCTCTCAGTTGTTGACCATGTTTACAACACCGGAGGGCGGCGCCGCGGCGAGCGAACCAAGGCGGAGGAGGATGGTGAGGCCTCGGACGGGAATGAACAGGAGCCGGGGAAGATGCAAAGAGTTTTAGGGTGCGATGTGGCCATGATACGTGCGCGGCAGCACAGCCAGCCATGGGAGGCGGGAGCAGGTGGTCCCTGCAGCACTGGTTTAGCTTTGGCGGCTGGAAGAAGAAGAGACTGAAGAAACACGGCAGACATTGAATTTCAATCCAACGGTCAAGGTTGGCACAATCATTTGTTGACTAATCTGACACCAAGTAGCATACTTTTTTATATATAGGAAGAAAAGAAAAACTAGGCTCGTTCGCCTGATAACATTCCTGAAACTGGGACCGTTCGATCTTGCGTTGCAACTAAAACTGCGAGGAAAATGTGTTCGTCTGCCGTCCTCCTCCCAGGGAATGTTCGCCACATAAGTGACCAGCACCCTTGGTTTTCAACCGAGAGGTTTGGGTTCGAGTCCCAGTAAATCTCAATTTTGTCCTCCTTCCTTCCCCGCAAAAAAAGAAAGAAAATCAAAGACTTGAGAAGGCATACAGAACAAGCTAGTGTACCTGTAAAGAGACGTTGCTGAGTTTTATAAAAAAGAGAGACATGCTCCTGTAGCTGGTTCGAATCCAAACCTAGACTATGACTATATATTGTGCGAAGCTACTCTACAAGTAATGAAACTGACATATCCAACATTCGCTTCTCCTCTTCACTACTTACTCTGCCTAGCATCAGAAGCTCTGGCCGCAGAAACCATGTCCGCTGGCTGCTCGTCCACCTAATCTTCAGCAGGCAACAACTAGATATGCGCCAAGTCGCCACCCGTACCATCGCATGTGGGTCTCATCACAATCACACCCCCGCCGGCACACACACCGCAGTTGGTTGCTCATCGCAACCTGCTGCCATTGGTGTTGTGCCACTGCTGCAAATCACGCAGAGTCATCCGTCGCATCTCAACCACAATCCTCAACCCTGACCGAGTCTTCTACAAATGCCCGAATCATGGGGTAATAATTTGTTTAAGTGTTGTTCTGCTGCTTTCAGTTGCTGATATTTTCAATAGTTTGGTTGATGATCTTCCAATTTGATTCATGCAAAAAAGGGAAGATTCATGTGATTTGTATTTCTGGGAAGTTGCTGATGTGTGGGAACGCAACTACGCTAATTATTTGGTTAGCTGAGGAATCCCAATACCAGCAGGTTGGGGTGTTGGACAAGTAACTGAAGGAACGATAGAAGAGGAAGATGCAGAGAAGAAGGTTAAAGATGCAGTTCCTCTAATCATGGCCAAGCAATAGCTGCTGAACGGCCTTGACAGCAATGAGGAGATGAAAGAGCTTGTGAATATAATGGGCAAAATCGATCTGCCCTGTAGGATGATTGTCTCTTTATTTACATGTATGTAGCACTCGTGATGTATATAGTGGCTATGACATGAGCACTTTGCTGAAACTGGTAATAAATGAAACCTGTGTAGCAGGTTGGGCATAGTGTTGTGAACATCTAATGATTTCTATTAACAGAAATTGGGGGGTATCCCCTTTTGCTCATAAATAAATAAATAGCATAGGCCCTTTTGGTAATAAATAAATAAATTAGCAGAGGCCCAGTTGGGTCAGCTATGTTCCCATTCGAAGACGTCGAGCAAATTGCAGTCCAACAGCAAACTATGTCATCAAATTCAAGTTTCACAGCCAAATGTGAGTACAATTGAACAACAATTTCATCATGTTTTAGTCGTCATACAATCACCAAACACAAATGAACATACATAAGAAGTGATGTTCTCATAGCAAAATACTAAACAACACGTTCATCAGGTTTCAGTTGTCATAGCAAACACAATTTCACATGGTAGATAAAAAACATCTTCTCACAAGCAAATACGACAAAAGCAATCTAATCATCATCTGCAGCAGCAGCGTCAACATCTTCGTCATGTGTATCAGTCTAAATCGTAATTCCCCAGAGTGTTATCTTCTTCTTCATCCTCAATGTCCTCGAACGTTGGCTTCTTCTTGATCAACTCTTGTATATCCACGTCACGACAGGCAATCTTTTCGCCAACATCATTGACATGATGGTTCTCAAAGATATTCGGAACATCTGTTGAATCGTGTACATCAGGAGCAATGTAAGCATGATTTTGTTTTGCAACTTCATTAAACGAATTCCTCTGCTCAAACCTATGCAATACTCTCCAGTCATCGCTACGTGCAAATGTGTCTTCCAAGAAAAATATCTATGTTGCTTGATTTGCCAAAATAAAATGCTCATTGGTCTGGTACGCCGCCTTGACATTGATGGATTTGAAATAATCATCAGCTCTGGGTTTTGCGATCCAGGAAAACAGGTTATACCAACGACAGCACAATAGAACCACACACCGATGATCCTCGAAACTAGAGATATACTGCAACTGAAGAATGCCTGTTATGTTAGCATACATTTCAGTTGTCTCTATGCCGTACTTATCCGTGCTCATGATGGCACTTTTTGTGTCTTCCTGCCTTCGTCGCGTGCAAGGGTGTTGTAGCGCATATCTCCAACAACGCGAGATTCATAATGTCTTAGCCGAGTATCAGGACCCATTGCTAGTGTGTAAAGGGCATCATCAACTGCCTGCCCATCCTCTCGCATCTTCTTAACCTATGGTTAGAAAATAGAGAAGCTGATCATCTTATGTACTCAATATATTAAAAAAACTGAGAGTGCAATTCAAAAGCTTACATGGCTCTCGAACTATTTTGCAAATCCTACCATAACCAGTTTTTCAATGTTTCTTGGATTTTGCGGTAGTAACTCCTTTTTGTAGATGCTGCACAACATAGTGATCGCGTCAAACATCTAAATATATAAGAATGTGCTGCAAGTTTAGTATATTACAATGTATAAGTTGCAATACTTAGCACTTACTTGACATAAGGTAGTATCTCAGGACAGTTATTCAACACATACCAAACCATTTTTTCCAAATCTTTAGGTTTGTCCTCTTGTCGACTCTTCCCTGTAACTCGAACAGAATAATCAAAAACATTGAGCCCGTGATTGTCTTCACCCACCTCTTTGCTAAGCTGACCAGCTGTTTGAATGTATTTTGAGCAGAATGTCAATGCTTCTGTAGCAATGTAGGCCTCTGCAATTGAACCCTCGGGTCTAGCTCTATTCCTAACATAGCCCTTGGAAGTGCCGAGACGCCTTTCAATAGGGTACATCCAGACATACTGTACTGGACCTCTAAGTAGTGCCTCATCAGGTAGATGAACAGCCAGATGCACCATCACATCAAAGAAGGATGGAGGATATATCTTCTCAAGGTCGCATAGGATAGTGGGTATCTTGTCTCTAAGACGCTCGAAAGCATCTACCTTGATATTTCTACTATAGAGTTCCCTTAAGAATTGTCCCAACTCTGCAACTGCTCTATATAAGTCAGGGCGGCCCAATCCTCTAAGGATAACAGGTAAAACCCTTTGAAGTAGGACGTGGCAGTCATGAGTTTTCAACCCTTGTACCTTGTTTCCATCTGCATTGACTCTCCTTTCAGGGTAGGAAGCAAATCCATGTGGGAATTGAAGAACATATGCCCTAGAGGCAATAATAAAGTTATTATTTTATTTCCTTATATCATGATAAATGTTTATTGTTCATGCTAGAATTGTATTATCCGGAAACATAATACTTGTGTGAATACATAGACAAACTAAACGTCACTAGTATGCCTCTACTTGACTAGCTCGTTAATCAAAGATGGTTATGTTTCCTAACCATAGACATGTGTTTTCATTTGATTAAACGGATCACATTATTAGGAGAATGATGTGATTGACATGACCCATTCCATTAGCTTGGCACCCGATCGTTTAGTATGTTGCTATTGCTTTCTTCATGACTTATACATGTTCCTTTGACTATGAGATTATGCAACTCCTGTTTGCTGGAGGAACACTTTGTGTGCTACCAAACATCACAACGTAACTGGGTGAATATAAAGGAGCTCTACAGGTGTCTCCAAAGTTACATGTTGGGTTGGCGTATTTCGAGATTAGGATTTGTCACTCCGATTGTCGGAGAGGTATCTCTGGGCCCTCTCGGTAATGCACATCACATAAGCCTTGCAAGCATTGCAACTAATGAGTTAGTTGTGAGATGATGTATTACAAAACGAGTAAAGAGACTTGCCGGTAATGAGATTGAACTAGGTATTGAGATACCGACGTTCGAATCTCGGGCAAGTAACATACCGATGACAAAGGGAACAAAGTATGTTGTTATGCGGTCTGACCGATAAAAGATCTTCATAGAATATGTGGGAGCCAATGCGAGCATCCAGGTTCCGCTATTGGTTATTGACTGGAGACATGTCTCGGTCATGTCTACATTGTTCTCAAACCCGTAGGGTCCGCAGGCTTAACATTACAATGACAGTTTCATTATGAGTTTATATATTTTGATGTACCGAAGTTAGTTCGGAGTCCCGGATGTGATCACGGACATGACGAGGAGTCTCAAAATGGTTGAGACATAAAGATTGATATATTGGAAGCCTATGTTTGGACATCGGAAGTGTTCCGGGTGAAATCGGCATTTTACAGGAATACCGGGAGGTTATCGGAACCCCCCGGTAACCTAATGGGCCTTAATGGGCCTAGTGGAGGAAGAGGAGAGGAGGCCTAGGGGCTGCCGCGCACCCCTCCCCCCCATGTCCGAATTGGACAAGGAGGCGGGGCGGCGCCCCGCCTTTCCTTTCTTCGCTCTCTTCCTTCTTCCCCAAGTCCTAATCCAACTTGGGAAAGGGGGGGAGTCCTACTCCCGGTAGGAGTAGGACTCCTCCTGCGCACCTCCTCCTAGGGCCGGCCGCACCCCCCTTGGCTCCTTTATATACGGGGGCAGGGGGCACCCCTAGACACACAAGTTAATCTCTAAGATCGTTCTCTTAGCCATGTGCGGTGCCCCTTCCACCATAGTCCTCGATAATATTGTAGTGGTGCTTAGGCGAAGCCCTGCGACAGTAGAACATCAAGATCGTCACCACGCCGTCATGCTGACGGAACTCTTCCCCGACACTTTGCTGGATCGGAGTTCGGGGATCGTCATCGAGCTGAACATGTGCTAGAACTCGGAGGTGCCGTAGTTTCGGTGCTTGATCGGTCGGGCTACATCAACCGCGTTTTCATAATGCTTCCGATGTCGGTCTACGAGGGTACATAGATCACACTCTCCCCTCTCGTTGCTATGCATCACCATGATCTTGCGTGTGCGTAGGAAAATTTTAAAATTACTACGTTCCCCAACAGTGGCATCCGAGCCTAGGTTTTATGTGTTGATGTTATATGCACGAGTAGAACACAAGTGAGTTGTGAGCGATATAAGTCATACTGCTTACCAGCATGTCATACTTTGGTTCGGCGGTATTGTTGGACGAAGCGGCCCAGACAGACATTACGCGTACGCTTACGCGAGACCAGTTCTCCTGACGTGCTTTGCACAAAGGTGGTTAGCGGGTGTCAGTTTCTCCAACTTTAGTCGAACCAAGTGTGGCTACGCCCGGTCCTTGCGAAGGTTAAAACAGCACCAACTTGACAAACTATCGTTGTGGTTTTGATGCGTAGGTAAGAACGGTTCTTGCTAAGCCCGTAGCAGCCACGTAAAACTTGCAACAACAAAGTAGAGGACGTCTAACTTGTTTTTGCAGGGTTTGTTGTGATGTGATATGGTCAAGACATGATGCTAAATTTTATTGTATGAGATGATCATGTTTTGTAACTGAGTTATCGGCAACTGGCAGGAGCCATATGGTTGTCGCTTTATTGTATGCAATGCAATTGCGCTGTAATGCTTTACTTTATCACTAAGCGGTAGTGATAGTCGTGGAATGATAAGATTGGCAAGACGACAACGATGCTACGATGATGATCAAGGTGTCACGCCGGTGACGATGGTGATCATGACGATGCTTCGAAGATGGAGATCACAAGCACAAGATGATGATGGCCATATCATATCACTTATATTGATTGCATGTGATGTTTATCTTTTATACATCTTATCTTGCTTTGATTGACGGTAGCATTTTAAGATGATCTCTCACTAATTATCAAGAAGTGTTCTCCGTGAGTATGCACCATTGTGAAAGTTCTTCGTGCTGAGACACCACGTGATGATCGGGTGTGATAGGCTCTACGTTCAAATACAACGGGTGCAAAACAGTTGCACACGCGGAATACTCAAGTTATACTTGACGAGCCAAGCATATACAGATATGGCCTCGAAACACGGAGACCGAAAGGTCGAGCATGAATCATATGGTAGATATGATCAACATAGTGATGTTCACCAATGAAACTACTCCATCTCACGTGATGACCGGACATGGTTTAGTTGATTTGGATCAGGTGATCACTTAGAGGATTAGAGGGATGTATATCTAAGTGGGAGTTCTTTAGTAATATGATTAATTGAACTTAAATTTATCATGAACTTAGTACCTGATAGTATCTTGCTTGTTTATGTTTGATTGTAGATAGATGGCCCGTGCTGTTGTTCCGTTGAATTTTAATGCGTTCCTTGAGAAAGCAAAGTTGAAAGATGATGGTAGCAATTACACGGACTGGGTCCGTAACTTGAGGATTATCCTCATTGCTGCACAAAAGAATTACGTCCTGGAAGCACCGCTGGGTGCCAGGCCTACTGCTGGAACAACACCAGATGTTATGAACATCTAGCAGAGCAAAGCTGATGACTACTCGATAGTTCAGTGTGCCATGCTTTACGGCTTAGAATCAGGACTTCAACGATGTTTTGAACGTCATGGAGCATATGAGATGTTCCAGGAGTTAAAGTTAATATTTCAAGCAAATGCCCGGATTGAGAGATATGAAGTCTCCAATAAGTTCTATAGCTGCAAGATGGAGGAGAACAGTTATGTCAGTGATCATATACTCAAAATGTCTAGGTATAATAATCACTTGATTCAATTGGGAGTTAATCTCCCAGATGATTGCGTCATTGACATAATTCTCCAATCACTGCCACCTAGCTACAAGAGCTTCATGATGAACTATAATATGCAAGGCATGAATAAGACTATTCCCGAGCTCTTCGCAATGCTGAAAGCTGTGGAGGTAGAAATCAAGAAGGAGCATCAAGTGTTGATGGTCAACAAGACCACTAGTTTCAAGAAAAAGGGCAAAGGGAATAAGAAGGGGAACTTCAAAAAGAACAGCAAGAAAGTTGCTGCTCAAGAGAAGAAACCCAAATCTGGACCTAAGCCTGAAACTGAGTGCTTCTACTGCAAGCAGACTGGTCACTGGAAGCGGAACTTCCCCAAGTATTTGGCGGATAAGAAGGATGGCAAGGTGAACAAAGGTATATGCGATATACATGTTATTGATGTGTACCTTACTAATGCTCGCAGTAGCACCTGGGTATTTGATACTGGTTCTGTTGCTAACATTTGCAACTCAAAACAGGGACTACGGATTAAGCGAAGATTGGCTAAGGACGAGGTGACAATGCGCGTGGGAAATGGTTCCAGAGTCGATGTGATCGCGGTCGGCACGCTACCTCTACATCTACCTTCGGGATTAGTATTAGACCTAAATAATTGTTATTTGGTGCCAGCGTTGAGCATGAACATTATATCTGGATCTTGTTTGATGCGAGATGGTTATTCATTTAAAAATCAGAGAATAATGGTTGTTCTATTTATATGAGTAAAATCTTTTATGGTCATGCACCCATGAAGAATGGTCTATTCTTATTAAATCTCGATAGTAGTGACACACACATTCATAATGTTGAAGCCAAAAGATGCAGAGTTGATAATGATAGTGCAACTTATTTGTGGCACTGTCGTTTAGGTCATATCAGTGTAAAGCGCATGAAGAAACTCCATACTGATGGACTTTTGGAACCACTTGATTATGAATCACTTGGTACTTGCGAACCGTGCCTTATGGGTAAGATGACAAAACCACCGTTCTCCGGTACTATGGAGAGAGCAACAGATTTGTTGGAAATCATACATACAGATGTATGTGGTCCGATGAATGTTGAGGCTCATGGCGGATATCGTTATTTTCTCACCTTCACAGATGACATAAGCAGATATGGGTATATCTACTTAATGAAACATAAGTCTGAAACATTTGAAAAGTTCAAAGAATTTCAAGAGTGAAGTTGAAAATCATCGTAACAAGAAAATAAAATTCCTACGATCTGATCGCGGAGGAGAATATTTGAGTTACGAGTTTGGTGTACATTTGAAACAATGCGGAATAGTTTCGCAACTCACGCCACCCGGAACACCACAGCGTAATGGTGTGTCCGAACGTCGTAATCGTACTTTACTTGATATGCTGCGATCTATGATGTCTCTTACTGATTTACCGCTATCGTTTTGGGGTTATGCTTTAGAGATGGCCGCATTCACGTTAAATAGGGCACCATCAAAATCCGTTGATACGACGCCTTATGAACTGTGGTTTGGCAAGAAACCAAAGTTGTCGTTCCTGAAAGTTTGGGGCTGCGATGCTTATGTGAAAAAACTTCAACCTGATAAGCTCGAACCCAAATCGGAGAAATGTGTCTTCATAGGATATCCAAAGGAAACTATTGGATACACCTTATATCACAGATCCGAAGGCAAGAATTTTGTTGCTAAATTCGGAAACTTTCTAGAGAAGGAGTTTCTCTCGAAAGAAGTGAGTGGGAGGAAAGTAGAACTTGATGAGGTAACTGTACCTGCTCCCTTATTGGAAAGTAGTACATCATAGAAACCGGTTTCTGTGACACCTACACCAATTAGTGAGGAAGCTAATGATGATGATCATGAAACTTCAGAACAAGATACTACTGAACCTCGTAGATCAACCAGAGTAAGATCCGCACCAAAGTTGTCGTGGAATTGTCACGGCAGATGTCCTAGGTGTCAGGACTTAGTCGCGAGGCCAACGCATCTATGTGGTAGCTTGAGAGGGATTGAGCGGGACGAGAAACGCGATGTTTTACCCAGGTTCGGCCCCTCACGGTGGAGGTAAAAGCCTACATCCTGCTTCATTGATATTGATGATGATGATCACGGTTACAAAAGTGCTCTATCTCGAGAGCTATTGTCTAAACCTAACTTGTCCAACTTGTGGAACTTGTCAATCTTCCCCTCTTAGGGTGCCCTGCCCCTCCTTATATATGTTGAAGGGGCGGTTTACATGTGGAGTCCTCTTAGGATTAGGACTAGTCTATCTCTAATACAAACCGGATACAAGTCCAGGTCTTAGATCCTTGTAAGATAATGTTCCTCGTGCCTTTCCTCTTAAACCGGCCCACCGTTAAGCATGAACCGGCCTTCTGGGCTTTGGGCCTTGTCATCCGTCGATCCCGCACGCCGGATCACCAGTGAGTCATAATGACCAGGTGGGTTGCTTGTAAACCGCCAGGACAGGGCGGGTCGCCAGTAACTCACCAAGTGTCAGCGGGGTCTTCAGATAAACCGCCAAGTCCGGCCGGGTTAACTTCCGGCCGGTTTACACCGTGGGGTATATCCCCGACAAGAGTGGTACGGTAATCCTGTTCTGGAAGTCATGCTACTAGATCATGATGAACCTACGAACTATGGAGAAGCGATGGTGAGCCCAGATTCCGCAAAATGGCTTGAAGCCATGAAATCTGAGATGGGATCCATGTATGAGAACAAAGTGTGGACTTTGGTTGACTTGCCAAAAGATTGGCAAGCAATTGAGAATAAATGGATCTTCAAGAAGAAGACTGATGCTGACGGTGATGTTACTGTCTACAAAGCTCGACTTGTCGCAAAAGGTTTTCGACAAGTTCAAGGGATTGACTACGATGAGACCTTCTCACCCGTAGCGATGCTTAAGTCTGTCCGAATCATGTTAGCAATTGCCGCATTTTATGATTATGAAATTTGGCAGATGGATGTCAAAACTGCATTCCTGAATGGATTTCTGGAAGAAGAGTTGTATATGATGCAGCTGGAAGGTTTTGTCGATCCAAAGAGAGCTAACAAAGTGTGCAAGCTCTAGCGATCCATTTATGGACTGGTGCAAGCCTCTCGGAGTTGGAATAAATGCTTTGATAGTGTGATCAAAGCATTTGGTTTTGTATAGACTTTTGGAGAAGCCTGTATTTACAAGAAAGTGAGTGGGAGCTCTGTAGCATTTCTGATATTATATGTAGATGACATATTACTAACCGGAAATGATATAGAATTTCTGGACAGCATAAAGGGATACTTGAATAAGAGTTTTTCAATGAAAGACCTCGGTGAAGCTGCTTACATATTGGGCATTAAGATCTATAGAGATAGATCAAGACGCTTAATTGGACTTTCACAAAGCACATACCTTGACAAAGTTTTGAAGAAATTCAAAATGGATCAAGCAAAGAAAGGATTCTTGCCTGTGTTACAAGGTGTGTAGATAGAGAGAAAATGAAAGATGTTCCCTATGCTTCAGCCATAGGCTCTATCATGTATGCAATGTTGTGTACCAGACCTGATGTGTGTCTTGCTATAAGTCTAGCAGGGAGGTACCAAAGTAATCCAGGAGTGGATCACTGGACAGCGGTCAAGAACATCCTGAAATACCTGAAAAGGACTAAGGATATGTTTCTCATATATGGAGGTGACAAAGAGCTCATCATAAATGGTTACGTTGATGCAAGCTTTGACACTGATCCGGATGATTCTAAATCGCAAACCGGATACGTGTTTACATTAAACGGTGGAGCTGTCAGTTGGTGCAGTTCTAAACAAAGCTTTGTGGCGGGATCTACATGTGAAGCGGAGTAAATAGCTGCTTCGGAAGCAGCAAACGAAGGAGTCTGGATAAAGGAGTTCATATCCGATCTAGGTGTCATACCTAGTGCATCAGGTCCAATGAAAATCTTTTGTGACAATACTGGTGCAATTGCCTTGGCAAAGGAATCCAGATTTCACAAGAGAACCAAGCACATCAAGAGACGCTTCAATTCCATCCGGGATCTAGTCCAGGTGGGAGACATAGAGATTTTCAAGATACATACGGATCTGAATGTAGCAGACCCATTGACTAAGCCTCTTCCACGAGCAAAACATGATCAGCACCAATGCTCCATGGGTGTTAGAATAATTACTGTGTAATCTAGATTATTGACTCTAGTGCAAGTGGGAGACTGAAGGAAATATGCCCTAGAGGCAATAATAAAGTTATTATTTTATTTCCTCATATCATGATAAATGTTTATTGTTCATGCTAGAATTGTATTATCCAGAAACATAATACTTGTGTGAATACATAGACAAACTAAACGTCACTAGTATGCTCTACTTGACTAGCTCATTAATCAAACATGGTTATGTTTCCTAACCATAGACATGTGTTGTCATTTGATTAACGAGATCACATTATTACGAGAATGATGTGATTGACATGACCCATTCCATTAGCTTAGCACCCGATCGTTTAGTATGTTGCTATTGCTTTCTTCATGACTTATACATGTTCCTATGACTATGAGATTATGCAACTCCCGTTTGCCGGAGGAACATGTTGTGTGCTACCAAACGTCACAACGTAACTGGGTGATTATAAAGGAGCTCTACAGGTGTCTCAAAAGGTACATGTTGGGTTGGCGTATTTCTAGATTGGGATTTGTCACTCCGATTGTCGGAGAGGTATCTCTGGGCCCTCTCGGTAATGCACATCACATAAGCCTTGCATGCATTGCAACTAATGAGTTAGTTGTGAGATGATGTATTACGAAACGAGTAAAGAGACTTTCCGGTAATGAGATTGAACTAGGTATTGAGATACCGACGATCGAATCTCGGGCAAGTAACATACAGACGATAAAGGGAACAAAGTATGTTGTTATGCGGTTTGACCGATAAAAGATCTTCGTAGAATATGTGGAAGCCAATATGAGCATCCAGGTTCCGCTATTGGTTATTGACCGGAGACATGTCTCGGTCATGTCTACATTGTTCTCGAACTCGTAGGGTCCGCACGCTTAACGTTACGATGACAGTTTCATTATGAGTTTATATATTTTGATGTACCGAAGTTAGTTTGGAGTCCCGGATGTGATCACGGACAAGACGAGGAGTTTCAAAATGGTCGAGACATAAAGATTGATATATTGGAAGCCTATGTTTGGACATCGTAAGTGTTCCGGGTGAAATCGACATTTTACTAGAATACCGGGAGGTTACCGGAACCGCCCTGTAACCTAATGGGCCTTAATGGGCCTAGTGGAGGAAGAGGAGAGGAGGCCTAGGGGCTACCGCGCCCCCCTCCCCCCCCCAAGTCTGAATTGGACAAGGAGGGGGGGCGGCGCCCCCCCTTTCCTTTCTTCCCTCTCTTCCTTCTTCCCCACGTCCTAATCCAACTAGGGAAAGGGGGGGAGTCCTACTCCCGGTAGGAGTAGGACTCCTCCTGCGCGCCTCCTCCTAGGGCCGGCCGCACCCGCCCTTGGCTCCTTTATATACGGGGGCAGGGGGCACCCCTAGACACACAAGTTGATCTCTAAGATCGTTCTCTTAGCCGTGTGTGGTGCCCCCTTCCACCATAGTCCTCGATAATATTGTAGTGGTGCTTAGGCGAAGCCCTGCGACAGTAGAACATCAAGATCGTCACCACGCCGTCATGCTGACGGAATTCTTCCCTGACACTTTGCTGGATCGGAGTCCGGGGATTGTCATCGAGTTGAACGTGTGCTAGAACTCGGAGGTGCCGTAGTTTCGGTGCTTGATCGGTCGGGCCATGAAGACGTACGACTACATCAACCGCGTTGTCATAACGCTTCCGCTGTCGGTCTACGAGGGTACATAGATCACACTCTCCCCTCTCGTTGCTATGCATCACCATGATCTTGCGTGTGCGTAGGAAAATTTTGAAATTTCTACGTTCCCCAACAGGAATCTCACACATGACAGGACCTCACGGAATTCTTTTCTTTTTGCCTTGTCCAAGACGTACACAGCTGGTGCCATATCCCGTGGTTTACCTTCATCTTGCACCTGCAAATCCTTTCTGATACCCAGGTGTGTCAAATAAATCCTAGATTTTAAGGTATCTGTCATCTTGCCTTCATGAAAGTGCTAGTGATCGACTAGAGGGGGGGGCGAATAGGCGATATTTATGGAAGTCTTCAAAACATGTAAGTTTCGAAGACAAATGATAGAAATAAACCTATTACCATGCAGCAGAAGGTAGACTACACTAGGCAAACCATAGTCAAGTATTCAATGAAGTGAAAGCACAATGACTAATAGTAGCTCGGTAGTAAGGATCAGGTAGGAAGATATTGTGAAGCCAATCAGAACAAGTAATCACTTAGTGAAGTCAAATGGTGATGCAATCGTACAATGACTTCACAAGGACCAACAGTAAGTAAAGGGAAGGGAAGGATGAAACCAGTGACTCGTTGAAGACAATGATTTCTTGGACCAGTTCCAGTTGCTGTGACAACTGTACGTCTGGTTAGGGAGGACACCCAGTCCTCGCCCAATCACTCTGGTAAGTCTTCAAGGTAGACTTCGAAACCTTCACAGACTTCATTCACCGGCAATCCACAATGACTATTGGATGCTCAGAACGCGACGCCTAACCGGCTGGAGGATTCACAGTCCTCAAGTGTAATAAGTCTTCAGATCACATAGACAAGAAGACTTAAGTTATGCCTGACACTCTTTGGCTCTGGGTGTTTAGGGCTTTATCCTCGCAAGGAATTCTCTCTCAAAGGCTTCAAGGTGGTTTGCTCTCAAACGACAGAAGCCGTGCTTTAACTCTGAGCAGCCAACCGTTTATGGTTGTAGGGGGTGGGCTAATTATAGCCACTAGGCAACCCGACCTGATTTGTCCGAAATGACCCTGGGTCACTAAGGAACTGACACGTGTTCCAACAGTCAGATTTCAAATACACACGACAACTTTACTTGGGCTACAAGCAAAGCTGACTTGTCTAACTCTGTACAAGATTCACTCTCATAGTATTCACTCGAAGACATAGGATTTTGGTTAAGCATCACTTCAGTCATTCTGACTGGTTCTCTTGGACCCCACTTAACAGTACGGTGGTTCCTATGACTCAACAAAGAAGAAAAATAACTAGGAAAGATCTAAGTCTTCATGCGGTGTCTTCTCTTGTCATTGTCTTCAATGTGAATGTCTTCACATAACACCTTAGTCTTCAATGTCTTCTTACATTTTTAGGGGTCATCTCTGGTAGGAAAACCGAATCAATGAGGGGCTTCTACCTGTGTTATCCTGCAATTCTCACAAACACATTAGTCCCTCAACTAGGTTTGTCGTGAATACTCCAAAACCAACTAGGGGTGGCACTAGATGCACTTACACTTCATTATTAAGAAGTGTGCCGATAATGCTGTCACATATATTTTTCTCGATGTGCATCACATCAAGATTATGCCGCAGATCCAAATATTTACAATACTCCAAGTCCCACAAAGTGGAGCTGCGGGTAAACATAATCTCTCTTCTGCCCTGCCACGCTTCCTTTTCCCGCTACCACTATCAGGATCGTTTCCTGGTGTAATATGCCCGACCTTCTCTAATTCCACCTGCAACTCATCGGCGGTGAGCCTCTTTGCCGCATTGCGGTTTTCATGCTTTGCATTGAACACATGTCTTCGGTATTTTGTAGGACGCGACTTGTCCTTGGCAAGGAAACAACGGTGTCCAATGTAACAGATCTTGCTAAGTATTGCGTATGACAGCGGATTCCTGTCGCCCCGAAGACATGCATTGTAACCATGTGTCATTCGCCCTGACATAGTGCCCAAAGCCGGATAATCATGGATGCACCAAATTATAACAGCACGCAGAAAGAAATCAGCTGGTGGGCTGCTATATAGGTCTCAAGTGAGAACACCCCTCCATAGCTGTTGAAGTTCCTCCACAAGAGGCTCCATGAATAAATCAAAATCCTTCCCAGGACTTTTTGGACCTGGGATGAGCAGGGCCAACATGTAGTTCGATTCTTTGGTGTAGGCATTTGGAGGCATGTTGGATAACAAGCACTGGCCACATGCTATATGTGGCGCTCTGGTGGCCAAATGGGTTAAATCCATTTGAAGCTGTCACACCCTGATTTTCATGCCACAACACTTAAGCTAATAAATCATGATAAAATGTGGTTTGACAAAAACTTTTGAGTGTTTAGGTCTTTGCTTGATTTGATTTTTGTGTGTTTGTTGCAAGTGCTCTAAAAATCAAATAAATCCTCCAACTCTTACATTGCTTCTCCTTGATCCAAAACCTTGCCCAATGATCATGCCATGTGTGCAGGACATAAAAATAATTTCTTGCAAAAATATTTTGGCCAAAAAGTATTTTCTAAATTAGGTCTGAACTAAAAGTACTTAATGAAGGGTGTGAAAAATCTATCAAAAATTATATTTGACTCCTATTAGACATAGGACTCCCATAAACCACAAAAATATAATTTTAAAAGTTATTTTCATATTTTAATTGGATTTTTCTTAAGGCTATAAATGGTCTTTAATAGGTTAAAATTATTTTAAAGCTCCAAAAATATTTGAGAAAAAATCAGGGAAAATCAGTGGATATATATTTTCCATATATAAGAGTTTCAACACATGCTCATGTTCAAATTATTGGTCAAACCCCTCAAAAACCCTTTTTGGATATTTCAAGCTTTTGAAATATTTACAAAGGAAATTTTCTTCAGCAAATATTTTTCAAGGAAATTTTCTGCATTAATTCCAAGAAAATTCTAGCATGTCAAATATGACATATTTGATGATCTTGGAAAGCCTCATGCCTTGAAGATCAACAAAACATCATCAAACCCCCTCAAAACCATTTCTGTCCTTTTCCAAGTTTGAACAACTTTGCACTACCAAACATGTCCAAATGATCTCAAAATTTGTACACATGCTCATATAGTCTAATAATTCACCTAGGCTAAGTGACACAAGTTGGAGAATAGTATAACTTGATCAAAGTGCCTCAAAACCTTTTCTGTCCAGAACCAAATTTGAGAAACTGTATATTGCCAAGTGTCTCCTTTTGATCTCAAGTTTTGTGGACATGCTCAAATTCCCAAATGATGACACTACACAAAGTGGTGCATCAAGGTGAACAAGATAGCATGATAAAATCCAGCCAAAATTGTTTCTACCAATTTATAGGGTTTATAAAAGTTGCATTGGCCGCTTTCTCCATTTGACCCCAAAATTTGTGGGCACTACTAATTTGTAATGCCTCTCACTCATGTTAAGTTTCAAAGCACATTGAGCAACTTAGATAGCCCAAACCACCATCAAACACCTTCTGGTAGAATCTCCAAATGAATGTTTCAACCCCTTCCACTAATCTCCATGAGCTGAAACTTTTTCCCAAAGCCTCATCTAGTCCTCCTCTAACTCCTACATGCGTTGCTGCCCACTGAGCAATGATTAAGGGGGGCAGAGACCTATTTTTCTTCTCTAGACAGCCACTTTCCCCTCCCTTTCACATCTCTCTCCCACTCCTGGCAAGTGCTAGAGCATCCAAAGCCTCCCTCCCTCTTGTTTATTCCCCCTACAGCTGCCAGACACAAGTGGACGCGCTCGTGCACGCGAAAAGCCGCGGACGCCAGCCAAAGACGCGCTCTGGAGCACGTCATCACGCTCCTGACTGTTGATGCCGTGTCTCCTGACCACCTTGAGCCTCCCCCTCGCGCCATTCGAGGCCCTCGACGTCCGCAACACGACAGCCGTGCAGGTCCCCTCCTCTCCCCCTCTCTCTCAGCCACTGCTGCCCGTGCCCGACGCCGCCCGACTCGGCCAATGGGCGCACGAGCTCGGGACCCTCCTGGAGCATGCCCCGCTCCCCCTTTCCTTCCCCCCGACCTGGTCCACGCCCACGAACGCCTAGGACATGGCCTAGGGTGCCAGTTCCGCCCTGGCATCGCCTAGTCCGCGGCCGTGGTCGCCGTCCACGGTGAGCCATGGGTCGGCTACTTAAGGCCGTCCCAGGCCCTCCTCTCCGCTCCATTTGCTCCCTCTCTCTCTCTCCCGTGCTCCCCCTGGACCAATTCGAACCTCCTCCCGTGCCCTCCAACCTCGTCCATGGCCGGAGCCGAGCCGCCGACCACCACCTAAATTCTCATCGTCCGATCCCCCTCCTCCCCACCTATGGGTTACTTTGCATCTCCACTGCCCCCGCGGAGCTTCACCACACTCCGGTTACTCCTCCCGATGGCCGGAGCACCGTGCCCACCATCGCCATCGGCCACGTCCGCCACGGATGGCGCTCTCCTTGACCAGGTTCTCCTCGGCATGCGTGTGACCCATGGCTGGAAGCGCCTGTCTGTAGCCGGTGGGCAGAACATCACCAAGGGCGCTTTGTAGCCCCGGCAATCGCCGGCGGGAGCCGCTCCTCCCCTCGGCCGAAGCGCGCGCGGGAGGATAAAGACGGCCTGTCGCTGGGCCCCGCGCATTAGCGATCCAGCGGGCAGGCCCGTCCGTTTAAGTGGAGACGGCTTCGTCCGGATTCGCTTCCCTCGCTTGAAGGCGCACCGCCGAGAATACGCCTTCGATGTCGCGTATGTCACCCGCGCGGAAGAGCAGCCGGGCCAGCCCACTGCTATCTTCTGCCCGGTGCACTGGATAAGGGTAAAGCCCTTTTCCTTTCCTTTTTCTTTTCCAGATAGCTTCTAAACTCTAGAGAATTCAAATAAAGTCCAAATTTGATGATTCAAATTTTCAGTGACTCCCTAAATCAAGATCTATTTAATGAGCCATAGTGAACATTTTTATGGTGCTTGGTTTTCACTGGATCCTTTAAATAGGACATTTATCCACATAAGTCCACTTCAAAATCCATAGGTTATTCATTTGGAATCCAAATCTAGTGAAACCAATTTCTAAATGTTTCAAAAATCATCCCTGATTTAATGGGTACTTTTAATCATTTTTATAAAAAGGAATTTTGTGGACAACTTGCAGATCCATTAAATCCATTTATTCCATCATATTGAAATGTTCAGAAATATCCATTGATCCAATTCCAATGAAAACACTCTGGTTATTTCTCATATAACCAGAGAAGTCCTAGAAAAGTCAAATTCATATTTTAGAGCACTTTATGTTTTGCCTTGTTGTGTTGCTTATTGTGTTTGTTTTTGACGTTAGTTGATGAACTAGACGAATTACTTGGAGAAGGACCAGAAGATTTGAAGACTCTAATGAACCAGGCAAGCAGCCCTTTGACCATGTTGAACTGTTTTATATCGTGAGAACATTTTCGCTGTTTCATTGAGTGCATGATGGTTCTTGAATGGCAACCTTGCTGTGCTTGCCTCTATTGCATACCCGTTGATACTTGCATTGTTCATGACTCTATCCTTGTTTAGAGTTGTGCTGATGGATTGTAGAAATATGCTATAGTAGTTGGTTATGCAAAAGGTGTCAGGGTTATGCATGGAAAGAAACAAGTGTGGATGACACACTTGCATATAGCCCAGTGGGTGCCACAGATGCCCCTCGGAGATGATGATGAATTAGGTCACTACTTGGTGGAGAGGTAGTGTATAGAGGCTTGATGAAAGTGTTGTTTATAGAGACAGATTAGATTTAAGATTGTCTATCGTCCCAACCAAACATGTACAACCACACTACCCCTTATGGGATGGGGCATTATTGATTACCTATTTCGTGCTAGCATGGATGCCCGCATTACTAGTGACAGGAGTGACGTGGTCACTCTCGGGATGGGGTCGTGCTTGGATAGGCGGCCATGACTGTTTTCACAGGGCACCGGACACACAGTTGGTACCCCCGTGCAAGTGAGATGTGATGAGTATGGGTGCGTGGCTCCACCAAATTAAATTGTGAAGATGTTTGGCACGGGGGCTGTTACCAATCGAGTGGACTCTATGTTGGTCACGACTAGGGAAAGGTAGTGATCGGGTGCTTACCCCGAGTACTTAAGGTATCACACGTCGTGGATGACACGAAAGCTTCCCGGATCTTGTGGGTAAAGTGTGCAACCTCTGCAGAGTGCCAAACTATTCGGATAGCCGTGTCTACGGTCAAGGACAGTCAGGTGGTGCTTCTTAGACTATGTCCATAAGTTTCTGGAAAACAACACGGTTTGGTAAATCTGTTGACGTGATTCATGATGAAGTCACAGTGAGCTTGAGCATGAGTTGTTCATAACTCTTTCTCGATGTTGATGTATGTAACCTCCTGATACTTGTTGCGGACACATTCATGTCCTTGATAAATGATGATCATAATTGCATGAGAAAAACTAGCTTTCCGCAAAAATGCCAAATTAGCAGTAGAGCCTTGCATAATTATTCTGTTATTACTCTTGGGATGCTTGCGAGTACATTCAAAGTACTCATTGGCTTGCCACTTGTTATTTTATTGGCCAGACATGAAAGAACATGATATGATGAAGAACACTCCGGTGACGAACTTGCGAGCTAGGACGCTTCCCTGTCAGAATGCCTGTAGGGTTAAGGAAGATGGTATGGGTCCAAGTTATCGACGAAGATTTCTGCTGCGAAGTTATACTCAAGACTTGACGATAATGGTCATAATTTGTGTAAGACGGTATGTATGGATGTATGACTCTTGTTATTCAGCTTCTATGTGTTCAGTGAGCATTAATCTCTGGGATCACTGTACATGTGCATTCGGTAATCACGACTTATGAGTCGGGGTCCCCACACAAGCTAAGCCAAGTCTAATGTTTCTCGGGTCAACAACAATCTTTTTGTGTTTCTGATTGAAGATTTTCCACTCACTACCATGTGATGGATGGCTCATTACATTCTGATCTCTGTACTCCTGGTTCCTAGAATGCCACAGTACATCCTCTCTTGCTACAGCATCATGAAACAACCTTTGCAATCTTGGTGTAAGTGGAAAATGTCTCAGAACATTATGAGGAATGCTCTTCACAGCATCGCCATCTTTCCATGTTGATGATTTGCATTTCGGGCATTCACTTAAGTTGGCATAATCCTTCCGGAACAGAACACAATTATTCTTACAAACATGGATCATATCATATCCAATTCCAACTACACGAAGGAAATTCTTCATTTTATTGTAGGTGTGTGGCTGCTTAGACGCATCTGGGAAAGCTTTGCGGAAAGCAGCCAACATCGCATCGAATGATTTGTCGTTCATCCGCTCAGATGTCTTCACCTGAAGAAAGGTGACCATAGCTAAGAATACTGACAGCTTATTTCCTGGGGTGACAGCTACGTTGCGCTGTTCCAACATGCGGGCCCACTGTTTTTCTTCTGCAGGTGAAAGTTCATGAAATGCACAAGCATTTCATAGAATTGTTTCAATGTTGGTCAAACTCACTGGCTCCGCCACCACCACCACCTCCTCCTCTTCCACCTGAGCATCAGGCAAATCAAGATGGTGATCTGCTGCTTCCACATAGTCAGTAACATTGACGTTCACAGCTTCACCATGATGAACCCACCTAGTATATGTGACCGACATCCCATACAAGTATAGATGATTTTGCACAGTTGACTAGGGTCTTGTAACTGAATTCATACAACTGCTACACGGGCAGAGCACATCTGATTTTGGACCACCGTACTCACCTCTGATAAAGTTCATGAAGTTTTCAACCCCCTCGACATATGAAGTGGAGAATCTTCGAGCAGAAGTTATCCAAGTCATGTCCATATGTTAGACATACAAATTAGTTCTTCTACAAGATATTACAAGACAAACATATATGCTTTTTTATGAAGTCCAGAAAAAAAATACCTGGGTCGATGTCTAAAGCTATGGCAAGATATTTGGACGAGCAGATCTAAGTAATGAAATATATTTAAAGCTAATTCATCAAACATATTTCAGTGCTAAATTATGGCAGGTTGTTTCAGCAGTTAATGAGGCCGAGCACACAGCCATCGAATTATCGAAGGCTATCGCAGCAACAAAGATTGAGTATAAAATGGTGTAGAGCTATTTCACCTAACAGATTGGCTACTAGACCATGGAAATCTACGTCACAATTAATATATGGCAGGATATTTTAGCAACTAATCGAGCTTGGCATGCCATCTCAGCTAAGCAGATTGAGTGTAGAACAGGGCAAGGAAGCTTCTTAAGCAGAGAATATTGACTGTAAACTACTTCGGCAAACAGTGAGATTAACACTGTCTATCAGCTAACATTCAACGCTACACTGACATGCACGGGGCCTCAGTCTAGAATGTATGTACCGTGGGAGAAGCTGACCGTCGTGCGCCTCCACTAGAACGTCGCCAGCGGTGGCGACGCGGCTCGAGGACGGCAGTCTATGAAAGCGTACGGTGGGAGCGAGAGGATCACCGTGCGTCCCCTTGACGAACCGTGGCGTTGACGTATCGGCGCGGCGGGGAGGCGGCTTTGGCCGAGCGAATGGAGTGGAGGGGACGGGGGCAGGGGGCAGGGGGGTTTGGGGAATATGATTGGCTAGTTGGCCGAAGGGCGGTTGAATTTGGGATTTGGGGGGGATTTTTTTGGGGAGGGGGGGGTCGCGCGGTGGGTGGTGGGAGTTTAGCGCATGGTCGGTTTCTCCAAGTGCAGTCCCACGTGTCAGTGAAGAGGCAAGCCGAAGAGTGTTCCGTTTGCGCGAGCCATGCGTAGGACCGAACGTGTGTGGGGTGCAATGCGACCACGATAGGGGTGCTGGGAGTGTACCCCCTTTTTCCTTTTAAACTAGGTGCTTCGCCCCCTAAAAAAACTTGGTGCTTCACGCGATCCATCGATACTACTACTAGTAATCCGGTAATCCCGACTAAAACGGCGCGGCCGGGTCTTTTCCTACGCGATATGCTGGGAGGTTGGCTTAGTTGGGTTTTTTTGGACGAGTAATGCTACACCTATGTAATCCCAGTTACGTAATTAACGTAATGTGAAACGTGTGAGCTATTGATTGTA